>NC_007195.1:1215986-1823980 GCF_000002655.1 Aspergillus fumigatus Af293
AGGGAAAAGAATTCGACAACACAAGATTCTTGTCTTTTGAAATGTTGCCTAGAGACGAGAAGCGCTTGGTGGCTCCTTGATGAGATTCTTTGATATGAAGATATCTTGATTGACGAGTAAGTATTTGCTTGATTATCGCTTTAGAAGATTGAAAGATGGTGATATGAGATGATTTCGCAGAGAAGGAGAGGAGTAGGAGAGAGAGAGAGAGAGAGAGAGCAGAAAAGGAGAGAGAGATAATGAGCAGGAGGCAGGGGAAACACAACACAACGAGTGTCAAGTATCACCAAACTTGCTCCAGCAACAGGTAAGCGAGATCGAGTGAATGTTCTCCTGTCAAGCGAGGCTTTTGGGGGGTGAAACTGGGAAACCAGCAACAGAAACGGGCCGGAAACGGGCCCAGAGTGAATATCACCCATCTATTGGGGGCAGGATCCGGATGCTGCGTCGGTCTGGACAAGATACAGGCTATGGGAAGTGAATATTCAGAGTCCAGAGAAGGCACTGGCATCATCTTGAGGTGCTGGAAGCGTCTGGCCTCGGTGGTGAGAGCTTCACACTATGCCATCACAGTAGGTCATGGTGGTATTACCATATCACGATCGTTTGCTTTGATCATGGGGATAACCAGTCAAGAGGAGCTGATTATACTTCATGTGAGTCGACGAGATTGTCAAGGTGGAAGCAGTCATTCGAATTCTGATGTTACTCGTAACTATTCTTGAGACGCACCCACAGTAAGTTTACCGCAAACATACAAGAAAACAGACTCTCGCACTCTTGAGACAGTGATACATGTGAGCGGATTGATGTCTTCAGATGTCAGCAACTACCCTCAGTAGACTTCAGCCACTCGATACTCCGTCTGTCAATCAGACGATATGGAAAGCTAGAGGACCACTCATGAGGCCACTCATATACAGCTCCATGACCAACATTCTGTGTGCAACAACAGACGCAACTCGCCCTTGAGAGCTCATCTGCTCTACTTTACGTCGTGTCTACCTGCTCCGTACTACACCTTCAGGTTATGTTTCCACTACTGCATTTTCTCAGCAGATTAACTATGGAAAACCAGATTGACTCGAGGCATTGGAAAAGCACTAGCATCGCTGGAGGACGTTGAGGACACCAATTCTACTGGTTATTTAGAAATGAGCGCTGGAGATAAAGAAGCTGTTAAGCTCTAGCAAGTCGATCGAGTTATCCTTCTTCGCTATTCTTCTTTACTCCTCACAATAGTCTTATCTAGCAGATATGGATATACTGAGTCTCATGCGGTCGGCTAAGCAGCTGATTGGATGTCACTGTCTCAGGACCAGTCCATATCTGGAATAATGCAGATCCAAGTCTGAGGCACTAAACTCAATCAGGTCTAGTCAGGAAGAACAAGATGCAGAAAAAGAAAGAAAAAAGGCCTCAAGGAAAACCCCTTGCTGCTGTTCGTTTGCAGGATCAAGTCCATTCGATCAGAGATTCTACCTCTTCAGACATGACTGAAGAAAACACTAGCTAGGGAGATAGCATGGTTTCCCTCAGTCGATCTGATACGGAGAATAGATCCCCCAGAGCTCGAGCAATGAGGATATGCTGGGAGCTCCACCAGCCGAGAGAGGGCCGCACGTCATCGGAACATCCACCGTTGTCCGAAGTCTATGTAAGGTAGTACTTAGTTAGTACTAAGTAGGTTTGGCTCTCGGAGTCTCGTCCCCCCAACTAGTCTAGAAAGAGGAGAAGAGGCACTCCTCCGTAGAATCATCGTTTTTCGCCTTAAATATGTCGCTGCAGTAGCCCGTGCTACTACGTACTTCCTCTTTTTCCACTCCCTCACCAACTGCTGATGGCTATACCTTCTGCCAACCGCTACCTGGCCCTCAGGCCCGTTGTCCTCGGTTTAGCGAAACTGTTTCTTCTGGCTTCCACCCAAATTCCCCTGATCTCCGCCGCTCCAACCCTCGTCTCTCGCAATGGCAATGGCAATCAGCACCATGTCTTGGGCGGCCATGAATTCGATCCCAAACCAGCCGATGATCCGAAATTCTGGCTCTACCTGGGTGTGGCCGCTGCGCTCGTGCTGAGCGGTGGTGCCTTTGCTGGGTTGACCATCGCTTTGATGGGCCAGGTATGTTTGCTCGTTATCGCCCCCAATCGGGGCCTGGAAGCTGTCGGTCGCTGGAGCTAACTCGACCAACGTCAATTCGATAGGACGAGGTCCATCTGCAAGTCATCAAATCGTCAGGCGATAAGTCCGAACAGAAAAATGCCGCTAGTGTGCTTCGACTCCTCAAGAAAGGAAAACATTGGGTTCTCGTCACTCTCCTGCTCAGTAATGTCATCACCAACGAGACTCTCCCCATCATCCTCGATCGGTCGCTCGGAGGAGGCTGGCCTGCTGTTTTAGGCAGTACTGTACTCATCGGTAAACATTTTTCTTCCGCCTTCTGATTAATACCCCCTCCAAATTGGCGCGTTGTGTTGATCATGTCCCAGTGATATTTGGTGAAATCGTGCCTCAGTCAATATGCGTCCGATACGGTCTCCCGATCGGGGCCTGGATGGCTCCCTGCGTCCTAGTGCTCATGTACATCATGTCCCCAGTCGCTTGGCCCGTGGCCAAGCTGCTGGACAGACTACTAGGTGAAGATCACGGAACAATCTACAAGAAGGCTGGCCTGAAGACATTGGTGACATTGCACAAGACTCTGGGTGAAGCGGGGGAACAGCTCAACTCGGATGAAGTCACCATCATCAGCGCGGTGCTTGACCTGAAAGAAAAGTCGGTCGGAAGCATCATGACGCCTATGGAAGATGTCTTCACCATGTCCGCAGATACCGTCTTGGATGAATCGACTATGGATCTCATTCTGTCCCAGGGATACTCCCGCATTCCCATCCACGCCCCCGATAACCCGTTGAATTTTGTGGGTATGCTCTTGGTCAAGATGTTGATCACCTACGATCCCGAAGATTGCAAGCGTGTGCGTGATTTCGCGTTGGCGACGCTTCCCGAAACTCGTCCCGAAACCAGCTGTCTGGACATTGTCAACTTCTTCCAGGAGGGCAAGTCGCATATGGTTCTTGTCTCTGAATACCCTGGTGAGGATCGTGGTGCATTAGGAGTTGTCACGTTGGAGGACGTGATTGAGGAGCTAATTGGCGAGTAAGTGTTTTTGCGCAGTCGCTTTTCCGCCCATGACACTGACAACGAACGAACAGGGAAATCATCGACGAGTCCGATGTCTTCATTGATGTACACAAAGCAATTAGGCGCATGGCTCCGGCTCCCAAGTCCCGCGTTCCGAAAGGCCGCATTGTCGAGGAGCCGCCCATGCTCACTCTCGAGTCCACGGGACCTCTGCTGGAAACCGACGGTCAATCCCGTATGCCCTCCGTTGATCGGCGTCGCAGCTCCGTGGAAGCTCCTCCTCCTCGCTTCCATATGCGCCTCCAAACTTCCGACAAGAATTCGGACTCGACTGATGGTTTTCTCACCCACCGAGGGACCACTGACGAGATCCGCGAACACCTGAAGCACCTCGGTCCGTCCAACCTGGCCAGCCGCCCCCGACAAACTCGCTACCAGAACGTGAAGATCAAGCGAGCAAGCGGCTCTCCCAGCCGATCGGGCCACACTGATATGGATTCCGGGCACAGCACCTCGGGTTCACAGGTTGTGAACAATACATCTTCCGGCTTGACCGGAGGCATAGGAGCTGGACTCCTCCATTCTGGCATTGACGCCCGAGACGGTGTTCAAGCAGTCAAGCTGGGCTACGGTACCATGAACCATCGAACCTCGGATAACGGTGCCGTCGAACTGGACATTCCAGAAGCCGTTCACGAAGAGCAGGATGATAAACCGCCGTCAACGAGCGTCGCCACCAGCACCACATCGTCCAACCGACCCGAGGACCGGGCCCGACTAGGCAGTAGTTACCTGCACAAGGGACCTGCCCGCAGCGGTAGCATTACCGAACAAGTCGTCGACGTCAACGGAATCCGCAAAGTCATCCTCCACACCACCAGCAGCAACACTTCTTCCGATGACGAAAGATCGTCCAATAACCAAGCCAAGTTCCCCGTTCGTCAGGACGGCCAGCTCATCAACCTTGATGACGACCAATCCGCCCCCGCTGCACAACCGAATGGGCACAAAAAGAAGAAACGCCGCCGCAAGCACAAGTCTCGCACGAAGAACTCAGACGGCCCGCCTGACGAAGAAGCACCCCTGTTGTCTTAATGAGCTTATTCCGCGGTTGGAAGGCGTCTTTTCCCCCTTCTTTCCGCCTCTCTGCCTCTCCATCACTCTGCCGGCCAGAGCGACCACCGTGCAAGCGAGTCCTTGATCTAAGCACCTGTGTATGAGCATACTGTATGTGACTACGGAAAAAAGCGAACGATAACGGCGTTCGATTGAATCCTTCATTTGGGAAGCGTATCCCATGCATAAATAGCCTGTAACCCACCAGTCTAATTGATCTGTGTATTTTCCTCCATCATAAAACTTATTAATGTAAGAGACTGTAGACCGCCTGTATGGTATGGCACTACGAAATCCAGGAATCCGTCATAAGCATTCAACTTTTTTTTTTAATATTCTGATCATCTCATCTCATCCATGTATCATGCATGCACCTGAATAACTCCCAGTCATCGACTTGACGACCAAATGGCCATTGAACCATGAAAGAAAAGAAAAGCCAGCTCTGTGATCATTGCAGGAGAGGGTCCTAGAAGTCAAGGTTAGCTTTTTGTTAAACAGATCGGACAAAAAAAAAAAAAAAAAAAAAAAAAAAAAAAGGATGTACATACCCGGAAGTGTTTCTGGTTGTTCGCAGCCCGGTTGACCCGGTCTCGGTACCTAAGTTCTTGCCGAATGGCGCGCGTCCGGTCCTTGCGTTCCGACATGACAGCGACCCGTTTCTGATCCTCCGTAGCGCCGAGCATTCCGAGGCCGCCGTTGGCACGAGTGACAAGGGCGCGGGTGGGGTTGCGGCCGCGGGGCCGCTCTTCCTCGACTTCGCCGTTCTCGATGGCGAGTTGGCGGGCGATCCGCTCCTCCATCGAAGGGTAGTTGTGTAGGTTCTGGCGGTAGTATTTGGCGAGAGAGCGGTGGCCGACGCTCTTCCCGGACGGGAGGTGCAGTTCGTATTCCGTCTGGTACACGACGGCTGCCTTTCGGTGGGAATCGAAGTCGTCGTCTTCGTCGTCATCCAGGGAGGAGGCGGAGGTTTCTGTCTCCCACCCGTCGTCGTCGCCGTCCGAGCTGGTTACCTTGACTCCGCCGTCCTCTGGTGTCTCGCTGGTTACTGACCCGGCCTCGTCATCGGAGTATGTGCTGCGGAAGTCGTAATACTGGCCAATCTCGATCTGTTCCTCCTCGGTCTCGAAAGCGATCATGCAATGGCCCTTGTCCCGCATGTGAGTGCGAATGCCGGCAGGGCTGTTCCGGATGGCATGGCAGTAGAGGCATTCACTGTTCTCGTTGATTTTGCGGTAGAGGTAGTGGATCAAACCCTCGAGGTTAACGAGGTAGTCTTTCTCTGGAATGAACATGCCGTGGCTCCTGCGCATGTGTTCTGTGTTCTCCTGAGGGTCTGAAGCCTTGTGGCTACAGAACAGACAGCGGGAAGGCGAGTATTCAGACTCGTCCTCGATCTCCTCCTCCTCCTCTTCCTCGATCGTTGATGTCTTGAGATTGTCGGCAACCTTGGCAACTTCCGAATCGCCTTCTTGTGACTTGTTGATCGGTTCGCCCAGAGAGAACGTGGAGCTCATCACGGATGACGAGTCGTCTGCCAGATCTTTGCTCATCCGCGCTTCGCGGGCCTTGTGCTTGGAGCTCTTGACATGGTTCTGATACGAGTTCTCACTGTAGAATGTCTTCTGGCAAGCGAGGCAGGACTTCTCGAAGGACGCCTTGGCGGCAGCGGCGGTCGAAGTGGCTTTGGCGGCAAGGACTTTTTCATTGAAGATTTCCTGGGATACCGGAGGCAGAGAAGCAACACGGCGCTTCATGTTATATAAACTATCGATGTTAGTAACTTGACGGATGTGCCACAGACTCCTAGGAAAGCCTACTGCCAATCCGTGCGCATGTGATCCCTTTGAGCATCGCTGCTCCGAAACGCAACCAAGCAGGTGTTGCAAGTATAAGGAAGAGAAGACATCTTGGAAGCTACTGAAGCGATCGACGAAAGAATAAGGGTATCAAACAGAAAAAGGTGTGCGGCGGTTGATTGCCACTACTCGTTGTGGGAAGAAATTCGGGCGGGGTACAAGTCAATACGAAAACTCGGGCACAATGAAGTGAAGAGTGAGTCAGGTCCTGAAGAAGATATAGGGAAGGCAAGCGACAGGAAATGAGAGGCAACCAGACGGGTGCCGGGCGATCAGTAAGCGTTCTTGATCTCTTTGATGGGTGCTGGTCGAAGAAATTATTGATAATCAATAATCATCTCTGATAAAGTTCCATCCGAACCGCACAAAATCCTCGCCTTGCCGCTTTAAGGCAGTAATTTCGGTCAGTGACGATGACGTTCAAAGCACGTGATGATCTAATCTAGTCCCGAATAAGTTAATTGAACACAAGGCTACCCTATTCTGGTTTAGGCTGATAGTCCTGGATCATTGATTTTCCCGACGGCTTTAGTAATCTCCACTTATGGGGTTCGGCGCCTGAGGCTACGATGCCTCTCTGGCGATGATATCAGCTTGGGGACCCGCTGGTCACATACGTACGCTGTTCACATTCGAATCGCAACCATCTTCATCTTGCTCTTAACCATATCCTTCCGCTTCGTATACGGACTATAGGAACTGGCTTATCCTGACTGCTGTCACTCAGGTATGCTTCTCAGTTCGCAAAGATGACTAGGCTCCGCGGAGCTTCAGTGGGCTCGTACGATGCTGGCGTCGATCGGTCTCAGTTTCATCGGTCTAAGCTTCCTTCAAACGCGCCAGATATCATCGTTCAGAACACCATCGATGTGTCTGATCCAGCGCAAGTTTTGTTGTGGTATAGAGAGGAGCGACGACGCCAGTTCAACCTTCTAGTTCGAAAGTGAGTTGTGTCACACAAAACATATAAACCCGGCGAGGTGAGGCGTGGGTCACGGCTAATTGAAATCTTAATTTAAAGGTACAAAAATCAGCTTCTCCATGGATGTCAAGATCCGGACTGCCGCACTCCGACCTGCGCGAGTTATAGGCGAAGGGTATCTGAAGGGCCATATCGCCGTTACACTGAGCTAAGTGCCCGGACCCTGGCTTGCTACTTAGCTAGCCTGGACAATCCGGAGAGTGGTCTCTGCCGTAACACCCAGCGCCTTTCGTCGGAGCTGTCGTCTCACGATCATCCGCGTTCATCGAGACGGTCAAGCCGCGGAGCATTGACCGACCTTACGGAAGCACGAAGTCCGTCATCGGTATCAAGTCGAAGGACACCTGGCGATCTACCGGCAGATAGAGCCCTGCTCAATCAAGATACAGCATCTGCAAAGCCCTCTGACAACACTAGAATAGGGTCCGATTCGTATACGGAATCGCGACAACAGAATGTGTCCGCGCCAGTTGACGGTGATTCCGCAACGCAACGAATGAAAGACCCGAAATCCTTTACGCAGAACCTGTTTGATACCCTCTCGCTCCGGATGGTCGAGTGGCTCCCTCTACGGCGGTCACCAGACGTGCTGGATTCAGATGCAGATCGTTTGGGTAATCAATACGTGCGGTCGCCCAAACGCGAGGGTTGCGAACATACAGATACTACTGTGGGATCTACATGCGCAAAGCGGCGTGCAAACTTGAAAAATAAGTCAGCGCGGGTTGCTCCTCATACTCCTTCGTCGCAGGATGCGAGTAGACGAGTCCCCCGAGTTGAGTCGAAACCCGAGCACCAAGTGAAACGAATATCCTTGATTGAAACAGACCAGCATCAACAAAGTCCGCGCACGGTCAAAGAGGGGAAGTCGCGGTTAGACTTGAGGCCAAGCCGAAAGCTCTCTTACAATTCGCATCTTGAGACTGATGCATCGGTCAACATACCGTCGCCGCCGGCATTGAAGCATCGCCCGCAAAAACATCGCGGCAGAAATGAACATCTTGATGGGTCTTTTACACAGGCACAGCGGAAGAAGAAGGAGAGGCGTGTGTCATGGGATAGTGCGAAATTTCTGAATGACACCCAGAATCAGGATGCCGAAAAGCCGCTGGCAGCTAGAGACTCCCACTTGGCATCGGAGACGCAATCTTCGAACGATGACCAGTTAAACTTCAAAAGCCCTTATGAAAAGGTGGAACGACCGCTGACTGTTCAAACGTTAAGTCACTTAAATAGCGCAATCATCGACGGGCTCGCGCGAATGATGGTCCAATCTGACGAAGAAGCTCAGAGATGGAGGGATGAGCTGCGTTACATTGAATCTACAGGGAACTTTGAGAATCCGGAATGGCAGTTTGCAACATGGCGCCAGCGTCGAGTGTATATATTCCTTGCCCAGAGTGTATTCTACGCACTGGGTTCTACCAAGCAAATTCTTCGCTCATTTCGAGAAGAGACAGCTGGTCCAGAGCAGGATTACTCAAAGTCGAAGCTTGATTTGCAGCAGCTACAACCATCACTGAGCAAGTTATTCTCTTTCTGTCCCTGGGATATTGCTCTGCATAGCCTGTGGCGCGCCGTGGAGGCGCTGTTTATGCCATCAAAAGAGCTCTCTATGCCTGGTCGTCTATCACGCCGTTCGTCAAACAACTCGACTTCAATGGGGCCGTCATCCATGCCGATCGTCGGTCGGCGAACATGTGATTTCGAAGGCCACGAACATTTGGCCGATGCTAAAGCGGCAGATATTGCAACTGTTGCCTTCTTTGCCCTCACCAGCAGTCTTCCGCAAGTTGATTCGCACACATGGCGTTCGCTCCTTCAAATGCGTGCCCTTGGCACCGTGGCTTCAAGTGCCGACATGGAAAAGCTCTCTCCAACAATGGCACAGTCCATTGTCGAGCTCACTGACAAGCTTGAGCACGAGCTGGCTTTGCGGTTGGTCAACCGGCTGGTGCGTGCTCTTACCGCGCGCTTGGCATTTTACGAGATATCGAAAGCGCGTCATCCTTGCCTCCAAGATTTCTCCAAGAAGCGACAAGACAGTGCTCTGGATCTTCTGATGAACAATCTGGGCGACCATTACAGCCTTGTTAGGGCTGGAACAGACGAGTCAGATGGAGCCGAACCCCCACCATCTGCGGCCGTGATTATCGCCGAATGGCTTCGGACTCTCTTCCTGAAAGAATGGGACGGTAATCCTGAGATTTCACGGAGCAGCTCCGCTGGAGGCGTCGTGGAGATTCTGTCGCGGATGTACAAGCAGCGCAACCGCTTAGGCCTGGTCCCGGAAGATTTTCACACCCCGTTCCTCTGCGAGCGGTTGGAGCCTCTGGACATGCCTGTGGAATGGATCGGAAGGTTGACCAATAACAAAACGTTACATCTGCTTTCCTATTCATTCCTTTTCCCTCCTTCGGCACTCGTCATTTATTTCCGCGCCCTAAACTACGCTGCCATGTCCAAGTACTACGAAGCTGCCATGACTACCTCGAGGCACGTGAACCAGACTGCATTTGGACCGATTCCCATACAGGATGATGTCATGCTGTTGTCGCAAATGAAGACATCGATGTCTACGTATCTGGTTCTCATGGTCCGCCGCGATAACGTTCTCACCGATGCTCTTAACCAACTCTGGCGGCGGGAGAGAAGAGAGCTGATGCGTCCACTGAAAGTGCAGATGGGAATGGACGAAGGTGAGGAAGGCCTCGATCACGGCGGAGTACAGCAAGAATTTTTCCGAGTCCTCATGGCAGAAGCTCTTAATCCATCGTACGGTATGTTCACAATGGACGCGCGAACCCGTATCTCGTGGTTTCAGCCTTGTTCATTGGAACCTCTCTACAAATTCGAGCTCTTAGGCTTGCTCATGTCGCTCGCAATCTATAACGGTTTGACATTGCCGGTTAACTTTCCGGTCGCCTTCTACCGCAAACTACTCGGACTCAAAGTAAAACACTTGGAGCATATCCGAGATGGCTGGCCGGAGCTTACGAAAGGACTCGAGTTATTATTGTCGTGGCAGGACGGCGACGTGGGAGATGTCTTCATGCGAACATATGAATTCACCTTCGAAGTCTTTGGTGCCGTCGAAACGGTCGACATGGAAAAAGTTGGCAGAGACGCTGTATGGCCCTTGCGAGCAAGGGATCGCAGCAAGTCGTCGGAACTTGCAACGAACTGGTCAGAGCTGTCTCAGCATGCTGATCCCGCAGATCTGAGTCCTCCCTGCTCCATGTCTGCGGATCATGTCGATTTCCTCGAATGCGGGTCGTCGCATCGGAGCAAATCAGAGCGTCTTGATTATTGCGTCCCGACGCCTCCAGTTGAGGAGGCCTCCCTTGTTACAAATGACAACCGTGCTCAGTTCGTCAAGGATTACATATTTTGGCTTACTGATAAGTCGATCAGACCCCAGTTCGAGGCGTTTGCGCGAGGATTCTATACATGCTTAGACCGAGCGGCCCTGTCAATCTTTACGCCAGAAGCTTTCAAGACGGTCGTCGAAGGAATTCAGGAGATTGACCTGGGAGAACTGGAACGCCATGCCCGATACGAAGGCGGCTTCGGTCCCCATCACCGAGTCATCCAAGATTTTTGGAGCATTGTGAAGAGCTTTTCTCAAGAGAAGAAGGCGCAGCTCTTGGAGTTTGTCACAGCCAGTGATCGTGTTCCTGTGAACGGTATTGCGAGCATCATGTTTGTCATTCAGAGAAACGGTGTGGGTGATGCTGTAGGTGTCCTTGCTCGCTTTTCTGCTGCATTATCAGACTGACATTCTCTAGCGCCTTCCGACCAGTTTGACCTGTTTTGGTCGACTACTTTTGCCGGAATACTCGTCAAAGAGTGTCTTGGAAGAGAAGCTTAACAAAGCTCTTGAGAATGCTCGGGGATTTGGAGTTGCTTGATTTGCCAGGCAAACTCATTACGTTCGCTTGCTAGATAATACCCACCGCAAGGTTGGTTTGGGATATACGGTACATCGCTGCAGCGCCGCTCATGGCCAGGGTGCATGGAGGATAGGACGTATTTAAGTGGTTTCGGGATCCAGTCATAGAGGACGTAGCTGTATATAATATGATGATATTATGGAGGGCCCATACGTTGCACATTGCAGTCTCAATTTTTCTCTTTCCATTTCTCCTGTCTTGTGAGGCGATTCGCCAAACCTGCCTGCCAGGCTTCGGGCAAGTTTCCCCCGAAAAATGACGTTGCTGCCATGGAACGGCGGGATTTGCCATGAATGCTCTCGCTCTGATCTTTGTAGTAGATTTGTCCTAATTCTTCACTGTCCTGTTGTTTTTTTTCCCTTCTCGTACATAGACGATTTATACGTTTTGCATAGAGATTCTGGATGTAAGTCCTGAGTCCTGCTGTTGTCCAGTCATATTCAGCATCACACCCACGGTGCGCTGTCCTCCGAGATTGACTCAAGTAGTCGCAACGAACAGCAACCTTACTGATTTAAGTATTCTCCAAGTTCCCCAGCATCAGATTTACAATCTTCCTCGTTTTCTGTCATAGAATCTTTCGTTTTGTCCATACTCGCGATTGGTACGTCTGAATGCTAGGATTTATCTTGACTACCCCGCTAACCCCACGCTTCTATATTCTAACCAAGTACCTGTATAGATATCACATTAGATACTCAAAATGCCGCCAGTTGTCCATTGTGTTCGCCATGCTCAGGTATGATCCTCCTTGCAGACATCGTCCTACATACTCCAAACTAACAACACCATCAGGGCGTCCACAACCTAAGCACCGCGAACCACGTCATCCACGATCCCTCCCTGACCGATCTCGGAAACGAACAATGCCGCATCCTTCGCGACAACTTCCCCTTCCATGATCGGATCGAGCTGATCACCGCGTCGCCTCTCCGACGGACCATCTACACTGCATACCAGAGCTTCCAGCCCGTGCTCGAGAAACACAAGGATATGAAGATCGTGCTGCTTCCGGATGTGCAAGAGACCAGCGACGTTCCTTGCGACACGGGGAGTGACCCGGAGGTTCTGCGGAAGGAGATGGAGGAGCAGGGAATTCCTGTGGATATGAGCTTAGTGCAGGAAGGATGGAACAGCAAGGTTTGTTTCCTTCGTTTCGGGAGGGAGAGGGGAGGCTGACGGCATTCAGACGGGTCGCTATGCGCCGACCAACGAGGCGATCAAGAACCGAGCGCGTGCGGCACGGCGCTGGCTGAAGGAGAGGCCGGAGAAGGAGATCGTTGTCGTCACGCACGGTGGTTTTCTGCATTACTTCACGGAGGACTGGGAGGATAGCAGTCTTTACCAGGGTATGTCTCGTTTTGTCATTTTTTTACAATCGATGTGACTAACACTTGTAAGGAACCGGCTGGGGCAACACCGAATACCGCAGCTTCGTCTTTTCGGACGAGACACACAAAGATGACCTGGAAGGCCACCCTTTAGACGGCGACAATGCAACAATGGTTGAGACAATGGAATCGCGCCATCGCCGTGGTAAGGACGGCCCGATGCTCGACCGTGAGAGACAAAGGACATTGTACAAGCTTGGCACACAAGGATGGGATGACCAGGGCTTGCAATTGAGCACAGCCGAGCGAGAGCACGCCACGGTTCCGGAGGGTAAGGAGGTCGAGGGTGTCAGAGTCTGAGACGTTGGACTTGTACTTGGCAGGGTTGTTGGTGCTGCATGGTTGAACTGAAGATAGATCTAGACAAAAATAAATGCAAGATAGAAAGCAATCCATTGGTTCAGGTGTTCCATTTGATTGTAGACGAGGGAGATAAAGAGTCGATCTCAAAGGTTGTGGTTGAATCGAACAAAGCCGGGGATCTCAGTAACGGACTCAACAAAGGCAAGTTTCACATCCAATACCCCGACAGGGAACAAGGTTCGAGATCGCATCGATGATTGGACTCGATGCGCTTCTTCAAGGAAGATTTCCCTGGATTGGAGACATACTTGCAACACTCGAACAATACCCATTATGTGCTCAGAGACAAAAGTACAAAGCTCGCCGAGTCGACCAGAATAGAACAACCGAGACCCAACAACAAGACAGCGACAAAGACGGCGTTAAGTCAAGTACTTCATTGTGCGCCGTCGTCTATAAGAGTATTGACTGCTGCATGTCATTTGCAATCAGCCAGTGGCCTTCTCGCATCATCTCAGAGACGGACTTGGTCAGCTTTACTCTACTAGAGCAGTATCGGACAGGTGAGTCTGCCCTGAAAGGCAAGCAAATACTAATGTCCGGTTCTCAGGATCCTCATACCTATGATTAATTTTCTGGATATCAGCCTAAGTCTAGTAAGTGGCGTCAACCCTCAATAGCTGACGGAAACAGGATCGCTATCAACGGTTGAAGATGCGATATATATATGCTCAACCAGCGAGATAACAACGCCGATAAACATGATTCTCTAAGTGTCGAACCATCCCTCTTTGAAAAGAACGACAGCTGACCTCAACCAGGCATGGCAACTGGCGGTTTAACAATCATTGAAGTCTATCAACTCGATGCGAGACTCAATATCAGGTACGTCCGGACCCGCTGGTGTATGGCTTACGGAGTATAGGGTTTGTTTTGGCTTGATTTCTGAGAGCCATTGAGCCTGTTCAACAGACGCGAGACGCAGAGGCTCGCAGAATAAGTTCACTCCCATCCGTGTATATGAGCGAGATGTTACTGATGTACGCCAGGAATATTGGACACAAAAAAACGCCATGATAGCTGCAGAGACTGCACTCTAAAGATACCGAATATTGGACGTGCGGTGTGAAGCCGGAACAGGAGAGCAGAGAGCTCCATTTTTCTACCGCAAAGGTTCGGATTTCACCTCCCAGAGTGGACGAGACCTGGCCAGTTTCCCGATACCTGTCATGACCAACGTGGCCACCGTTCTCACGGATCGACCTTGTTTGCAAACGGTACGTCTTCGAGACCGAGACCGAAGACCGAACAGGCACTAATTCATCTCAGGCAACGCGCTCAAGGATCTTGCTGTTACACAACCCGATGATGAATTTTACTCTGAGGAGGTGATTCGAGATCCACCCGGCCAGGAAGACAGGAATCTAGTTGAGAACCAGGATGTGTACATTACGTACTTCATCCTGGGCCATTCACTCGATAGCAAGATCCTCGATCAATACATCCAAGTTCAAATCAGCCCTTCAGAACCCTGGTCAGGCTCACTAGAACTCTAGTAAATTATAAACAAGGGTAGGTGCACCAGCCTTCACCAGATTCCCCAATCTGAGCTAAAAGGGAGAGCAGGATATAATAGCCCAATTGAATGATCCTGTTCTGTAGCAGTGGACTGATCCGAGGCAGACTTCACCCATCCTTCGAGGCAGTGCTCAAGGCAACGAGATTGGCCTTGTTCTCGTACGTAGGTCCATCCATCTTGTCACAGTCATGTTTGCGAGCAGACATCTTGATTCATTTTGTTGGAATGCTTCTGACGGCTAGAGTTGAACAGTCCAGAGTTCAATTCAGTTCCGTAAACAGAGACCTGTACGATCAGTGTATAACGAGTAATTAGTGCAAATAGCTGAATCGCCATTCCTCGAATTGAGTTGAGTTCTACCTATTCACTGACACTGATGATACATGAGCGGACGATGGTGAGGCGGCAGTACAGACAGCCAGCCTATCATTGTTCAGTCAATGCTTCCAGTAGCAGCAGATCTACAGACAAGGGTTAGAAGTGTAAATATATAGTTGCCTATTTGACAACTTGAAACGTTCAGTAAGCAGTACTGACAACCATGTAGAAGGTCTCCGAAGACAAGGCTATTTTTAGGTGCGGATCCCGTGGCGCAAGAGCGGGCGATACCCCAGAGAAGCAAGCCTCAGGCGTATCTCCAGGCACCTCTGAAAACAACTTCCGCTTCCTTTTTCCATCAGTGGTATAATACTACGCGTGGCCATTAATCAATGGCCGAGTTGCCTCAACCATTGCAGACTGGCGGTTCTCATTGAATGTTCACGCCGTAGCGATATCCATGCACGATGCTTGACGAGAACCTCCCAAGTACGTCATTGACTCATTCACCAAGATAGCTTTAAAGACTGACCGCTGGCTGACCGCTGATGACAACGACAGCCTTCTATCTCAGACCAAATAGCCAACAAAAACACCTGTGGACTATTTATATCTGCCAGCACGGCGACGACCCCGAGCCCGCCTACACCCTGCGTTACCCTGATCCCGCCTCCCCCTCCTCCAAGAACCGCTATGCCGTCGCGCTCTGTGATCCTTTCGTACCCGATGTCGTCTACGGCGAGGTCTTGATCATCCCGGAATGGACACAACCCAGTCTATCCGCCGAGGCGATCCGCCTGAACGGCGGGGTCACACCTCCGCCAGAAGCCATTCTCCCCTCGCAGTTCATCGTCCAGCTGTACAACCCGGACCAGCAGGTGACGATCCGCTACAAGCACAAGACGTGGAATACACCGGCAACATGGGAATTCGAGATGCCGCAGCATACCTTCCGACAACCATCGGCCTCGACGCTCGACCGCACGCAGACTGACCCGGCCCTGGCTGACACGACCCCGAAACTCCGGTTCAGCTGGCGCAAGGATAGCAAGTTGTCCAAGGACCTTACGTGTCTGCTCCTTGGAAAGACGTCGACACTGCCCGAGGGGAGGACGAAGAGCAAGGAGCCGGATATCACGGTGTCGATCTTCAAGGCTCTACGGGAGTTGACGCTGTACGAGCCGAACATGTACCGGGTTGAGATGGAGGATTTCAAGGGGCTGGAGATTGTACTCTTGCTGGGAGCGGTGACCATTCGTGATGTCTACTTCACCCCGATGAAGGACGCGTTTCGAATCGTACGGGATGAGGTGGGAAGGAAGCCTGTGGCTGATCCGACAGGCAGTCCTGTCAATGTTAGTGCTAGCCCAACGGTACAGAGTGGTGCGGCCCTGCAGAATCAGAAGCCTGCGGCGGTCGCCCCGAATGCAAAGGCCAACGACAAGCAGCCTGCATCCTCGCGCCCAGCAGAGACTCAAGTCACGAAGCCAAGCCCAACGCCAGCGCCCGCCCAAGCCCCAGCTCCAACGCAGCAGCAGAAGACGAAGAAGCAAGAACTGTCGCGCAAGGAGGAGGAAAAACGGACCAAGAAAAGACTGGAAGAAGAGGAGAAGGCTCGTCGCAAGCGCCAGGCCGAGATTGACAAGGAGACCCGCCGACTGCAGAAGATCTACGGGCGCGAGGAGCAGCAGGTGCGCGCCAGCAGCGTGAACCTTGCGCGTCCTCCTGCGCAGCCGCCGCGTCCTCCAGCACCTCCTCGGCAGCAGCAACCGCATCCCCCTCCGCGGCCGAATGCGCGATACTACTACCATCAGCAGGCACCGTCCATGTTGCATCTGACGCCGGGCCCGGTTGCGACTCCGCCTCGACCGCACTCGACGGTGCATTCCCTGCAGCCGCCGCAGCCCCAGGACCAGGGTCAGCAGCCGCCGAAAAAGAGTAGTTTCTTTGGGTTCCGACGGTCGTCGGACGATTCGAAGGTGCATAAAAAGCGCAGCTCGATGTTTTGATATGATACCCGTGCATTACTGGAGTTTTGGCGTTAGGCATACCGATAGCACTATTGATACTACTATACTCATGACGCTCACGCATGTACGCTAGACAGGTTTTGGCTGATCCAATGCCCTTGCATCTACGCCCTCGGTCGTGATCATCACCGGCAGGATATTCCCCTCTGCATCAAACTCCATGCGATCGATGCAGACCACACGGTGATCGCGCTCGGTGTCATTCACCGGCCGCCGATGGTAAACGATATAGTAGTCCTTTCCATCTGGCGTGATCACACTATTATGGCCCGTCCCCGTGCCAACCGTCGCATTCCCAGAGAGAATCTTGACCGGCTCCGCGGAAAACGGACCCGTTGGCGACTCCCCCCTAACATAGCTCACCCCGTAGGAGTCATCTCCCCATCTGCCACCATGAGCACTTTTGTCTATAGACCAAGGAAGGGGATAAGGGGAAGAAACTCACCCCCCCACACTAAACATAAAATAATACACGCCCTCCCTCTTCATCATCCACGGCCCCTCGACATACCCTTTGGGTGTGATCTCGAGATACTCCCCCTTCAGACTCACCATGTCACTCCCCAACTCCACCACGACGGCATGGCCCCACCCCCCGAAATACAACCACACGCGGTCATCATCATCATCATCATCATCATCAATAAACACCTGCGCATCGATCGGCTCCGCCCCAAACACGGTGCTCGGGATCAGTGGCTTCCCAAGAGCATCCGCATAGGGGCCCTCGGGCCGGCCCGTCGTCGATTTCGCAACCCCGATCCCGGCCCCGTCGCCGGCGGAGAAGTACATAAAGTAATCATACCCATGCCCGTTCTTCTCCCCTTGCGCAGCGGCATCGTCAGTGTGGGGGAATGTAGGCGACGCGGGCCGACGGATCACACTCGGCGCCCACGCAGCCCGATTCGTGGACCAGGGGATCCCCCCGAACTCCAAGATGCGGGGGTGTTTGGTCCAGGTGCGGAGGTCCTGGGAGGAAAAGGCGTCGAAGAAAGTTTGGGATTCGTAGGCGGCGGAGTAGGTTGGGTAGATCCAGTAGGTTGTGTCGAAGATGCGGGCTTCTGGGTCGGCGTACCAGCCTTGGATTATGGGGTTTCCTGTTTTGGGGTTCATGTTGAGGGAATTGTTTAGGGCATTGTTGTCGGGGGATTCGAGGGGGGATTGGAGGGTTGGTGTTGCTGCGGAGGTGAGTGTTGTTGATATCAGGGTGAGGGTGAGGATGTGGATGGGGATGGGTGGTGTTTTCATTGTGATACGATTCCTCTAGTTATTATGATGATGATGATGGTGTGATTATTGAGGCAATAAAGGGGAATGGACTGAGGGTATGTATTGTTTATCTATGTACCCTGGCTACTGGTATGTATGGACTAGACCGTGAATGCTATGCATAATGCGGGGGACAGATCGACACTGACAGGTCATCTGCCACAATACAGATTAACTGTACTAAATCACAGGATAATCAGATGCTCCGTCAAAGAGAAATGACACTAGCACTCAAAACCCCTCCCCCCTTGATCAGCCCATCGGCCACTCGCTGATCCACCACCTTGTCGATTCCCAGGATCATCAACGCCTCGTGCTTCGAACCTCCATCGTCCGTCGCCCCAGACGCAAATGCAAGCTTCCTGGAAACAGGAGCCACCGTCATGAAATTGATATTGACCCTCTCCTGCCCCAAGAGACTCCCCACCGCCCCGATCTTCCCGGGGGAGTCGTAGTTCTCGCAGATGAGCAGCGTCCCCTCCGGGACGAACGAGGTCTCGAACCGGCCCAGGCGATTAATCAGCGGCTGGTCGCCGCTGCACGTCCCGGAGATGATGCGTTGGTCATGCGGGTTGGGTCCAGTCTGAGACGTCGCGTCCGGGGCCGGCGCACGGGAGGAGGCACGCGAAGGCGGCCGCGCGACCAGCGTCACAAGAGAGGAATACGAATACGAATGATCCGCCGGATCGCGCGAGTGCTGCTCGTTGACGAAGATGCCGCGTTCGCGCGCGACCAGCTCCGCATTGACGATGTTGATGTTGATGCCCTCGGAGCCGCTGATCGGGGCCAGGAGGCCCTTGATCAGTGCGGCGAACAACGGGCGCGTGTTGCTGATGCCCGCCACCTCGCCGTGGTAGATGAGATCAAAGGTGTTCCGCGTCATGGACCCGCCCACGGTCGAGGCGTAGTGCTGCGTGTACAGGCTGCCCATCTTCTCGACGAGGCGGACAAACGGCTGCAGCTTGCGGTATTCGTCGGGGAGGATGAGCGGCGCGTTGACGGCGCTTCGCGGGAGGGAGCCGTTGAGGATCTGGAGGACCTGCTCGCAGACGTCGATGGAGACGTTTTCCTGGGCTTCGACCGTGGAGGCGCCGAGGTGCGGAGTGACGACCGCGCGGGGATGGGCGACCAGCCGAGCGGCAGTCGATTCGGGCTGGGGAGGTTCGGTAGTGAAGACGTCGATGGCCGCTGCGGCCAGGTGGCCCGACTCCAGAGACTCGAGCAGGGCGGCTTCATCGATGGTGCCGCCGCGAGCGACGTTGAGGATACGGGCACCGGGCTTCATCTGCGCGAGCTCGGCTGTCGAGATCATCCCCTTGGTCGACGCGATCAACGGCGTGTGGATGGTGAGAAAGTCCGCCGTGGGCAGCAGCTCCGACAGCGACGAGACCAGCGTGACAGATGCCGACGCTGCGACAGCAGGGGACGCGTACGGATCGAGTGCATTGACGTGCATTCCTAGCCCTTTGGCCAGCCGGGCAACCGTCAAGCCGACTGTTTGTCGGTCAGCCCATCCACTCGACCCCCCATCGTAGCGGAAATGAATGCCTCGTCCCCAGATTGCAAGAAGCTCACCTTTTCCCAACCCGATGATCGACAGGGTCTTGCCCTTCACCTCGACGCCGACAAACTTGCTTCGTTCCCATTTGCCGCTTTTCAGACTGCTGCAGGCCTCGGGGATGTTGCGCGCCATGGCCATCAGCAGGGCAATGGTATGTTCCGCGGCAGCCCCAATGTTGCCCGACGGCGAGTTGACAACGACGATGCCGAGCTTGGTGGCTTCCTCGACATCTGTGCGGTGACTTGTCAGTGGCCATGAACCAAGGCTGGGGGAAGGGGGGAGGGGGGGTTGGGCTAACTCACCCACATTGTCCACTCCTACTCCCGCTCTGGCAACGACCTTGAGTTGTTTGGCGGCTCGAAGCAGATTGGCCGTGACTTTGGTTTCGGAGCGGACGACCAGAGCTTCATATTCAGGGATGATTTGGAGGAGTTCATCTGCATCAAGACCCCTTCGCTCGTCTACCTCGAGCGACGCACGCAGAAGAGCCAACCCATCTGGCGACAGCTTTTCCGGCACGAGGACTTTGGGAGGGGGCTGTTTCGCAGAAAGCATGATGGCGGCCGATCGAGTGGAAAGATTTGTAACGAAGAAATCAGTAGATAGACCTGGAGCTATTGATTTATGTACCCATGGCAATGGGGCTGATGAATTGACTCCGTCGAGGAATGCATTAGCCAGACTGATGTTCGACGGTCATTGGGCCAAAACGCCATCAATATGCTGTAACCCAATAAGACAAGGCATATAGCATCATGTCTTATTGCAGCTCATGTGCGGACCTCTTTCCCCGTGCCAATCATCGAGAGACTGGGTAATCTGCATGAAGTGAGGACATTGTGAGACTGCGGGGTTGCGGGATGGTGTCGGTGTGATTCGTGGATGTTGCGACTCTTCATCTTTGACAATGAGGCAGATCCGCAGACTATCCCTCTTTGCTTTTATCGTGGGTCATCTGATGTGTGTTTTGTCGAGGGTGCCGCTGAATATCATGTCATGTCCGATGAAACGACGGGAGGAGATGAAGATGAGTAGAAGTGCTTGATGTACTGTAGTAGACTCTCGCATATCACATGGGCGAAGGGTGTCACGATCCACGACAAGCTCTGGGTTTCCCAACTGGAATCGATTTCTTTGAGTTCGACCACAAGATGACCGATCAACATCGCGACTCACTCGAGAGAATGAAGGGATGAAAGAACAAAAGAACAAAGATATGTGGGGTACGGGCCATATCACGAGTGTTGCTATTCTCGTCGATATGGCCCAAGCAGACTCGATCGCCGAGAGTACAGCGGACAGCAGACAGCGGACAGAGGCCAGAGGACCGAGTAGACTTTCAGCGTCCTGACGAACACGAGTCGAGTGGGTCACATCGTATCATTGACTTCTGTCCCTGACTCCTCCAGCTCTTCCGGCGATTGTTTCACCAGTGCAGAATCAAAAAAGGCCGAGCACGGATCAGCGCAGCGTCGATGCAGGCTCGTATATCCCGTCTAAAGAGAGCCGCGCCGAGAAACGCGCCAATCATCAAGCATCCACTACGAGGATGATGCTATTTTAATCACTAGCCGACCCGGTGGACTTCGGATTCATCAAGCTACCGTTTGAGAGTTTGACTTGAAATGATTCTTGATCCTCTGTCACGGCCCCCATCCTTGCTGGGCAGCCATTCATTCGTGATGGAATAATTATACTAGCGTCCGCAAGGACTATGACCGCAAACAAGTCAGCTTAGCTGCTCAGCTTCGAGATGGTCTACGGAGTTCTCTTGATGAGTCTGCGTTCAAAAACGGCGACGTCAAGAATCGTGGGGGCCATGGGCCATATCATGGCATCGCGTGGCCCTTGCCGGATCATCATAGCTCGACAGCCGGTCGAAATGCAGATCCAAAAAAAGGTTAACGGTCTGCCCTCAGACTGGCGATTGCCCGTCTGGACGTCGTTATTCGGCGTGTGCTCGTACTTCCTGAAATTGGCCGGTTGGGGTCCTTTCTCAACCGGTTCCCTATCGGGGTGGGATAGAAAAGGTCCTCGTCTCGATGTCTGAGTTTGTCGAATACACACACAAACTCTCTCTCTTCTCCTTCCAACACAGTCCTTCAACTCGTTCCTTTCTTGTCGTCTTGCAAGCGTTTCTTTCAAGCTCTATAGATCGTTGTCGAACGTTGTCCACGCTGGTCGTGGCTGTATGATACGATGGTCGGAGTCCCCCATAGCACAGGCTGCTCGCTGTGCCGCGAAAGACGCATCAAGGTCGGTGATTCCTCTCCTACGTCTCGTTTCAATCCAACTGAGAGAAACAAGTGCGACGAGGCCGTCCCCCAATGTTCACAATGCCGGAAATACGGCCGCCCGTGTCCAGGCTATCGCCGCACCTTTCGCTTCCAGGATGAAGGACCAGCCCTCCAACGCCGGCACCAGTCGAGGTCCCAGTCTCGCCGACGTCCCGAGACAGCCACAGATGCAGCGACGGCGGCAGCAGCAGCAGTCGTGCGCAACAACGCCATCGCAATGATGCGTCAAACCCGCTCAGAGGATCCCTGCTCCTCCTCCGCCGCCGCCGCTGCTGCTGCCGCCCAATCCCAAACCCACCTCCACCAAATGCAGCTGCAAATGCAAATGCAACTCCAACAGCCGCACCTCTTCGCCTCCTTCCTCCACTCCGCCTTCCCCACGCTCTACACCTCCAACATCTTCCGCGCGCACAACCGCCCGGACTTCCTCGCCCACGTCGCCTCCTCCTACGCCTCCGGCGCCGCCCCCTACCTCGCCGCCACCCTCGCCTGTCTCACGTCCATCTACACCGCGCAGTTCTCCCCCGACCCAGCGCAGCACACCCGCCGCAGCCGGCAGCTGTACGCGCACGCCCTCACCCACGTGGTCGCGGCATTGCACTCCCCCGCCGCGCTGTCCGCCCCGCTTCTCGCGACCATCATGATGCTCGCCGTGTACGAGATGTACGCCCGCACGTCCCCTGACGCGTTCGTCGTGCACGTCGATGGCGTAAGGAGGATTATGCTAGCGAGGGGGCCGGGTCTGCACTTTCCCGACGACAAGGACAAGGACACCGACACTGACAACAACAATAACAACAACCACCCACCAGCTAGCGCTATTGCGGATGCTGCTGATGCGGATGCGGATGCGGATGCGGATGCTAGCGGGGAAGGCCCCGGCTTCGCGCGCGGCTGCTACATCGCCTTCCGCGGGTTCCTCGTCGCAACGGCCCTCTACGAGGGGCGCGCGTGCTTCCTGGACGAGGAGGACTGGCTGCGGTTTGCGGGGAGGATCCGCGCCGAGGATGTGCGCAAGGCCGGGCGCGATGCGCGTGTGGTGGATGTCTGCGAGCGGATCTGGATGGAGGTGGTGCGGTGTCCGAGGTATTTTGCCGAGGCCCTGCCCGAGGGCCGTCCGGGGACCGTGCCCGAGGGTGTGGATGCGGGTTTGGATGAGGGGTTGGATGAGGGGTTGGCGGCGAGGGTGCGGGCGACGTGGAGCCGGCTGGTTCGGTTGGTTGACGAGCTGCGGGTGGTTCTCGGGGGTAGTGGGCGTGGGCGAGAGGAGACCGGTCCCGGACTGCTGCTGCAAGGGGCGGAGGATATGGTTGCTGCGTTGGAGAGCCTGCTGGTTTGGCTTCGGGGGGGTAGTGGTCGACGACGACGACGAGGAGGAGGAGGAGGGTTCCGCGTGGTATCGGACTTTCAGCGTGGGGTGTCGAGTGCGTCGAGCGAGGCTTTGCCTGTCACTTGGCTGGACCGGGTGGCGTCCTCGATGGGGGTGATTGGGTTGAAGGTTATCTGGGAGGATAGCATCTCGTAAACATGGGATAAGTTCATTGCATAGGATGGAGTAAGGGGGGGGGGGGGGGGGCGTTGATAGAATGCAAATTTGTTTTCATCTTTTTCTTTATCTACAGACAACTAATATTCCATCGACTGCTCCAGTAACCCCCTCAACTCATCCCTCTCTCTCTCCAGCTCGCCACTCAAATTCGGCGCCAGCATCAACACCCGCTTCTGCGGGATCGTCCCCTCAACCAACGACTCGATATCCGAATGCTTGAAGCCCAGATCCTTCAGTCCCCGGGGCTGGTCACCCAGATCGGCCAGAAACTTGGCCAGCGCCTCGCCGAGGACCTCGCCCGCGCTCTCGCGCTTGACGTTCGAGATATCCACGCCAAACGCCTCCGCGGCCGCCAGATGCCGGTCGGGATTCGAGGCCGCCGTGAAGCGGAAGACCGCCGGCGCGGTGACCGCGACCGAGACCCCATGAGGGATAATCGGGTGGTCGACGTCATATCCGGCATGCTTGTAGCCCGGGTTCTGGCTGGAGATGGGGTAGCTCATGCCATGACATAGATGGACGCCGGCGTTGCCGAACCCGACGCCGGCCAGAGTCGCGGCCAGGAGCATCTGGGACTGGGCCTCGAAGTCGTCCGGGTCGCGGACGGCGCGGGGCAGGTACTTGACGGTGCTGCGCAGGGCCTGCAGCGAGAAAATGTCGGAAATCGGGTTGGCTCCCTGGTAGGCGGGCCGGTTGATGGGGTTGGTGGGGCGCGGGGTGCGCTCGTTGTAAGGGATGGCGGTCCAGGACTCGAGCGAGTGGCAGAGGACATCCAGACCCGACGAGGCATGGACGGCCGAGGGCATGGTGCGGGTGTTGAGCGGGTCGCAGATGCCCAGCGTGGGTTTGAGATTGCGGTGGGCGATGCCGGTCTTGGCTTTTTTCGACACGAGGTCGAAGATGGCGGTTCCTGTGGTCTCGGAACCGGTGCCTGCCGTGGTTGGGACGGCGACCAGTGGCCGGAGGGCCTTGGTGACGGGGAGGCCTTTGCCCAGGGGGGCGTTGACAAAGTCGAGAAAGTCGGCCTCGGGGAAGACAGTATACAGATTCATCAGCTTGGCCGTGTCGATGACCGAGCCGCCGCCGACCGCCAGAAAGGCATCGGGGTTATATGGCTTTGCGAACGCAATGGCGTCTTTCACTCTGCGGGGAGTTTTAGCAGTCCGCACCGGTCGAGAAACTGGCAGGCTGGGTGCGTGCTGCACTTACGAGCTATCCTTTGGCTCGACCCGCACCTTGTCATAAACCGTAAACTCAATCCCCTCTTTTGACAGACCCTCCACGGCTTGTTTCATGGCATCCAGTTTGGCCACGTTCTGGTCGGTCACGATACACACGCGCTTGGCCTTCATGTTGGCGAAATCCATGCCGACCTCCCTGGTCGCGCCGGGGCCGAAGCGAATGCTCGACGCGGCCATTTCAAAGGCGTACTCTTTCTGGCGCGAGGGGTCAACCGGAGTGGCCAGACGGCGGACATGGTTGGATTGCAGGTGATGGTGGTGATTGGGGTTGGAGTGGCAGGGACAGGAGGGAGGATGGGTATATTGCACTGTGCGGAGGAGATTGAGGGCTCTCTTGGCGGCAGAGGGCGCAACACGTATTGAAGTCATTGCAATAGAGAGTCGAGTTGATGATGATGATGTTGTTGATGAAGAGGACGAAGAAGAAGAAGACCAAGAAGAAGGGAGTCCGGAGATGGCCCAGTGCGGGGAAGGGGAAAGGGAATGGGATCTCCAAGTACTTATTTATCCGCATCCGCCTCGGTCTTCTGGCCGAATGTAGAGATGAGATGAGGATATCTCGGTCAAACGAGCGAATAAGGTAGCATCTGTACTCTCATCTGGACCACAACACGTCCTTCAGTGCTCAGTGTCAGCATTGTATCGGGATGGATAGAGTGTGTTCCTGTGCTGCACTCCACAGTTTCTGTACTAGCAAATGCCGAGGTTAGCGGAGACCGCGGACTCTACAGAGTATACAGAGTATACAGAGTATACAGAGTATACAGACGTCAATCCACAGTAAACACTGCTCCTTATCACCGGTACTCACTAATACAAACATTGAATTAGGTACTACTGCAAGCAAAACAAATAGAACAAGCATTACCATATCCCTCCCCCTCACCACTCCCCCGTCCCATTTCATCTCCATAGAACAAGTTTCTCCATGAGAAATGTCCCATGACCCATCTAACAGACCATCAGAATCAAATCTCCCTCTGCGCCCGCAACCCGCACCATACTCCCCCCCGGCGACATCCCATCCGCCCACTCAATGCTCTTCTTCGCCTCGTCTTCCGCCTCCCCAGCCAGCCCCCGGTACTCAACCCGAACGCGACTCCCCAGAAACGGATCCCCAAACACATCCGACAGATCGTACCAGACCTGCTCTCCCACGAGATTGTACGCAAACACCATCTGCGGCGCCGCGGTATACAGCCCATCCGCCACGCGCGTGATCTTCAGCGCGATCCCGCCGCTCGCGGGGTCTCTTCTGTAGACTTCGGTGTAGGTGGTGTTGGGGGACACGGCGGATTGAGGGCCGATGGTTGAGCCGACGGACCAGAGGTAGATGGGGCTGGTGCAGGTGTTGTGGACGAGGGCGTGGCCGACGGTTTGGTTGGTGTTCGGTGTCATGGGTGGCTTGCGGAGGAGGGAGTGAGGGGGGAGGGCGAGGGCCAGGGGAGAGAGACAGAGAGTGAGGCTGATGAGGTTGAGATGCATTTTGGTTCGGTCTTTGTCTGGTTCGATTCTATTGTTGGGATGGGTTGTGGTTCTGAGTTGAGGGTGATCGTCGGCTTTATACCTACAGATTGTAGCCAAGATAGTCAAGCTGCTCTGGACAGCAGGCGTTGTATGTGTACCTCCGTAGTGCAACGATCAATGTACAGTCAGTAACAGCGTTGACTCTTGTGTAACAATCTAGCCACGCTAAGTCTATTAATATGGGAAATGCAATGTACATAGAGTAACAGATGCAGTACAGATGCAGTACAGATGTGCGCCTGCTAAAGACTGACAATCGGCGACATGCCCAAGGGAATATCTCCCCGACGAGCAACCACCTGCAGATACCTTGTCTTCAACCCCCGAACTGTACCAGATGTCTCGAAGCCCGTGCGCTTAAAGGTAGCGACAATGCTGGTCCGGACCGAGTCTGGCGCGTCCGCGGCCATCACAGCCCAATTGTCATACTCGGTCGCCCCGTTCCAGCTCATAAACACCTGCGCAGAATCATCCGACACCCGCCGAACCACAATCGCCGGCGCCCAGAACGGCGTCGCCTTCCAGGCGCATTTGTACCCCCGGTACGAGGCCACCTCGTTGTCGGTGCCGAACTGCGCCGTGAGGACCGGCTTGTTATTGGCGTCAAACTCTTTGAGCTTGGCAATCGACCCGTAGCCCAGCACAACATGGCCCGACGCGCTCAGCTGTTGGTAGTTGCCTTGGCTGACGCTGTGGATGACGTCCTTGCTGTCGCTCAGGGTCCGAAGGGTCTTGGCCGTGCGGTTGACCAAATCCACTGCATAGCTCAACCCCGTCGAAGCCGCAACCGTCTCGGTCGGGGTATTGGCGTTGTTGAACAGACTCAGGATCATGCCGGTATCTGTCTTGTTGTAGATGCGCATGTCGTGCTGCCAGGAGAAGACCCCGGCCGGGTCTAGTTGAAAGTCACCCTTGCCCAGTTCGCCCTAGTCTCGTCAGTATCTAACATACCCCAAAAAAAAGAAGGGGAAGGGGGGAAGGGGAATACACTAAATTGCCACATGACCGTCCCATTGCCATGAACGTAATACCCAGACCAGTAGTGACGCAGCGAGACGAGATACCCCTCGTCAAACAGTTCCACCGAGTTGATATGATATGCATCCCATGGCTGCTCATGCGTTCCATGATCGATGTCAATCCCCTGCTTGGAATCCGTCAACGCAATCTGGTCGACATGCTCCAGTGCGCTCCACGAATGCACAATCTCATTGGTAGCAATGTCAATCTCAAAAAACAAACTGTCCAGCATGTAATCCTCCGGCGTGCCCCCGATCGACGTCAGGGACTGCTGGGTGACATTGTAGGCCGTGACCAGCAACGTATTGCGGTCCGAGATGTGACTCTCGTGCAGGTCAATGAACGACTCCGGGACGCTGTGGTCCGGGGTGACAAAGTTCCCCTGCAGGGTCACCGTGTAGATCTCCCGGTAGGTATTGTCGAGAATGTGGACGGTGCCATATCCAAATCCCAGGTCGGTCATGTTGCCGGCCCAGAAAGTAATGACGTCCTGGTTGAACAGCCGCTGCACCCGGAAATTGGCCGTCACCTCGTCCGGGCCCTGGTAGACTAGATGGCCGTCCTCGTCGTAGATCAACGCCGCCGTCCCTTCCGGTTTGTTGCCCCGGGGGCCCACAAAGAGATAGCCCGGGTCGGTGGTGCCGCTCTTGGTGACTTGGATCTGCGGCGGTTGGTATAGCGCCGTCTGCAGGGTCATGTACGGCCAGGTATCTTCTGCCACACAGAGTGACAGGAGGGCCCATCCGGCTGTGAGCCTGAGTAACCCTCGGCCTGGCATTTTTCAACGACGGTCGCTGGACGAATGAATCGTGTAGGTATAACAAAGAGTGACAAAAGTTGGACAGAACAAAGGGGAAAAAAGCAAACAGGGAGTGACAGTAAAGCAAGCAGATATAGCGGTGGAACGACAGAGGTGATAACGCGAGATCTACAAGAGCGACAACGGAATTCGACAGGATCAGATCGTCAACCTGCACAGTATCATGATCTGCACTTGAAGCCAGTTGATGGATCCTAGTGGTTGGAGATTTGGCAGGCCAAGCGGAATCGCCAGGTTTGATGACCCTGACGCGCAAACCGATACCAGCAGTCGTAGTTTATATCAAGCAAGACGCCTCTTGTACCAGGAATATGGTAATCATTGATTAGATCGTCAACCTAATTGATTGGAAAAAAAAAAAAAAGTATCAATTCGAGATCAATATTGATAGCCGCGGCGCAAGGAACAACACTTGGCAGATCCACCAACAGCACTCGACTAGTTCAAAAAGGGGTGGTGCCAACTGGAAAGCTCAGCAAAACGGAGGAAAAGATCGACAGCAGCATTTCGTCATGGTCGACTCTTCGGCCGACGGACTGCGCCGGAGAATGACAGCACACTCCGTTTCAAATGCTTAATCTTGTTTGAGGTTGATGACAATGATTTGTCCTGCATGTTAGTGGCACGTGAGAGACTGCCTTATCTGGATACTAGATAACGGGTGGTTGCGCCTCTGGCGAGAGAGATATGTCCAATTAGGCATGTATGTACATCATTTTATTCTAAGTTTACTTTACTCCCCTGATATGCTCGCGTGTATATACCTTGGGGAGGGACTCCGATTTCCGCCTATCGCCCCCATTCCCAGTCAGAGCTTCAATATCCTCATCCGTCGGACGGGACCGTCCACTGCCTTCCATACGATGATGCTGATGGCGATGCTCACCGGTTAAAAGAATCTCGCCGCCCATGTTCCGTTTCCGAAGCCAGTAGGCGCGCATGCGATCGAGGGCGGTTTTGAAGTCGTCGAGGATGACGGTGTCGCAGAGACATTTGAAGATGAACGATAACTGTCCCGTCAGCATGTCGGCCTGGACGGTTCTGGACCGACGGTTCTGACCGTCCGTGCGATGCTAACATACCTTCCAGAATGGTTCGATCCCCGTCGGCAGGGACGAGTGGCTAAACACGTTGAGGACGCTGCAGGTATCGACGATCATGAAGGCAATCGACAGGCACATGGACGCCAGCATGATCCCAAACCGCGGGGAGACGCTGACCAGCTCGACGATGCCAAAGTTGTATTCGCGTTTGATGGTGTAGAAGAGGGAGCAGGTGGTGAAGATCCACCAAGGGTCACTATTGCATCACTGATCAGTCATCCGATGTCCGCCTGGAGGGCCCAATGGCGGGAGACGAACCGGAAAATAGGCTCGAGCGGCCGCGTGGTCAGAAAGATCTTGTTGTAGTTGTTGAAATAGGCAAAGTTGGCATAAATCTCCAGCACCCAGTAGGGCTGCGCCAGGATCACGGTCCCGATATAGAACAGCGACACCTTTCGTGACATGAACGGGCGGTTCTTCATCCAGGCGATCACATTGTGCAAGCTCCACGAGATATTCAGCCCGACGGCGGTGACGCTCTGGTACCATCCGTAGACGGGGTCCTTGGGGAAGATGAAGGTTCCATTGGGCATGGCCAGGATCAACTCGACCAGAATCAATTTGTGGAGCAGGATATGCTTCTTCATGTTGACAAAGGTCACGGAAGCCATGACCAGCAGGCAGCCCAGCATGAGGCCCTGGCCCCATGCCTCGAGCACGAGGCCATCGGGATTGGTGGGTCGCGAGATGCGATCCGACGTCGACATTGGTCACTGTTGCATGCTGAAGCGGAACGATATATATAAAAAATAGAAACAAAAATAACCCGGACAACAGAAGGAGCGACGACGGCCGGTGAAAGAACGGAGGGTCTTCGGTGAAAACGGAAAAGGTAAAGAACGGGAGGGAGCTGGGGGAGAAAGAAGAAGAGCGGGACACACCACGAGATATACTGGTGTGTGGAGAGCAGATTCTGGAGTGGTCGGACCCGTGAGACCGGAGAATATGGGGTAACGAGATCGAAAGTATCGGCTCCTGCCCCAGAGCCAGACCCACGAGGCGATATATAACAGTGCCACAGCCACATGGCAAAATAAACGGTCGATTGCCTGCGAGGAGACGGACAGGGCAGAGAAAGGGTCAAAGAGCAGAGCCGTGGCCGCAGCAATCGGTTCAGTCACCGTCCTGGGGATAGTTCGTTTCACGCGATTGGCCACAGAAAATGACCCTTCCAGTCAGAACTTTCATCGAACCGGCCCGGAAACAGGGATCAGGAGGAACCACGGCCAGAGTGTGGTCTTTGCATTCGTTCTGGCTCGAGTCCGTCCAGGTCTGTCAGGTCTGTCAGGTCTGTCAGGTCTGTCAGGTCTGTCAGGTCTGTCAGGTCTGTCAGGTCTGTGCTGGTCTGTGCTGGTCTGTGCCCATCCCATCTCCTATAACTGCTCCTTCGATAAGACGTGCATTGGATGATACTTTGACTCGGTACTTGACATGGTACCCTGGTCCGACTCCAACCCCTCGATTGGCATGGGGTGATGGGAGACTGTCATCCAGTCACGGCCGGGAGAACGGGAAATACTCCGTAATCAACGACGCTATGGAAGGAAGACCAGAGACCAGAGACCAGAGACCAGAAAAGTTTGCCACTGCGGGGAAACGCCGCCGGGGAAAAGAGCCAATGTAAATGCCTCAAATGGCTCCGTCCCCTGGCTTAGTTCTAGGACTAGAGGACTAGAGGACGCCTTTACCTAACCAGCCATTAAGCCATTACTTGGCTTCGTATTCCTTTTGCCAGAGCAGTCCACAAGCAGAGAGATGCCGGACAGAAATGAGCAGCAACCGTCGCACGAGTCGCATGTCGATCGGTTCCGCTGATCTGCCTCAGCCTTACAGACAGGATCACCACCAGTACTAGGTACCTACTCCGTAGAATCTTAATCGAGTCAATTGAGCCGGGTTGAAGAGGACAACATGACTCTAGTCCTTTCCTGTGGCCTGCCTGGATGCATGTGAAACCCCCGAATGCGCCACGTTCCGAACTATAAACTCCAGCCAAAAGTATAACCCGATCCCATTACGTGAGGCTGCATTCAGAGGACAGCGCCCTCCACTCAAGAACCCTCCGGAGCCGAGCAGACTCAAGCCGGCTTGGCTGACGGCTCTGTCTCGTCGGTGCTGCTCTTTTCCCGAGGCCTTCCCCCAAACACATTTTGCATTTCTTCCAGGGAATGGCGGGATGTCTGTGATGGTTATTAGTCGTAGTGACCAACGAGGACAAGGACAGAGGGAAAACTGACCTCCCGCAAAAAGAACCATGAATACCCGATAATGGAATAGTTGAAAATGGCAAACATCAGAAACATCCGCCATCCAATGTTCTCGATCGCGTGCGGCGTCACTTGCGACATCATAAAGTTGAACAGCCACTGCGACGCCGCCCCCACCGTCACTCCCACCTCGCGCGTGCGACTCGAGAAGATTTCCCCCACGTACAGCCATGGCAGTGGGCCCCAGGACATGTTGAAGCTAAACGCCTCGGCATAGGTCATGATGATCATGGCGATGCCCGCGTGCGTCGTCGCTCCCGTCTCCGCACCCCCGGGGGACGCTTTCGTCGGATGCGTCGCCAGCACACACGCGATGATGAGCATAAAGGAGCCCATGGCGCCGGCGCCGACCATGAACGGGACTCTGCGCCCGATCCGATCCATGACCAACAGCTGGAAGACACTGACCCCGACCACCTTGACCACGCCGAAGAATCCCGTCACCAGCTTGGCCGAGGTGCCCGCGCCGACCGCCGCGAAGATCTGGGTCGCATAGTACGCCAGCGAGGTGTTGCCCGTCAGCTGCGCACACAGCTGGATCGTGACGGCGATGAAGATCCGGTACCGATTGGCGGGCAGCAGCAGCTCGCGCCACGTCCAGTTCTCCCGCACGCGCGCCTCCTCCTGCAAGCCCGTGAGGATCTCGTCAAACTCCTGCCGCAGATCGGCCGTCTCCTCGCCGCCGCGCACCCATCGCAGCGAATCCCACGCGGCGTCGGTCCGTCCCTGGGCCGCTAGCCACCGCGCGCTCTCCTTGACCGTGCACATGCCCGCCAGCAGCAACGTCGACGGCAGCAGCTGCAGCCCCAGCGCGATCTGCCACTGCTTGGTGGCGGACGGCTGGTCCTTGGACACCGCGTACGTCACCCAGTACGCGACCATGACGCCGCACGCAAAGAACCACTGGAAACACGCCCCCAGCCGCCCGCGGACCTCCTTGGGCGACATCTCCGCCGCGTACATCGGGATCAGCACCGTCGCGGCCCCGATCCCCACCCCGGCAATCACGCGGCCGGCGTAAAAGGTGCCCAGCGTGTGCGTGTTGATGACCTGCAGGATCGTCCCGAGCGTGAACACCAGCGAGCTGATGATCAGCCCCGTCCGGCGACCGAGCCGCGAGGCCACCGGGGTGGTGAAGAAGCATCCGAAAAACGCGCCGGCCTGAAGAATCGACACTGCATTGGAGTTGACGGTGGTTTTCTGCGCTTGAGTATATCGAAAGTCCCTTTGGAAGGATTCCAGCGTGAGAACGCCGCCTGTTGGTCAATTAGCTGGCCGATTATCTTTTCTTTTTTTTTTTTTCTTTTTTCTTTTTTTTTCTTTTTTTTCTTCTCTGATAGGGACTAGGGATTGCAACGCACTGATTACCCCAGTGTCAAACGCAAAAGCAAACGAGCCCATGCAACTGGCCGACACCAGATAAATGGCCCGCAGCAGGCCCAGTCTTTTGCCCATCTTGCGCAGTGTCTCGTAGCCTGTAGCCTTTCTCGTAGTCTGGGACACAAGCTGCAGGAAAGCGGCAATGTCAACTTATAACAGACTACAGACGACGACGACGACGACGACGAAGACCGGTCAATGCATCGATCGCATGCCAATCATCCCTGCCGTTGCGTGATCCGACGGTGTCAATGTCAGTGTCACACCCGCAACACGAAGCTTCGGCTGAACAGGAAAGCTTGCGGATGATCCCGTCTCCTGATAGGGGCCTTGCATTGCTGCCATACGATTGAGTGTTGCTTTAGGCGGCTGGTCTCTTTGTCTCTGGTCTTGCGTTACGAGTCAGCAAAGCATGCTTGGAGCCGATTCCCGACCCGCTCGGCTATTCTTACTGACGGCTGGTGATATGATGAGGCGATGTAAATGATTGTCCTGTCCTCTGGAGGTCTACCGAGTAGTAATGAGGAACAATGATTGGTGAGTGATGCTCGAGTTGAGTTGCAATGGTTGGTGGCCGATGGGCAAATCATGGCCGCGATGACGTGACGGCCAATGCTTCGTAGCTGTACTGACGGAGTGGCCATCATTGATGTCTTTGGGCATGCAGTTCTTTGTTCGTAACCGTGGCGTCTCTTTGGCCTCGATGGGAATGTCCGAAACGCTGAACCGCGGTGATCTTCGTCGTACCCCGCAGTGATACGCTCAGGCAAACCGGGGTATGTCTAGAGTACGGCCCAAATTCATCTCAGGTCTCAGTGGAGGAGTCATTCCAAATGCCTCTCAGGATTATCTGTAGCCTGTACGGAGTACAGATGTAAAGGATCTTTGCTTTTAGATATTACTTTCAGAGCTAGGGTTCTTTATGAATATAAATATACATACATACTCACCATGAAACTTCTTACATGCATTGACTACTGTAGACTCCTCTCTCTATATTTCTATATGAGTGGCTCCAAGGGTTTAATATAGCTAACGCTTGAGCGTATGTAACTACTACGAAATTAATGAATGCTCGTGTTGGGAGAGCAGAGGATAACCGCAATGAAGACCGAGATAGAAAAAGGCCGACAAGTACGACGAGTAGAGAATTGTCAACCAGAAAATGCCTTATCATTTCTACTATACTAGACACGGAGGTCTAGACGCCTTTTTAGCTTAGTGGTTTTATGGCTGATAGGAATAGTCTCAGAAATACTCTGCAAGTCACTATCAGCATGAGCAGCATGAGCAGCATGAGCAGCATGAGCAGCATGAGCAGCAGGTTCTAAACAACCTCAGACGACCTCGAGATACTCCCCTAAAGCCCCCTCCGTCCACTCCCACAACTTCTCCGCCAAAGCATCATCGCCTGCCGCCCTATGCAGCTTCCCCAGAACCCCCACCGGCTCATAAAACCCCCCGTTCACCAACTCCTCTTTCCGCGCCGTCGCCGCCCAAAGCTGGTTATACGCACCCTCCTCCGGCTTCATCAACTGACCAATATTCGTCACATAGATAAACGCCCGGTTCCCCCGGGTCTGGTTCTCCACCAGCCCCGTGCTCACCACACCGGGGTGGATGGACACACAGGTGATGGCGGGGTACCGCCGGGCGAGCTCTCGCGCGTACAGGAGATTGGCGAGCTTGCTCTGCCCGTAGCGGATCCAGGGGCCGAGGGCGCAGGCGGTGAAATGCTGGACGGTTTTGAGGTCCGAGAAGACAATCCCGCCGTGGGGGTGGCCCCGGAAGGCTAACGAGGAGAGGATGACGATGCGTGCGTCGGAAGATTCCTCGGCGGTGCGCTGCAGGAGCGGCAGACAGCGTCGGATCAGCAGGGCGTGGCCGAGATGGTTGGTCCCGAATTGCACCTCGTAGCCGTCTTTGGTCAGCGACGGCGGCTGTGCCATGATGCCTGCGTTGCACATGAGGATGTCGAGTCGGGACGATCGCCGGAGGACTGCTTCTGCTGCTTCGTTGACGGAGGCGAGGGATGCCAGGTCGCAGGGGACGAACGAGAGGCGTGTGGCCGAGTTGGAAGCCGATACTTGTTTGATGAGGTCGTCGGCGCGCTGGGCGTTCCGTCCGCTGATGTAGATGTGTGCGGGCGGATGAGTGTGTTTCGCTAGATGGAGTACCGTCGCGGCCCCGAGGCCGGCTGTTCCTGGTACATTGTTAGGGTGTTTTGCCAGCTGAGGGAGTCCATGCAGGTCTCACCGCCAGTTACGAAGATGACCTTCCCGGAGAGGTCTGGCATTCTATCGGGACTGAACGACACGTTGGTTGGCATTTTGGCCGTGTTGCAGGATATCCAATGACCTGGGTGATAGCTAGTCCGTTTGTTCGTAGGAGTGAGTCCAGATAGATTTCAATGGTTCGACGGGACCCTTCACAGCAAGCCCAACAAGCCATTTCGATTCGGGCCCGGCATGATTCCTGAAGCCGACTCTCTGGCTGCTGCGCAGGGAATGGATGTATCGATCGATCTTGCTCGGAGATGAGAGCGGACCCCGGTTCGGTCTGCGAGATACAGCATCGAACTATCGAACTTTTGAGCTTTGGCGTATGTCTAACAAGCCATCGTCCAATGACTCGTCGTGCAGGGATGATAATCAGGGATGAGAGCACTAGAGGTTAGCGCCATGGAATCGTGGCGTGGCTTATAACACAGATCTGCATCAGAATGGTTACTCCGAGCCCGAGTCAGAGAATTCGGTTTAGTGTAGGTTCGTGCGTGGTAGACATCAATAGTTATATGGATCATGCATGAGGTGTGTAACGTGTTGCCTGTTCGTAACTGTCCGGCCCGCGTCATATCAACGGGGTTTTCTGCCTAATCGCTCTCTATTTAGCGATCAGTAAGCACCACGACTATCTTCGGGTTACATGCACGCAATTAATGCAGATACTTCTTGCTTGAAAGGAATAAGTTATATTCATCTGACTGTACAAGGTGCATTTACACTATCATCTGCCAATCCTTGATCTTGACCTCTCCCAACCCCGACGTCGCCAAGTAACGCCACCGAGTACTAACGAAGTGCTTCCTCTAGGTTCAGCAAGGTCACAGTAACCTTGTTGTTCTCTCCATTCAGCTCCCCAGCGCCATTAATCAGGATCATCTTTGGGTCCTTCTTCAGAACCCGCAGCGACCGTGTATACGCGTTCGGCTCCCCAGTCGGGATCTCCCTCCATGGGCCCTCTCCCAGCGCCTGGTTGATGAACACGCTGCTGGAGGAATATGCGCTCACGATGATGGTGCCGTTGACGCCGCCGTACGGGGTCCAGACAACATACGGCGACGAGGTGGGGACATAGCCCGTGGTCGTGACCAGGCGCTGGTGAGGAGCCGACAGAAAGTTCTCCGGGTCGGATGAGATACGGTAGTAGACGGGGAAAGAGTAGCTGTCGGTGCCGAAGAAGGAGCCATATTCGTAGGTGTAGATGTACTTGCCATTGGGGAGCTTGGCGACCACGGGCATGCCGGGACGATCGGTGTAGGTTGGGTAGGCACTGTTACCGTCAGTCTCGTGTCGCCACAGTGATGGTCGACGCAGGTTGAAGGGGGAACATACACATCGTCAACGACAGGACCCCAGTTCTTCAGATCCGTCGAAACCTGGTGGACCATCTTCTGGCCGTGGGTGGCGTTGGCTCTCTGGTCGGAGTAGTAGCAGATCAACTTGCCATTACTGTCACGGATGGTTAGAAACTGGACTGGAACGATATGTTTACTCCCACGAAAACTTACTGAACCATCAGGAAAGGCTCCCACACCGGTGTCAACCCGTTATTGGGTATAGCCGTTCCTCCCGCAGCAATGTGGCTCACAAACTTCCACGTCACACCCGAGTCCCGCGACGCATACAGCTCGATGTGCGTTGACGACAGATCCGTGGGAATGGCGCTGCCCGCCATCAGAATCGTTCCGGCGGGGAACGACCCAATGCGCTCGGGAAGTCTGAACAGCTCCGGCTGGTAACGCAATCCGTAGCCATATACCTGGTCTTGGACCCGCGAGAGTTCCGTCCAGGTCTGTCCATGGTCCCTGGACCGGTAGATGGGGAAGTACACTTGCGGGGGCTCCTTGGAGTAGTTCTCCCAGGTGCACAGGAGATCCCCGTTGGGCAGCTCTAGGGTGCGCGCGTACAGGACGCGCGGGATGTTGTAGTCAGCCGGGGGTTGGAAGACGGTCACCGCATTGTAGGTTGGGATTTTGGCCCGAGGGACACTTGCGGCCAGGGCCAGAGGCGCGAGGGCCAGAAGGCGAAGGAATCTCATTGTGCAGTCAGGAACCTGCGTGCTTGACAGCTTGAGTTGTCAATGATTCCTGGGGACTGCGACAACCTGGGTTTTATAGTCGACCATCGTGAAGCTCATCTCGTCAAGTCTTCAAGCAATCGGATCATGATTAGACGAAAGGAGTATCGAAAATGCGGAGAGGACTTCATCCCGCCGGAGTTGTCCCCTGTACGGATTCGCCCAGAGCCAGCCACAATTCGGCTGCTAGGCAAAAGCTAGCTATTCTGGGAATTTCCATCAATCTGCACCTAAACCGAGGAAAATGAAGAATCTCGATGCCATCGTGATTCTAGTCGCGAAGTCAAACGGTGCCGCCACAATTTTGTCGTGTCAAGGGGTTCAGCAGCATGCCAAGACTCAGAAAGGAGGCATGCAACGGCTTCTTTAGGTCACCAGCGACGCTGTGTCGGGAAGTGGGGGATGCGCGGCAACGGCAGAGCGTCTTGATCTCTTCAACACTCGGCCACGAAGAGAGGAATGGATGAACGATCATCATCGGTCGAGGCCGAGTTGTGCAATCAGCCCATGGTGCGTCATATGCTCGGAGAAATGGCTCGGAGAAATGCAGGTTGGCTTTGAGGAAATTGAATTCATTGAGGTCGTGAGTCTTGACACGACGTGTGGAGAAGTGCAGGAAGCGGAGTCATACTGTGTACCTCTGGGGTGGAGTCACTGGAGTGTGTTGATGCGGGGAACCCAGCGAGGAACGCGTCAGGACTCAATCTATGGATCATTGGATAGCTTACCCGTTTGATCCCAGGAAATGAGGCCAAGAGAAGTTGGACGGAGGCCGGACCTATTGTAAAGCACATGGCAGCGCCTCGCTCAGATGAAAACTGAAGACTGAAGACTTGATGGTTGTCATCACTCGGAGAATTGCAATGCAGCCTTTGCTGTGGAGGTTGCACAACCCATCGACTGTGACGAAGACAAGACTGGCCTCCTTTCAAGTTGACTCTCGTTGAGGCAGGACAAAGAGCCAATTGGAGAAATATGGCGTACAACAATATCAACAAGTGATCATGGTTGCTATGATTCTATACATGACTAGGCTATTTATTGCGCCCATAACCCGGACGAGAGAGTATCCAGATGGAAAGACTGACGATTGCTCCAGAGACGGTGTATCTACATGGTGACGATGCAGATCCCACAGACTCAGACTGTAGCTCTTGTCTCCGAACTTGGAGGCAAGGTGGAATTTGACGATAACTATCCTGTCCCTGTCCCTGGTCAAAACGAGGTACTGGCGAAGGTCCTCTATACCGGTGTTTGTCAGAGTGGTAAGTTTACCCAGTACCAGTACCAGAACCAACTGGAGCCATTCTCCTGAGCAATCAGATCTCCACACCAAGAATGGAACTGCAGCCGGTGCCGACGGAAACCCCATCACAAACATCAAGCGTCCTCACGTGGGTGGACACGAAGGAGTCGGTCGGATTGTGGCAGTGGGGCCGGGTTGCGGACCCGGCTTGAAGGTTGGAGGCCTCGTAGGGATTCGCTTCGCCAGTCGTGTCTGCAGACGATGCGAGTTCTGCCTCGCCGGGACAGAACAGTATTGCATCAGAAGCACCAATCATCTGCACCACGAGGATGGGAGTTTCCAAATGTACATTGCTCTCGACGCGGACTACCTGACGATCCTGCCGGACGACATCGATCCGCAGGTGATTGGGCCGGTCTTATGCGCCGGGGTGACGGCTTACAAGGTTTGCAATCCCCCATTGGTTCCGTGGTCTTCTAACAGGTTAGGCCGTTCTCAACGCCAACATCAGAGCGGGGAACTGGCTGGTCGTGGTGGGTGCTGGAGGTGGCCTCGGACACCTCGCGGGTAGGATCGTACCTTTGGCCAGACTACAGGACAGCTGGCTGACATTGCATCAGTTCAATACGCCAAAGCCCATGGCGCGCTGGTTATCGGAGTCGACGCTGGCGATAAACGAGACTTCGTTCTAGGACTTGGTGCTATCGAGTTCGTCGACTTCAAATCTGTCGACCCTGTGCAGCGTGTGCACGAAATCACCGGACTAGGGGCACACGCCGTAGTTGTGACAGCCGGCAATGCAAAAGCGTTTGCCCATGCATGCGACATGCTGCGTGTCGGTGGCACTCTGAGCTGCGTTGGCATTCCTCCAGGGCGTCCTGTGCTGGAGACCCCCATCTGCACCATTGTCATCAAAGGGCTCAGGATCACTGGCAACCTGGTTGGCTCGCTCAAAGAATGCATGGAAGCAGTTGAGCTGGTCCGTCGCGGAATGGTTAAACCAGAAATCCGAGTACGGCCATTCAGGGATCTGCCTCAAGTGTATGAGGAAATGGAGAAAGGTGATATTTCAGGACGCATCGTCCTCGGGGTTGCAGAATGATCTTTGTCTTTCGTTCTTATCTTTGGCTGCTGAATAAGAATGCTAGTTCAATCAATGAACGCGGTCATTTTGCTGTGAGATGCTCTCTTCTTCTTCCATGTCTAGCCTCGCAACAAGCCCAACACTCAAACGAGCAGGAGCCATCACCAAAGCCTCGGCTGTTTTCGCCCGAAGAATTGAGTTCAGCATCGGATCATGCTCCAGGAAGGGCAGAATCTTCTGATACAAAGCGTGTAGGAAGTCCGGAGGCCCGAACTCAAAGGCACTTGAAAACGAGCTCGGAGGAGTATGAAGAATGATATCTGCCAGCGAGTTGGCAACCTCAAAGCATTTCAGTAGCTATACCCAGCGTCATTCCCTCGTTTCGACAATATCTTGCAGTAGTCTGCATAGACTCACCTGATCCCGGCCCAGAGGCAGCAAGTCTGCTTCAGACAGTCCATGGAGGGACACCAACAGATCACGCCCGACAATTACAGGGAATCGAAAGGTCATCACCTCGGTGGTAGCTGTCGACGATAGCAGGTGCCCAGATAATGCTTCCTGCCAGACAATCGTCCTCATCCATTCTCTGGTGATGTAACAATCCGCCAGTCGTGTGGATGCCTGATGGTCCGAGTTGAAGGCTAGGAGCGACAGTGCCGCTTCGGTTTCAGCTAGACTAGATGGGGATACAGCTTGAGCCAGACTGTCACTACGGCATCGTTGTTCCCGAATCTGGTCGAATGTGGCAAAGAGACTGAAAAGCTCGAGTAACCCCCGTGCATGAGGGTCCACTGCCAGTTGTGCTGCATCTGGGACCTGAATTGGATCACTGTATGAAGGCCTCACGCCAAGATGCATAGCATATCCTCTATACTGTATCAGTACCCGCAAACTGCTCAGTGAGCTTACAGGTCTACGGTCACCTACCTCTCAGACACCCACAGCAACACAAACACAATCTCCCTGTTTGCAACAACACCATCCGTAACGACAGCATTCCGTTCGTTCGTGTCCAACCCTAATAGTCTCGCGCTTGCGATGGCCTCCTGTATGAACAGCATAGCTGACTTTCGTTGGTTAATCTTTGCATGATACACATGCAGAAAGAATGAAACAAGTACACCCTTGACGTCGAGGTTCTCTCGGTAATCACTCCGCTCCCGAAGCTGCATACACGCCGATTTGAGCTGGCTACTGTCCACCATGTGACCATCATCGCCAGCCATGGGAGCAAGCTGCAACTGTGCCATCGTCGCGGCACACAGCGCCAGCACTAAGCAAAGTGTCTGCGCATCGCAGGTGCCGTTCCCCAACTGTTGCAAAACCGCATCTGCGTCGACCACCGGCCAAACACTATACGAGAAAGTCTGGTACAGGCGCACAATATAGACCAGTACCGTCTTGGAAATGCACGAAGACAGGGACTCATCCCGCTCAGTATCAGCATGAACGTCAGCGGGAATTGCCGGACGATTCTCGACCGACTGGGTTCTTGCCGCAGCTTCCTCCGTATGAGCATGGCCAATCGATCCATCGCAGGCGGACCTGCTCTTGCTGGTATATCGCTTGGCTTTTGGTCCCCTCCGTCCTGGTGGCTTGAGGTACGTGCAGTCCGCCTCCTTAGACGTCTTCAGGCAAGTATCACAAGGCGAGGAGCCGTTACACTTCACCTTGCGAGATATACACTCATCACATGCTCTCTTGGTGAGTTGCCGGCGCATCCGGATCAGTATAACGTATCCTCTACTATCAAGGTGATCGAAGAGGTCATGGAAGTGGAATTCGTGTTGTCACAGGATGATCAAGCACCTGCAGTCTGCAGATGAGGGGAAAGTCGCGCTGTCCATGCATGCTGGCAGCCGGACCGACATTGGTGGGTTCTACAGCTTACATTGAGAGCACTTCTATCCTCTTCATACTGAAATGCCAAACTGAAATCTCCATGGTCTCATCAACAGATACCTTATCCTTAAGTGAAGATATCGACACTCCTTCTCGGCCAACTCTCTCCCTCCGCCAACGACGTCATGAAGACCCCGCTGCGGGAGGACCTTCCCTAATTTCAGATCCCTTCCATATGCGACAATCGAAACCACATAGATTCTCCAGAAGACTCACCGAACAATTTGCATATATACCTAGGTACTCTTCATTTTCCACCCTCTCTTTTCTTCCTCTCCCTTCCCAACCCTCCTCCTAAAACGCACGTAAACCTCTCAAAAATGGACAAACCACTCGGCCCAACCAACACAGACGTACGCCGCCCTGCAACCCTCCTCCCCCTCCCCAAATCGCTAACAAGAAATACCCAGATCCGCGAGCTCGCGGCCGAAGAATCCTCCGCAGCAGTAATCTTCCCCTCCTTCACCTCCACAACCGCATGGTCCCTCGGTCTCGCCCTCCGCGACCGCATCCTCTCGCTCCCTGCCGACCAGCGCAAACCAGCCCTGATCTCCATCTCTCTAACCGGCGGCTCCGAGCCACACGTTATCTTCCAGTGCGCGACCGAACCGGGCACCGTCGCGGACAATGAGGTCTGGGTGAGGCGGAAGCGGAATACCGTGCTGCGGTGGGGCGTGTCCAGCTGGTTGATGCGGAATAAGATGCTGGCCAGCACCGGGCTTAGCGCATCCGAGGTGGAGGAGGCGTTTGTGAAGAAGTTCGCGCTCAAGAGCTCGAGCGGGGGTGCTGCGGATGACTTTGCCATCCACGGCGGTGCGTTCCCTGTTCGGGTCAGGAGCGTTGATGGTGTGGTGGGCGTCATTGTTGTCAGTGGGTTGAAGCAGGAGCACGATCACCAGGTCGTTCTCGAGGTGGTCCGCGATTACATCCAGAACAACGCTTGAGCTGTTTGGCTTTCATCACGCTGTTGGCATACTCTACACAAGCAAGTACAGGGATTTATCGCGCTCAATTTGAGCAACTGCTTTGTACAGGACGTGAATAGTTTAGGCGAAAAAGAGGGTACCGTGTCAAATGAGGTATCATGTATTGGGCCTCTAATCATACATCGAGGCGACTCTGGCGTATTTCCAAAGGAAAGTCCATAATGAATCAATTAACATATCAAAACTCCGTAAATCCCTCTAAAGTAATTTTACAGTTCGTCATGTCCGCTGGGCTCATCCTCCTCATCCGCTGGTGCAGAGCCATACAGCTTGCTAGTGATGGGGTAGGCCACATTGGACAGTTGCTCCTTCTGCTCCTCAAAGTCCTCGGTGGTGGCAGTGGCGGCGTTGTCCTCCAGCCAGTCGGTCACCTCCTTGACAGCATCCAAGATGGTCTGCTTGTCATCCTCATCGATCTGGCCACCAAGCCCGTTCTCGTCGTTGACCTGGTTCTTCAGGCTGAAGGCATAGTTCTCGAGAGAGTTGCGAGCCTCAATCTTGGCCTTGATGGCCTTGTCCTCCTCGGCGAATTCCTCGGCCTCCGCGACCATGCGGTCGATCTCCTCCTGGGACAGACGACCCTTGTCGTTTGTAATGGTGATGGACTCGGCCTTGCCGGTACCCTTGTCGCTGGCGCTAACCTTCAGGATACCGTTGGCATCCAGGTCGAAGGAGACCTCAATCTGAGGCACGCCACGAGGAGCGGGAGGGATACCCGTCAACTCGAACTTTCCGAGGAGATTGTTGTCCTTGGTCAGAGAACGTTCTCCCTCATCTGAGATAAGTCAGTATATCTCCATATCTTCAATCAAGTACAATGGCAAAACACTTACAAACTTGGATCAAGACGGTGGGCTGGTTGTCAGCGGCGGTCGAGAAGATTTGAGACTTGCGGGTAGGAATGACGGTGTTGCGGGGAATGAGCTTGGTCATGACACCACCGGTGGTCTCAATACCCAGGGTAAGAGGGTTGACGTCCATGAGAACGACATCGCCAGTACCTTCCTCACCAGAGAGGACACCACCCTGAACGGCAGCACCGAAAGCGACAGCCTCATCGGGGTTGATACCCTTGGAGGCCTTCTTGCCGCCAAAGAACTCTTCGAGGAGAGCCTGGACCTTGGGAATACGAGTGGAACCACCGACCAGAACAATGTCGTTGACATCAGACTTCTTGACCTTGGCGTCCTTGAGCACCTGCTCGACCGGCTTCAGAGTCTTCTTGAACAGATCCATGTTGAGTTCTTCGAACTTGGCGCGAGTGAGAGTCTCCGAGAAGTCCTCGCCGTTGTGGAAGGATTCGATTTCAATGCGAGTGGACATCTGGGAAGACAGAGTACGCTTGGCCTTCTCGACTTCGCGCTTGAGCTTACCCATGGCCTTGAGGTCCTTGGAGACATCAACGTTGTGCTTCTTGTTGTACTGCTTGACGAAGTAGTCCATAACGCGGTGGTCAAAGTCCTCACCACCAAGGTGGGTGTCACCGGCAGTAGCCAAGACCTCGAAGACGCCGTTGTCGATGGACAGAAGGGAGACATCGAAAGTACCACCACCAAGATCGTACACAATGACCATGCGCTCATCACCAGTCTTGTCCAAACCGTAGGCAATAGCGGCGGCCGTGGGCTCATTGACAACACGGAGAACGTTCAGGCCAGCAATGGTGCCAGCATCCTTGGTAGCCTGTCTCTGGGCGTCGTTGAAGTAGGCGGGAACAGTGACAACAGCGTGGGTAACCTTCTTTCCGAGGTAGCCCTCAGCGATATCCTTCATCTTTCCAAGGACCATGGCGGAAACCTCCTCGGGGGTGAAGATCTTGGGGGACTTGTTGACTTCGACCTTAACGACAGGCTTGCCATCCTTGTTGACAACCTTGTAGGGGAAGTTCTTGGCGTCCTTCTGGACATCCTTGTCATCGAACTTGCGTCCAATCAGACGCCTGGCAGAGGTTAGCACAAACTCTTCAGCTATCCAAACCTCCATTGAAAGACTCACTTAATGTCAAAGATGGTCCGGGTAGGGTTCGAGGCGTATTGGTTCTTGGCGGCGTCACCAACCAGACGCTCTTCATCAGTGAAGGCGACATAGGAAGGAGTGATACGGTTTCCTTGGTCGTTGGCGATGATTTCAACCTTTCCGTTCTGCATCACACCGACACAAGAGTATGTTGTTCCAAGATCGATACCGATGACTGTGGACAGCACGATTTAGCACGAGAACTTCATGATTTCGGAAAAACAATATCCAAGACATACCAGTGCCATAGTTTTCCTGTACTGAGTCTTCCTCAGCGTGTGCGGTTCCGAAAAAAGCCAATGGCGCAATGAAGACAAGGAGGAGGTAGAAAACAGTGGTCCAAGCAGTGAACGGCTTGGCCGCGCCATTGCGACTCGATAGTCGCGACATGGTGAGTATGTGAGGTGTAGAAAGGAGCTCCTTCACAATGAAAGTGATGAAGAAGTGTACGGTCTATCAAGGTGTCTCAATCCAGGCGGTTGAGGATACGTGTCGATCTCCCAAAACACGTTCCAAAATCCCCAAAGTCCCAGTAAACACACTTCCTTACAATGTAAAGGAAGAATGACAAGACAATCAAGGGTTAGAAGGAGAAAAGAGAACAAGTGAGAGACGACCGGGGGGTGTCGAATGGACGAGTTGAAGAAAGAAGAGGAAGAAGAATGTCCAGGAAGCTACGGCCAGCTTTGTTCTTCTTGTATGGGTTGGCGGCGGCAAAGAGATCGCAGCGGCCATGCTGGCCTTTTCGCAGGAGTTGCATTTAAGGTTACTTCTCACCCTGTGATTGGCTGCTTCAGGTCTCCCAGCGCTGAAGACTGAGTCAGCAGGGTCCTTCACCGCCCGATTTCTGCCGGCCAAATCCCGAGGCGTTCATTCATGGCGATTCCCAAAAGGGGAAATCAGGGCTCAGTGCCACGGAAATGTGGAGCAGCCGCTCGAAATTGCTAGAAGAGGGCACTTTTGCTTCACTCAATTGGCAGTTGTGGATACGTGGACAATATCCAATGGTTACCGCATTGGCAATTCCTGTTATTGGGCCAAACTCAGAACAGTACACCCAAATCTCAGCCGGAAGGATATACTCTGATAATCATACTCTGTGTATTGTATGCCAAGTGGACAGCTTGTCAATACCTTAGCCATGGAGGCTCATTTTCGTAGCCCTACGAGTAACTCTGTGACTAATCCCAAAGAGTCAAGCTCTCAGATTCGAGAATGGACAAACTCGGAATGCACCTTATGCCTTTATCACTACAGGACAAGTCCAATACTTGGTGGCAATCTGGAAAACATCAAAGAGGCAAAGCGATGTACAAGAGAATATGCAATCCTTAGTCATAATATTCTAGTGGTATCTATATACTTGCGACTACCTCTATCAATGTACTCGGTTTCATTCAAGCAAGCCAGCGGCCACCGTGTCGCCTCCTGATCGTAGAACAATCCTCGTAGGTGCTTCCAGAGGGACTGCCTGGTCCATCTCAACCACAATGCGTGCCACAGAACCAGGTGGAACAATCTTAGGCTTCTTCTTGATTACCGAGCCAGATCCCTTATCGAGTGTCGCGACCAAGCGGCTGATCCGTCCTGGAACGTGAAGTCGCCCTCGGTGAATATCTACCATGCTAGGCATTAGATGGTCGAACGCTAGCACCTTTGCCGTGAAAGAGGTGATATTCGCGATGGGTGCTGATGGGCGGCAAATCACATCGCCAGACCGAAGGTGAATAGGATCGATATTCGCCAGATTGAGAACCACGTTCTGACCAGCCACTGCCCAGTCGTTCGGCTCGCCGTCCACTTCTAGGCTTCGAATGGTAGCCGTCTCCCCGCTAGGCATAGTCAGAATTTGGTCGCCCACTTGCAAGCTGCCGGCATCGATCCGACCAGAAATCGAAAGAGGATTCTGCACGCCGCCACGGAAGACATCGCTGATCGTCATGCGCAATGGCTTGTCCAACGCATAGCTGTAAGGTTCGGTTGCCTCCAGCTCTTCAACCAGAGTACGGCCCGTGTACCATGACGCATTCGGGTCATCGCTGCGTCGAGTGACATTGTCTCCTCTGAAGCCCGAGCAGGGAACGAAGGCGATATTCTTCGCCTGAAACCCGGCAGTCGTCAAAAATGACGAGATCTGTTGTTCAATCTCCTCATACCGGTCCCGGCTCCATTCCACCGCGTCCATCTTGTTCACGGCAATAATAATTCTTTGCACACCCATACTTCGTACCAACAGGGCGTGTTCCTTGGTCTGGCCTCTCAAGCCCGACTCGAAATTTCCGGTTCCGGAGTCGATAACGAGCACGGCAAAGTCTGCCTGGCTGGCTCCTGCAATCATGTTCGGAACGAAATCTCTATGTCCCGGGGCATCCACAATCGTGAAGACAGTATTCTCCGTCTCGAACTTGTTCATCGCAATGTCAATCGTGACACCGCGAGCTCTCTCCTCGGTACCCTGATCAAGTACCCATGCAAGGGCAAAAGATCCTTTGCCAATCTTTTCAGCCTCCCTCTGATACCTCTCCAATGTCCGCTGGTCAACAGCTTTCAAATCCGCCAGTAAACGTCCCATAAGTGTGCTTTTTCCTGCATCCACATGACCTGACTTTTCTGTCAGCAGCGTCCACTGTGGTGTAGATGATGACTACTGACCGATAACCGCAAAGTTCATTGCTCTCTTCCGTTGAGACTTATGATACTCCGACAAGACATCCAAATTCTTGCTCTTGACAGCCACCTTCTCCTGGACACTAAGATTGTTCATGCCACCAGCCAGGTCACCCTGGTTCTTCTTGTCGCCTGCTGACTTTGACGCAGGTTGTTTCGACTTGAAGCCTGCTTATCTATTAGGGAACAATTTATATCTTTCTCCGAATAGCCAAACCTTTAGCTGAGCTCTGAGCATTGAGGACCACGTCATCCGGGCTGGGACCTGCAAAGTCAAAGGGTTCAGTAAGATCCTGTCCGTAGATCTGCATGAGATCAACTGTGCTTGAATACAAGTGGCTGGGCTCAGTAATTTGAGGCCGCGTATTGGCTCCAACGATAGTGCTAGCAAATGTAGACGGTGGCGCCCGAATACTGGCCTTGGGCCGCTCCGTTTCCTCTTCGCCGGCGCATGGTTTCCTCGTTGTAGGTTCCCCTGGAATCATCTCTGGACTCTTTGCCTTAGAAGGCTCAGGCGATAGCTTCTTCTGAGCTAGAGGACTCTCGGAAGGTGTCCCTCTTCTTAGCGTACGGGGTAATTGCCCACTCTCCGACGGCTTCTGAGCCTTGCCATTGCCTGCAAGCCTTTCGCGTAAGGACAGAGAAGCTAGTTTCGACTCGACCGTCGGTGTTCTGTCGGGAGTACCAGGCTCGCCAGGAGTGGTCGGTGCACCCGATGCGGCTTTGTCGGTCTCTTTCTTCTTCCGCGCAGCAGCCAAGGCAGCCAACTTTGACACTTTCCCACCACTCTCTGGAGCGCCTCCAAGCAAACCCAATCGAGGATAAAGAGGTTCGATGAGGATCTCCCCTTTGCGATGCGCGGGAACATTAAGCCATGGCGAATCACGAAAGAAATCCTTGGCCGAGAAATGGGAGGATGGCGATGATGCGACAGGAGGTAGAGGGTAAGCGGGCACTGGGAGACCTGTTAGAACATTGAACACTCAAGATTCCAAGGCGGTGTCAGTCCGACTATTCCGAGCGTCAAAGGAAGGAGTGCTATACTCACTATCGTCGCAACATCGATTGGTATAATTTGCGGGTAATCCGAGCCCAACCACAAGTAAAGAAGGAAAAAGACAAATACGTATAGCAAAGAGCTTACCTTTCCCCTTGGCCGCTACTGGGGGAGCAGGATTCTGCTTCTTCTTCATCTCTTTCGTTTTCTTCCCTGAACCACAGTAACATGAGTCAGCCTCCTCTCACCATGTTCAGCATTCTTCAACAGCATCCACCAACCCACCTCGCAAGTAATTAACCGACTTTTCCACATCGTTATAGTAATGCCACAGCGCCTCTTGGACTTCATCCCGAGTCGCCGTCACAGAGGGTTCGCCCGAAAGTAACTGCGCAAGCACTTCCGCCGTACATTGCTCGAGGATCTCTTGTTCTTCCGGGTCGGGCGAGTCATATCCATCATCATAGTCATCTTCATCATAACTCACGTTTTTCACACGTAGTCGCGACATGGTGGAATAGTCCTTTGTATCAAGGTCTGAATGGGGCAGGGCAGCGGGATCTTGACGAGGGGTATCTTGGTGTGGGTGGGGGTTGGAGTTCAGAAGCGGATACTTGACAGAAAAAAGTAGCCCTGCTACACTTTTCTGAGTGTTTCTCAATTCCTGTATGAAAAACGCGTTTTTTGAGAGGGAGGCGGCGGAAAAGTGATGAACAGGAGAGCCTCATGAGGTCCGCGGGATTGTTGTGAAGGTGAGAGGTTCAAGGCCACCACGTCATTCTCCACAGTTGCTGCTCTCGGTTTGAGTATTTCCGTCAACTGAGATTGGGCAATCAACAACTATTGTGTATTCGAAGATAGAGTAAAATCAAATTTGTTTGTTCAATTTTTAATGCAGGTCTAACGGATGAAGCCACCAATTGCACAGTCGGGAGTTTCTATTGCTCCATCGGTTATACAGGGTTGGTAGTGATGTTTCTATGATTATTCTCAAGCAATCCAAAACCGCTCTACATGATCGGGATAGGTGCAACACATCATGTCCATGTATCTTTTCTATCGTGTGCCATGTGTATGCCATAATCAGGAGAGCCCTCAGTGAAAGTTTTCGCATTCCACGGCGATGCGTCTGCAAAAATGCAAACCTACTTCAGAGGGCTTCCCCCGAAGAAATCCCCCGCACCTGGCCCACTAAAAGTGCCATTACTCGGAGTAAGAGCAATCGAACGTCGGAATGCCTGTCGGGGTGTTGCTGGGGCGCTGGTCGTGGCTGTGGCAGTGGCAGCACCCCCTACATCAGGTGTACTAGGTGTGTTGCGACCGCTGCTATTCTGCATGGTCACTGCCGTGCCTGGTCTAGAAAGAACCGTCGCGACACCATTCCGGGGTGGTGGTCTGAAACCAAGTTTGGATCCTTCGCGGAAAATTTCTTCCAGGATTTGATTCACAATTCCTGCATCCTCGTATTCCTGGAACTTCTTCCACAGACGAAGAGCCATGCGGGCATCTTCAATTGAGTCGTGACCCTGGTTATTGTCAGCCGGCTCTTCTTGGATGTATTCTTTGAACACGGCCCAAGCTAAATATCGGAGACTAAGTCGCCGGTTCTTGCCAGGGTGGAAGTAAAGGTATTGTGTGTCGACCGTCTGGCTCTTAGGCACCTGTATGTTGATTTTGCGAAAGTCGGAAGCAAGACCATGACCGACAAAGACGCAACCCAGGTTGAGAAGCAGCCATAGTTTCTTGTAAGCAACTTTGAGAGGGACCAGGTTGTGTTGACTGGTCCTGGGGTCTAAGTCGCCAGGTTTAATACCGGAATATTGAGTGACATAGTCGACAATAGGTTCTTTAATAGTGATATAGTCATCGATGAAAGGTACTCCCTCATGGACTCCAGACCCCCGAAGGACGGATACTCGAGCAAGTCCACTTTTACTGGGCCGCACAATTTCCTGTGACCCGTCGGCTTTCACATCGATCTCCGCTTTCTCGAGGTCAACAAATTCTGTATCAAGAGCAACGGGAGTGCCAGGAGTTGGCTTCTCCTCTTCTGTAAGCGTCTGGCGGGTTTCCACGGCACGGCCACCACTGGAGTCTCGTTAGCACAAAGGATGTTAACTTAGAAATATTCTGACTCACTTCAATGACCAATCGCGGAAAAGCAGAGTGGTATCCAGGACATTCTTCCAAGAGTCATCGACAGCATGGCGAGCATCCTTCACCTGATACGCAAGGATACAGGGTGACTTCCATGGTTGATTGAACCGAAGAGCCTCGTCCTTGTCGACTTCTGTCACAAGGAAGTCATTAAACAAGTGCCACCTGTTCTTCGCCTCTGGTTCGCGAGAGGAGATAGAGACATTGATGAATGACACCAAGTGCGGTTTTTGATGCTCTGGGATGTCGATTTCAGAGACAAGGCCTACTAACTCGTATACAACAAGATTAGGCAGCTTGTTCTGCAACTGAGTCTTGAGCTCGTCTCCTTCGAAACACATAACTTGGCCGTTGTCAACGGCAATGCCTACCTCCTCGGGTAACCAGCCAGGAATGGACCATAATCTTCTGCAAATGGCGTTACTGAGAGCCGCATTGAGAATCAGGACCAGAGGCATGCGATGAATAGATTTCCTTATGGTCACTTGCTGATATCGCCGGCAATAGTTGCACCATCCCCTGTTCTGTGTCTCTCGCTCAATACTTGCTCTCAGGATACTCGAAAATCGGAAAGCTGGATTTCTGCGAGCTTGTTTGATATCAATGGTAGGGTAAATTAGCTCATTGGCTAAGGAGTTGCCAGGTCTGACGATCTCATTCTGGCAAAACATGCATCGGATTGACTCCGACGCAATGGTCGAAAGTCTATGGTCTAAATCATCGGAGCTCGGGACAATCATGCGGAAATCGTGCGCGATCTGGTTAAGGAAAAATCTATTCACAGACTGAATGGCGGAAGAGAGAGATTTTGTGGTTAGGTTTTCCTCGAGCAGGCCGAGATTCGAAGCTTCTCGATAGCTGCTGAAAGTCTTCAGGAGGTTTGTGGCCTGACAATTCTGTCCATTGGCCTTCTCAAGCATATCGAACAGGTATCCCATCTCGCACAGGAGACAAGTCTCGTATATACAGGTGCTCGCTGCGTGGTGAAGTGCGAGGTTTCGCACAAGAGGAATGAACTTGAGCAGTTGGAGGAGCGCGTTCGTGAAGGAGTTGGCGATGTGTGTTTCCAACCCGGAGAAGCTGGTCTGGTTATAGAATCTACCGCAATGTTGGATGAGTCTTCTCAAAATCAAAGGCGTTCAATTTTTCTTACCTAAAATCAAAGTCGTCCACCCCAAACCGGCTGTACTTGATTTCGACATTACTGTACTTGAGTAGAGGATCGTCTTCGGCTTCTCCATTGAGCTTCGCGCCTGCGAGGGCCTCCGCCGTGTCGCTCACGGAGGCTTCCGATTTAAATTTGCTCTGCTCCCTTGCTTTTTCACTTAAGAATTTAGGAGCGATAAGAGCTGGTTCGGCGGTCGTCAGCGCACGCGTATTTTCGACTTGATAACGCCGTGTCTTCTTCGGATTCGGCGCGTAATGCCCCATTTCCGCAGGGCGAAGATAGGGGATGAGACTCTGGTCGATAGGCGCGGGAGGACTGCCGACTTCGAACACAAGATGACTAGGCCACGCAGACAACAACCGTTCCCGATAGTATGGCATCCCAATCATATTTAAAGGTGTATCCGGAGACCAGTCAAGGGGAGGCGGTCGAGGAACGACATCTGCGAATTCGACCTCCTTGCTCATCTCATTAAAATGAATCTTAGACGGCGAGCCCCATAAATGGATGGAACACTCCGCATCGTTAATAGCCAGAGCTTCTCCGGATGGCGAAATGTCAATCCCCAGCATGAAGGATACATTGGCTTGACGAAGGTTAATCGCATTAGGATTCATCAGATCAACTACTTGCAACTGGCCAGTCTGAGAAGCAACAAAGCTCGTTGTGGATAGTTTCGGGTGCATGCGCACGTACGCAGCTCCAGCATGAAAAGGGATGGGAGGTAACGGCGAAAGCGTCTTCAAGTCGTATACGTTGGCCAGAGGGTCCACGATCGGGGAGCCCAGGTGTCTGACTGAGAAGCCGCAGGTAACCAATAGATCGTTGCGAGCATCCATATCATTGATTGCTGTCCCATGTGACTTCCAAGACTTCACCACCCGAAAATCCGTCAGGCTCAACGCGTTGACCGATCCCGTATCCGTCGCGGCACAGAGATATCGACTCTTCTTCATCATGGTATAGTTGTGATCTGTATGCAGCTTGTCGACAATAATTCCCTTGTCAATGTCAATCGTAAACATCGCCCTCTGACATCCCGCAACAATGATCTTGTTGAGCTGCGCCGTAAAGCTCATACAGTACAAATCCGTCATCTCCTCGTGACTGATATGCCATTGCGTGAGTCCGCGTCGCGTAATCATGTGCACACTCTTTGGTGATAATGATATGACGCCCCTCTCGTGGAACAGAATTTGTCGGACAGGGCCATCTGATACCGGATGAGCGCGAACAGAAGTGTAGCGTTGCAGTTCAGGACCGTAAAATGAGGTGATTCGGCCCTAGTGACCGCGGCCGTATATCAGCATTGGAAATAAGGCCCCAGAACCAGCAAAACTTACAAACTCATTGCCGGCCCAAAGTAATTCTGACACATCGTCGAATGCTATTGTCGTCGCGACGGTCGGCAGGCCATGCGGGCTTGGAGGAGGCACCGGAATGCGCGACAATTCGTCCCAATCGGCCTCCATGGCCTCAGCATCCCAAACGGGATAGACTCGGTAACAGATTTAAGTGTGCCGACAAAGAAAGAACGCTCGTGGTTTTAGAGAACGATATGATTTTGCCCATCCGGAAGCAGGGTGAACAAGACATCATTCGGTGGAGGCGCGATTGCGGGGAAGCTGATTTGAGACGTCTTCTTGTTCAGGGTATATGGCACAATGATGGGTCAAAAGACGGGACTGCACTTTTACTGATACCATTGACAAGTCATCTTGATCAGAAGGTGAATGGAACGACGATAGAATTGTATCTGATAAGAAACCAGAAACTGTTATGCTGGAGGGCAACAGTTACCTACCTGATGAGGCGTGACCATGGCATCACGTGAAATGTTTCTACTATGACACAGGGACCCTGATAAGGTCTAGCGCCCAGAATATGTCTTCTACCTGAACACTATCTTTCAATGGTTTTTTTTCCCCTTAACACAAGCACTTCTTGTGCATTATGAGTGTAAATATACTATTCAGAAATTGCCAACATGAAGTGCTTTACACGAAACCGAGCCCCACAGAAGCTCATTATACCTCATGGATGTGAAACAAACAAAAAGCTATGAGGCTCGTAGAAAGATACACAACGAAGTCACCGCCGGTCGGACCTACCATTATCGGTAATAGGAGTTAGGGTTCGAGTTGGCTGCGCCAGCTTGTGATGGATTGTAGGCCTGATACTCCCCTCCACTGGGTGTTCCAGGTGTCAATGAAGGATAGGGGGTTGGCTTCGACGCCGTACTGGGGACTGGTGGTGGCTGGTGCGATGGAGTCGGTTGATGAGCGCCCGGTGCCGTAGGGTAAGGAGGTTGTTGTAGTGTCTGTTGCGGCGGTTGTAAGGCGAAGCCGGCAGCAGGAGGCTTGGAGGCGTCCTCGGGGGGATAGCCTGAAGGCGGGTACTCTTGTTGCTGATGCTGGAACTGCTGGTGGACACCAGGTGGAACTTGTGCGCCAGAGGGAGGATAGGGTAACCGCTGACTTGAAGACGGATGTTCGACGGGTGAATCATATACAGAAGTACCTAATTCTTGTGGGTTGTCATATGTAGATTCTGGGCGGTGGTGGACAGGCTGGTATGAGTCTGGCGGTGGTTGCTGGTGCTGTGGGAAGGATGGACCAGCAGGTGGCGTACGGCCGCGTGGATCAGGTGAGTGTGACGTTGGAGGATACATGTGCGTCTGGTCCTGCGGCCTTGGGCTGAAGTACCGTTGAGGATCCGACTGCGGAGGACCTTGTGGATAACCTAGAGGCGCGGCAGGTCCAGGATATCCGTACGGGGCCTGGCCGGGCCGACCGTACTGGGGTTGTGCAGGGTGCGCCATGGATGCTTCCAGTAGAGATTCATAGTCTCGTCGGGCTTTGATGAATTTTTCATTGAGCTGCGTAAACTCATCTAATCTATATTAGCCAAATGAATTGCAGCGCGGGGTCTTCTTTGACATACCTTTCTTTTGAGAATACTTCCCAATGAGCTCAATCAACTTGGGCCGAATTGACAACGTCGAGTGGTACAAAGACGTGATTTCCTCGTTGTCTTGCACATTCAACTCCGAGCTACGGGTGCTCAAAAGCGTAAGAAGCTTCTCCACATTCTTGATTTGGCCAAACACTTCCGCCTCCATTTGGGCTTCTCTCTGCAGCTCTTCTACCGTTGGATCTGGCAGTTTCTCCACGTAGTTCAGAGGGAAAATCCCAGTTTGGCCCCTTAAGGAGCCCTTCCACCAGTCCTTGTACACGGACTCAAGCACCGCAATAATGTCCCCTTTCCTGAATTGTAATTCACCCGGTTCGGAAGGCTGGAAGTCGAACAAAGCTCTGACCCGGGAGACGGTAGCTGCGGAAGTACCTGGCGGTACCGCTTGCGATGTCGCTGTCTGGGTCTGGCTGGCCGGTTCGGAGACAGAAGTGCTTGGTTCCGCTTTAGGCTCAGGGGCCGCGCTGGGTTTTTCCCTGATGGAAAGAGCCAGCGCCATCTGCAGTTCTTCTTCTTCCTTCTGCCGATCTGCCTCTGTAATCTCTCGTTTCCCGGGTTTAGACGGAGGCTGTAGGTTGGGATCTGAGAAAAAGAGATCAGTCCTTGCATCATAGCCAGCGTTGGTGTCCCGTGAGCCTTACTCTGCGTCTTCAACTTCATGTAGGCCTGCTCCATGATTCCGAAATCAGGGTTGTTAGCGAACATCTGCGCCCACTCCTGCATGCGCTCCAAAATCTTTGGTTTGACTTGCTGATGGGTGTTCTGCAGCGTGTCCTGGTCAGTACGATCCTCAAGAAATCAGTGCGCAGAGCTCACCCTGTCGTTCGCGAGACGAAGAAGAGCATCAGTGAAACTTCTCGACGCGAGTTCGCGGTGTATCTTCGGGCCACAATTTTGAGCTAATGCATTGGCCAGCTAGACAGAAGCCAGGAGTCAGACACCGAAAGTAATTATTCCACGTCCGCAAGGACCACAAACCTCTAGGGTATAAAGTTGCACATTGGCATTTCTGTGTGCCAATCTCTTGATCATTGCAGCAACGGCATCCTTCGCCCTTTGAGAAGATCCATTAGCATCAACTGCAGTGGCGGACTTGGACAAACGCCTCGCAGCAAACCTACCCCGATTCCTCAGCAGCAACCTTATCGCAAACATCCTAATCACCCAGTATTAGCTTCTCTTTTTCCACGCAACCACAAAATCGAAGAGGGTCGCATACGAGGATATACTCCCAATTCTCGGAGGTCAGGTTCTCGTCCGTCGCCTTGGCTGTTGAAGCAAACAGTCGTCAGCAATTTTTTGACTACATACAGTCTACCTGAAAACAACAAAATAACATGTTTACAAATCACAAGACTTACCAACTGCATCATCAAATGCGTTTTGTTGTGCGCGAAACATTATTCCTTTCTTGTCTCAATCCTCCCGCCCAGGCAGAACAATTGTGTCGGAGATGATCTGCTCTTTTCGACTCAAAGAAAATGCTGACGTAGAGATATTCGAAGAGATTTGTATATTGGATGCCTTCAAGGAATCGAGGCGAAAGTCCCTACTGTCGATGTTTGAACGGCAGTGGTTGAGTCCGTCGACGTCAACTATGGTTGGTAGCTTGATAGTAGATAGCTACTTGGGGTCCGCCTGACAGTGCGGGGGTAACGGTTTGGTTGCTGTATGTGTAAACAGTTAAAGCGTGAGAGGGGAAGGGATATCGCAAAACGCTTAGTTATATTAGCTCTCACTGGAAGAGAGACAAGTGTTCCAATTCAAAAACAGTTGAGATGAAGCGGGTGCAAGGTGTAATGGCTGCAACCTGATGCAAAACAGGTGACGATGGTCCGCAGCCGCAAGGCAGTGCCTGCTCCACCTGAGTCAGCAGGGCAGGGGGACAGGCCTTTAAATATGACGATGTCCGGTTCCGTAACACGATATTCTGTAGTTTGATAGCTTCATTGCTAAAAAAGAGTATTCCAGATGCAGTAAACCATAATTCTATGTGACTTAGACTGCTCTTGGTGTCATCTACGTCTTTTAGCACACTTTTTGAGGAATATCTTGGATTAATCATTATAAAGGAAATATATTGCATGACTGAATAGCCATGAGTACTACAGAAAATAGAGACGCTCAAGATCTTGCTCGTAGACGCTGCTCTAACTGGTAAAAGTATTTCCTTTTGCAATAAACATCAGCAAAGAAAGGTCTGTACACTTTTCGGGTAGCTGTAGCGTGTGGTTGAGCCAAAATGGCTCCTTGTGAAGAAACAGAAGGGACAATAAGCAGAGCATCAGATAATCCGGTGGAAGAGAGGGCGGACGAGAACCGAGTAGAGCGGGCAACGTCTACAGAGATGGTACAGGTTCAAGAAAAGATTTCTAAAAATTTCAGTCACGCTCCCCACAGATGAGTTGAGACATAAGCATTTGCACGTAGCTGTAACAGCAGGGGGGAAAGAAAAAGCTAAGGCACATGGCATCATTCGAGTCAATGAATAACACCTCTTTCTGGCGCACATGTCATGCTACAGCGCCCAAAGAACGGTGGAGAGGTAGAAAGTAGGATGGGATGGAAGGTCATTGCTTCAAGACAAAGCACCCGCACATCAAATGAAATAAACATATAGCAGGGCCGAAGGTAGGAAGGCGGGTAAGGGAAAAGAAGACGGAGGAACAATCGCGGTCAGGTCATTGCCATCTATGACATCCAAGCTCGGAAAAGAAAGCAGCGAAGAAAAGGGACATCATAAATATTCTGCCATTATGCAGTACCAGCATATCATAATGCAGCAAGATACGGAATATCAGGAGCAAGGGGTATCTAGGGAGAGAAGACAAAGACATGACACAAATAGAAAGACAGCCAGTTGAGAAGAGATCAAGCGCCCCCTTTCTGAGCTTTTTCTTGGGCTCTACTCAAGCGCGCAGCTTTCACAAGTGGCGCCAGGTGAGTTAGAGGGGAGCAGAGGGACATGAAAGGATGCTAAATTAATAAACATTAGTGACAAAAAATCCCTCGAAGGGATCGAGTGAACATACCATCAATAAGTCATGGGCCGATGCTCTCTTCTCGGGATCAACCTTGAGTGCAAGATGCAGGAAATCGCGAAAGACGGGGGACAAGTTATGCTCGTCCTTGATGGTTGGTGTGCCATTGGTAGCAATCAAGTACAGGGCTCGTAGAGGTGACTCAGTCAGATATGGCGGCTCGCCCTCAATCATCTCGATGGCCATGATACCCAAACTCCAAATATCAACCTTGCGGCCATATTCCTTTCTCGTGACGACCTCAGGAGCCATCCAGTACGGGGTGCCGACCATGGTGTTTCGCTTATTTTGTGAATCATTGATTTGGGCGCAGAAACCAAAATCGGCTTCGCATTGTTAGCGTGAGTAAATCGCAATGGGGGTTTATCAAGTGACTTACTCAGCTTGATGTTGCCATCCAAGGAGAGGAGGATATTGTCTGACTTTATATCCCGGTGAATGACGCCCTTTGAGTGGAGGTGCTGCAATCCATTCAGAGTCTAACTAGCTGTCAGCATTATCCCACAGCCTTTGTATGTCTCCATGCTAAGCTTACCTCTCGGCACACAGCTGCAATCTGTCCCTCAGTCATTATATTGAACGTAACCACGTCAGTCAGACTACCGCCCTCCATATATTCCATCACTACCCACAGATCCAAGCCATGGAGGTAGCTGTCGAGGAAGTTGACAATGTTTTTGTGTTTGCTATCTTTCATAACGAGGATCTCGTTGATTATAAGCTCTTTCTTTGGTTGTAAGTCCAGGTTCATTTGCTTAATTGCGACGCAGTTGTTCGTGCCATGTTGATAAGCAGTGTAAACGCCGCCCGATGCTCCTTGACCGATCTTGTTCAGATTATAGTAAAGCTTCGTCGGATCACCTGGAGTACAGATGGCAAGCAACCGCGCCCTAACGTCCACAGCATTACTTTGACGAGCGCGTTGTCGAGGACGAGCTGCTGGAACGGGCTGCGCCTTCTGGGGGCTTTGCAACGCGGTAGTATGATCATTGGCGTGCTGCGAATGCCCCATTTGCGTGGGCTGTTTAGGTTCTGGCCCGCGTGACTGCTGTTGACGTTGGCTTCGGCTGCGCTCCAGTTGATTCTGTACGATCGCTTGTTGAGCGGCAGCCATCGCTTGCTCCTGCTGCTGCTGATACTGAGCTGGTGAAGCAATGGCACCGGGCTGCGCCCATTGCGGTTGCGCACCGTTGGTCTTCGAATTTGACCGACTGCGCTGTGCCTCAGACGGCAAAGGCTCCGATTCTGAAATAGGAGGCGTGCTGAATTGGTTGGCATATGCGTCTTGAGGCGGCCGTGCCACCGGCGGCTGCGGTGCCGGTCGAGCAGGTATCATGTTGGCCGGAGCAGGAGGCTTCGGAGGCGCTCGACTGGGAACAAGCCCACCGATTGGTGGGGACATCGCCTGAGTGGCAGCGGGAGCACCACGAGGTATTGGAGGAGGCGCGCGTGGATTCTCAAAACTGCCTTCGTGATTCTGTGGGAACCGAGGGCTCGTTGGAGGCGAGTTTCGCTGGGACCCCGGTGTGTTTGCAGTGGGTTGATGATGAGCATAGGCGTGGTCGAACTTGTGCCAGACTTCGTCATCTCCGCGAGCGTTTTTCTCGTAGAATCGCATAATGTCGACCATGGTTTGAGGGTGCTCCTCCTGCTCCTTCTTGGAGATACCGTTCTCTTGCAGGAGTCGTTGCCATTCTTTCGGCAAGCCGGTGAACTGGCCAGTCTGATTGTCGTAGCCCACGTGGGTGACATGAACAGGGTTTTCGGGGGCGGAGATCTTGATGCCCCGCGGAGACCCTAACATGCTGTTGACAAAGCTCGAAAAGCTGCTCTTCTTACTCCGCCCAAAGACCTTTGTTCCGTTCGCCTCGTCCGAGTGCCTCTTCGTGTTTGTTGATTGATCATTTTCGCTTTTCTGGGTGAAGGTGTCCATACGGTTCTGTAAAGCGGTGAAACTCGCCGACTGTCTGAGTCCGCGGGAATCGGGGCTGGTGTGGTAAGATCGTAACGTCGGCGGTTGCGGCGGAGGACTTTTCTCGGACTCTGCGGTGTTCTCTTCCAATGCACTGAGCATGCCCCGTGAATCGAACGGGGAACCGGTCAATTCATCAGAGCTGGGGTCGGTATTGAAAGAAAACCGCCCCGGGCGGGACTTGCTCGAAAAGGAATTGTTGGAGTCGCCGCCAGCAAGGACAGGAGATGGACCGCCACTGTGTTGCTCAAGGGACGATGAAGAGGAACCGTATGCGTTGGATCTTGTGCGCGAATGTTCTCGACTGCCAGTGACAGAGGAACGGGGATGGACAGGCGCCGAGGGGTGTCGTTTGAGTGACGTGTTGCTCTGCTGACTTCTAAGGATACGGGAAGAGACGCTAGGAGGGTCCTTTTGCAGTTTGCTAGACGTTCGTCTGAATTTTAAGGACGAAAAACCGTCGTTGCTCATGATGTGCGATTAGGAGGGGGGTTCGGCGAATTGATGTGTAGTGACAAGGTGGGTGACAGGTATGCTTGAGTGGCTCGATTGGAAAAAGGTGGGGGAAAGCCACCAGTTGAGGCGGTGCTCCTGGATATCCCTGCTGTATCTTTTTTTTGGCGGTAGCTGATTTGCGCAAGGGATATGTGGATGGATCTTGATGGAAATGATTATTGATTGTCCCTTCCGAAAAAATTAGGGGGAAAAAAAGGCATACCGCTGTGTTGCTGCAAAGATTGAGTGATTTGCGGGACGGGATGAAAACCCAGATAGAGGGAGCGAAAGAAGCTGCCGCGGGCTAGACGTGACCTCAATAACCAGCGGTTAAGCACGTGGAGAGCCGCTGGATCAGTCACAGCAAAGAGGGCCCCAACATAGGCGGTCACAGAAATTGGGACTTTTGGTTACAAAGGCAGAAGCGAAGAAGCAGTGATACGTATCGCTTACCTGAGGTGGGCAAGGAGAACAGGTAGTTAATGCCAGCCGAGTGTGAGAGATCAAACCAGCAGGTTGCAGGAAAAACGCATAAGTCCGACAGCTCAGCACACCGATCTGCAGTAGTGCACCAAGAGGATGACAAGGAGGAATAACAATCATGCAAGAAGGACCGGACAGGGGGTTGGGTGGATGGATGAATAGATAATGGCGACGATGGTGATAATGATGATGCAGACAAGTTCCAGCCAAGTGACAATGTACTGGAAGTTGGGGATAGATGAGCGGAACTTTCTTATTATTATCTTTGATCCTGAACCTCGAATTCTGAAGGAGCCAGTGATTGAGTTAGATTGCTTGACGGCTGGACCAGCACAGAAGCCGTGATATAATTCTACCGTCGAAGTTCCTGAAGATGTCGGATATGATTTATTTTATCAATCCTTGCGGTAGTCTCTGCCAGTTCTCTTCTATGTACAAGGTAGTTTGATGAGGGTAGTGTCGAATGGTCGGCCTACATAGGAAAGTCACCCCATATCATGGTGACAGGATGGAATTTGAACTTTTCAAGTACGGTAGCCACTTGCTTGGCCAGTCGAGGGAAACTCTTGGCTTGACACCCTCGCATAAAGAATTCAGTCATGTTACAGAACAAAACTATAATTAGTTCTAGAAGTTTAAGCTATCTTAGGTTCTTTCTTGAGGTCTCCATCCAGAGATGTACTTTTGTTCCGATAGTAGCCAATTACTGCATCCGCAACCAGAGGTGATCATTGTGATTTTCGGTAAGGGAGTAAGGGTAAGTTGATAGACACCATCATGGACCATGGATAACGTCTTTATTTTCCCTTTTAGCACGTTTGATCGGAGCTGGGCATCCGTTGTACCCCGCTTCCAACCAGCGAGGTACAACCGTCCCTGAAGTGTGAGACGTGATGGGTGTGGCGTTCTGTTAAGGGCTTCAGGGCCTATTGAGTTATTGCTGCTGAAGGGATACCTAGATATGCTGTTCGACCTTATGTTACAGTCTGATACCATTGAAAATCGGGCTGTTGTCAATACTTTTGAGGGGAAACAGCCATAAGAGACGGAAGATACCGTGCGAAACCATTCTCCGGAGAATAATTCAATGCTGGTATCGAAGAGAGAGAGCAGCCACAGACGACCAGAATGGCGATGACGATGATGGTGTGTCTAGAATTTTCTTGTTGCTAAGTTTGGTGATCTACATTGAGTGTCTGGGAGACTGAGACAGATGATGTCGTTAGTGGTCCTGAGTCAATATGAACTGCGGAGTCGACTGCGTATACTTTTTCCATTATCTTTTCTTTCTACTTTTTCCTTTGACCTTGAAAGCAACATCCGTCGTGGCAAAAATCTGCTGGAGCAGTCAGAACTCAGAACATACCCACTAATCTAGTCAAAGGCTGATATATCTGGAGAAAGCTGGAAACTCTGTACAATCAAACTCGGCCAAAATTAAATTCCAACCATCTGTAGAACAAAATTGAGGGTGCTCAGACCTCTCCTGCGTTCCGTGATTACCTACTGGTTTTCTCTTTGATCTCGGCAGTCATCCAAGGTCGAGACAGGCAAGCAGTTAATAGGCACTCGCAAGGAATATCCTAGATAGTTACATAGGTACGGCATTTCCCTTCTGCAGGTACACTATCGTTTTGTATCATCCGCATGTATGAACACACTTCCCCCTTGCGTCCATACTTGTATTCCCAGTCGCAGTTATGCCCCAGCATTGACATCTCTCTCGGATTCGCTCATTAATTCTCACTTCAACAAGACTCACTGTCTCTAGATCCTGTGTTAGGATCTTGAATGAATGACATTGATGATACCGCCTGTTTCGAGATCTGAAAGCTATAGGACCTCGATCCTTGTCTCAAGTGCCTTAGAAGAGGGCATATCCTGCTGACGGTCCTATTCAGTAGGATAACAGATTACCTCAAATTCTACAGGTTGCCAGGTAGTCATGAGTACTTATTGAATCCAGGGGAGTTGGCCACAATTCGTCTGGCCACTGGGAGATGCATATGGAGCCCATAGTCGCTCTTTTCTTCGAACAGCGCGTGATACCACATTATCGAGAGCCATAAAGCACGAAACACGGTAAACTGACGTTTTCGTACTCTTGAGCCACTTCCCATATTGGTGATATCGTGGATTGTCTTTCCGGAGAGCTCCCCATGAGCGGCTAACCTTCTCCAATCCTCTTCATCAGCGGGTATATACTATGTAGAAGGCACCGGAGAATTAATCTTTCTTTGTCACTTGCTTCTTTCTCTTGTTCTCAATTCTCGACACGTTGATGCGAATATGGTGTGAATAATCAATGGAGAATGGACGGTCGAATATGAGGTATGATCAATGCGAAACGAAACGGAAGGGAAGTGAAGATAGGATAAAATGGGAGTTAAAGGGAGGGAGAAGTAGGACGAGGAAAACAAGTGAAGACATTTCGAAGCTTTCTTATGACTACAACCTGAACTTACATCAAGATACCTAGTCAGGTTCGCACTTGTTCACACCAAAGGTCTGAATGTTGAAGAAGCTGCAGTAGAAGTTCGTTCCTATCTCTACGTCCGCGAGTCTAGTATGGTTATTACATCTACTAAGGTTTGGGAGAACAGAAGAAGGTTCCTGGTTGGAGAATAGCTTTCAACAAATCTGACTTATGTAGACGACACACAATGGCAAAACTTCTAATCTTCTCACCCTCATATTTCTTTCCGCACCTACCAACACACCTGTCGGCCTAGGCTACACCTATCATCTTTTAGGCTTTAATTGCCGTCAGCTCCTCACATGTGCTGTAAACTGCTACCTACCACATAATGCCCTCGAAAATCGGAGATACCATTCGCGGTACTCTTCAATGTTTGGGAGAGACCCTTAAGAGATTGAGGCTTTCCAGCGAAAGAGAAGTAAAAGACAGAGAGAGAGAACAATCTGTATCAATCTGGCAGCAGATTTATGGCACAATCGGTCTTTGGGGACATCCATTGATCGATCCTGGTTGCTATGGATTGCTTCAGATACAGCTGCGCTGTGACTTGATTAACCCCTTCTTCACCCCATGGTCTGCGTCTGATATTCAGGATACCTACCCAATAGATATGGATAATCCTAGGACAGCAAAACATATTCGCATTTGTGAGAATTATATCGATCATGGCCCGACTTACCCTGAACTCGGGGTCGGGCTAAGAGGACGTCTCCGTTTTGTCACCACTACCTAACGTACTTGATGTCACAATATGGATTGCTATAATATACAAGCGGTTTTCAGAAAGCCAACCCATCTACCTCCCAACGTATTTGAGTTCCAGTTTTCTTAGAGGGATATAAGTAACTGAGGTGAAGACGAACGCTAACTCATTGGCAACGTCTCCTCCATCCTGACCTATCATCTTCGCAATAGCACCTACATAGTAGGTTTCGACCATTCCGACGATCCATCCAGCGGCACCGCAAAGGAAAGCAGTAAGTCCGGCATAGCCGACAGGCATTCTTGATGGTGTATTCCACGCGTCGAGATCGTAATTGGACAGGCTACCCCCGCGGAATAGATAGTGCTCGTTGAACAAGATCACGAAGAAAGAGGTGTTCCAGTAGCCCAGCAGTGACAAGAAGTTCTCCAGAACGTCTAACAGGTGGTCTCGACCAGCGATACCGAGAAGGAGAATGCAGACGAACACGAGGAACGACCAGACTGCCCGTGGGAGTTTTGCAAAGGGCTTGGCAAGAAGCTGCGCGGACAGCGCACCTGAGTAGATAGCAATACAGTTGACGCCAACTAAAGAGCTATATTAGCGAAGTCATGCTGGAGCGGAATAGAGTTCTCTAAAGAAATAACACATACTCCCAGACAGAACCAGAAGGACCAAGAGAAATCTAGCAAATCCTCTTGGGTAGATAATTGTCTTGAGAATTTCCCCGATGCCGTTCTCGTAGGCCGCAGCCCATTCAGGATTCGTATCCAAAGCCGAGCTGATGCAGGCACCAAGAAGCATTCCGATACAGGTTGGAATCGTGATGCCCAGAGTGGTGTATAAGAAGATCTTGATCTTTGGGGTGTTGGCAGGGTAATGAACGTAAAAGTCCGAGACAATGGAGCTCCAGGATGCGCTGGAGCCATACACCACACCGATCAAGGTCAGAGCATTTCCTGACCTGGTGAGGCCGGTGACTGTAGCAGGAGCGGCTAGGTTAGCCCGATGTGCAGACTCGCCGTAGATGATCATGAAAATGATGAAGAATAGGATCCACGCGTATTGCTCATACATCAGGACTCCCCTGAGACCGACGAAACTGAAGAGAAAACTGACACACGCAACAATGACCACGCCCACGGCAATCGACACGCGGCCATCGGAAACGGCGCTGAGGGCAAGACCGCCAGTGATGCAGTTGACAGATGCCCAACCGAGTTGCTCGATCACGTTCAACGCAGCGATAATGGATGAAGGATAGAATCCTAAAGAATATCTAGAGATCGCAACCTGGCGAAGACCAGTACCGGGGCCCATAGTCGCGCACCACCCCTAGGGGGTAAATGTAAGCCGCTGGAAACCCAAAGGGGGAAGAACAAATCGCTCTAGCAAGATACAGAGAAATAGGAAAGGGTATGCGAACCGTCACAGCGGCACCAAGGGCCGTCGCACAGATGGTGATAGCAATGGTCTGTCCTAAAGACAATCCAAATTTTTTCCCCAAGAACCCTGTGCTAAAACAACTGATGTTGATCGTAGCAGATGCCCACATTAAAGCCATCGCCAGCGAGTTAGGAGGTTTACGATTTTCCGGAAGAACCCTGTCAAGACTGTGTGATTCAATTCCCAGCTTGCGATCCAGCACTTCTTCATAGTAGCGAATTCGAGAGAGCAAGCCACGCGGTTTGGCTGGCTCTTGTTTTTCCACTGGGATGGAGGCTGGCTCAGTGTGAGCTTTTTCTTCTGCATTGAGACTGCGTGGATCCATGTCGAGGATGTATAGGCAGCTTGGAATTGGCAGGAAGCCACAAGACAGCGTCCCACACAAGCCTGGGCGTAACAACTTTTAAATCGGGGAGTGAGTGAGCTTAGCTTGGGCTGTCCCGTCAGGACGCGGAAGTCAATCTCTGGTATCTTCTCAAATTTTTTTTCCACCAAAGATTTTATGACAATTTGTGGGGCTATTGGCCTCATCTCGTTGATGTTCCACCGTCAACGTCCATGAGACCACGGTCTGTGTGTGTCTCAATGCCCCAGAGTCAATCCATCCAGTCTAACCTCCAAAGTCCGAACGACCAGGAGTGCACTATTCCCATTTCTCACCATTTCGTGCCACTGGTGAGTGCGGACCTATATCGTCATGAGATATGATGGAGCATTGGGATACCAAGGACAGGAATTGAGCTCCTAATGTTAATAACAAAAGCAGTTCTTTCTGGTCTGTATCATCACCTGCCTGTTCTACTTTAAGCTTTTGGGTTGCACCCGGCCAGGCTTGGCCTTCGGGAAGCATGTCTCCGTGGGTGCACTTGGCCACTCGCAGGATGAACCGATAGCCCTCGCTGTGGGTCGGAGAAATCTTAAGGATGAGTAAGTACCACTCCTTGAGAAGCTCGAGGAGCAAGTTGATCGTCAGTGATATTTGGTGAAAAAGCGACCTACCTTAGTAGATAGAGGGCAGTATTTGACACGAACTGTACGACGCATGAGGAAGGCCCATGCATCAAGTGCAGGTTTAGTCTCCCTGATCAGTTTTAGTGGTCTACACAGTAGGCTTTCCCGAAGCAATAACCATTATTGAGACTAATAATTGTATATTGGGTTAATTGCGAAAGCTTAACAGACGTGTCGAAGGGCACACTTTATAGTCTATGCTTCCGGTTCCTGCGATCGTTGAAGCTGTCCATAGTTTATTCTGTAGGGGACGCCTTATGAACCTATTTGTGCTAGCACTTCCGGCATTAGATCAGTAAAGAACATGGTTCTCGTGGTAGATAAAGGTAAGTTTTGGCAAGCCGAAGTTCTTCCTTAGCATTGTAGGATGGTTTAGTGAGAGAAACCGACTAGTTTGCTGTTGCCTCAGTCTATTGGATGCAAAGTTTCAATATGCGTATGTAAGATTGATGCAAGTGATTATGATGTTCAAACATCTCTTGAATGTGCAGCAGCCGCAAAGCCATTCGTACAGTATCAATCTACTTTACTGGGATTTGAGCAGCGGATACCCTTCCCTCGACTCTCGTGTTTTCTCTTCTCCTATTTGATAATGAACAATGAGCGGATATTGGGCATAAGGTATACTATGTATACATACTCCATAAGGTCCGCTACAACCAATCCCTTCTTCTGATGAGAAATTCTAGACCTCCATACATTCACATAAAACACAGAAGAGTGCCTTAGAGCATGGAATTAGATGTTCTACCTTATCAGCTCCTGCCATCTAAGTGAACAACGCCAATGGTTTTTTCGCCATCCTCTCTCCCTTGTGATCATGGTGGTGGGACTTGGCAGACACAACCTCTGGGCGGAAGCCTGAGGCCAACACGTCATGTACCCACACCGTGTTCAATTCCCAAACACCCAATTGAGAGGGCTGATCGATGTCAGCTCATTCATACTCTGTAGAATGAAACAAAATACTTAGAAATGAGTTAGCTCTATAGAAGTGCAATTAAACAGAGACGATATTGGATGTTCAGTACAACTGGTAGGAGGGACGAGGCTCTGTCGGCTCCGCCTTTGAGCGACCCGAAGAGGAATTCACCCCCGGCCTTTCCACTAGTAGCGTACTTCGGCGAATCGAGCTGTCTGTCCTCTTCCTCCTCTTCTTCTCCCCCCAAATTATTCTGATCATCACTGTCATCATTGCCCGTCAAGCACGAGCATTGACTTCCCTTTCGTGCTCGTTCCTCCTCTCTCCTCACTCTTCCTTCTTCTCCCCTCTTTCTCTTGATCACGTTTCCTCTCAATTGTCTTTTTATCTATCCTCATCCCCGCTAATTGGTAATGCACTTTCTCTTTACCTCTTAGCCTCCACAGATCGATACTTTTCTTCTCCAGACATTTTGGATACAATATTTGGCAACCAATATCATTAGAAACTCTTCGTCAGTTTCATTTACGCTTTGTTGATTAGCGGTGCTATCTTTGCTCTGGTATGCTCAATGTTCCTGTATTGGCTGTAATGGCTTCTTCCCAGATGGAGATCACATACTAATCTATGCCCTAAAAAAAAGGCCTACCTATTAGACTTGCTCCTTCCCTCCCATCTCGAGTACATAATTTTTCATTCTCGGTGTCAATTGACGATATTTGATGATGGCTTCTCAAGTGCAGAGCAGCGACGTTAACGGTGGGGCCAAGTCCCTTGCGGCCATGCTGGAGGAGGAGCATGCTCGCAATGAGGCGCATAAGGTGACTGTGGAGGATACCGTGGACGAAGAGGATTTGCTGCATCCCCCTCCATCATTGGGAAAGGACCAGCAGACTGTTCCCGCCCAACCCACAGCTGCAATCGAGGAAGCAGTCGCCACTACACCCTCGGCTTCCAATGCGGCTCCTAAAAGGTCGCCTGCTTTTGATGTCCGCTCCGAAGAGCTGTTCCCCGCCTTGGGAAGTGGTCCTAAGCCCAAAGCACCTGCTGCAGCGACCTGGGGTGCCAGGCCCTCTGCCGCTGCTGCTCTTGCTAACGGTGCCGCTGGACGCCCACAATCGAGTATGTTTGTCCTGTCGACCTTTCTGTACTGCGGCTTGCTCTAACCAATTCTCGATCAGCAGCAGGTGATGTCCCTAGAATCATGAGTCTTCCCGGCAAGCACATGGAGCAGCTTCGCTTAGCGCCTTCTCAGATGATGCCACGAGCACAGCTCAAGAAGCCCCTGAAGGATATTCTTCGCGACATCTCCAGGCGCTCAAAGGCCACTGTCGATATGCGGGGTGGCCCTGGAGGCTCGATCATCTTTGAGGGCAAAGGCTCGGTCGAGTCCGTAAGACAGGCTCTCAAGGAGGTTGCACAGCAAGTAGGATCCAAGGTATGCTTTGATATCTTCTTGATTGATGTTCCTTGTACTTCGTTAACTCACGAGAATGTAGCAATCGGTCCGCATTCCCATCCCAACATCCGCTCGCGCCCACATCATTGGCCGTCAAGGTGCAATTGTGCAAGACATTCAACAACGGACGGGTGCACGCGTCCAAGTGCCCCGCGCCGATGACTCGGCCGCAAAGGATGACGAAGACGACAACGACACGATAGACGTCCTGATTGAGGGCGACGCCGTTGCGGCAGAGATGGCACGCCGGGAGATTGAAGCTATCGTCAAGGAGCGGGCCTCCAACATGAGCCTGCGACTCAAGTCGATTCCAGCGGAATTTTTCCCCTTCATTGCGGGTGCGCATAATGCGAACCTGAAAGCTATCGAGGAACGTACCAAGGCTCAAGTGCATGTGCCTCGGTATGATACATGGCAGAGCCAGCCTCCCCCGCAGGAGGCTGAGCCCGGACGGGTGCAGTTTGTCCCAGCTCCTGATAAGCACATTCAGATCACTGGAGAGCGCACTGCTGCACAGGAAGCCCGCGCCGAAATCGAGAGGCTTGCCGCCGATCTTCAGAGGCGACTAACCCTTCGGCAGTTGGCCATCAACCGCGGGCAGCACCAGTTCATCCTCGGGGACGGAGCCAATGCTCTTCATGACTTCCTTGCTGATACCGGCTGTGCTATCGTGTTACCACCGGCATCCGATGATAGTGAATTTCTCACTATTACCGGACCGCAGGACTGCATCGAGGCTGGTATCAATCGTGCAATGGAGCTTGCTACGAGCATGCAAATGGCCAGCATTGACTTGTCCCGTCAACATCCCAATGCTCCATCCGGACCTCATGCACACGCACGTGCCCTAACCCGGTACCTTCAGCAACGACAGATCATTCGGCAATTGGAGCAGATGTACGATGCTCGTATTGCACTCCCTCCTAGCGCTGACGGCCCTGTGACCTGGGAGGTTTACTCGCGGGACGGCAAGAATACTATCCGTGCCCGGTCTGACATCATGAACTTGGTCCAGGCTCACCCTCCTGCACGGCTTCGCTATGTCTCTGTCGATCCTTACTACCACCCCTATCTTGAGTCCCATGGTCTCGGCAAGCTCCGGAATGATTATGGTGTCCATCTTCTCGTTCCGGATGAGCTGGATAGCTCCGATGTTGTTCTCGTCTATGAAGGACCGTCCGCCGCCAACTCGCTGCCTGAAATCCCGCGCCAGAGGCCATCCCCGGCCGAGGTGGCTGCCTTTGAAAAGTCCCTGCAGGAAGCACAGGATTTCCTGACGCAGCTGCTGGGAGACCAGAATGATATCGTTGCTAAGTCCGTCAAAGTTCCTGCTAAGTACCAGGAGAAGGTCCGCAAATTCATCGCCCGCGAACAGCAGGCCAAGGGTGATGACCATATTCCTGTCCGTGCTCTCGTTGGAGATGCTCGTAACGATAAGTGTGACGTATCTCTGCGCGGTCCATCTCGTCAAGTGGATGAGTTGGTGGCAAAGCTGCAGGACTTCGTAGTGGGGCAGGAGAAAGATGACCTCGAAAGAGGTTATACAATCTCGTTCGACTTCCCTCAGAAGTTCGCAAACTTCCTCATTGGCAAGCGAGGCGAGAACATCAATAAACTTCGCGAGGAATTCGATGTTGACATCAAGGTTGACAACGGCAAGGTCGAAGTCAAAGGACCCAAGGCTAAAGCGGATGCTGCCAAAACCCGCATCATCAATCTGGGAAAGAAACTGGAGGATGAGACGACTCACGTTCTGAAGATCCCCGCACAGTACCACCGCGAACTTATCGGTCAGAAGGGAAGCCAGGTCAACAGACTGCAGGACCGCTACTCTGTCCGCGTTCAATTCCCAAGGGCGGCGGTTGCAACACCTAGCTTTGACGATCAATCCGTGGCAGACACTTCTAGCGAAGTTGGCGGCTCTCGTCCCATCCGCCCCAACCAGGCCCCTGATGAAGTCATTGTCAAGGGTCCGAGCAAGGGTGCGGATGCCGCCAGAGATGAAATTTTGAGTCTGTTGCAGTGGGTCATTGACCACTCTCACTCAGCTACAGTATCTGTTGCTCAAAGTCAAATCCCATCTCTGATCGGCCAGCGTGGCCGTGAGATGGACAAGCTTCGCGCTGATACAGGGGCGCAAATCGACGTTCCGGGAGCTAATGACGCGCCCGACGCTTCGGGTCGCGTGCAGATAAAGATCAAGGGCACAAAGCAGCAGGTCGAGGAAGCAAAGAAGATTCTGCTGCAGCGTTCCAGCGAATTTGACGCTATTGTCACCAAGACGATTGATGTTGACAAGAAGTATCATAAGGCTTTGATCGGCGCTGGCGGTAAGTTTGTGTTGATATAAGTATCTCGTCCACCTTGGAAGCTGACTCAATGCCCAGGTGCGAATATTCGCAAGATCGTCACCGAAGCCGGTGGTCCTACCGACGGAAGTGCCTCACGCATTGTCAGATTCCCCCGGCCCGATAGCAGTGAATCCACTATTAAGTTGGAAGGAAATGGCAAGGTCGTTGACAATATCATTGCTGCTATCGAAGCTTTCGTAAGGGAACGCGAAGACCAGGTGACAGTCACTGTCGACATTCCTCCTGTACAGCATAGGCTGCTGATCGGCCGCGGAGGCGAGACGAGACGCGGTATTGAATCGCAGTTTAATGTCACCCTGGACATCCCTAAACAAGGCTCTGGACGGACCGATATCAAGCTGAAGGGCCCAAGCAACGCCGTCGAGAGTGCAAAGGAGCATATTCTTGCCATGCTGAAGGATCAGCAGGGCGAAACAGTAGAAGTTCCTCGGCATCTGCACCATGTTGTTGCAGACAATGGCGCCTTTTTCCGACGCCTCCGCAACGACTACCGAGTTACCGTTGACCACGCTGGCCAGCAAGTGCCGCTCAAACCGGCTTCCGAAGAGTCCCGCGCCACGACCAATGGGGCGTCATCCCTTCCATTGATCACTGATGAGCCCAGCGACTCTGTGGACGCTCACTCTTGGAAGGTTGTCGATCACAGCGATGCCTCCCAAGACGCAACGCAACCCGCGACCATCCCATGGGTGCTTATTGGAAGTAGCGACAATGTAGCCAGAGCCAAGTCGGCATTGGAAAAAGCCATTGCTTCTGCATCCCAGCAGACCTCGACTGGCTATCTGATTCTGCCCGATCCCAAGACATACCGTTTCGTTATTGGCCAGGGCGGGAGCCAGATCAACACTATCCGCAAACAGACGGGATGCCGGATCAACGTGCCCAAGGATCAGGCTCGCGGTGAGGCGATTGAAATCAAGGGCAGTAAAGACGGACTGGAGAAAGCAAAGGAGATGATCCTTGACGCCGTCCGCGCCGGCCTCAACGGCGGCTCCAGATGAGGCTCATCCTTTTGCCATCGCTTCTCGGAATGAATGTCCTGATTTTGCCTGGGGACATTTATCTCCTTGGAAGCCCCTATGATGGTCTTTTACGCATCTGCATTCCATAAAATTCCACTCCATGATCAGCATTGTGTCTACTTTCTATTCTTTCTTGTCCTAAATTTATCATCCTTTTTTTGTGTATCTTCTATTCTATATTTTTTGAGCAGAGCTGTATTCACGTACTTTCTGTCTATCTGGATCATCCATAGCGCACTCCACTGTTGAGAGCAGGAGTGAGCCAGTATACCACCTGCCACCACTGCAAGAGGGGGAATCTGAACAGAACCAAGACATATTCAGAAGCTGTCTATTTGACAAAGGATATAATAAAGGGAGAAAAAGGGGGCAGAAAGAAAAGAAAAAAAAAAAAAAAAGACAGCAGCCAATCGCCCCTCTACTATATTATGCATAGGCATAAGTATGATCATATAACATCCGCGAAAATCTGACTTGGTTTTCCCCAAAAGAAGGGAGATACCAAGGACCGCAAAAGTAAACAGAAATATCTACTTTGGGTATCATTACCCAGCAATCCATTGTGACACAACAGAATCAGCCATCAGACAGAGAAGAACAGTCACACCGAAACCAGTATCCCTCCAGTAAAAATTCTCCGGTGAGTAAAAAGATTTTTCATTTGTCGTTTCAGACCTCCTTTCCCCTTGCAGATACATCTACTACTGCTGAGAATTTGCCTGGAGGTACTGGTAGGCACCGTAAGCGACGGCAGCGCAGACAACCAGGACGGCGTACATGCCGAACCCGTTGGACGAGGAAGCAGCGCCTGTGGTACCAGAGGTCGAGGAGGCAGGCTTAGGGCGGGGGGCAGGGTCGCCGGGCTAAATTGAAGAGGTGGATTAGCTCAGATCGCGCAAGTGAGACACAGGCTAGAATAAAAGGAAACCTACCAGGCGCTTCACAGTACCGACCAGGAGACCCTCGAGGATCTCGCGGGCCTCGTCACTGTGGCCGACATCCTCGAAGGCCTCTGTGCTGTCCTGGCCGGCTACATCGAGGAGGACCTCCTCACCACCACTTGGGATTCCGAGTCAGTTCTGGAAATTGAAGGCTGTATGGGGGTAAGTGACGTACGGGTGCTCGTCGACGAAGCTGGAGCAGTCGTAGACCTTGTCGTGGACGATGAGGTAGAGATCCTTCTTGGTGTTGTGCTGGGAGATCTCCTGCAGGGTGAATTCCTTGGAGGCGGACATTGTGTAGAAATTATTCGGTTTATCTGGATTGGTGACGATCGTTAGATTTCTGAGAAAGTAGTAGCGATTGAGAGGAAGTAGATGAGAGGGGAAGAAGGAAATGCAAGCAGTCAGCAGTCAGCAGTCAGCAGTCAGCAGTCAGCAATTCCGTAATCCGTTGGCGTACGATGTCGGACGATAAGGCCAGCGTTTTGCTTTTCAGATACTTCGCCGACAGGGGAGTAAACACGTCCGTAAACAGAGAAAGAGACTTACCACGAACAGACAACGGAGAGATAGGAAAATTGAATGAGGGATGAGGAGAGACCGGGAATCAAAGCAATGCCAAAAGACAGATAGACAGATAAGAATGAAATAGGGAAAGAGAAAACGGGGGGGGGGGGGAACAGAGAGGAGATTCGGTGAGGAGAAAAGAAGAATCCAATGGCGGCGGGAAGGTTAAGTGGGCGACCCCGAAAGATACTGGCTGGGGTTGGCCTGTGATTCTTCTGCTGGCTTATTCCAGACCCTGGTTAACCTCAGGCACCGCTTCGTGTACTGCCGTGGATCAGATCCGGTTATTCCTCGGGCACCGTTTGAGCGATCAATAATAGCTGATGCGAATGCGACTGTGCTGTCTTAAGTATTGCTCTACTCCGTACTTCAGTGTAGTAGTACCCTCTCATGCGGACCCTAAATATTCTAAAGAGGTGGTCTGATAGCGCCGGATAGGCCAAAGGACTCCATCGTCCGTCCGCGAATAAAAGGCCGCTTATTTCTCTTTCCCCTCGATTCTTTCTGTTACTCATCCCGAGATCGTAGGACAGATTATATAATATTCCATGTATTCATGTGTTCAGTCTCTCAGTTTCCATCGTCAAGAGTCAAGAGCTGTCAGGAGTTCTATTCTAAGAAGAGCGCTGACATGCACCGCAGGATAATACTTCCCAATCTGGCCATCAGCAGCACATCTTCAGGGTGTTGAATACTCGGGTTGACTGAATCGGAATGGTCTTCCGCTGTCCGTATGGAGACCGGAATCCAGATCTTGCTTCCTACTCCACCTGACAGTTCTCGGTCGTCCACGGAGTACATACAGCAGACTCATCCTCCCTTTATCGTTGTAGCTTGTAGGCATCTCGGTCAGACAGGATGGGTTAGAAAATTCTGTCAATTTGTAGCTAAAACGATGGTATTGATCACTAATCAAATGTATACATACTATGCAGGGAATCTAGATGCAACAGTGAGCGTCTATTCCGTTCCGCGAATAATGTAGACGATAGTCGATCATAGCCGTGGCTTGAAAGTCGACAGACCCCGTTTAAACCTAATAAATGTACGTGATTGTCACAGGCAACCCAGGGAGTTGACCAGCGCTCTCGCTTCCGGGGTCAACAGCCATAACCTCGGGGATGATTTGACTGCGGCAAACCTGTCGGATAGAATAGTGTGCTAAGACTTCCGTTGTTTTCTGCCTGAGGATAGACCTGGTTCCGGTGTCCGCGGAACCTATCACAGGCCACAGAGCAGTCGTTAAATGACAAACGTACAATTATGATCCTGTCAGAAACTTCTATACTTGCCATTGCAACAGTATTTACCCAACTCCCTCTATATACACAATAACATGGCTGCTGGACTCATGGACAGACATGCATGGTTAAAGAAAAAAAGAAAACAGGACAAAGTCAGAATCATCATTTATGGATCATCATCAGGTATCATGTCGTCGGCCGTCCTTTCCCTGCAGATAGCGCAAAACAATTAATTTATTTCCGAAGCAAAGAATGCTCAAAGGTGTATCCGAAACCGAAAATCATCAAGATGCAGATGCATGGCAGTTTCATTTCGCCGGGACTCGCTCGTAGAATACAATATATGCCTGTTCGTTCTGCAGCCGGTCCTTGAAACGCAGATCGCGTGGGTTAAAGTCGGTCGCCCGCTCATCGTCAAACTTGCGCCAGCATTGGCGCTGCGCATCCCGCACCAGCGATATATAATGTCCGCTCCCCATGGTCGATCCAATATGGCGTAACACCCCATACGCATCATACGTAAAAGGCCCTGTGGTCGCAGAAGTCATGTCTGCAGCCCGGTCATCGGTGGCAGATCCAGGGTTCGCAGAGATGACGAAATCATCCATCCGAAGCCCATGCAAAGGAAAATCAATGGGTGTATGGATCTTCCGCGCACTTTGTGTTTTTGATGCTGAAAATCTTTTAAAGTGGATGACGAGAATCTGAGGCGCCCGGGTGATGATGATCTGTTTCGTTGCCACCCTCTGACATTTGCAATAAGGACACTTCCACACTTCATCCCCACTCAGCAGTTCCTCCTGGCAGTAACTACGCAGGCATTGATAGATGTCGCCCGTGCCGGTGTGTGGAATCTCAACACTGATACTGTAGAAAGCCTCATATGTTGTTGACGTCCGCTTGCAGGTCGTACATCGAAGTCGACTGGCATGCTGGCCAGCAAACAGTGAGGAGATGAAGGATTCTTCCCGGTGACAGTAGCGGTCCCACTCAATCTTGGAGACCTTGGGTACAGGCATCCGCTCCCGCTGCATTTCTTCCTCGAATGTGAGCGGCCGGAGAGGAGTCCTCTGCCAGTTGATGTTGAGGTCCTCATGCAAACAGTCCACCACAAAGTCAAAAAACTCCTTGGCGTCCTGTTGCCGATCGATGGCCCACTCTTGATTCAAGCGGCCGCAAAAATTGCGAAATGATGTCGGCATGATCACCTCAACATCGTTCTTCCACAGCGACCTAATCAGATTCGCAAATAGCCCAGGCATGATGCCTTGTGATCCTTTCCAATTCTTCTGCACGTAGAACCGGAATCGGTTGTCAATGAAGAACTTGCTAAGCATTACGGTCGCGCTGAGACATTGGATGGTCGAGTTCATGTAGCAAGTCACCCCGAAGTTGGTCAAACCAGTCCGTGGAAGTTTGAGGCGACTCAACATAGAACTGGGAGTATACAAAGCTGTTTTGGTCGCCGAATTCTGCCGTTCCAGGGGTGCCTGAATTTGCCGACCATCTGAGACGCCACTATAGCTGGGTCGTGGTACGGCGGGGGGTGGTCGTGATGGCACAACGGGTACGGGAGCAGCGTAATTTGGTGTTGAGGAAGGTATCGATGGCTGAGAGTGAGGCACAATCATCGATTCCTGAATTGCATGCGGTTCGGGGAAACGTCGCAAGAAGTCCTCGTATGTATGCACAAAAGGTGTAACCGGAGGCTCTTGCTGTTCAGAAGCATCTTCCGGTTCCTCTGTCAGCACTTCCTCCTCGATATAGGTGCTTGTGTCGATCTCCTCATTCTTCGACTTCTCCATCCACGCGGTCAATTCTTCCGGATTCAAAGGCTTATATTCGCGCAGTCTTCTTTTTCGGACTTCCAGACTGGAATTGGCACTCGCCATAGTCGGTACCCTCCCAAGAGGTCTACCCGGTCTCATCGCCGGCCTCTTGGCCTGTATGGATCCCATTACGGCAGCAGTCGTCGATGTTGCCAAAGACTGCTGCCCAAAGAGGTCAATCCATGCATCGAGTCCGCCCAATAGTAACGCAGGTGGCCGTGCATCTTTCAAGGGCTTGTACTCATTAAACTCATACAGTGTGTCGTGCAAGGCTCGAAGATGAGGAGCTGTTGTCCCAACAGGAGACCCCGCAAGGTAGCTGACCGAATCTGTTTTCTGGTCATAGTACACAACGAGGTCAAACTCATTGCGCCTCTCAAACAGTAACTGTTCATGCTCAGGCGATACCACCAGCCGCTCTTCCAGTTCCTCCGCAGACACGTTCTCTTTCAATGCCACCGGTTCAATGCAAATGATTGATTTGGCGTAAATATGACCTCCGTCAAATTCCTCGCGAGGTCGCACATCGATCAACAAAACGTTGTATTTGCGAAGGTACTCCAGTAAAGCTTGAGCGGTGATAGTAGTGCTATGCGGTAGATCTGCGGAGCTACTCCTGGCTTCTTTGACATGGTGGACGCCATTTGGCGTCGTAGATCGATAGGGATTGTCATCAAGACCACCACGACTGGGACTGCCACGGGGAGAGTTGGCTAATTGTGAGTATCGCGGATTGACAGGGCGGGAGCTTTCGGTAGATGTTCTCGGCGGATTTGATGGGGGCTGAGAAGGCACTGTCCATATTGGACTATACGCTGGATCAGGTGCCCGAGGAAGAGAGGTATTAAGCGGTATCTTTGGAGGCGGATTCGGTAAGTCGTGGTTGGTCCCCATGTTACGGGGCCCTAGAGGGCGCCTAGAGGGTGAGGTCAAGTTTGCGCTAGATTGTGAACTTTGCTGTATGTAAGAGAACGGACGAGGAGGATAGTCATTAGAGTATTTAGGCGGCGAAGGCGTTGTAGTTGCACCATTTTGTCCTTTATTCGGATGATTTTGACCATTGACAGGATATGGTGATGCCCTTAGTTTAGCGAAGCGTTGGGCAAGTAGGTCCTCGGCAGGGGCCGAATACCTGTTCGGCTTCGGTCGTGTGTCAGGCGCTCTTTGAAATTCTGAAGGACTCGGCATCCGTACTGAACTCTCGCCTGCCTCACTCTGACGGCCTCTAGAAACTGCACCCTGAGATGTTGCCGCGGCGGTTCCCTGATGTCCTGATGTAGCCAAGCGGGATGGTCCTAGCGGTTGGATATTGCTAGCCAAATTATCCTCCAAAATCTGTTGTTTGATATCGTCCATCGTCCCTTGCTTCGTCCGTACAGCCTATGAATTTGTCAGCCACCTATCTAATACTCCTTGGAAATCCTAATTTCGAACACCCTCTCATGGATGGAAAAGCATACCATCATAAGACTCGCAAATTGCTTGTACCATGCCGGGCTCTGGCTGACGGTAACGCGGTAGTCGGGGTGGTGCGGTATGATGTTGATAGTGATCTCAGATGCACGCAGGTATTGCACATAAGCTTTGTCCAATTCTTCGGTATCAGCGTACTCTCTAGCTAGCTCGATCGCCTCCTGTGCGCGTCCCAACAAATCACTCAACTATGAGACACCTATTAGCGATACGCCACAGAAGAAAAATGTCAAGGCGAATCAAAAAAAAAAAAAGAGCAACACGCACCGCAGTTGATTCGCTCACGTCCAGAGAGGCTGCTTCATCTTGAAGATCCTTAATGTTCGGAAATCGTGGAATTCGGGAGGAGGCATGGTTGCCGTTTTGATGTGAACCTGATCTGCCATTTCGCTCCACGCCCGATTGCATGCCACCCGAAGAGTGCAGCCGATCGGGATTCTTCCATGGCGCAAAATTCGGCGGAGAGGGTAACGATGCTGCATCCAAGGTCATTATACAGGCATGGAGAAATATGTTCTCTACCACATGATCTGGGACGGAAGGACCACAGGGAAACCGCTTCGGTAGAGCCACTAAGTATTCGGGGGCGGTATAAAAGAAACCGTCTGTGAGTCGGGGCAGATGAGGGGAGAATAGAAGCAGGGACAGAAACTGGACGAGAATATGGGCAGACAGGACCCCTTTATAAGAGAGTGGAAATCAACGAATGTCTGACTGACAAGGGTGGATAGAATGACCGAAGGACACATTAATTGAAAGAATAGAATGCGACAATACCAAGGGTAGGGAACCTTCATACGGCGTAGAAGGCAGAAGCAAACTGCGGGACGTTTCTGGGGTATGCTCACATTGCTCAGTCGGCGTAATGACCGTAACAAAACAGTTCTTGGTATTCCTCGCCGCCTTGTCCGATGACGCCACATGCTTTTTTGGCCTTGACACCTGATGGATTGGCCCGACTCGGGAGAATCGACACCTAAGGAATCAACTACCACAGTGCTCCAGCCAATGGCTGTGTCACATGGGGCAGGTTCTTGTCTTTACTAAGCAGGTCTCGCCCAGTTACAGCCTCCACTCTGTACCTCATTGCCTAGGGTACAGAGTACCCTGCCTACCTATCGATGGATCTGCCTGGAGCTTGATTTGATACATGCATCAACACCGACTCCTTCATCCGTCTTCCTATCGATGGCCTAGTTATTCTTAGTGAAACTCCTAATCCATCGAGTTCCTTTCCAGTGAGGCTGCTGTATTCGGGGCTTCTGCGTCTCGTTCTGCGATTTGCTGCCCCTCATCGTTGGTTCTCAACGTCATCAATCCCCTTCTCCGCTCTAATAGCGAGTTTGAGGCTTTTCTAACACCGTCAACATGGCGGGTTGGTTTTCCTCTACTTCCCCTCTCGACGAGCAGGTTGAGCGTGCGACATCATCCTCGCTGTATGTTTTCTTTGATTTGGAATTTCCCAGTGGTCGAAACTGCCCCGGCTATAAACTAACTGCCTCAATTTAAATAGAGAGGACATGGCTCTCAACCTCGAGATCTCCGACCTTATCCGGTCGAAAAGCGTCCAACCCAAAGAAGCGATGAGATCACTCAAACGGCGGCTAGAAAATAGGAATCCAAATGTGCAGATTGCGACATTGAAGGTAGTATACCTATGACCCGAGACCTCGGTCGGGTCTGTTCTCGATGCTGATGTGCTTGCCATCTCTCTAGTTAACCGATACGTGCGTGAAGAATGGCGGCTCCCATTTTCTGGCGGAAATTGCGTCGCGCGAGTTTATGGATAATCTTGTGTCTCTCCTCACGACGGAGGGGGCTCCCTTGAATACTGATGTGAAAGAGAAGATGCTGGAACTCATTCAGGACTGGGCTATGGCGGCCCAAGGCCGCATGGATCTCAATTATCTTGGCGAGACCTACCGCAAGCTGCAGAATGAGGGCTTCCGCTTCCCCCCGAAGAATGAGATTAGTGGGAGTATGTTGGAAAGCAGTGCGGTATGTTTGCGTCCGTCCCATGGTGCGGATCTTCTCTTGAAGCTAACGTTCAAAATTCCTGCGGAAACATAGCCTCCTGAGTGGATCGATTCCGACGTTTGCATGCGCTGCCGTACACCGTTCAGTTTCATGAATCGCAAACATCATTGCCGCAATTGTGGTAATGTCTTCGATGCTCAGTGCTCCAGCAAAACCCTTCCCCTGCCACACTTGGGGATACTGCAGCCCGTTCGTGTCGATGATGGGTGCTATGTCAAATTGACATCAAAGTCATCCTTGCCATCTAATTTATCAGACCGATCTGCGTTCAAGAACCACTCAATAACCAAGGCAAATGCGATGGAGCCTCGCGGCGCAAGGGCAGAAGGGGGCTTTGATGATGACCTGCGGCGGGCGCTTCAACTGAGTTTGGAAGAGGCTCAAAGCAAGGGCTCCTCTGGCTACGTACCATCAACTAGGATCAATGACGAACCGGCAAAGACGACTACTCAAACCAACCACGAGGAGGAGGAAGACGCGGACTTGAAAGCCGCCATTGAGGCTTCTCTGCGAGACATGGAGGAGCACAAGAAGAAGCATGCAGCTGCCCTGAAGAGTAATGCAGCCGCGACAGATTCTTCCACTCGTGATAGTGCCGCCGCAACTCCCTTGCCCAAAAATCCCTATGAGCTGAGCCCGGTCGAGGTAGAAAACATTCATCTGTTCGCCGCCCTCGTTGACCGGTTACAACATCAACCTCCGGGGACTATCTTGCGGGAACCTCAGATTCAAGAGCTGTACGAGAGTATCGGTGCTCTCAGACCCAAGCTTGCCCGCAGCTATGGGGAGACTATGAGCAAGCATGGTAAGTGGATTGTCTCTGTTGTTACGAGGATTTGTTATCATTTGAAGGTTTGACTGACAGCCAGTAGATACTCTTCTTGACCTGCATGCCAAGCTGTCCACGGTGGTGCGGTATTACGATCGCATGCTAGAGGAACGATTATCAAGTGCATACTCGCAGCATTCGCTCGGATACGCAACTGCGCCAGGCGGTTCCCCTTACCCCAATATATATCCTACGATGCCTTCCCACATCCCGGAAGGTAAAACTGGAGCCGAAAACTTTTATTACGGAAACCCCGTTGCCGATAGGGCGCCTCCAGTCGGTAACACTTATGGATACCCTCATTCCAGCAGGGATATTCGCGAGCCAACTGCAGCTCCCAGCGGTCCGATCAGCTCCGGCGTGTATAACCAACCCGGTCAGGCAGTGCCTCAAAATCCACCATGGAATGGAAACGCTCCTTCTGTCGCATCACCTCAACCATCCGCTCCATCCACTCCTTTCCCTAACAATTCTTCAGGATATCCTGGACCTTCTGCCTCGACGCAATACTACGCGTCCGCGCCACATCCAGAACAAGATTCAAATGCGTATTCAGGCCCCCGGCCTGGGGAGACAGACGTATCTCACCAGTCGTCGCCAAACATGCGACGAGATTCTTACTATCAATCAGCTGGAGCGCCTGTCACTGCGCGGGCTAGCGCCCCGGAACAATCTCCGCCTACAGACCAGGGCCAGTCTCCAGCTTATATGCAATACGGAGATTCTCATTCAGCGCAATCGACTGGCCAACCTACCCATCAACATCAGCCTACGGCCCCTCCTCCCCAGTCGTACTACTTCCAGCATCAACCTCCACAAAGCGCACCACTTCCAACGCACTCGCAGACTCCAGGTGCGCCATATGGAACGTATCCTGGCGGAGATGTTTCCCCAATTGGTGCGCCTGCACCTGCGGTGCATTATCAACCAGCTGCCCAAACCAAACCGGCGGTTGAGGAAAGTCTGATTGAGCTGTAGAAGGCCCCATTATTGAACTGTCGATGTATAGCATTCTTGTGGCCGCTTTTCCTCTCCTTTATACAGCAGCACCTGCTCGTGGTTGTTGGCCTTTTGTGACCATTATGATACCAGACGATTTGCAAGATTTAGTATATGAGATTGGACACGCATTGGTTTCTGCATAAACATTCATTACTTCTACTCTCGATGCCCCTTGTCAGCTTTTGTTTCTCTAATTTGTACTTTGTAGAGTATTTATGCTTAAGTGTGGGAACCGATAGGCAATTGGAACACCTGAACCGAGACTGCGTATTATGAGCCGACGTGGTCAAGCGAAGATCATACTCTCGCTGCATATCTTATCTTCGTTCATTTTTCGCTGCCTCTCATTTCTGTGATGGTCATCTCGATCATAAAAGTGCCATTAGCAGCTTGTTCATCTGTGAGAATTGGAAATGTTGCATCTTTTTTTTTATTCAGTCTGGTTCGTTACATTGCTCATTATTGAAAATGACGAAGTCTATCCACATCTTACAAGCAGCCATGGTGAAAAAGAGCCTGATACAGGGAGGACCATGGGAAAGGACAGTTGAAGAAAAGAAGTAAGAAAATAAAGAAATGTATCGAATGCTATTCTGTGTCAAAGATTGACGCAGTAGGATATCCCGAATTTGATAAGAAATGCTCGTAAGCTAAAAGCCATAACGATGCACCGGACGCCGTTAGTGCTAAAATGGGTGTCGAATAAAGATGAATGGGAATAGAAGACAGAGGTAGAAAGGAATAAAGGTGCAAGGCAAAAGGCATCGCCGGGGGGATGATAGTATTATCTAGCCATGAGTGGCAACCTCGCGGCTCTCCCACATGCGGCGAATCATCATATCTGATTCACTGGTGAAATAGCTGTCGCCAAAATCCTCGTCTGCGGCGGTGGTCCCGTGAGCGCCGTCGTCAGAAGTCGACAAGATGCGCTGGGATGGGTGTTGGGATTTGTTGGAGTCGCTGGGCTCGTCGGCATCTTCGAGGTATGTTTGGGACACCGACTTCTTCAAATCCGAAGTCTTTCTGCTGATGAGTTGCCTTGGCTCGGGGCTTGGTGAGTCTCTTTGCTGCTTTCCAACTTGTTGTAGTTGTGCGAGTGCCGGTGCCAACTTGATTGGTTTGCCGAGTGCCGACGTAAGGTCGGAATTGGAAGTTGTAGGAGCCTTGGAGTCATTAAGAATAGCCGCCAAGCGAGCGAAACTGTCGCCTGTTGGAGACTGGAATCTGCGGACGACGCTAAGTTCCAACGCGATTTTCTCGTATGCCTTCCGGATGTGCTTGGCTTCGGCATCTCCACCGGTTCGGGAGGAGCCGTTGACGAGCGCTCTGCTGGCCTCGTAGACACCTGACCCTGCGCGGCCATGCGATGCTATAAAGGCTGTGTCCATTGCCGAGGGAGAGACTGCTGTGGACATGCCATGGCTGTCAGGAGGAGAGGTATTTAAAGCAGCAGTTCGTTGCAGCCAAAGCTTCTGCTGGGTCCGAGAGGGGGGCTCAGTGCCTGGTGGTCGTGAAGGGGGCGACGCTTTGTGCTTTCCTACCCCGCGGTTCGGAGACGGTGGGGTCTGCGGATGATAGTGTGGAAGAAACGATGACGGGGTATTGGGGTCCGAATCCGTGCGCGATGATGCCTGGGCCCGGTTTTTATTGTTGATGATGAATCTCGAAACCCCCCCTTCCATAGACGAGGACGTCGCGTTCGTTTGATTTCCCGGCGTATTTGCGAGCGTAGCGGTTGATGAGGACAGAGGGCGTCGTAAGCCGTCGGGACCGGCGAGATTGGTCAAGGAAGCATTCCGAGATATTGTGTCAACGGGAGCTGGCTTCACTGTTGCAGAAATAGAAGACATCGCGGGAGGTGCTCTAGCAGAATGCGAAGGGCTTAACAAACGGGCTGCAATGTCGCTGTGCTCAGGCGAACGGGTAATCTCTTCCTTCCGCTCCTCAGGCTCCGAGACAGGCTGCTCCTGGGATTGATCGCTCCCGTCAGGAGAGTGAGCGTCACGCGAGAAGCTCCTACAGGCTGACTCAGGCAAGCTGCTCGCGGCACGAGGCACCTGAGGATACGGGCGCTTGACAAAGGTGAGGGGGTCCACCAGCACGGCAGTATTCTCCACGCTATCTTTGGATTGAGCAACTGAGCTGCGTCTCGTGCTCTCAGGCGACTGAGTAGTATCTTCCCACTCGCCCTCGTCGTCGTCGTCGTCGTTGTCTGAAACTCCTAGTTCAAAGCCAACGGTCTTCTTCTTCCCAGAACTGGTCGCTGGGCGACCTGTTACCAATGCTTTCTTTGCTAAAACACCAGAGGAATTGCGTCGAGGGTTTCGCAGAGCAGGGCTCGAGTTATTTCTTTTAATTGACGATGTCGCGGCCTGGCCAGCGTTCAACCCACTGTCCCAACGCACGTGGTGACCGCCGCGTGGACTTGCCGCTGGTGTCGCTGGTGCCGACTTCTTCCGTTGATGGTGACGAACAGTTGCTTCGGATGTAATATGCCCAGCAGAAGTATGCCGCTGGAGCTTGTTTAAGTTCTTTCCGAAAGATGGGTTGCGACCGTGACTGCGATGACCGCCACCGACGACATGTGCTCGGGGACGGTGGGCAGGTGCTTTCTGAAGATGGGTGTCTGACGAGTCTGACGAGGTACGCGTGACGACAGCGTGAGACGAAAGAGCACGGCGGGCCAGGCCCGGGCGCTTAACAGGGGAGGAGGTGTTGGAGGTCGGCATGGCGGGCAGCAAGGCCAGCGCTGGTGCAGGTAAGGGCTCGCACAGATGGCACGGATGCAGCTCCGAAACGGGCGACAAGCAGCTGCCGGGGTGGTTGTGTATGGTCGATCAACGATCGATGTGAAGGGGGCATCAAACGCCACGATTTGACTTCCAATTGAGATCGAAAACAAGTCCACAGGCAAAGCAAAGCCGCAGAGTCAACGGGAAATATCGGTGGTCGATCAAGCCAAAAGAAAAGCAATGAGGGAGGATGAACGAGTACTGTAATCGCCGGTTGCTGCTGGTTGCTTCTGTTGCTGCGAGAGACGCGGGGGCTGAAGCAATAATTGGCTGGATGGAGAAACAGGCAAAGTTACATTGCACGTGAGACAAGAGAGGGCCCGCAAAAGGACCAAAGTGGCGACGCTCTTGAAGAAAGGATCGCCAAGTTGATCGATGAGATTGAGGGATCAGGAGAGTTGAAGCAGAGCGAATGAGACAATTAAGAGGAAAATCAAAGTCAGGGTATGATGGTGAAGAGAACGTCGGGGGTCGTGGTAGAGGTCAGAAGTATGAGAGAGTAAAGAGCGGTACGGAATAAGGAAAGCAGAAATAGGAATAGACACATTAGTAGATAATACTGCAGAGGAGTCGTCTCCACTCCCGTCGCCAGTTCTAGACCAGAGTGGTGACTGGTCAGTGGTACTTATTACCTTTCATGCTTCGTACTCAAGAGATGAAAATCCAATTATGGAGTACAATACTAAAGGTCAGTCTAGTCGGGTATATGCATACCTTTTGTTTGACATGCACGTATGATACAGAGCACTACGGAGTACATAGGTGCACCAATACACAATTTGCAACTGTACAGCGTCGTCACGTTACAGCGATGCTGTCCATGGGTTTCTTCGACTTGGTAAATTATATTTTTGACATCCATTGGTCAGTGTGCCCGAGTGGTTAAGGGGAGTGATTAGAAATCACTTGGCTTCGGCCGCATAGGTTCGAGTCCTATCGCTGACGACAATTTCTTTTTCGGTTTTGTTCGAACTTTCCTTTGTAAATTAGTTCACATTGGCACGATGATCGTTTGTTTTCAGGTGGTTAAAAAGCTATCACAGACTTGTAAAACTAAACTAGGCGAGCAGAAAAAAATCTCCCCGACAGGGAGTCGAACCCTGGTCTCCCGCGCTCGTTCTCTTGGAGTGACAAGCGGAAATCATGACCGTTAGACCATCGAGGATATTTATTAATATAACGCAGCCCTTGTTGAATACTTGAAGGGAAATCCAGTATGCATATTTCGAATTGCATAACCAATGTGACAAATGTCCTTATTAGCATTCGAATTACTGATATGATGGACACACATCTAATTCAGTGTTTTAAGGGCTATCCAGTGCTTGTTGCTCAAGTATACCTTCCGTCCCATATATATGAAAATGGCAAGTAGTGTACAACCCGAGTGTGCTGTCAGGGTATATAAAGAAAAGGTCATTAAGGAACATGATGATGTCAAGTGGAAGGATCATTGAACTGTCTGGCCTGACACAGTTCGGTCGCGTTCTTTTCCCTTCTTCGGATGGCCTCCTCTGCCACCGCGACGAGAATTGCCGCCGGCAGAGCTCGCATGATTTCCATTCGTTTCGGGTTGCAGGTTGTCCCGACGAGAGTCTGAGAACTTCTGCCCGTTCTGGCCCTTCGCCCGAGACAGCTGTTGAGTTAATCCCGGAGAACCAGTAGCATTCTCCGGGCCCTTGCCACGCTTCTTGCGATTGTTTGATCCTCTACCGCGTCCGCCGCGACCACCTCTGCCTTCGCTGTCCTTTTGACTGGCTGTGGTTGAATCAGGCTCCAGTATCCCTTGAACACGCCTGCTCTCTTTGTCCCACCATTCCTGAAACTCCTGCTCCAGCTGAATATCTTGAAAATTATGCTTAGCTGTTGCTGCCTCGCGCAGTTCATCCTTTTCGGTCTGCTGCTGCATTAATATTGCAGCCAAGGACAACGAGTTAGGTGAAGGAGAACAAAAACTCGTCTGGTACGGTTCAGGGCGTGGTATGTGGCGTATGGATTTGATGGGGGTCTGAGCACTAGCTAGACCATTGGGAGATGTCGAGGGCCCGGCTGCGGCTTGTTGTGGCGAAGATTTCAGGGGTGGCTGGGGGCCGCCAGAGACACTGCGGCCTTGGCCAGGTGTTGGTGTTGCGCTTGGTGTTGATCTGGGCGGCGGTGTCCCAGCAACTGTTTGACGAAGGGTCATAGAAGGCTTCTGAGCGAACTTTGACGGTTGAGAAGACTCCCCGTCCTTTCCATGAGATCCAAAAGGAGTACCAGGCTTGTCTGGTAATTTGACAGGAGTAGAAAGTTTCCATGGATTCTGTGGTGCCTCCTTCGCCTTATCCTGAGCCGCAAGCTTCTCCTGCAATTGCTGCTGTTGAAGCTTCTTCCTTTCCTTCTGAGACAGCTTGGGGGTAAAGTTATTGCTGTTCTCACGGCGAGCGGACATGCCAAGGCTTAAATTGGACACCCTTTTCTCCGAGGTTTCGGACATAATATCCTTCAAATCTTTCTTCGGAGTTGAGATAGCCGACGAAGCCCACGGTGTTTGGGTTGGGCTGGAGATGGGGTAACCATTCTTCTTCTGTTCGAGTACTGCTGCTCTGAATACTGAAGGCGAGTCGGAAAGTGCGTTCTCTTGGGGCAACTGCAACGATTCTGGCATGACATTGGAATCGTTGTTGAACGCTTGCTTGTCACCGAGACTTGTGCCCAACGCTGGAAAATCTCGTGACGGCTCCGACGCCATACCTTTGCGGATTGCTGTCTTTCCCTTGGATGAATCTGCGGGTGATAGCATGGGGTCATCGTCCATTTGGAACATCAAGTCACTGGTTGATTGTCTGGACTTCAAAATGGGACTACGAGGTATGTCCGAGTTCTCTTTAAGAGAAGCTGCCTTGGCCTTCTGCACTGACAGTGACGCACGCAGCTTCTCGTCAGTGACAGGACGGGGCTTCTCCTCGTAGCTTTGAAGACAGTTGAGACGGGACTGGAGCCTCATCGAATCAATCATCCGCCGTCTATCCGCTTGTATCGATGCGACAAGTTCAGGGTACTTCTCAAGCACATAGGCTTCAGAATTCCGTCCTCTCGACACTGGGAAGCTTGTCATTTGATTTTCATGGCAGACAGTATCAAGAGCCTCAAGCAAGTTCTCATCAAGGTCTCTGAGACACCTGCGTGACGCGTTAAGATCTCCTCTGATATGTGTAGGAATGCAAACCAACCTTTGTGCCAAAACATCTTCCAGATTGAGGCAGATATACTCCAGTGCAGCATCTTTGAACTCGCTCACCGCACAGGGAGAAATCGAATTGAGGAGGCCGCATACGTTGGTCGTGGTTACTAGAGGGTCTCAGTAAATGATGCCGTTAAACTGAATGCCTTGAAAAATGTCATACCGAATTTGCCTAGCATCTTCTGACATACTTGCGCTAATCGGTCGATCATCAGTTCATTCGCTATGAACGCGACATCAAGTACAAGATCGATGAATCCGTCCAGCGTTTTCGATCGGACCTCGTCAAAAAGCTGCTCCTCCGCGTCCGTATAGATATAACGAAGAACAAATTCAAAGACGGGCCGGTCTAAGTGTTTGAGATCAACGCGAATGCTGTCATTCGCACCTGTACGGCGCGATAATAGCCATTTTCCGCCAGAGCGCCCGTTGAACAAGGTGTCGAAAAAGGGGCATCTCCGGCAAAGTACTTGACTGTGAGCCTTCATTGTTTCGCCGTTGAGCTCGATCGTTACATCAGAGCTCTCGAAGAAAGTCGGATCGTTAAACGCATGGGCCATATCAGATTTCAGACTTTTCATAGGCTCTATCATGAGCCGCGCAGCTCGTTCCAAGGTCGGCAGGCCCAGATATGTTGCGATCCGCATAACCTCAGAGCGAACTTGACGATATCTTGACGTATTAGCAGCCGAAGCTCTCATCTGGTGCCATACGTCCAGCACATTGTCTGCATATAGAAAAAAAGCAAGATTGAGGATCGTCAAAAAGTCCAATCCATTGAACCGCACATGGCACTGCCCATTTGGCCCATACTCAATGTCCAGAATATCAGGCAAAGAAAAGTAGTATGCCTGTCGAAACTCATGGAACGCCTTCCTGAGAACCGAGCTACGCCCGGTCAAGATGAATTCATGGACTGGTATCCGAGCATCAGAAAGAGAGCTCAAGAGGAATACGGTGCCCTCGGGTGCCTCGTTTCGAAGAGGTTGGAAGTAAGATTCAATGTCCGAAATCGACATTGCCACTCTCTTCATTGCATTGGCGGATCCTCCATCCGAAAGAGCATCTGAGGCATCATCCGTCTTTAACGGAGTTACGGTGGATACTAGCGAAGCGAAGGGCGATAATGGGAGGAAGTCTTCCCATAATGTGCTTTGATCGACATTGATCTGCTCCTTGGTCACATCGTAGTCGCGCTGCGCTACGGCGTAAGCCCCATAGGCGTTGCTGCACACCCCCACAACACGAGAAAGGCCTGGGACACGAGCAAATTTGTAGTCCTTTGAGGTACCATCTTTCGCCTTACTGCGCTTCTCTTTTGTCCAAGCTGACCCCGAAGCCGTACATATGATGATGGATCCGTCTTGTCCGACATCAACATCTGTGACGGCCATATGCGACTTTTTCACAGTCCAAACCCGGACTGAAGCCGATAGGGAGTTGCGAGTCTTCGATGGATTTGTAGTCGAAGTTGAAGTTGGCGGATTTTCAGATCTATTAACGCGAACTGTGAAGACTTCACCAGAACTTGACCGTGCACAGATTGTATCGCCTCCGGATTTCACCTGAACCACGCGATTGGCTGATGTGTCATACCGAGTTGCCATGAAGCTGTTTCTAATGAAGCTTGAGCTGACGCCCAACGGAAATGAGAGCCTGGAATAGCCATATTGAGAGAACACCCAAACTTCATGGTTTTGGAGAAGAACGATTGTGGCGTGGTCGATGGCAGACACACTCTGTATACCAGCGCCGAATAGGGACGCTCCAACGCGCCGAGGCGTAATCTGGTATTCAAGGGATCGAGCGTCCGAATCGACTAATCCGAGTTGACCTTCGTTTTTACCGAAGGTATAAAGGCCAGAACTACTGAAGACCACAGAGTGAATCGCAGACGCAGCCACCCCGAGGATCACTTCTTTTTTGAATGGATTGAAGATCTGCCTCGGAGACATCTGCATGGGCACATCATCTCGGTTCTGCATTCGCGGAAGGCTATAACCGAGTTGTCCATACTTATTACTGCCCCAGCTGAAAACCTCACCGTGCGCGGTTATCGCGAGGGTGTGGTCTTGGCCAAGAGCCACTGCAATAACTCTCTTACGAGCGAGTCCCCCTGTTTCGATGCACACGAAGCCGAACCTTGTCTGCTCGTCGCCAGTACCTAAACGTCCGCCGGGACCAAAGCCGCACAAGAAGAGATTTGACTCAGGATCATCGGTGATAATAGCTGTATGGAGCTTTGACATGGCGATAGCCTGAATCTTGATAGGTTTGTTTTTTATCAAGGCTGGTAGTTCTGCGGTGCGAGTCACGTCTTGTTGGGAAGACGGCTCACCATCATCTGATTGCCGGTCCAGGAATTCACGATAGAATCGGCGCAGAAGGTGCTCCGGGCGCTCAAGATTGATCCTCACGGGAAACTGACGATCATCCTGATCTCCTAGGCCAAGGTTTAGATTCTTGTTGCTGCCAAACGTAAAGACTTCATCGGCAGCCAAATTCGTCCGCGGATTTAGTGAACCTCGGCCGACACAGCTGTCTTCACCTGAGTCGTCTTGAAGGGACGGTGCATCTGAAGCGATGTCACTATGCTCCAGCTCTGAGGGGATGAGAGATGCACTGGAGGAGGTGATCCGTTTGATGTCTCGAGAAGCAATGGTAGCGCCGTATACTTCAAAAGGACTAAAACCTTCCCGATCTTTAATCTTGATAAGGCCACCGCTGGGGTGGCCCACGTTCCCTGACTTGCTGAAATCGGTTACATCACTTATGTCTCGAGCCATCAGGGCCTGTGCTATGGTAGCATTGCCTGCGTAAAGTGCCCGGTGCAGAGCTGTCCATCCACTCTCCCAATCCTGCGCATACAAGTCAAGAAAGGGGATCTTGAGGAGAGATTTCGCGAAGTGAATAGCAGACGGCTTCTGTGATGAAGAGATAAGGTGTAGGAGAGTTCTGCCATAGTGATCTCTCGTATTTAAGTCTGCGCGGGACAATGCCTTGCCAGGACGCGGGCTTCCGGTATTTCGATCAGGCGTGGTAGCTCCAGGAGATGTCCCGCTCAGCTTTTTGCCTTTTGAGGAGAAAGGAGAAGATGGTGTCACTCCATCGAGGCTTCCAACCTTGAAGCCTGAGCCTCCTCCCGCGGCGGAAGGCCTCTGGCTACCAGACGTATAATTGGCGTTCGCCAGGCATCGCTGGAAGCTTTCAACATCGTCTCTCAAGAAAGATTCCCAGAGCGTGCTAATCATGTGCCCAAAGTGCTAGTGTGTCAGAATCTCTTATCGACCCAGGACCAGGGCGTCGTGGTAACCACAGAGGGTTAACGGCGCACTGGAAATATCTCTGCGGGCGACAAGAGAATTCTGTTGAACAGAGGGTGTCTATGTGACGAAGGGTCGACGCGATTTCAAAATCTCTCTATGTTTGTCAGAGCGCAATATGGGTGTCCCGAATGCGAATCTTCCGTTCTCGCGAGAAACTCTAGGGCTTCGGAACCAAAAGACCCGTCGTAGATAGTGGGTTACGGTGGCGACGAGAGCGATGAACAACGGACGCGACAGGAAGTAAAGTCGGGAAGATATGGGAACAAGGGACGCAGGGAGGCTTTCAAGAGGGTTATGCGACTGCAAATTCAGGACAGCTGAGTCAACTTGAAGGCAATCAGGGGCGATCTTGTCGGCGTATATCAGGACAGCAAGACCTGTTCATGCCAAATTCCCAAATGACTGTTGCAGCCGTGGATAAGACCCTGCGGGTATCGGCCAATCGGAAGCTGTGCGCCCCTCCATGTTCCCAGATGAGACGTCGAGAATTACTATTCTGTATTACAGTCAATATGAAGTTCATTAATCCCTTGTCCCATGATGAGCTGCTAGGTCGTGCGTAAAATCTCCTTTCCTTGTTTCTCGACTGCTCTCCAGTATAGCCTCGATGGGCTCGGATGGTCGGAATGGTGGGAAACAGGAGAGGTTCCTTGACATTATACATCGCGGAGTATATATATCAAGCAGGCAGTCATATCAACCCTCCTATTAACACAGGGAACTCTTTCGACGTCTCAAGTACATCAAAATATTGGCATTGACAACCCATTCTTACAATATCTCTGACAGCTTGAGGTTAGCTGACTTTTTTTCTGGGCTGATCTTGCCGTTGGCATTTGCAGGGAGTTGTTATTGCTCGAGTATAAGCGAGCAATGCTTTTGAACTCTTTCCTGCCACAGATTAGGAAACCCAAAGTCTGATCCTTCCAAGTGCTGTAGAGATGGTCGTGTCCCTGACGCGCTTGCTTTGCATGCACAAGTGATCCTACAAAGATTTTGAAGAAAATGTATTTCTGTACGCATTCGTTCTATGCTTCTCGACTGTCATATGCTCGATGACTGAAGTGAAATTGTCTTGGTCGATGGAGACAGTATTCCCTGTGGCAAACAGTTGTCGCGCGTCTATTGCTAGCAAGAGATGCAGGAAAAAGGAAAACGAGAAAAATGTTGGGGAATTGAGATGCAAGGATTGACCAAACAACGCCTAGGCCACTAATAATATGCGACCTCAGAGCAGTACTATACCTCATCACCATCTGGCACCAAACAAAGGCGTCCAGCCACTATCATTGTTGGCCCTTCACATACAAATCTACTATCTACGCCAACTCGTAAGCTGAGGTGAGAAATGCGGTGGAGTGGACACATATAAACCGAAGTTGCAAAGTCATCCGTTGCTTCAACAAAAAAGTTGTCCTGGCAGCAAGCCGCTTATCTTCTTTAGTCCTGATTGTCGGCAGCGGCACTTAAGCATCAGATCCTTAATAGCTGCATTGGAGTTTGAGTGACTTACCGCCTCGGGTTGACATATTTTCCTGTTCCTTGTACGGAGTAAGGTACTTTTGTTTCCTACTACTGACAATCTCCCAGTGAGAAGGGTTTCTTGGCTCTCAGTGAGCCAAGTCATGCGAATGCAGGCCTCTACCCCTGCTCAGTCGCTACCAGGCTATTGCAGACGAGGCGACCAGTCTCAGCCTCCTGGGGCTAAAAGACTGGGATACTGCAGAAGACACATAACAGCACCCTCAAATTTCTGTCACAAGCTCCGGGGAATTAGGCTAGACAGACAATGTTCCCATCTGAAGACGCAGATAGCTAAGAGAAAAAGATGGAAGCAGAGGACAGATGTGATCTAGACTGGGAATATAGAAGAAGCAGTTGTCATGGAGACTTATCATGTGTTCGTTAGAAAAGGCCGATGATCATCTTTAGCGTGAGCGGTTAACCTGGCTAGAAGCTTTTGGTGCTTGGGTTACGGGAGGGACTAAGGTAAGGTCCCTTTGCAAGTTGCAACAGGATGAGGATATCATAAAGTTACTTCCCATGTTAGACGAGGAATAGGTGATCATCAGCTGCAGAAGTAGAAAGATCAATATCGTGATTAATACGGATAGATAATAGATATATCATCAAGCACAGATTGACCACTACTACGGTTCGATACTGGAGCTGTTACTATTCTTGAACTGTCACTTCCAATACCCACCTGACCTGTTTACCTTATCTGCCTGGCCTGGGTTTATCAGCGTATCGTGATTCACTGCCTGTATCAAGGTTTCAATACGATTACCACTCCTGTTCCCTTACCGCCTTTCTCCAACTTCCCGTTCCATCATGGCTCTCGTTTCTCTTCGAGCCTCGACATACATTTCAATTACCCTGGTAAAAAGGCTCGGATGGAAATTTAGGTAAATTGATCCCTTGCTGAAGTTAAAATCAACCAGTAGTAAGGCCTTTTCATTTGCTCTGTTATCTTCAACTTCCAGCCTGTTGTGGCACTCGTCAGCCTGACCGACCTCTTGGGATCTTGGGAACCATCGAGTCACAGGGTGTGCGTCACAGACCCTCTGTTCCCCATACGCTTGATTCTCCTGTGCCTCACTGGGTCTTGCTTCCATTCCCTCATCCACTTTCTCTTCTCTGGGCATCATATTCTCTCTCATCCATCCATCTAAATTCTGCTCATCTATACTTTAAGTGATCATGATCCCTTAATCTATACAGGTTTCTCACAAAGTGAGAACGCCACCCTTCCCCAGGAAGATAGTCACCGATGCGGAGAAGCTCCCAAGGTTGTCAAGACTGTATCCTCCGACTGCTCCAACATCCTGTTGCCTGAGCACCGCAAACGATGCTATCGATGATCACTATTAAATTTGATTCAGTGCCTGTCACTTAGCGCCTCACTTAGTCTTTGTCCTTTCTCATCCAGTCTTTCTCCATTTTCGTCAGTGCAGCTCTCTCTGATTGTTAGCATGGCCATCTGTGCTAGACCCATCGCCTTCCGTTTCCTTCTCGAATAATATAGTCATATTAGTGAACTTCACACTGGCACAAATATCCCAGGGTTGTGCTACACACAGGAGGATATCAAGTCAAATTGTTGCGTAATGCATCAACATCCTCGTTCACCGGCGCCTGCAGCGCCGACCTCTTCAACGAGGTCAAACCGTTCAACAGATCATAGAGAGCTGGACACAGATCCCAGCTCACCGTCTTCAGATGTCAGGATGCATAATGGCCGGGGCTTGGGTATTGAACCGGAGACTGAACCATCTGAGCAGGTACAGCGGAACACACAACCTGCAAAGGAAGCAATGGCAAAGCTCAATCAGATCATAACGGTAAGTTCCTGAGTCTTCAAGATCAATGTATTACACGTCGGGAAGATGCTAATTTAATTGGGCATTTTTTCACTAGAACTACCACACAAAAGCTGCGCTTATCATCTTACATTCGAGAGTCGATCTCCCGCCGTCGTACAATAAGGGATCTGATACTCCAAGGGTGAATCGCTGGGTATGTTGGCCTTCGACCATTATGAATGCACTTGGCTTTTTTATCGTGCAATCTATTATTCATTGCAACTATCGAAACTTAGCTAATTGCTGTGGTCTCAATTTAGTTCAATGTCGAAATCGAAGATACGGACATTCTCAGGGAGCAACTGCGGATATGGAGGACATGCGATGCAATTGAAAATCGACCGCCGCCATTGATTATCGAGACATACTTGGAGACAAAGGGACTCACAAACAATCAGAGCCTCGTGATCCTGGATGAGAATGGGAAGAGATGGGATGTCCTAGAAGCGCTTACTGCTTCTGGTCAGGCGAGTCCTGTGAGGCCACCGCATTCAAATTCTGATGATGTCATCCTCGAGCGTTGGAGAGTTGAACTGGGTTCTGCATCATCCAAACCACCCTCCGACCTTGGCTCTATCCTTCCGACCGTATACAAGAAAAGTATTGTCCTCTTCCGCTCTTTGTTCACATATTCCAAATTTCTGCCCGCATGGAAGTTTGCAAAGCGCAATGGAAGGCTTCGCAGCAACCCGGCTTTACAAATCAGATATAGAATCCTAGACGGGCGCACGGCTTCGGATCGCCGCCAAGTCGACCACTTGACTGTTCCGCTGTACGAGGGCAACACCAAAGTGGTGGAAACGTATAGCTTTGGGGTTACGGACTCACCTGCAGGCCCTTTCTCGGTTGAGGTCACTTATCGAACCAATTGTGACTTCCGAGTGGATGATTCTGAAGCTCTATTGAGTTCACGCTTTATGGGAGCTGACGATGAAATATTTCGTCCTTCCTTTCCGTCAAGGGATGCCAATAGAAGAGCTTCCAATGCTGAACCGGGGTCGGCGCCGTTGGAGAAAAGGACCGTTGAGGAACCAGACCCTGGTCGTGCATATGGAAGCTTATCAACCTTCCATCATGTAGGGCCTGCGACGGGCGCAAGTCCTATATCAGCCCTCCGGGCTGCAAGAGAATCTGTTACATCGTCACCATCACCACCCTCTTCGGCTTCTAGGAGGCCTTTATCGGCTGCCAGAGCTGCACCAACTGGACGCGCTGCTGCTCTCGCTGCCGAAGCCAGTCCTAGTCCCCTTAGGCGACCTTCTATCTCGTTCCAGCCATTCAAAGCGCCGCCTCTTTCTGCTTCACCTTCTCTAATTGATCCGCCCCTCGGGGCGTCTCCTCGCTCTAGGCCGATAGTTAGTGCACCAAGCTCAGAGCCTAAACACATGCCTCCTCCATCTGTAGCGGCCTCTGGGCGTAAGACTGGGCAGGCAGCTTCAGAGAATGCGATTGCATCGTCCAACTCGGCGTCCCCAAGACCCGCACCTATTGCAAGATACAGCAGCGCCTTCAGTCACCGCCGCGGTAGACCTTCTTCAGGAGGAATAAACAAAATCGAGGATGACGCTTCTAGTGGTAAAGCCAGTGCAACATCGTCCGGCGCTCAGCCCGGCTCTGGGTTACTTGCGGAGGTCACTGGAACGAGCGCAGATTCTCTTCACGCAGATGATGAGAACATTTCCGAATTTTTGAAGATGCTCGACTTGCGGAAGGACTTATTGAGCCCTTCGAATTTGTCCAACCTCGATGCCGTTGCTCGCAGGACGACGGTAACAAGTGCAGCGCTAACTCGATTCCAACGTATGCGTGACTCAAACGCCGCTCTCTCAGAATCAATGTCATCGTCCCTACTTCTGCAACGTTCATCCAACGCCTCGAGCAAGCAACTCTCAGGAGTGCCACCAATGGTAGCTGGGGCTTCCGTTTCCACGGCCTCTTCACCTGGGAAGCCTATATCACCTCATACCCCCCATACCCCGGCTATCCCTTCTCGTCTAAGTTCAAACAGTATTGTCGATTACAATGATCACGGGCACAGCGACGGAAGGCTTCTTCATGGAGGTCCTACCTCGCTGCCTGAGGATACCACGGGCGAAGAGACAGCCTTGGTGCATCGGCCTCCCACGGTTACTGCGATCGATATTCCGACATCCCCGCGCCTCTTTCCTCCTACATACCGTCGCTCTAGCTCTGCTGCTCAGAATCGGCGTTCTGTCGTGGCTGATGAGGAGGAAATCTTTCCTTTCAATATGCGTAGTGTCAGCCTTGGTGCGGAGGAGCGAACCAATGTCAGTTTGAGCACGCTGCATCGGCGGCACGAATACCATAATGCCGCCACAAATCCCGAACAACAACAGGAAAGTCAGCGTGCTTCATCATCATCGGACCAAGGCCCGACTGCGCTCCCGAGCCCGGCCAAGCGTGAAACCCGCTCACAGGGGGATGCGACTGTGTCTGGGCAGACACCAGAATTATCCTCGTCTGCTAATCACAACTTGTATCAACCGCGCTTGGGTCAGTTTCGTAGCCGAGGATCTTTCGGTGGCGCCCATTCCCTGAGCTCCGGCTCTAGCAGCTTAGCTCGTGGCGGTGGTATCCCCACCTACCTCACTGAGCGCGACAATGACCGGGATGGCAACGCAAGCGGTAGCAATAGTGGCAACTCAACGACAGAAGAGCGACGAGGATTTGGCCGCCGTGTCAGTGCAGGCCGCAACTATCCGCCACATCCGTCGCAGGTCGAAGAGGACGAGCCTTTGCTGTTTGCCATGAGTGATTTCGGGGCTTCTAGAAGAAGTTTTGAAGAGGGCAGACAGGGTAATCATGGTGCTGACTTTGGTGGTTCGCGACGCGGCAGCGGCAGACGTGGTGCCGGCGTCCCGGGGTTTCACGTTTGGTCTTGACAGAACGGAATAAACGCTCAACGTGAGTTGCCGAACTGTTCTTGTCCTGGATTATGTGAAAGCTTTTACTCTAAGCGCTCATGCTACGATACAACCGGATTGTTCTGAATTTCAAGGGACCTTTTCCGATGGTCCATAAGCGCTGCGCGCTTCGATCGCATATTCAGTTTCTACAAGTCTCTTTCTTCTCTACCCTTCACTATCATCTGTGAAGATGATAAATCTTCTATCCTCCATCATCTTGGTTTGATTTCATGGATACGGCATTGCCGAATCGCATACTCCAAGTTCTGGAATTAGTTTGGCGCATTGTTTCCTCTTCTAAGTAATGAGCCTTCGATTTCTCTTTATGCCACCTGAGTGAGGTGGCTACCTCTATAGACTGAGCAAGACAGCAATTACTGAGGAAATAGAATGACTTTTGTTCTCTTTCTTCTTTTCTGTTTCATGTTCTCAAAAGATTGATCTTTGCTTTCGAGGATGGTTTTGCTTTCCATTTGGGCTTGCTACACTTCTTATCTCAGCCTGCGACGAGGCTTCTTATTACCGTCGCAAGTTTGCTTTTGCCTCCTCTAGCATGTCCATATATACTTCTGTATTTTGAGCAACCTGGTTTCAAATTGGGTCTGTTTTTTGAGTAGGCGGGTCCGGAAATAGTTTTGGAGTAGGAGTTCAATCTGACGATGACACAGATAATGCAATAAAGGACTTTTCAATCAGACAGTTCTAAGTGAGTCTCTTAACATATTCACGAGAAGCCGCCCTAAACCCATCTATAACGCCCTTCGTACTCCTTTCGTTGGTGCTGGTATATGTACAAAAAACTTCTTCAAAAGCATGCGAATAAAACGTACCCTCTATAGCGCAGCTGATTGCAGTCCGCCGCAGAAGATGTGGGGTTAGAGCGATGGCTAGATCCCTAGACCTAGTACCGAGACCTCTAAAGGCCCATACGGTGGTTTGGTTGATGCCATTAACATAGTAGCCTAGATACCGCGCTAGTCTCTGTTGCCTAACAAAGCCCAAGCTGGGCTGACCGCCAGAAGAATGTGCTGCTCGCGAGCACTTATAACGTTTCGGCCCAATCCAGGCGTGAAGGTAACAGTGAAACTTGGTAAGGAACCACAAGTATGATCCTTCATCACATCTTTCGGAAGGTGTTACCAGAAGCGCTGCGGCGCTCCTTAGACTTGTAATTACTGCTCGCAGGCGTATGCGCAGGTGCCTTCTTTTGCTTTGACTTATCCTGCGGCATGAAGGTGAATTCTCTTTCTCCAACCACGCCGCCACGACGCGCAGGTTTGGTTTTCGTGCGCATATTCTGGGCGCGTGAAGCGAATGACCGATCGCGGGTGGAATGGCTCGTTGTTGAGGAGGAGACGCGCATCTGGGGCGGGGGACGGTTAGTGCGCTTGTATGAGGATGTGGAGATCTTTCCGGAGTGCGGGGACCTGCTCCGAACAAGTCTTTCTGCTTCGCTTGCGGATGACGAGTCGTCGTCGTCGTCGGAGCTGGAGCCGGGGACTTCGTCCACCTCTTCCTGTTCGACGGCGGTGAGGCCGCGTTCCTTGCGTTCAACGGGCTCGGGAACGGTGCTTGGGTTAAGGAGCTGGAACTCCCGTGAAGTTTCGTCGACGGCGAATTCCTCATCCTCGAACATCTTCGCGAAACGGCTGTCGCCCAAAAGACCAGTCGCCGGCTTCTCGGTTGCGGGAGCTTCAACCATGTTCTCGTCTCCGCCCTGTTTCAGAACGCGCTGTGCCTGGCGCCGCTCGTTCTTCTCTTCGATAGCCATGAGTTTCTCTGCCAGTTTCTTGTTGACCTTGACGGCAGCCTTCTTCTTGCCTCTAATGCGAGACTCCCGTTCCTTGTCAATTTTCTCCTTGACTCTCTTTGCGCGCTCTTCCTCCCAGATGTACGGATTCGTGATCAGACGAGCCTCCTCATACAAGCGTTGAGCGACGAAGTAACCATGCATATAAGGTCGAAGAAGGTTGGTCCTGCCAATCAGATGATCCAGGTTCAAAGTCTTGAGTTGAGGAACAGTCAAGAACTTGTAGTTGTCGTAAACAGCGCCTGTCTGGCCTGTACTGAAAGCATTAGGATCGTTAGGATCTTCTGCCATCTCCTCAACAAGGTTATCCAGGAATGAGCACCACCTGGGAGCTGGGCCCAGTTGAGGAATGAAGAATGCATGCTGTTGCCGGCCTTCGTTGGCTGTCAAAAGCATTCCGCTATCTTTGCACCAGGCGACTGAGTTGATGTCGACGGCAAGCTCGACTGATGTCCAGGGCTTGCCATCGCGGGGGTCCCAAATCTTGATGATCTTCTTGTCTGAAGAGAGGATTTTGGGCTCCATGGTCTGTTCGCGTGCGAATGTCGAGGGCTGGAGGAACTTCAGCGTGTGGACGGGGAAGCCATATCCTTGATCCTTCTTGAGAAGGGGCACTGGGGACCGAAGATCGTACAAATGAATCAGACCATTCGACGAACCTGTTGCAAACGTCAATCCCGAGCGATGGAACTCTAATGCCGTTATCTCAGATCGTCCATCATCCGGGCCGGTCTGATTAGGGGGTAATAGGACTCCTGCCCTGCCCTTGGCTCGTGGATCCCATAGCTCTACCGTTCCCATCGAGGTACCGAAAGCGAGAAGGTTGTGGCTTTCCTCCGCAATAGCCCCCGTGTTCACTGCTCCCGTGTGAATACCTCCTTGTAACGTCCCACCGCCGGTCGATGTGAAATCGTCCCCACCAACATCTACTTCGAAACTCCGCATATACCGGCCCATCTCTAGATTGAGCCTGAACACTTCTCCCATACCATCTTGATTAACACCAACAGCCGGCACTAGAGCCTCAGTCGACTGCCTGTCGTAAACCAAATCGCGACCATATCTGGGAAGCCTCGTCCGGTAATGGCAGCCTGAGGGTGTATGGAACTCGAGCGAACGATCGGATTGCAGATGGATCGACTTTGAGTAATCAGAGGACAGAAGGAGGAACGTCGTATTGAGCGCATCTGTATGCCGCGCCCAAGATAGAGACAGTTGGGGAAGGTAGTGAGTATGAATTTGAGGCTTGTATGTTCCTTTACAACACCATAGTCAGTTGCGAGACTCAATGAAAACAGCATGAACTTCACCAGGTAAAACCGACCTGTGCTCATCACCCATTCGCCATCTTCGCTAACTCGAATACATTGACTAGCTTCTTCGAACTCGAAATCCTGCAGCAGCTCTATGCGATTGGCATACTCGGGGTCATTTTTCAAACTGCGCTTTCGCCGCCGTGCAAGCCATTCGGGAAGTGGTCGAGCGGTGTTTGACCCCGAAATGGTATATACTGGAACCTCGGATTGATTGGAGAGCTTCATATTTTGCTCAGTAACTGCTCCAACGATCGAGGGGACACTGGGATTGCCGCGACCACCACAGCGAAAATTGTTACCGCTCTCCAAAGATATCGCTCTCTGATAAAAGAAAAAAAGTTTGGGTGGAGACAATTGATAGCTGAGCGGGCACGTGACAATGACAATGCGGATGCAGCTTACACTTGATTGGGCGAGGCGGCCCGAGCCAAACTCCGTCGGGTCTCGATGGCATCGAACGGAGCTGTCTGGATAAATGGGCCTTGTCTCGTTTGTCGACATTACTACTGATGATGCATCATTGTTGCTATTATTGATCTGGAAATGATTTCGAGAGTCTTTACTTGATAGACGTACCTTTGCTTTTGATGCCATCAGTAGGATCTGTTTCCGAACCCTTTCCGGTACACTTATGCCTTGTGAAGCAATGGCATCAGAAAGCTGGTCTGTCTGCTGATTTCTGTGATAAAACCCACGTGCTATGGGTCGCTCATTTCATACATGATTCTCTACTCTAATCTCTCTGGAAATGATTCCAAACCCAGCAACGGATGTTTCCTTGGCCACTTATAAAAGAAGCCATTACGACTAAATCATGGATTTTCCCGGAGGGTCCATCACGAACATTCGCGTCATTGTACGCATGCCTTGCGGTTGACGTATGGACAATCTGCTAACATAGCCTTACAGGATGGGTTCTCCAACATATACTGGAGAATCTATACGGAAGAGCCCAACATCGCCACGCTATCGGGCGATTCGCCGACTAATGGCTTCACCATCCTTAGGCATCTAAGTCGCCTCAAGGACCTCGAACTTCGACTGAGGAACCTTGACTGCCTAGTATCAAGCTATCCTAGACGGCTTGGCCTATGGGTATTCTCCGCGACCCCGGATTTTGAGAGCCTGGGCCCTTTGTGCTCAAATGGGACGAACGATGATCCAAGTAAGCTTTTCGTGGATTCGGCTACCCTCAAAGGTTCGTTCCTTGGTCCATTCCCTTCTCCTAGTTGCTCTTATGAGCCTTTATGCTGATCCCTTGGTAGTCTCGGCCTCCGGAAGTGTGACTTCAAAGGAGCTGGTGAAGAACCTCTCCGCGGAACCAGTCCACGCAGCCACTAATTCACAAGGCTTGCAAAGACGTCAGAATGGCCCCAACCCACCAAGGCGAACGGATGGCCACGGTAGCTCTGCTGCAATTTACGCATCTTTTATTTCCGCTGTTACTGGTGCATTGAGCCTTCAGTTGATTCGATGCAACAAGGCCATTCCCCTTGGATCGCGGACCTTGTTCACTGTCGTTGCAGAAGATTACTACGACAACCCCAGAATTGATAATGATAACCCTGCTGCAGTCCCTTCACTTACTACCTTACAAATTCAGCTCACATCACTGGGAAAGTTGACCGTATCGTTGCAAACAATATCCCAACCTGGCATTTTGCGGCTCTGCGGGCCTTATGATACCTCTGTAGGGGCTCACAATGCCCACCCAGGGTGCGATCTATGGCTATCCCCGAGCGGCTCAATCGCAAGGCTAGTCGCAACCCATTCAGATTCCCAGAATGCTTCTCCTGGACACACAGTAGCCAATCCTCCAAACACGTCAAATCTCGAGGAATGGAAAGCACTTGTGATAGAGTGGCTCGGAAATTATGGCTTGCCGCTGAATTCCTCTGAAGATGAACCCTGGGTTGAAGTTGAAGTCTGGGAGCCCTTTTACTCAAGGTTAGCTGGGGAGGTTTGGCGACAAAACGAGGAAGGCGCCTCTGTACTTCCTCTGAAGCGAATTTTATGGCCGGCCAGGTACTGCTTCACAAGAAAGAAACCAACATCTTTGGACCCATTTCTTGGAATTAATGATACCTTTCCCGTCATCGACGAACCATTGGGATTTGCAGAGAAATGGCTCGGGATGGGTCAGTTGAATCATGAGACAGACTCGAAACCCGCGTCCCGGCCGGAAGCAGAAACAAAAGACCAAGAAACTCCTCTGTCCAGGCCGGACCTTCCAGAAGGCATAGAAAGCCTTTCAAGAGCTGCAGAGTACCCTGACCTTCAGGCTTCAAATCTGGTTTATCCGACCCCGCCAGACGGAGCTTTTCCTGTGGGACCCAATCCACCACCCGCCTCGGACGCCGCGGCTGAAGATCTAGATTCTAGACATCTCACGAATCGAGCTTTGGTCAATGTAAAAAGTAAGGAAGAGACATCCGCCAGGGACCGCTCCGATCATGACGTGCTTATGAGTTTTGGCCCATCTCCTGGACTCATCGTTGGTTCCGGGCTATATGACACTAATGATGATGATGATGATGATCTTTTTGGGGAGATAAACCAGAGGGACTTTGGATCCAAAGGGATTACTGATGCTGACTTCAGTTTCTTTGATGACCCTGAGTTTAACCATTTGGGCGGAGATGTGAGCGAAATGGATGTTGGTGCTCAAGAAACGCCTGAAATTGCTGTTGATGCCGAGGAGCCCAAAGCACATCCTCTCTCTCTTGAACAACCCTTAACCAACGATAATCTTCCCGGACGAAGAGACACAACAGAGCAGGTTGACACAGTTCTTGCCCACCCGGAAGAGAAGATATCGAATCTTCAGCCTGCAGATGTACCTTTGTCCGCCAACATGCAAATATCTTCGCCTGTCAATGAAGATAACCAAACAATCAGCCCCCCACTCAGTCCTATCGAGGTAAAGAAAACGCTTTTTGCTGGGCCAAATGAAGACAGTAAACTGTCTGTTCAAAAAGGACACTTGCAGGGCCATTACAACCCTGTTGCCTTCAAGGCGAACATACTGGATTGGGATCAAAAGTATGGAGCAGAAGGTAAATTCAGGGTCTCTGGCGCCGTGGTGAACCATCATACAGTCCCCGCTAGTACTACTGGTGATATCCCAACGATTGGTCTCCCCCGCCGCAATGCGCGAACAAAGAACCCTTACGTCCCTGCAAGGAACAACGATAAACCCAAAAGTCCAGCAAGTGATGTGGATCAGCCTCTGCCATCAGACTCGGATTTCGACTCGACTAGCGACACTAGCGATGACAGTGATGGGAACCTTTCGAACAGCGATGAGTCTGTTGCTACATTTGTTACTCGCAAAAGGAAGCGTGCTCGGTCTTATTCGGGGAGTTCGGTGAATCTACCGCAGCAGAAGCCTTTGGCGAGATCCGAACAGTCGATCGCTACGTCGAGGACCGACGATCTGGTTTTTTTGGGCAATTTCCTCTCCACTTTTTCCGATTGGTCTATGACAGGTTATTTCTCCGCGATTCAAAAGCAGCTGGCCCCTGTACTCATCCGCAAGGATGCTCAAATCGAAGTTGCCCAGCTGCTGGTCGAACAGGTCACGCAGTCCTGCCTTGATCATAAAGTCGATGGCATCTTGAACGTCTCAGAATTTGAGAGTAAAACATACTCTCTACGAACATTTCTCGAGGATACAGCCTTCATGGGTGAGATTGAGAGACTTGACTTGAATGGCTTCGTGTCACTGCAGGAGAACAGTGGCCTATCCCCTCCGTTAACAGCTACTATGTCGCGTCAGTCATCTCAACGCAAGGAAAATGGAAAAAGCTCGATATTGAAGCTCGCCCCGCCACATTTGCGTATTCGTCGCGGTAAAGATTACCTAGAAGTTCTGCCGCCCGCCATTTCATTCTGGGAGACATTCGGCTTGGAACCTGCCTACGGGTCAAAGGACATCTACGCTTATTGTATCCACCCTCAGACTGCAGCTGAAGCGGCAAATGATTTTCTCGAGCGGCTCGGCCTGCTATATTCGAGCTGCAACCTTGGTCAGCATACACGAGCTAGCAGGTCGACTGGCTTCGACCGTGGAATGTGTTCCTGGAACATCGGCGCACCTGGCGAATTTAATTATCACTATATAATGCAATCACTGAAATCAATATGCGACAAGCTAGGTATGTGAAGAGCTAGACTGACATTGATTCGCGACTAACCCTCCTTTAGTGACGGCTCTTTTGAAAAGCCCACCGACGAGAGATAGCGTTGTCGTCTACATAATTAATCCATTCAGTCACGCCGCGGCTCTAGCTGACATTTGCTCCGCATTCTATGACCTCTTTCAGAAATATATCGATGAAGTTGAAAATCAGCAAGCTGGTCAAGCAAGTGAACTCGTCTTGCAGATTGTCCCATTTCATTTCATCATGTCGACTGAATCTCTAGTCGTACCACCGCAGGCTCAATATTTAAGCTTGGCCCTGGAGGTCTATAGCCGGTGTCCACCGAAAAGTTTGCAGTCATGTCTGCTTAACTGTGCTCCACCAATGCTGATCGCTGAGCCGGTCCCGAAGACCATTAATTTCAAGCTTGCGCCGGATAGCTCTTCTCCCCTTCAGGAAGCGAAAAGTCTTCATATTGCATGCTCAAGAAGCTATGATCAACGCTGGGTATCCGTATCGTGGACCGATAACACAGGTACTTTTCAGCGAACCTTATCTTACTGCTTGCGCTTCCAGAACTCAAACGCCACCAGAAATATTCTGGAAGTACGAACTGAAATCTGGGCTGCAACCAAAATGATCATGGAGAAGACTCAGGCGCGGTGGAAAATCATCATCGCTAACACGGAGCCCGTTGACCAGGATGAAGTCGATAGTAAGTTTCTGACCATTGTCATAGCGCTCAAGCGGGCGTCGCTAATTTTCCTTCAGCATGGACGAGCCTGGTTGAGCAATATAACACGACGAAGCCGTTCCCTTCAGACTTGACCATTCTCTACGTGAATACCACACCTGACCTCTATCTTGAGCCTCCACCTCAGCCATTATCCATGAGTGTCTTCAATCCCCAGATCTCATCCACGCCTGTAGCGACACCTAATCCTAGTGGGAATGCTTTTTCGCCGGAGCAACCTGGTAACGCACCGACTCCCCCAAGCGGTGGAAATGCCCCTACACCTACGGAGATCCCGCCTGACGCCGAGTCTGAGTGTTTGCTCACAGACATCTGCGATGAATCATGGGGCATCATACTTTCACATTGTCTGAACAGTTCACCACATCTAACGGATTATCGTCCCGCGCTGGCGAGTGGGTATCTTCTTCGCCGTAAGGGTCCAACTGACGCCGATGGCGCATTTGCAATGAACGTGAACCTGATATACTCGCAAAAACCTGCTTCTTTATATGAGAATCTTCTCAGAGAAATAATCGCCAGGTATCGCGACCTCGCCACTCTCGCACGAGCTAGAGGTACGCGAACTGTGCAACAAAATACATTTCCATGGCATATTGCGACAGCGCTCAGGGCACAGGAGCTTTTGAGCTACGTTCTTTGAGACTGTTAATCAAATTTCTAGCGGCGCATCACGGTATATAAACGGCGTTCAGGACTCGTGCTTTGGCTAGCCTTTTCTCTGTACATAACTGCTTTTCATGATGGCTCAGACAGGATGGGATATACCACTATGCAGGCATGATTTCCTCCTCACTTGAATGATTTTTTTCCCCTCCTATATCTCTGCCTCTAGCACTTGAAGCCTTCGCTGTAAATATGTTGGATTCTCTTGTCTTGTTCTTCTACCCTCTGAAAGAGGATGGCCACGATTGAGATTTTATTCCACCTTTATCCTCTTTGATCTCGTGTTCGAGCCTACTGAGGAGCTTCTTAACTGTCTATTAATAGCTCTGGGAGCGTATACTAAGAAGGTTCTCCAGTGACTTACTATCTATGATGAACACAAACTAGCAGGTTGGTATGCCACAGCAAGAAGCTGCATCATGATGTGTATTTTCTGGCTGCTATCGAAGGAATCCTCAACTTTCGAAGGTACACATTTAATCGCCGTTTTCAGCAAATTCAAATAACTATCCTATTAGCAGAGATCAGATTAGAACTCAGTGAAAACCCTATGCCATTTGTTGGCTCATATGAGTGCTTGACTCTTGAGTGACTTTAGTAGATCCAAGATTATGAGAGCCGATAAGGTCACCTGATTCTTATCGCATCCGCCTATTTCAAAAATTTTGAGTCTCAAATCTCCCAGTCAATGCAGTCGATCCATGTGATTTCATTATCTTCACCCAAAAACTGTCTCAATATTAACGGCTAGCGTTGTTCCTTCTGTACAAACCGAATCACTCAAATAAGATTCCGAATCCTCTCTCATATCGCTTCCCTAGACAACAAACACGATCGGTTTCCCCGCTGAACGAAATCCCACCATCAACATTCAAGAACGCAGTACCCACAAGTAGGGAACAATACAAACGCAGCAGCCAGATTGGTTCGCCCTCACTACAACACACAATGGCGCAACCAACGTCCTCATCGAACCTGAGCCAAGCCGAGCAGCCCACCACCGCCTCCTCATACCTCGACCTCGGCATCACCCTCACAATCAACAACTGGCCGGCGCTGACCATGGCCGTACAATCGAACTGGGGCGGCCCAACATCAGCCGACAAGCGCGACTGGCTCTGCGGCGCGATATCAGACATGATCAATGAGCGTCCCGAGACAGACGCTCTGGATCTGGAAGACGTTCTGATCCAGGTGATGAACGATGAGTTTGATGTTGTGGTAGATGATGACAGCGCGGCGCCTGTTGCGGCGCAGATCATGGCGATCCGGGAGCAGACGGCGAGGGGGGAGTTCGGCTTTGTGCAGGAGCTGTGGGAGGCGTGGCAGAGGAAGGCTCAGCAAAAGGGGAATAATGTGGCGGCGGCGTTTAAGCAAGTGAAGGCGGTGGATGATGAGGATACCGATGAGGATACCGATGAGGAGGATGAGGTTGAGGAGGACGAGGACGTCGATATGGACGAGGCTCCTGCTCTCGTACGAGCGCCTAGGGAGAGGGTCGAGCCTGAAGTTGATGAGGACGGGTTTACTAAGGTTGTTGGGAAGAAGAGGAGATAATTCCCTTTGCGTCGATGATACGCCTGGTCTTTTGTAGTTTTTGCAGTATAGATAGACATTGGGCATGAGTTGACATTACGACTTACGACACCTACCCAGCAGATGAGAGATAGTCGGAGATAATATGAGATTCAAATCACTTTTATCATCTCCAATGGTCTCAGAGAGCAATAAGTTCTATACGAAAATGACAAGAAGAAAGATTCATCATCATCAACCGATGTAGGGGCACCACAGGGATATCAATACCGAGCCTCTGCCTTCCGATCTCTTGGTTCGTGACCTAAAAAACGCTGTGCACTACCCTACACTCGAAGGGATCTGGCTTGGGAAAGCCGGGTATTTGAGATTTGTGCACTTAGTTCTCTTCGTTAAGGATGAGTTTGGTAATCATACCAATGGCAATGGTTTGGCCCTATCGTAGATGTTAGTGATGTGACCCAAGATATGGCACGGATAAAACATCGCTTACCTGATCTCTCAGAGTGAAACGTCCCATCTGGTTGTAATCCTCGAAACGTTCAACACAGACGGCACCTGCGCTGCTGATAACCTCAAGACGAGCAATAATGGTCTGACCCTTGCTAGCAAATGGTGGTGGGCGCTTGCTCCTGCGTCCTGTGCCGGGCTCGCACTTATGCAGGAGTGCCGCGAACGTGACTTCTTCAACGGCCGAGTGGACGTGCATGACACAGTTATAACCAGCGGTCAGGATGTTCTTGAGCTCGAGGATACGGATCTTAGCCTCAAAAGCGGAGACGCAGTGCACTAGTCGCTTGGGAGAGCAGAGCACGAATCCAGGGAGGAGGTCTTCTTCTTCCACGCCTCTGAGACGCATACGGACTTGATCACCACAGGTTGCAGTGGCAATTTCGTCTTCAGTCTCACCGTAGAGAGCAGCAATTTCGACCTTGGTGCGATTAGGCATCATGATGCAGGTGGCGTTCTTCTTGATAACACCAGCTTCGATACGACCCTCAACCATCGTTCCCATATCACGGTACTTCGTGCTCACGGGCATCATGAAGGGGGCATTAATGTTACGTTCGGGAGTCTTCATTTCAGCAAGATACTCCAGGAGAGACGGTCCATTGTACCATGGTGCAAGTTCCTTGGGGACACGATCCTTAATACCCGTAGTCTGCTGGGCGGATATGGGCATGAAGGTAAGATCGTCCTTCTTGTAGCCGAGAGCCTCCAAGAACTTGGAGACCTTAACTGTACACTCATCGAAACGAGCCTTGCTCCATTCGACAGTCGGGTCGTCCATCTTGTTAACGGCAACAATGATCTTTTTGACACCAGTGTTCCGGGCCAGCAGAGCGTGCTCGCGAGTCTGGCCACCCTTCTCGAAACCCGTCTCGTATTCACCCTTACGAGCAGAGATGACAAGCACACCGACATCGGCTTGCGAGGCGCCACCAATCATGTGGTGGACGTAGGATTTGTGACCAGGAGCATCGAGGATGGAGAAGTGTCTCTCAATGGGACCATCGGGAGACTGCACGGTGAGCTTGAAGTGGCCACGGCCGACCTCGACAGTCTTTCCCTTAGCTCGTTCTTCGTTGGTCAAATCGAGAGCCCATGAAAGGTACCAGGTCTCTCGACCAGCCTCCTTTGCTTCCCTCTTGTATTTCTCTAGTGTCCGCTCATCAACGTTGCCAGTAACGTAGAGGATGGATCCGCCGAGGGTTGACTTTCCAGCATCGACATGTCCAATGAAAACAATGTTAACATGCTCCTTCTTCTCACCATAAATTTCCTTCAAGGTTTCTTCGTCCACATCTGCCTGCTGCTCCAAGGCAACAGCATTGGCATCCCGACCGGTCTTGCCACCTTCACCGCGAGATGGGCTGGATCTGCCGGGACTCGACCGTCCAGAAGCGGTAGGGGTAGGGGATGATTTGCCACTGGCAGCTGCCTTCTTTTCTGTCTTCTCAATAGCTTTGGAAGCCGTCACCTTGGCGGCAGCGTCGGCGGCAGCAGATCCCATAGTATCTCCTGGAGTCGTAGTGCCAGATGGGGTGTTCGACGCGGGCGAGGGAGTTCCAATCGAGAGGACCTTAGTTTTGGGGGCAGCAGACGAGCTGCTAGCACCACCAATAGACAGAACTGGAGCGGCGGATGCGGTCGAGGCGGGCTTGGGAGCGGTTTGGGCAGGCTGAGCAGGAGCTGAAGGTGCTTGAGTAGCTACCGGTGCCGCTTGACGAGGCGGTTGAGTGTATTGCTGCTGCTGATGTTGGTTGTAGCCACCATACTGGTTGTTGTAGATCTGGTTATAGCCACCAGGTTGTTGGGCGTAAGCCCCATATTGACCAAAGCCTTGTTGCTGCTGGTCGTAGGCGGGGTAGCCACCGTACTGACCATACTGTGGGTATCCACCGCCGTACTGCTGGTAAGTTTGGCCTGGCACGAACGACGGTGCACCAGGCTGGAAAGAGGCAGCCCCGGGGTGGAATGAGGGAGCTTGTGCCTGAGGGCGGTATTGTCCGCGGGCATTCAGGTTTACGCCCTCGGTCTGCTTCGAGAGCTCGTCTTCCCAGGAATCGGGGGTCTGATTGGCCATCTTGGGATATCGTGAGAAGGACAACCACAAGTAAGATGGGGAGAACGAGGGATAGGTTAGGTTGCAAAGACGACGCTGTCCAAGTGAGGGGCGCTTTTTGGGTGTCTTGATTTTGCACCAGATGACTCAGCATTGTTTCCCCACCTTGGCGCCTGTCGCGTCTACTGCGTCTATGAGTTTGCATTGTTTGCTCCGTTTGTTTGCATCTTCTCCCCGCCAACATGGTGGGGTGTTCTCTTTCATAGCATTCTGCTGAGGGAAAGTGATTCTTAGGCGAAATTACTCTGCTGAAGACTAGAAATTGACAGAAATATCCGACTTTCATGAAACATTCAAGTGGTGGAGCCACGCTGGGTGGCTTGTTATCGATAAGCCTTTGCCTTCAGGGGCCACACATCCTGGCTGACATCTAGATCGGCCTGCTTTTAGTTGTGCTTCATAGCGAATAAGAAGCGGAGAGGAAGGCAAAATCCAGAACGAGCTGCCTTGTTAGCTGTCAAGCAATATGGACGTCTTTCTGACCAGGGTATGCGCAGCTTGTCCGTTCTGTGACAGAGTTCGATGTTGACATCATGAGTAGCTCACCCAGCAGGCAATGAACTATGCCATTCGGTATGGACTGAAATTGCTCCTGAAGCGGACTGATAGAACATGTCCTGACTGTAACTATCTTAGCTCAGGGATAGCCATAACTGCCAACTATGCGATACGACAATCAACTCGGCTGCTCAAGGTGAGCAGTAACATGCCCTGTGGCAGTCAATAGTATGGTCAAACTCATGTATTTTCCTTTCAGAATGTCGAGAACAATGAAGAGAGAGAAGAGCTACTTGCTCTGCAGCAAAGGTTGCAAAGCAAAATTCAAGTCGGTTCTCTAAGTCATACGCTCGGTTTTCTGTACGGCAGGCTTATTTGGTGACCAGGTTATCACGCCGGCCATTGATATGATTGAGTTGATGTATGCCCGTTGATTTAATTGTGAGTAAAGACTGCTAACTTTTCGAATCATTCTTAGCGCTGCAAGAGGCAACACGTCCTTAGAATCCGCAGTTTCGCTCACGAAGACACTTCGATTGGATATGCAAGCTCTCGGGCAGCGATTAGCAAACGCAGCTGCCTCCGAGGAGTTGCTACGAAAAGCCGCAAAGTCTCCCAGGGACCGCTCACGTAATGATGCGGAGATCAAGCTCATAGTCAGGGACATCAAGAGGCTTCTGACACGAATTGAGGATGCAGTGCCGCTGATGAACTTGGCCATTACCACATCGGGAGCCAGACTATCAACCAATCTTCCAGCGACGGTGTCGCCATCTAGGTTGTTGCAAGCCAGTACCTTCCTGACTGCTGGGGACACTCAGTACTGGATGTCTCCTACACAAGCTATCCAGATCGGCCCTACTTTTACCCTATCGATATACATGCTCTTTGCGGGTCACGTTCGGCCCCAGGACGAAGAGGGCATTCGAGAAACCACGTGGAAGGAGGTCATCCACAAGGCACGCGTGAAGCTTCGGCGTGTACCATTAGATCTTACGTCCAATACACTAGCTCCGACTTGGCGAGCTAAACTTCCGGCAGAGGCACGAATAGACGAATACCACTACCAAATGTTGATCATTGAAGATTTGGACGACGGAAGAGTGCATTCGTACGATGAAGATGAACCAAAGCCGGAGCCCTACGAAGGAATCCCCCTAGCTGGGATGCGCGAAATACTGCCGATCCACCAGATATCGAAGATCTTCTACGCGGATACGAGTAAAGTCTTGAATATCAATACAGAAGGCGAAGTTAACAACCCGGTACTGCTATTGAAGCGAGATATAAATGCTATTCCTCCGCGGCGGATGCTTGAGCGTGAAGAAGCAGATTCGTTTTATGTTCAAGAAGAACAGGATGAGGAGGAAACTGACGAAATCCAGGCGCAGCTGGATGCTCAGTTGAATGGGACGAATGCTAAAGATTCATTGAATCAAAGCTACAACGAGAAGTCTATCCCAGAACACTGGCGCTTTCCGAAAGATCTGGATCCTGAATGGATAGCGTTCGAAGTCTACAATGAAGATGAGTCTTCGGACACTGAATCCGAAGCGGACGCGCCCGATAGGGAGCACTCCATAGATCCGCAAATGATGGCAAAGCTATCTCTTGATGCCGAGGACGACAGGTCCAAACAAACAACTCCAACCTCTTCACACCCTGCCGCCACAACCACTGTCTCGAACCCCCTCTTCAACAACATTCGAACTTCCCTCTCCCTCCTCGAAACACTACTCCGCTTGATGTCTTTACAACAATTTCAGCAACAGTCCCACCTCTCTATCAGCGACGAACTTCTCAACTTCTTCCTCGAGGAATCATCCACTACTGGTGCTGGCGGTGACGAGCAACATCGGCAACGACTTCGCGCAGACGCGAGACGCAGGGTTGGCTGGGATCCTTACGACGAAAGTCCCGTAAAACGAAGAGGCGAGGATTACCAGTATGGTTGGGCTTCCGACGGACCACCAGCCAGCTATTCTCGCGAGGGAAGCGATTATCCATATACACCCACTGACCGGTACCCCGGGTACCATTTGCGCTCCCGCGAAAACACACCAGAAACACCGCTGCAATCCCGGCGAGCAGGTTCAATCAAGCCTGATGCGAGGTGACAGAGTGCAATGCGGGACTCCTCGGTCCTCGCTGATGAAGCGTCAAGTAGAGGTTCCCCTCTTTCCAGACGGTCGACTTCAGTAGAAGATACTGGGCCCAGGCGTGAGAGAAGATCATGATTGACATTGTTGAATATGAGGATATAATGTAACTGTACCGAATATAGAATATCTTAAAAATGTGCTCGCAAGGGGTACGGGATTAGTTTTGTAAAATATAGTCATAGCTATGGATAACCCTTCCCGTACCAATGGCGAAGCATTGAGACGCACAGCTAATGAGGGAAACAATCAGAGTAACTGTACCAGAATCGATAACCGCTAAGAGCTAATTGAAAGCAAAGAAAATCCATAACACCAGGGAGTATCAGAGATAAGCGCCATAACTCCATCAAAGCACGTGGACAGTGAGTCCAAAAAGCCGGAAAAAGACGAAATCGAAGCTAAGGGGTAAAACACCAACGGGAGAACTTGACCAAGGAGATGTACATCAGCTACTCATTCCCAGTCTTCGTCACTGTCATCGTCCTTAGCTGCCGTCGTTGGGCTCTTCTCCTTGGGGCTGCCAGGCGCACGACTGGTGTTGCCACTGACAAGATCATAGCTCGATTCACTGTCTGGCTGAGACTGTTGGTCGTTTGAACGCCGGGGTTCATCAGGCTTGAGCAGCTTATTCTTGTCGACCGTGGGAATCTGGGTGGTATTATTGGTCTTAACCTGAGGAGTAGAGGGAGAGTCGGTGTCGTCGTCGGAGTCGTCATCCCAAGCAACCTCTTCCTCTTCATCTACGTTGGCGCCTGCCATGATATCTTGTCAGATTTTCCGGTAAAGAGGCAAGGTGGGCTGACCAGTAACAAACCTTTAAGAAGCTCCTTGCGCTTCTGCTCTTCGGTCTCAATCACGAGGCGGAGGAAATAGTACCGAGACCAGAAGGTTGCATAGCCGACCTGCTCAGGGACAAGCTTCTCCATGGCTGATCGCAGCTCGGGGTACTTCTCCAAATCTACGGCAATGGCGTCGGTCTTGTTGTCTACATTAAACTCCTCCTTGAACGCGGCCCATTTGTCACTGACTGGGTCCTTGGTGAAGCTCTCAAGGTTGGAATGGATCACATGCAGCTGCGCCTCAAATCGCGTCGCATGAATCACTCTCTTCCCCTCGGCATCCTTACTCTCAAAAAGGATCTTATTTGACGACTCCGCGTCCGGCGGCACAATGCTGACCGCCTCCCGCAGCTTTTGGCCAATGGTCATACCAAAGCGCAGGATCGCTTCATCCGCAGCTTCCTCAGCCTTCTCAATCTCCTTCAGTCGTCTCGCAGCCTCTGCTTTGATTCGGGTCAGGAAACCCTCGCTTGCGCCCGCGTCGCTGGTCCCTTCTTCCTGACTTTCTCCTGCTCGAGACGCAGTAGGAGTCGGCGTCTCATCCTTACTTCTCGCGGATGGCGCAGAAGTGAAAGCTGTACTTAGCGACAGGCCTCGTGTGCGTCCTACGATAGTCTCTTTCAAGTCCGAAAGGCCCTTGGCGGCCTCCTCGCTGGCCGCAGCATACTCTTGCCTAGCTCCTTCATAGTAACTCTCGCCTTGTTTGCGGACATTATCCCACAGCCCACCAATCTTTATACCCCAGGGGCTCGCGGAAAAGGCGCGGAATGTCTCTTGCAGTTCGGTGTTGAGGTCGACGTTGGAGCGGTTGGTTTTGGAGTCGTCTTGTGAGCCTTCTTTTTTCGACGACTCATTAGAGGAGAAGATCTCCTCTTGAATATGATCGTATGCGATATCCATGGTTTTCTTGGCGAGTTGATATCGCAATCAAATAGGCGATCCGTGCTGTTGAAATGAATTGGAAGAGACCGTCCTTGATGACGGTTGCGGAGGAGTTACAGTACGCAGCTGGTTGCTGGTGGATCTGCACGGCGCTTCCGTTCCGGCCTTCGGGGCGTACAACGGACCGAAGAATCATAGGTTAAACCCCACTGAGGGCTCCACCTTGTACCGCTTGAGAATATGTTCTACGAAGAGAATTGAGGATTGAACAAGATATAGATGATTATGTCTCCTTGTGTACATTTCGTAATTCATCACGTTAAGCTATATACTATGGATCTGTTAAGCTGTAGGGTTCTCCGACACTGTCCTGGCTGCCTATCCAGAAACCCGGTAAGGGAACACTCTCCATGACACTCGAGGTGAGAAGTTGGCTGCGGGACAGAATTCCCCTAGGACGAGAATCTTCATCTGGATCAACCTGCCCTTTTAGGCGGTCCACTCTTTGTGAAGACTCTACCTGCACCACGCTCTGAGCACGGTTTTGAGGGAGTGTAGCATTACCTGTACTCGCGTAACCCGCGTGCCATGTGATGGGCGAGGATTCGGGAATCATCTCCGTTGAATATTTGTCCTGGTCTTGAGTTTGGCTTTGAGTCTGCGTCTGAAAGGAGGGATCAGATAATGCCTGAACCTTGTGAGCGGATGACTTGGTACACGATGGCTCGGTCGTGGTTTGCTGAGTGCTGGATTCACGTGGGAAAAGCTCCGCCAGCTTCTGGGTGCTCAGCGTAGGTATGGGTTCTAGTGGGAATTGAGTGGCAGGCTGCCGTCTTTGATATAAGATTGATGCCTCTGATGACAAATTGGTTTCGGATTGTAAAAGCCCAGGCTCATCTTCCAAGCCAGGATGTGATATAGGCGGAGGGAGATCTTCGGAGTCACTGAGAGGTGATCTGTCTCCGTCCTCGTCGTCTCGATCCTCAAATAGCATCACATTCGGCTCTTCATTCGGACCAGACACTATTGGTTCATCATCACTGAAGTCTGTTTCGGCGTCCGTCTCATATACAACTGTCCTCTCCGTACTCGGTGGAGGTTTGTCAGGATGCGGTTTCTCATCCAACTCGGACGCGGAATCGGATGGTCCCTTTGCTGGATCCGACTGTGTTTCTTCAACAGGGAAATTTGTTTCCTTATCAACACCCAGCTCGGACGGCGATTCAAAGTCGGGCATCATGATCTGCGGCAATTGATCTTCAGATATTGATACTTGTGCGGCAATTGCATTTGTCTGGTTTAAATCAGGAGATTCTTCTTTGATGGTAGAGGTGGGCTTGGTCGAAAAATCAAGGTTGGGAGGTGATCGAGTAGCGTTTCGAAACTGTGATGATGAAATTATCGCTACTCCAGGACTTTCGGGTGACTGAGATGAAGGTATTTCGGATTTCAATGGTTTCCGTGGCGTCCTCGGGCTTTCTTTTAAGACTTTCTTTTCCAGGGTCGAAGTCCTAGGCAAGATCTCTTTCGCATCCTCCTCTGCCTCCAGCTTCCTCTTCTTGCTCGAGCTTAAGGACTCTTGGACGGTGGCTACCACAGTGGGGGCGGACTCGAGCGCACGAGGCAGTTTTCCTTCGTATCCCTGGCTATCATTCTTCTTCGGAGTGATATAGGTGTACTCCAGCTTGACTTCATCATCAGGCTCGATCTTCAGGTAACGCCGTACGTAATCCATCTGAGTGAGTGTCTTGTCCTTTTGCTGCTTCTTTGTCTTCTTCTTGCTGCCCTTGACACCTTCGATGCTCTTCCGTCCAGGTGGCTTTTCAGCGGAACCAGCTTGACCTGTACTCCTCCTCATCCTCGATGCATTGCGCGCAGCATTGGGTTTTCGTTCGGCGTCTCCGGTACGCCGTGCCCGTATATATGAAGTTTGTTGATAACTAGCATCGTCATCGGAACTGTCGTCTATCTCGATCACCTCGCGACTATCCGGTTCATTATCTTGAGCGGCTTTATCGATGTAATCAAGATCGTCATCATCATCGGATTCGGCGTTCTGTGTCCTCGGCGTCACAAAGTCAATCTGTGTAAGTGTAGGTTGATCTCCGGAGAGCAAACTGCCTTTCCAAGGCTTAGCCGCTGTGGCTGAGGATGTTGGAGTTCCACTTTGCTTTTTCGATGTTGCCGTCCCCTTTCGTGCCCTGGAGGTGGTGGAAGCGCTTGATATGGGAGGCTTGTTCGGTGTTCGAAATTGTTCCTGGGCAGATTTTGCGTTTGTACTTGGTCTGTCACCTTGTCTCATCGCAAATCGAAGTAGCTATATTAGTATTTTGGAACTAAAAAGAACGAAACAAAACCATGAGTCTAAGTAGAGTTGCGGCTGCGGATGGGTCATAATGCGATGCGGTTCGCGTCGTCGACGCGTCTGATCCCTATGACATCGATAGTGGTCTGTGCACACATATATCCAGTTCTAGGCAACATTCGCCTAGGTAATACCGCTCTATAATTCAGAAAACTTGTCGGCTTTACAGTAATGGGGTATCTATTGACAAACTCCCTATACATGGATATACCCATAATCATGAAATAATAAATCAAATCAGACGAGCTCATACTAGCCACTCTGGAATCGCATCCTCATCTTCGGGATCATGCGACAACAATGACCCATTGTCATCAACTCCTGATGACTCGTCCATTTCCTCTGGTGTGGGAGTTTGTGGCTGTGTTTGCGATGCTGTCCGCGACAGTACCTCAACACTCGCTGACCTGGAGCCGCCTGTTGTTGAAGAGTCGACCATTATGGGAATTTCGGAAGAGCCTAGATGACCAGTCTCCCCAGACCTCTGCACACTCTGAGCTTCTGCCGCTGGCTCAAGCTCCACAATCTCAGGAGTTGGTTCGGACTGCAGTTGTGGTTGCCGCTGGGAAGTGCCGTCTTCATTATTGTTTGCTTTCTTATTGGGAACGACGATAAGGCTATAACGAGGACGTCTTGAGGCCTTAGGAATGTGGGTTTCAGAAGGATTCACAGATATTGCTTCTATGTGGCTGGCGCTCTCGTCAGATTGAAGTCCATCACCGTGCGCTCCAATTCCTGGGCCTCCGTTATTTGTCGACACTATATGATAAGTGTGTCCTCGACCCTCTAGTTGCATTGATCGTTGACAAGTCGCAAATTGTCCTCCGTCGGCCATTTCTTGCTCTGGTTTGGGGATAAAGCCGCCACCGGCTTCCCCTGGGTCCTCATATTTTTCAAGAATTTCATCAGCGCTCTCTTCTCCTTCAATGGTGTAGCTTTTGACCCTTTCTGCAATTCGCAGTTTCAGCAGAAAATGCTTCCACAACCGTAAAGTCTCTCTTGACTTCTCCTGGGACTCAGTTTGCCTTCTTTCGTCTTCAAGATAATCCAGGACCTCTTCAACCGCCTCCTGGCACTCGCTGGCAACAACAATCCCTTGAAAAACAGCAGTTCCATGTCGCCCTTTGAAGTCAAAGCCTGTAACTGCGTCTGCATAATCAATACCAAGGACCCTGGCTGCATGGGCGGCCTGAGGATGCTTTATGTGAACACCTCCAGGAGGAACCATACTCGGCACATAGACATCTAGGTTCCCATAAGAATTTTTAGGTACCTTTCCCTGCACAACAGGCGGTGGTGTGTAGACCTCCGTTTGAAAGTATGCATACAGAGGAATCTCCATGCCGCTTTCATTGTCGTGCTCGTCTTCGCTGAAACCGGCATCCTTGTTTCTATTGACGCGAATACGTTTCAATGGCTGTTCGCCTATCTTGATGTCTCGTCCCAAGCGATACCATTTGTCCGCGCTGCGGACAACATGAACATCGCTACGGCGGTAAACCGGCACCAACACCTGATCTTTCGATCCCGACTTTCCAAGACTGACTTGGCCAATGACGCGCTTTGGGAAAACGACTTCGTTACGTCGAAGTTGCCTCTCAATCGCGTATATCGGGTGATCTTTAAAGTCTTGCACATTTCGCGGCATAGGCTCAGCAGCAGTTCTCGCTGTCAGCTCGCTAATTTCAATCTCATCTCTGTCCTCCAAGAATGGTTTTTCGTAAAAACGCATCGTCCTTGCCCACCATCTCTCTCCATCTTTAGTAGATTCAACACGTATTTTGCGTGTTTTTGCATTGAAAGCTTTTGCGTAGCGCCTGGTAACGTCTCTTGCGGACGCATCCTCTTCAAACCCAACTACATAAACCATGGAATTTGATGGATCACTGAAGGACGGTTCAAACTTAGATGGTTTTGCAATCGATTTGGTAACCAATGGGTCGACAGGGACCCATTTCTGGACTGCTTCATTGAATGCTTCAACCCAAAACACCGGGTAAGGCGAGGCTCGAGCGGTGAATCCAGGGCCTTTGAGATGTCAGTGAGTAGGCAAGCGGAATAGAGGTGGACATGTTACCTGGAATCGAGGTCTTCTGTGAACGCGCTGGAGTGAATTGAGGTCGTCCAAGTCTTCGGGACCTTGACGCCGGTGTCGGCGAGAGGCCAGGCATCTGTCGATCATCTGCTGACGTTTCATGGTCATCAGATGATATAACAATGTACTGTGAATCTCGCGTGTTTGGCGTCATGCTCTTCGTCGTCCCAGAAAACGGCAAAGGCTGGAGTGAGCAGACCAGCCTCGCTTCCACAGCTGCAGAGCGTAGAAGAGCACAGAACAACTGAGCACCAAAGTCACGAGAGCCCTGCATTGTCCTAGCTTGCTTGCAAAAGTCTTCTTTTGACAAAAAGACTTCCGCGTCGAACATAATATTTTCCTACAGGGATGTGAGAAGGGTGACTACTGCGTGGAGCTTTGCACACATACCGCTTTTTGCTTCAACTTTTCCGGATCATCTACCCAATGCGCTCGCTTCAAGCCTGGTCTAGTCACTCTGAACCTTCTGCTAAAAGCATCACTGGCCAGATTCAGCCCCTCGACAAAAGTTGTAGACCGACTGTACTGTGGTTTGTCCTCCGATGGATTTAACATGGCTATCACTTGCTTGGGTAACATCCTCTTGAGAAAGCTCTAAATTGCATGTTAAATCGAGCAAGCCAAGGAGAGCGGACTACTCATGCTAGGCATTTAGTTGCGTACCTGTAGTTCGTCGTCATTGCACCATAGATTTCGTATTTGCACATGACGCAGGAGACAGAGCACATGGACTTTGTGAATATCTAATCGGAGCCTTTTCTCGGCAGCGGTGAGTGGTTTTTGTCTTGAAATTACTTTCCGTCTCTTTCCTTCATGGCCCTCAAGAGTGATCTGGAGTGGTTCATTATCGACCTCTGTCACCGGACCTATCTGAGTCGACTGAGCTGGGACTTGCTGAAGGTCAACTTCTTCCCACTCCATATCCGATTCTTCTGACGTGGGTTCGTCATAGTCAGTCTGTACCTGCCGGCTGTCTTCCATTGACAGTGGTACTTGGGGTATAGAAACCTCATTAAGAGTTGTAGCTCCCTGAGCTCCAACCTTCCGTCTCTTGATAGGACGGTCCGCTTCCGAAACATTTGGGTTCCGCAATTCTGCTTCAGCAAGCATTTCCTGGTAGACTTCAGGTATTTCATCTCCTTCCTCGCGTGCCTTGGGTTGGCCGCCAGAGACTCGGCCCCTGGCAGAGTGGCCACGAGGTGCACGGCGCATGATGCCGGAGTTTTTTGAGCGGCAGCATGAAGCAATACCTATATCTTGCCACGAAGATCTAAAGTGCGGCCAGAGTCCCCATATATCGTGTTACAGTGCTTCTTGGGCGGCTAGCTTCATTCGACCCATTATCTAGCGTCACCTCTCTGTGACCAAAATTAAAGCATACATAGGTTTGATAGTGCTAGAGCGAGTTCCATGGCAGACTCAAGACGCGGGAGCCTAGAACAGCATCATGCGTCATATCGGAAGATTATTGTTCCATTCCCGCATCCTTGAATATCCAGATTGGGCAAATATATCTCTCAATTTCCTAACAACCGATTCTGTAAATTGTGGATCTTTAAAAGAGAATCGTTGACATTCGCTTCAGTTGATATGTCAGAAAAAATTTCCCGGCTACGAACCCCAATGGGACTCCATGACTGTTAGATTGTGAAAAGCAGAAGACGTATGACGCTTCGCAACGTGCCGGTACCTGTTGATTATCTACAGGCTACGCACCATGGATCCCAGCTGAAGGACACGTACGGAGTCCTATTGGCTTGTAGGCTTTCCAGAGCTCGCAGCCTAATTTGTAGTTCTCTCTAAGGAAGGCGACTTCTGATTTCAAGGTTGCGTCACTGAAGCTGTCGTGCCACATCACTTCGACAAAAAATCCAGTCTCTTGCTATTTCATGTAGCCTTGATATCTTTCATTCCGACCTCACGGCATTAAAGTGTCTACATTCCATCAGTCGTGCCCGTCTGGACACCACTTTAGCACTCAGTTCCTTTAGATTCAAGTATTCATTAGCCGCCATGCTTACAAGAAACTCGAGACTCAAGGAGTCATTACCTTGGGTTAGCTCGAAGCTCTTCTGCGCAAAACGTCGCTTCCTGGCACAAGTTGTTAACTTAAAAAGCGTACCTACTGTAAGCGGCGCCTTGCACTGCAACGAGGCGAGCGCTAAAGCTCATTCAAGGAAGACGACAAACCCTTTGACGTTCCTATACCAGAAGACAGCTTCAAGACGTATCATTTTGACCATCCCCCATACACAGTAGGAACCACAAAAAAGCAGCTCAAGAGCATGTACCAAGACATGCTTACGATAAGGTGAAATATGTCTCTAGGACTATTGATGCTCCGTAGCTGACCTATTCACAGACGACTGGAAATAGCTGCTGACGCTCTTTACAAACAAAAGAAGATTCGTGGGTTTTGTCATTTGTCGACTGGCCAAGAGGCAGTCGCTGTTGGCATTGAATATGGCATCAGCAAAGAAGACAAATTAATCACTGCATACCGCTCTCATGGATTCACATTTATGCGAGGGGGAAGTATCATGTCAATTGTTGGCGAACTACTCGGACGGCAGGATGGCATATCCCACGGCAAAGGAGGCTCTATGCACATGTTTTGTGCGGGCTTCTTTGGGGGTAATGGCATCGTAGGAGCTCATGTACCAGTCGGGGCTGGAATAGCCTTTGCTCAGCAGTACAATGACAGGGATAATATCACAGTTGATGCGTATGGTGACGGAGCAGCAAACCAAGGTCAAGTCCACGAGGCTTTCAACATGGCGAAATTGTGGAACCTGCCTGTTTTGTTCGGGTGCGAGAGTCTGTTCCTCTAGTTCTCTGGTGTCTAGGGCACCATGCTCGACCCGTCTTTTGCTGACAGGTATCTAGATAATAAGTACGGCATGGGAACCTCTGCTGAAAGAGCGTCTGCAATGACTGGTTATTATAAACGTGGTTTATACATCCCTGGACTAAGGGTGAACGGTATGGACGTCCTGGCAGTAATGGCAGCAGTAAAACACGGCAGAGAGTTTATTCGAGCTGGAAACGGGCCGTTGGTCTATGAGTATGTGACATATCGGTACGCCGGGCACTCAATGAGTGATCCTGGAGTCGGATATCGGACTCGCGGAGAGCTAAAGGCGGAACGTGCAAGTGATCCGGTTTCGAACTTTCGGGCACAGCTGATAGACTGGGGTATCATCACTGAGGACGAAGCGAAAACAATCGATAAGAATGTAAGAAAAAAGGTAAATCATGAGGTGGCAGAAGCCGAGAAGATGCCGGAACCTGAGCCTAGGCTGGATGTTTTGTTTCAGGATATTTACGTCCGTGGGAGTGAGCCTGACCAGTACCGAGGACGTACCGTGGACGAGACGCACTATTAGGTTAGATGCATGCGAATCAGAAGATGACATCTCACCTTTGGACAGTGAGCGACCCAGGGATGCTGTTGGTGATCTCCAAACCACTTGATGGCCGCTTAAATTCAAATTTGCTCTCGAAACGTAATGGATACTTCTTCAGACGTCACCATGATCTGTGTTGTGGTCCATCCTGACCCTATAAACAGCGGTCCAAATCCAAACCGACCTCAAAACACCCTTCCCTCTTCCAAGAATATCACAGTCCAAACAACCATATCTCAGAGCCATGTCGTTTAACTACCCAGCTCTCGCGACTCCGGCACGATGCACTGCCGACTTCTCCCTGATTCCGGTCGGTGTAGTCTGAACCCCATTCTCGTCCAGCGCCTTAGCTGATCCTCCACTATTAGATTGGAACCCATACCGCTTCTTTCTCTCAGCAGATTGCGGATATTCAGCGGTTGTTGACGGAGGCCAGTCAGCAGACAGGTCTGAAGTACCAAATGAATCCAACGGGAACAACAATTGGTAGGTATCAATTTTTGTTTCAGCCGTGAACTCGCTGCTAAAGTCCTGATTATCAGAGGGGCCGTGGGATCAAGTTGTTCAGGTGATCGGTTTCGCCCACACGTTGATTCATCAGGAAGGCGTCCCTAGGATTCAGACGGATATTCGTATCTCGACTAGGTATGTTTATTCGCATTTCGGAGTCGAATACACGGACTAGAATGACTTATTGTTTGTAGGACGGACAAGGTTCAGCCGATGGAGGGTAATATTGTATCTGTGCAGAGAATCCTGTCAGCTTAATTTATTGGGACCCGTTTGAGAGTGGAAGGACAGTTGACAGACCCTGGTAGAGTAAGAGTTGTGGACTGGAATCTCCCTTCGACAGGAGTAATCTTAGGATTTGGTAAATTGACTCGAATGGCAGTTGATGAGCGCGTTCTGTCCATCACGAAACATCTTAGTTTAAGGTACTCGTCAGCTGTTGACCGTAGATCTGGTGCAGAGGAGGCAATGAGATGACGCTGAGATCAATGGCATTTTGCTTTTTGGAGCCGTCCAATGTCTAGAGGGCTAGTTAAGGTAACAAGAACATATGATAGACTTGTGAGAAAGTAAGACTAATATCCTTCTGGCATTCGTTTGGCACTAAGTAGGATCAGATAGTCCCCTCAGTCAATTAGTGATGAGAATTCTGAAGAACGGGGATGAGTTTTTAGTTTCGTTCTTTCAGGGACCCAAAGCCAAAAGTAGGGGACTGTAAACAGTAAACCTCAAGCCTCTATGTAGCAAATGAAATGCTAAATTGTCTACTCTGTTTCGGAAAATCAACAAACAGCACCCTGACGCTATGACTACTTTCAGTTTTCATGAACGTTTTGTGGCCTGTATGGCCTTGCTAGCTCAACTACTTCTCTCTGTCCAACTGTCCGAGTATATGCAATGACCTGAGTTGGCTCCTTCCTTCGCAATTAGCTCTTTATAATCTTATAACCATTACGTACAAGACTGTCGATATATAGGAACTCAGCCAGTGAATCCAGCAACCCTCTCTGTGCCCCTACAAGATTGCACTTAGAGAAAGCATGCCGAACCTCTAGATCCGCATGGATTGCCCGTTTCAGCCACAAGTAGGATCTTCCTTATAAGAGACATTTGGTATCTAAGTCTCGCCCAGTAGTGCTACAAGTCGGGTCCACCGTGGGACTCGGTCTTTCCTGTTTTGGACTTTCCAAGCTCTCCTCCCTTGTGTACTCTACCAACGAAGGGCCAGGCGAGAGGACAGAAATCTACTGCGTACTTTTTGAGAGTCTCTGTGTGCCTGGCATGGTCTCCCTGTCAGAAGGTGGTCTAAGCCATGACTGTGAGTATGATATAGCACAGCCGTGTGCAACCCAGAAGATGCTTATAACTCACGTGGACCTGGTATTTCTTACCTAAAGAAAAACGGATGGAAACCCTGACAGATATCAACTGTGTGAGGACTTCCAAGTTGATAATCAGGTAATTGCTGGGCAGCTCAGAGCAGATTCCATGAAATGGTTTTCTCTTTCCTGCTTTTACACAAATCTGGGCACATGGCAGTGTGCTCCGACCGATCCTGTCTAAGCCACCAGTTTGGACCACTTGAGGTATCTAATGTCGGTAATACCCCCCAAACAAGCATCATTATGTACCTAGGTACTAATGAAATACCATCGTGTGCGAACTATGATTTCTAGCTCTTGCTGCAGAGGGTCATTGAGGATCCATTTTCAGCAGTGGTCTTCGCTCTACGTAAAGGTAAATTGTCCTGCTTACGATCAGACTAGCGATCTGAAGAGGTTTAGTCTTTTCACTCGGAGAATTGTAGTTATCGTGATCTGGAGCGGCAGAATGATTGAGTGATCAATGTTATGGACTAATGTAACGTGACAAAGCCGTTGAGTTGACCGTCCACCCGACCCGAATACGCTGGATTGACGGATATTAAGGCAGCAAGATCTTGAGCATGTCAACTCTCGCCCATCGAGGTCCAGAAGGACCAGGAAAGAGCAAAGATTGACGACTGCACTGATGCCCAGGTAGAGTTCGACGGCGGCTGAGGCTAGACGGGGGTCTCCAGGGAAATCTCGAATCCGAACAGAATGTAATAGCTAGTGCTACCTTGCTAGCCATCTTCGTACTTGGTACTAGTCCGATTTCACAGAGGTAATTAATCGTACCTACACAGTAAATTAAGTACTGCGACATGAGTAGGCAGCGAGGCGTCTCGTCCGTCACAGAGGAGATCCATTCTCGTTCAGTCCTCGCTTTCTTTTCTTCAGCCACCATCCTTAACCCAGTACGGTAGCCTTGCAAGTTGCATTGGTCTCCCTGAGTAACCTGTAATCGTTGACTACCTAGGCTAGGATTATAGTACGACACCTGGCCAGTGGCCAGTGGACCACACCAGTAAGCCAGTCTTCTGATCAATGGACAGGGCTGCCATTCCGGCGCGATGGTACTCAGAATACAGGAGCAATCGAAGAGGATAACAATAAGTGATTTCATTCATCGCTAATCAAGAAACGCCATTGGGCTGGCTCCATTTCAAGAATACATCCTTCAAGTTTGAGGCCCATTACTATCTGAATCTGGATATCTAATAATACTTGAGTTCCATCAGATAAACTGTCGACGTACTTTCTCTGTGACTGTAGTAGATGCAGTCCATACGGAGTACACAAACTTGGGTTAACTTTGTGGGTCTGAAAAGGCGCCACTGAGCCAGGCAGTCTCATCAATGCAAGCCAATGAGAGGAAACTAGGATGCAGCTGCCTGTTTCCGTTGTCTTTCAGAAAGAGACAAACGAGGCAGATACTTCTCACTACTGCAAGACTGGCAGCATATACCATGATAACACACTGAGAAGAGCTTCAAAACCAGGCCAATGATAAGGATACGAATACTATACACTGTCTCAAACTCTATAGCCAAGTCCCAGTACAATTGGAGATGATGCGCATTTCACGGAATGTGTCACAAACTGGCCACGACTTGGGGAACAAAAACCCTGTGGCGCCTCAACCGGTCATCACCCCATCTATGTGGCGTAGGTTCATCATTCAACCTGCTTTTACAAGGGGGCCAAAGACGAAGTATCACCTGTGGCATGCTTGTCAAGCGAAGCAGCTTTGCGTCTCGGTTTTTCTAAGGATATTCAATGTTCTGCAGACGCCGTCACTGTAGTGTGAGATTTATATCATTAATTTTAGGCCTCGGGAATCGTGTACTTTATTATTAATTGGAGGCGATCTAGAATCTTGGAGAGAACGGGAAAGAGAACAGAGAAGAACAGAGGTGCACTTACCTGCGGGGCCGACGCGGCGATCAGAAGTACTTACAGCTACCTGGATCCTGAGTTCCGAACTAACGTGTTATGATGAGAATGGTTGGTTGCCTTTCCCCTCCGATATACATTTTCTCATAATGAAAGAGACAAGCGAATACATGAGAGAATGTCTTTTTCTTCTGCATCTTCTCATGCTAATGCTAGAGTGGGAGTACGAGTAAAGAATTATAGATAGTTTGACTGTCCTACACCGCAGTCCGTACTTAACGAATAATAATCAAGATACTCGGTTCGATGAATTGGCCTTCAGTGGATTTCTGTTTAGCTGGCTAACGAGAATTTGGAGTCATGTCGTTCGCCCCCAGCAAGTAGAGCAGCCTGTCGGCGCCGAATCCAAATGGATGGGTGGGACGGCCGATGTTACAGTACGGAGTACGGAGTAGGTTAATTCATGTCCCGTCGACGCTGGACGGTTGGAGTGGGTCAAGGATCCGACAGACTGGATAGTTCAGCGGTAAACTCCGTTCATGACCAAGACAGTAAAACACTCGGTGTCAGGTGTCCTGCAACAATCGAACGGTATGGGGAAAGGAAACCTGCACATTGCTTGAAAAGGTAATCAGATTAAATGTGATCCAGCTACTTTCGAGAGTAAAGCTCCTGGCGTTGATGGCGTGGATTACGTAGAGCAAGACTCATTAAGAAGGGGATGCATTGGGGGTTCAGCCCACTCGGATAATATGAGACTGACCCATGGATGCGAAATTCCAGCACAATGGCACCAGCGACCATTGGATCACAGTCTTAGTTGAAGATCATCTTCCATTTGTGCTACAAATTGCAGCTGTCTTACCGTCTTACTTTTAGCTTTGCTGATCTTACTATTATTATTATTCTAAGATACTTCGTACTCTTGTACAGTGAGAATCCGCTGGGTGCAGAAGCTGGATTAATTGATGCTATTTGAACCTCCTACACTAGAGAGCTACTTACTTCACTAATAATCAATAAAAAGAAATAGTGGGTTGAGTCTTTACTCAAGTTTTATCAACAACAATGAGTCTCTGAGTGACCAGTGCTTACATGGAAATGAGTGACAATTAATACAGGGCGACCCCACCAGCTGCTGGACCCAATTTGGCCCCTTTTCTCTCATGCTGTAGGAAATCTGCATGAGATGGTTTTTGGAGCTATCAAGAGACCTCTCGATTCTGATTCACAATAATGTGGCTGGTAAGTCATCCTCAGCAGCTCCTGAGTAATTCTCAACTTGCCTGAAATGATATTGTTCTTTACAGCCAGAAAGGAAAGTAACTTGTTAACCTGTACTATAATTTTCCGTCAATGGTACCGTTGACTAATTGCGGTGATCTGATAATGCTCTTGGCCATACCTACCAAGGTATGTAAAGTACCTATGATCCTTTTTCCTCTCGTTTCAGTTGTTGGTTATCCTATCGATTTTCTTCCCGAATCCCAAACTCCTGGGACGTCCGTGCTTTTTGGCATGACCTAGCATCGGGTTTCCTTTCCCAGAGCGAAGGAACCAGGACTATGGCTCTGACAACTATCGGTAGTGGTACCCAACTAGGAAGGTTGACAAATTTTCTTTGTATAGACAGTTGAGTTAGTACTTAAGAGGTTCAAATCACCCTCTGGTTCCACTATTCACCTTCTCAATAATAGAAGTCAGTAAAGCACCACTGATGAACCTGCAACTGAAGACTGGAATGACTGGTAATTCATGCGGTACAGATCATTTCCCATGAAAACTTCCACAGAGACAACCCTGTAAACTATTCACTTTCCCCAAAGTACTAACCTTATTTTATTGAAAAATACTCTATATGCCTAGCATTTCCTTTGAGAAAGAGTGGTCTCTCATCCCTGTCTGTAATCGTAACGCAATTTCTAGGAACTGCTCGCTGTAGAAAACAAGCCACTGGCGCCATCTGAAGTCACAACTGATATATGACTGATGATCATTAATATCATAATAATGATTTTGGACGAACTGGCGGATTTCATATTTCAACTAGATTTAATTCTCCGCAGGTGCCCAGGAGATAATGCCACTGGTCGGTAATCTCGTTACAGCCCGCAATACGGAGTAGTCTATTAGGTAGACTAAAGCTGTATTATTGTTGCAGCAAGATTATTATTGGATTTACGGGATGTACAGTCACTCTAGTGGAGAGAAGATCAACTCAATGCTCTTTGTACAGCAAATTACGTTCAAGAAATATCGCACACAAGTGATGAAGGCTTGAAACGGAAGCCTGTGGCTGCAAAAGCAGTCTTTTATTCATGGTTTGTTACCAGTCCACTCTCCTCTCCATCCCCATCCTTTTCTAAATTCCAATACTGCATACTTAATTTCAAACCTAACCCAGCCTGTCGGGTTCAGGCCTTCAGACAATTGGGGACTCAGGGCCGAGGGAAACTGAGGTAGCATTTGGTCCAGTTATTTCCACCTGGTGCTAATTTGCAATTGTGATCGCCTGTTTCTATATCCATTTGATAACGACTACTACTTTTTTCTGAATTTCTTCCCTTTTACCAGTTCCCACTTCTTCCCCGTCTAGCTTGTTACCCGCTGAACTCTGAAGTGGCCCGCTAGCATAACAGCAAGCACACTTGACGACATATTAGCAAGTTAGACCTTCAAATATTATTGACCCTCAGATCAAATGGGAAAAGGGACCCTATCCACTTTCAAGTGACACATTGGCTCCTACTTTGGTTGTTGGATATCACCCCCCACTGGAACTAATCTGCTTGTTGGCAATATCAATACGACAATGACTGCAATTGCCCCGTATCGACCGTGACATTGTCAGAAACAAAACAGAACCTAGGTCGACCGGAGGTACGACGGAAGAGAACAGAAGAGGATCGAGAAGGTTATCAAATCGTTGGCTTCACGGTTTACAACTTTACATACTTTTCCTTACCCCCCCACACGAGAAACCAGTCTTGGAAGACCCAGAACAATGTTTAGACCGGTTAGAACCACCAGCGAGAATTACACTGTAAGCATTTTCCCTTTGTGTCATCGTGGCATTTGTTATTACCAGTTTACCACCCTTGTCTTGGCCGTCACTTGCCCTACTACTCGGCTGTCTTCTGCAGCGTTTTCTCTTTCAGCAAAACCAACATACTCCATGGGATGCTAAAAATATGTCCCAGGAGTCGAACCGTCAGTGGTAAGTAGCTTACTTGTTTCTTACTGTCTTTGAGGAAACTGCAGCTGGCATCGATCGGGATTGAAGGAAAATATAAAGAGAAGGCTTTTGAATCGCTTGTGGTACGCTGACACAGAATCTGCTGTAGTGACACGCAGTCGTTGACTGCGAGTGTAACTGACTATCCCACTGAGAATGGAAGACGATACCACAAATACCATGAGGGTTGTAAGATTCCCTGTCCCTGCCTCTTTCCACTGCTTTGTCTGATGGAAAATCAGCATACATTTACCCGAACGACGAGCAGGAATTGGATCGATTGGACATGCAGCACCATATGATCAAACTGGTCAACGATGGACGACTGTTCTTTGCTCCCATACATAGCCCTAAACGGATCCTCGATATCGGTACTGGATCTGGCATATGGCCCATAGAAATGGGTGCGTCTTCCTCCTGTCATTCCATCACTCACTCCACGCAGATTCTTACCGTCCCATTGCTCCTGTAGCATCCATATTTCCTGAGGCCGAAATCACAGGTACAGATCTGTCACCTGTTCAACCGAACGAGGTCCCCAGTAACGTTCACTTTCTCGTTGACGATGCTACCGAAGAAGACTGGTTATGGGACGCGGACCACTTCGACTTCATTCACACAGCCCATATGATTGGTTCGTTCCCATCGTTCAAGGATGTCTTGCGCAAGGCATTCAAGCATCTCAAACCTGGCGGTTATATGGAGTGCCACGAATTCGACCCTAAGCTGAAATGTGACGATGGCACCATGCCCCTCGAGAATCCGGATGGCTTCTGTGAATATGCTTTGCTTGATTGGGTAGATCTCAATGTGCGCTCAAGTCAGGTTACAGATCCCCCGAGACAATTTCGCATCGCCCATCGTATTGCCCGCTGGATGCGAGAAGTCGGCTTCGTCGACGTTCAGGAACGCATCTCCAAAGTTCCAACCAACCCATGGCCTGAAGATCCGCACCTGCGTACAATCGGCACTTGGAGTGAGACAAATTGGCTGGAGGCTCTTTCTGGATGGTCCTACAAACCTCTTTCTGCACTGGGGTGGTCAAAGCCGGAGATTGAAGTTTTCCTGGTTGATGTGCGAAAAAGCATTCAAAATCGTAATGTCCATAGCTACATGGACTTCTATGTCGTGACGGGGAGGAAACCGCGCCCTGGGGAACAAGCCTCCTGAAAACATTATCCTCACCTCCACTGTCCTTTTTCCTTCCCGCTGCTGTCTTTTGGGGCGTTTCCACGAAGACGCAGTTTTTTGACTGCTTTGCATAAGATACCACCGGCTCACGATATTCCATGCATTACAGGAAGGCGCGCAGGGGTTCTGCTTCTTTATTTCAATTTCTAGTTATTCAATCCTTAGGTGTCTGGGCTGGAATTGCAATATCGCTTTGAACAATATTGTAGTCCGCTTTGAGTGACTGTAGTAGTCTAGGTTGACCCATCATCAGGCCAAATTATTGCACTTTGCCTTGGAGCTTTGGCAATATGTTTGTATACTGGCTTAAATGGAGTAAAGTGGCCATTGGCCATCATGTTTTAGTGACAGCTCATATCAATATGCCTGTCTTTGACCTCTGAAGCCAGACCTGAAAGTTCACAGCTACTGTGGTTGGGGCCGTCGCTTAGTCATCCTCCAAACTTGAACATCGAACTCTCCACAAGCTTTCATGCTAGTCTCTTCGAGGTCGACACAGCTCAATTGCACTCGAATGCCCCCGTTGCCTCATGTCTCTCGGTAGACATGCCTATCGGCATGCACTACACCCATCTTCCACATATCTCATCGACCACATCTGGATTAGCGAAGAATTGCTCGCATCAACCTTCCGACGATTCGCAACCAGCCAACGACGCTACGAAAGTCGAGTACCAGGGCCCTTGGAAGCCAGAAGACGTCTGGCCAAGCGACGAAATACCGCATTAGCCGGTATAGCCGGCTCAGGACCTCTAGAAGATATTGCATGTTTGTTCGGACGAAATGGGCGGGAGCATATGAAATGGACGGACAGGGAGGGACGAAATGTTCACCCGGAGACGCATGGTAAGAATCTACTACCGTGTCAATCTTTGAGAAGATGTATCGTATTCCTAACTGCACCAAAGACTCGCCTCCCTTTCCATTGAGACCTCCGGAGCCTCCTTTGCCGTTCTACAGCGAAAGCATCGCCCCGATAGAGCTCGACACTTTGGATGGTACCCGGGGGTTCCCGGATGCGTCACACAAAACGTCTCGTGAGCAGGCACTAGAAGAATTCCTGAGATCGCGTCCTTCGGTCACAGCTATCGGGATCTTCGTGCGCCAACTCAATTTCGATCTCCAACGGGAGCCTACCTACAGCCGCTTGATACTTGAACACCTTCTGCGGCGATCAGCCAACGACGAGGGCGCCATGAAGAAAGTTGTCGAATTTCTCGATGATCCGTATCTTAACACTAGAGGGGCTGGAAATTATCTGTGCGCTCTTAAACATACCTTATCAACAGCGGCGGTTCTCAGGAAACAGCCGGTATTCGACGCCGTCATTCGATCGTTGGAGCTAGGGCTCTTACATCCCAGTGAGCTTCAAGAGATTATAAAGACTATATCAAATGTTAGATTCAAACGATCGAATGGATTCACAACGCGGAACTCCAGGTTCCTGGTCAGGTTTCATCGAGAGATGTGGGACGCCATCGGACGTTGCGATGTCTATCGACACAGGGACCTTGGCAAGGAAATAGTCGATGCATGGCTGAGCATCCTTTGCGAAAGACAAACTTATGAGGACTTCATACTGGCGAAGGACGTGATCCTGGCAACCCAGGATCCTAGTTCAGCTGATCGTCGATGGGTGCCTACCCTGATTGCATGCTGGCTTAAAGATTCGGCGGAATCACGACGTAGCAGCAATCGGCATTTTATCAAGGAGCTTTTGGGCTATTTCCATCCCACTGCCACATCTGAAATCATTATTCGCACAACCGAGTATATGGTGTCTACGAAGATGGGCTGCTTGCTTGAGTGGCAGCGCCGCTTGTCCGAGCTTGACAACATAACAAATATTGTCTCGTCACAGAAATGGGTCGATATTGGCACGCAACATACTGCCGAGTTATTGGGATCTCCGCAAGAGATGAACTCGACGCTATCATTAAGGCACCAAATCATCTTGCGCATTTGGATGTTGCGAGCCCTTAGCAAATCTCTTCCCCAGGGTCCGCTTTGGAGGAAAGATCAGAGGGTGACTGACTCACCGATAACCCATCTCTGCACAATTTACGAATCTACTCTCGACAAAGACGGCGGTTACGAGGACCTCTTAAGCAGCTTGATGCTGGAAATCCATACCCTTGGCATACCATCTAACGGCCTGCTGATGTCAGTCGTGGAATTGAAGGCTGCAAAGCGGCGCACGACGCGAGCTCAAAGACGGACATTAGCGAAACTCGAGACAACAAAAGTGTCTTTCGCAGAGATGTTCTCAGATATCCATGCTTACAACGCGTCAAACACCCATTTCTTCGCCGCCTATGAGAAGATGGTGCGGCAGATCGATATCACCGACCCTTCGTTCGTGAATCATGCCATTGAGATCGCCAGAGACGGAAATATTCAAAGAATCTGGACACTGATCCGTTTATTCCGTTGCCACACCCCTCTCAAAATTGCGATATCGAGCTTTTGGCCGCGGGTCCCAGACCCCTCTGAAAAAGCTCTAGTGCGGTACTACCCAGAGCCAAGAACCTCGCTCTGTCCAGACCCTCATTTGGCCGTAGAGATGCTCCACCTCTTTGCTATTTCTCTAGCATGTTCGAGGAACATCAGCCCGCGCCGTGCTTATGCGCTGGTCCACTGGCTCTACAATTTCCTGATGAAGCACAACGCGCACGTGAAACCGTCACTTGTGCGCGCTATGTATCATGCTGGTGTATTGCGTTTCCGAAGAGCAGGGTTAAACGTTGCGCCGACTCAGTATGCCTATATCCTTGACCGCGTGAAAGAAATCGAGACGCCAGAAATGGTGCAAGCCCTCATGGAGCCGCCCCGCATGGGGGAAAGCAGGAAATGAGAAAACGCGGCCTGAGGACAGACGACTTGATATGCGGTCATTTCGTGGGAAACAGGCATTGACCTATTCTGTATATAGTTCCCTTATCTCAGCATTATGGACGCTTTATGTCAAACCGCAGGGGCATGATCACACTACATAGTTAGCATGCATGGTCGAAGTAGTTTCCGAAAAGTGATCTACCTGCATTTGACTACGCGGTGCGAATTTTTTACTATCTGTGATGAAGATACTGGTGAGTTCAGTCGTCTCGAGCAGGATGAATGTTAAGATATGCAATTGATCCTTCCATTAAACCCTTGGCGTCACAAGAAACAACCGACAACAAAGGTAGACCATGTTTAAGGCTACCCTCGGCTCAATCACGAATCTACCTCCATGAGGTTTGGATCCCCAGAGACATCCTCCACAGTCACATATTTTCTCAAGTCCTGTTTGGTGATGATCTTCTCGTTCAGGTAGGCCGTTGTGCCCCTAGGGAAGCGGTAATTGCGCTCTTTCTCACCACGCTCGTTGGGCCGCATGTAGTTACGCAGTAGCTGTGTGGGCTTATCCTTCTGGATGACGCACACGTCAACGTTGCTGCCGGAGCCCAAGTCGTTGAAGATACCGGCTTTAATAGCTTCCGAACACAAAGCGATAGCCTCTTCGCGGTTCAACTGCGGCTTCCACATCGACTCGAAAACAGACATGGCAGCCAGAGAGCCAGAGCCCATGGTGACGTAGGGGAGCTTGTCGGTTGAACCGTGAGCGTGGACGGTGAAAAGACCGACGCCTGTCGGGTCAACGCCCGCGACGACCAGATAGGCGCCGATGTGTCCCTGGTACCTGAATAGGTGCTGCTTCAACATGGTCATGCAGGTGACTACCCGTGGGGGCCGGCCCGTCGACAGAGAGTGCAGTTCGATGTTGGAGCTGATCAGGGCGGTTGTGAATTCGGTGTCTGCAGCTGTACCGGCTCCAGCACACCAGATCTTGGGGGCGATATAGTGGAGTTTCTCGCAGTTCTATGTAGGATCGGAATAATTAGCATTTACATGTCTTCTAGAAGCTTATGAATATGTAGCTTACCTTGTCTGCGACTATAGGACCACTTGTAGCTCTGGTATCTGCGGCGATCTGTTGAGAGGGTAAGATAGAGTCAGCTTGCGGACAGTCCATCATCACAAGCGATTATTCGGTGGGCTCCATCATCACCTACCACAACACCATTATCGAAGATACAACCCACAATTGTTGTACCCGTACTTGTCGCTTTCGGGAGAGGCACACCTTTGGCGTGCAGAGCCGCGTTGCGATTGTAATTGGAGAAGTCGAAGCCTGCCATACTGACGGGCGCGGAGCGGGATAAGTAAGGGTAGGCAATATAGGGGACGAGCGACGCAAGACTGTGTGAGGATAAAGTGGTCTTCAAGATCAGGTGGTCGTTGCTGAACTGGTAAATGAATCAATGGAAGAAACACGGCAAGCTTGAGCAGCTAGGTTGTCGGTGATGGGCGGCGGAGGAGCTGGAACTGTTAGTGACGAAGCTCCCGCCGCCTAATCGTTTATGCCTCAGGCAACAAGGCCTCAAACACGTCCAGAGCTTCTCGCTGTTTTTGTTCCGCTGGAATTCATGATGATCATTGCTCGAATGCTTCACTTTTGCTCGTCGGACAGCCTAGGAGATTGCTCTATTGCTGAAAGCCGAACAACTGTTGTCCGGCTTACTCAATTTGGCCGCCTCGCTAATCTTCCACTTCTGATACTCTCCCTTCTTTTGAGGGGATATCCAAGATTTTTACGCGCACTTGGAAGCTGTTCAACAGGAGTCCCCAAGCACTCCAGCGTCGCTCTTTTCCTCCTCCACCGCAGAGCCCACCTTCTCCCCATGCACCAAAGTTCAGTCTATCTTTAGGCGACCGTCCTCGATCGATTTCGTCTGACCTCGACGGCCTTAGAATGGCGTTCAATTTGGGGGCTTCCAACTCCTCTGGAGGTCCTGCCGCTGAGTTGGGACCCGAGCTCCCCGATGTTATTGCTGATGTACGTCACCTTCTCAACGTCATTATGGATGCTTCTTGTCGTCGTCGATTTCTGATAGAAGAAATAGGAGGTCGGTTTCAAAGGCGTTTCCGGCGATAGCAATGTCCGGTTCCTTCCAACCCCCTGGCCTGAAGATGCTCTTCCAGCTCCAACAAGCTCCCTTCTGGCTGTCGCGCCCACCAAAGGAATAGTGGCCGGTGGCGCCCCGAATTCGCTTGTTATCGCGTCATCGGACGCAGTGCGAAAGGCCATCGGCGCAACGACCGGGGAAAGCAAAGTCAAGACTAAACCCTTCGAACCGCAAGCGACCTTACCCCTTCCTGCGCGACCTACACATGTGGCTTTCGCCTCGGGCGACAATGCTTTAGTCTTGGCCACCGAGAATGGCGCGGAACTTGTGGTCTATCAGACTGCGACTCTGCTGACGGGAAACCCGCAGCCTGCCTTGGGCATCCCGATGAACGGCACGACCCTTCGCGCCATGGCACCCAATCCTTCACCGTCAGAAGATATCCTTTCATCTCTTGTCGCACTAGTCACGGCAAATGGCGAGCTTTTGATTGCTGATTTGAAAGGAGCGAATTTAATCCGGGGGCCTAGCGGGCAGGTACTCAGGACCGGAGTAAGCTCCGTATGTTGGAGTAACAAAGGGAAACAGCTTGTGGCTGGTCTTGCAGATGGGACAGCAGTTCAACTAACTCCTGACGGTACCCAAAAGGACGTAATACCCCGCCCTTCTGACCTGGAAGGCGATTGTCATGGTACGTTGGGCCATTATTACTCATTGTAAATTCCGTCACTAATCTCGAATAGTGTCGTCCATTGCCTGGCTTGAAAATGACATATTCTTGATGGTATATACGCCAAATGCAACTGAAGATGATATGGGCCAGACGCCTGCATCTTCGTACTATATCATCACCAGACGGAAAGGCGCACCTTTCCTGGTCCAGAAGATGCCGGAACTGTGCATGCCATTTGGTGTCAACCGCAGCCCAGCCTACCAGTTTATTGCGCGTCTGAGAGACTACAAGCCGCACTTGAAAGACATTCTAATTGTATCTTCAACAGCATCTACAGATATAGGTCTTATCACGCGGTCCGATCAACCACTAGCTAGCGATGACTCTGCCAAAGGCACCGTGGGTCTCTTTACAACAACAGAGGTCAATGATGACACAAAGAGAGCCTCGCTCCCTTTGAATGAGGCCTCTAGTGATACTTCAGTAATTGGATTGGGCGTTGACCTCTCTAGCACCGAACCCGTGGTTTCCCCGATCCAAGGCGAAGACATTGCGGAAAGCTCCACGCCTCTGCCCAATCTCTTCCTCTTGAACAACGAAGGCATACTGTGCTCTTGGTGGATCATATATTCGGAGTCTATTCGCCAGAAACTGCCCTACCATGGTCTGGTCTCGGTAAGCCCGCAACCACCGACACCGCAACCGCAACGGCAATCACAAGCAGCAGAACAAGCACAGCCCACAACGCGACCTGCGTTCGGGCAGCCTGCATTTGGGCAGTCGGCCTTTGGCAGCCCTTCGGCAATGGGGTCGTCACCGTTTGGCAAGCCTTCTGCTGTCCCAGCGTTTGGCAGCCCCTCAGCTCTAGGTAGCCGACAACCTGCCTTTGGAACACCATCGGCTCCCAGTGGCCCATCATTTGGATCACCATCCCAGATTAAACCTTCATTCGGCACGCCTAGTGCTCTGGGGCGCGCAACGCCCCAATTTGGCCAGTCGGGCTTTGGAGCCAGTGCTGCACCCAGCTTTGGGCAACCGTCCACACCAGGTAAACCGCTACCTTTCGGTACGCCCAGCGCTGCCGCAGGAGGAGGGTTTGGCTCGTTTGCGAATGCAGGAGGATTCTCCAGCTTTGCGGCATCCAAACCGGCAACAGAATCTCCCTTTGCGACAGCCGCTGGCGAATCTCCTTTTGGAAAACCTGCCACAGAATCGCCTTTTGGCAAGGTATCAACCGAGAGTCCTTTTGCGAAGCCTTCAGGTCCATCGATTTTCGGCACCCAAGCTCAGAGCGGCTCAGCCTTTACACCTCAGAAGGCGGACGAATCTAAGGATGTCTTTGGCGCCTCAGGCAGCTTCGTACTTGGTTCCACTTTTAAGGGTGATGGCACTGCTGTCAATGATGGCCCAAAACCTGACAAGGCATCTGGCTTATTTTCCTTTGGCACGTCCCTGGACGATATGATATCCACACCTGATAAGACCAGTCCGCCAACAGAATCGATGGACGACGCCGAAGATCAGCCTGCAGTCACCCAATCCGCGAAAGCAGCAGCCAAGGAGGCTCCAACATCAGTGTTTGGCGCGCCCTCTAAATTGGATACCTCAAAAACGACATCGATATTCGGTTCTCAGACGCAACCTCAGCCAGCGACACAAGCCAACAAGTCTCCCTTTTCCTTGTTTGGAAACGTCGCTGCGGAGAAACAGGTAACCAGTCCCCTATCTCCGCAGTCGGGAAAGACAACTATCGCTAGCTTAACGCCCAAAGCGGAGAACATCTCTATTGCCGAACCACCTCTCCCTCCTGAACCAACAAGCAGAGCCGCGTATGGCCCAGGTGATACCTCTGCATCTTCCAACGTCTCTAAGAGCTCGGTCGAAGATGTCAAACTGGAAGCACCGCTCCCACCTGATTTCACGAGCGGGATCACAGGCAAAGCGGGAAAGCCTGCGGCAGAGGGGGCTCCGTTGCCTCCAGAACCAGCATCTCCTGAGTCACCTGCTGCATCCGACGAGGAAGCTGGTCCGCTGCCCGAAGAATCAGACGTGGATGAGTCTGAAAAAGAGCCGAGTGAGGGGGCTGATGAGTCTGACTTCGCTGATAGCGGAGAGGAAATCACCCATGAAATTGAAGAAGAAGAGGAAGAGCCGGAAATTACTGGCCAAACACCGAAGATTTCACCGGAGAGTTCATTTGGCACTGGCATCTCTGAACAAAGTCCCGCCGGAGGATTGTTCTCTCGCATTTCCAGGCCTGGACAGCAGCAACGACCACGTCAGTTGCTTGGGGAGGTTGCTAAACCCATGTTCCAACCGACAACTCATGTCGACCGCGAACCCCCGAGATCGCCTAGTCCAGTTCGAGGCAGCATCCCAAAAACTCTGGTGAAGCCACAAATCCACAAATCGACCAGTGCTCCGCAAATCCCGGGTAGCACGCTTGCTGCCCGCAAGGCTGCTTTGACCGAGGCAGCTCTGGGTAATCAACGTCTCCGACAGGAATCTGACCGCACGGCCCGTGAACAGCAGGCCCGCTTGAAGATTCAAGCACAAAAAGAGGAAGAAGAAGAAGCATTGTCCCTTTCCGACGATGATGAAGATGAGAGACTTCGCGCGGATCTTGCCCAACCACTCGAGCCCGTCCCAACACTTGACCCCTTCCTGCCACACCAGGACTATATGGGTCAAACCACGAAACCGGGAATTCCCGGTCAAATCGAGAGGTTATACCGTGACATCAACTCAATGATTGATACGCTAGGCATCAACTCTCGGGCTCTGTCATCCTTCCTTCTATATCAACAATCGCCCCGAGACTCCGAGAGATGGATACAGACATTGAAGACTGATCATTCAGCCGACGTTCTAGACGAGGAGGTCCTTCTCGGCGAAATCGAAAAACTCGACGATGCTGTGCTTATGCTTGCCAATTCTCTCCAGGAGCAGCGAGTGCAACGTGTGGAGGAGAAGCTTGAGACCTGCCGGGAATTACTGAGCAAAGACATTCTCACTCTTAGGGGCCAGTGTGCAAGCATCCGAAAGACCCTTGACGCTCATACAGATACGGCTGCAATCCTTTCCGCACCTCTTTCCGCGGAGCAAGCGAACCTCCAGCAAGACCTCCGGTCTGCATTCACAAACCTACAAGCGAGTCTGGCGGACTTGGAATCTGCAGTGTCAATATTGCGGGCTAAGATTGCAGAAGCCCCTCGGCCAGACAGCAGCCGCCAGTCAACGAAGCGCCCCACTGTAGAAGCTGTGACATCTACAATCGCAACCATGATGAACATGGCCGAGAGCAAGAGCAGCGATATTGATGTTCTGGAAATTCAATTGAAGAAGCTCGGGATCGATACAACAGGTCCTCCGACTAGTCGGGAAGGATCCCCGTTTGCCACACCGAAAAAGGGGTTGGCAAGATTTCCTACGACGCCTGGCTCTCGGGGGTCTATTGACGGGCCCCTCAGTGCGTATCACACTCCAGACTCCGCAGGCAGATTCCGATCGAGTGTCAACGGGTCAGCTAAGACTAGCCGGCGTCGGAATATCGAAGACGTTGGGGAACTGGCCACCAAGGAGGAGACGGCACAATGGAAGAGCAAAATGTTGCGTAGGCAACATATTGTTGGCAACTTGAAAAAGGTGATTGAAGCAAAGAAATTCAAGGTCCGGGGTGTGGACGATTTGTAGAACTGGGGTATCTTGTCTATCTTCTATGTTTGTTAAGCTGCAAAACAAGGTGTCATGGCGTGGTTTGAGCAATGCCAACAGTCATTGTCTGTACATAGGATCAGGTATGGTTTGGTTCTGCTGCTGGTATCTTTACCAAGTTAACGGCTGAAACTTGTCTTGCAATAATTTATTGCTTGGTAACTCTTGAATAGCTACCTATTACTGCTTATGTTAATGTGTTATGAGTGTAGATCCACACTGTACCCAACTTGGGGTCTTATTCATCAGAGGGACTGACATCATCCCCGCCAGTGACATCAACTGCACAATTTCTAAACAACTTTATCTTCCCTCAAGTACTCCGCATTCGATTGAATTCCTCTTCTCGTTTCTTTTACAACAATAATCATAAGCTCAAAGGCTAGACTGGACAGACATCCTTGATAGACTTGCACACTTTACTCACACCCACTGATATCCAACCTATCCTTCTAATACCGCCGCACTCAAAACGCTGACCCCATCAAAAGAACGAAATGGTCGTCCCAGTCACCGAGTTCGTCATCTTCAAATTGAAATCTTCCGTAAAACCAGAAGACCACTCAAACGAAGAAGGCGCATCCCTATGCAAGATCTTCTCCGCGACAAAACAGCAAAGCGGACACCAGAGCTCCGCATGGGGGAGGACAGTCGAGGACGAGAATGTCGTGGTTTGGGCAGTCGGTGAGTTTTAGAAAAGTCCAAAGAGCTTCTAACCTGAGATTACCTTAGCTTGTATATATCGGAAGATTTTCTAATGACTTCGTGTCAAAAATTAGTCTGGGAAGATTCCCATGGCAAATGTCAAGCAGATCTCCTGGCCCCATACCTCGAACCAAACTCGAAGGTCCTCTCGTTCTACACAACGCTTAACCCATCCCCCTCTGAAACGGAGACTTTTACCACGAACCAGGTCACGGAGCTGGCAACGTTGACCTTCCCCAGTTCGCTGAATCCGGAGGAGCACAAGAAGCTCAATTCGGACCTGATTAACCTCCGCGTGGCGCTGACAGAGAAGCTGGACGAGAAATCGAGGTCGAAGTCCTGGTCCATGGCGCAGGTTCACCGGCCAGGGACATTCCAACATCCGAAGAGTCCGTCTGGGGAGGCGTTCGTGTACCTTCTTGTCGTGGGATGGGAGAGCGTGGATGCCCATATGGCCGCTAGAGAGACCAAGGAGTTTGAGGAGTCCATCAAGCCGATTCGAGAGAAGATGCTTCCTGCTCTGGAGGGATTGGGCATGAAACATGTTAGCTTCAAGAAGATCTGATTCTTCGTGAAGCAAGATGATGCATTATATTGTAAGTTGAGCGAGTACAAAGAGCAAAATAGAAGAGCACATGGATTACTATGAGTACTGGAGTGATACGCAGAGGGAAACACAGCGCCTTAAGAAGTAAAGTACAACGCAGAATATACCCGAGAGAAACATCAAAGCCTCCAATGAACATAGCAGACTTTTGCATGGGACACAGACGATCGGCTTGCTCCAGGACACAGGGAATTGAAACTTAGTCTTCTTAAATGCGGTGTTTTTCGCTTTCTGTGTAACCATGGTCGAGTTAGCATCTATGTGGACTGTCAAAGCGCTTAAAGGGGAGTACTAACCAAGTCGCGAGTAAAGCATGTACAGAGCCATTTGGTTGCATTCCTGGGTTCCAGTAATAGTCACCAAACGCTCATTGCTGTTCTCTTGAGGCTCATTAATCTTGATCACACTGCCACTGAGGTGTCGAATCTCATTGATCTTCGCACCGCCCTTTCCGATGATGGCACCAACCATGTCGTTGGGGATGTAGATCTGCTGAGTCAATGGCTGACCAGGCATGACACCTCCAACGGGTGTGGCAGGGGTAGGAGCGCCGCGTGCCTGAGCGGGCTGCGGTGCGCCGTATGGAGCAGGCTGATGGGGGCCAGCTCCTGCGTAAGGGGCATGGGGAGCAGCTCCATAATGCAAAGCCGGCTGGGCCACTGGTGCGGGAGCAGGCTGACCGTGAAGGTAAGGGACCCCATAGGCGCCTGCAGCAGCGCGATTGGGGTGGTGATGGTGTCTCTTGAAATGTTCTGGATGGCCATATTGACCACCAGCGGGCTGTGGAACATACGGGACAACCTGCATACCGCCAGGCACTGCTCCAGCAGGGCCACCGCTGCGAGTGGCATAAGCTGAGGCTGCAGGACCTCCAAAGCGCTCAGTGAGCTGCTCAACGAGGGTTACGGCGACGTAGTAGGTAGCGATGTGGACAGAATCGGCAACGCCGAGAATTACAAGTGACCGCTCAGAGGACAAGGGAAGGCACGAATCGGATGCATTCAGTCGGGCACCAGAAGCTTCCTGAATTTCGCGAATGCGTGAACCACCTTTGCCAATGATGGAGCCAATAAGGAGATGGGGGATCAGCAAACGCAGAGGGTATGTCTTGGATTGGGCGGTAGAGGGGGCATCAAGAGGTTCATTGTTCAATGTACGGATGATCAAACCAAACGCCTACTCTGAATTAGCAATCTTTCAAACAGCGAAGGATAGATCAAAAAACCAACCTTGGCAACGGCATCCTGTGGGCCGCTCACGGTCAAAATACGTTCGACTGCACCACGGGAGTAGTCGCTGACAGTGCACTTTGCTCCAGACAAACGACGAATCTGAGATACGTTTTCTCCACCCTTGCCAATGACTGTGGCAGCTTCCTGGCTAGAAATTACAGCGCGAATGTGAATCCAGCTGGATTCATCTTGTGGGCGCTGCTGTTCGGGCTGAGAAGTAGCGCGCTCGCCATGAGACGCGGTCGACTGAATTGGCTGCGTCTCCGTGGATGCACCCTTACCATTTGGAGCATCAGGAACAACAGTGTCGCCCTGGCCATCAGCAGTAGCACTTGGCGCAGCGGAAGGCTCAGCCTTGGCATCCGTATAGGTCTCCGACTCGTTTCCCTTTACTACTTTGTCCAAGGCAGGACGTTTAGCTTCTGGCTGATCATTTGGTCCGGACGGCGAAGAAGGGTCCTCCAAGGGCCGCTTGGTCGATTGCAGTGCGGATGGAGAAGCAGACATTTTGTCAAAAGTGCAGTCTGGCTTCACTTACGCAAGAAGGCGAAGTGTCAAGAGAATAGCTTTCTTTTTTTCTTTTCTTTCTTTGTTCTGCCTGAACTGACCGACTATGTACACCAGGAGTTCCCAATAAAACTTGCTGGTGCAGGCGATCGACTGGGAAGGGAATCTGGTGCTTGGAATGACTAGGAAAATTGGTGTTCGTGCACAGTGAAGAGAGCAGATGCTGGAGGAAGGACAGTCGACGATGAAGATGTGAAAAGGCTGGGTTATCACGGGCGTTGGCTGCTGGAGCAGGAAGCTTCACCAAGATGAAGCGGTGCTAAGGTAGGAGGGTACGATGAAGCGAAGAGGAAGTGATGCTGGATGGTGATGGTAGTAAGAACTCAGAATCCGGACGCGCTCGAAGGCTGCCAATAGAGCAGTTGGGGATAATATGATGAGATAGTAGAGCAGACTAATGTCTTGAGCAACTGCCAGAAATCCAGACGTGCAACTCCTCCGCAAAAAAAAGCGTTGTCTCCCAAAACGGAGGCTGTTAAGTTATCGCCACGGGGAAATAGCCCAAAAGGAACTCGTCACAGCTGGAATCAACACCAAGTACCGAAGAAACAAGCGAGCAGCGGCTGTTTGGCTTCTGCAGCTGCACAAAAAATGGGAACGAAGTGAATGAGGTTAGATAGAGATGAGGATGGATCAAGAAGCGCCCTCCAGATGTAGCAATGAAGAGATGATGTTGCAAGAAGAGGTGAAACAAGCTGGCGGCACGGGATCAGGCTAGGCTAGATAGGGTTAGCAACGAGGGTGACATCACGTGAGAACGGGCATCGTGATATGGATGACAATTAACATCATAAACACTCTTCGTTCAGTTGCTGTGACTCCTGACGCGTAAGGGGATCTGGGGTGAAGTCAAGCAATAGACTCTCTGACAGATTTGACTTTAGAGAAAGTAAATAACACCACTATGGACATCTCGCAAGAAACCGTTGATAAAATACGACGTTTCGCGCAAAAGCGCCAAAAAGCGGAGGAGTTCTACGAGGAACACTCGGTAAATCCAGCTAATTTTGACGCTTACAATCGCAAGTTGGATGAGACGTTGGCAGAGCTGCAGGCTCAAGTCAAACGTCATGAGGATGAGCTCCGCAAGGTACGTCAACAAGTTGCCTAGAATATAAGCCGACTGTCACAAGAGATTTCATGCATGAATTAGGAATACTGACAAGAGGAACAGCTACGCATGACCACCACGATCGAGTTCGCTCAAATTGGGGCAGATCCTTGGGCCCGCATCTCAGAAGTGCGCAGAGCCAAGAAAGCGTATGATTCTCTTCTGCAATCGGAAACGCGACTGCCGAGTCCAGGCTCGCCCTTGCCTTCATTACTTGCGGTTGACGAGGCGTCTCGTCTCGTCAAGGAGAGCAAGACCTCAATCTCACTGACGGCGGAGAAACTGTCTGCGGATCGTCAGCGCTTGAAAGCGGAAGAAGCCAATTTGCGCGATGCGCAACTGATCAAAGACGGGTTGGAGAAAAGGATTGAGCGGCTGAACGCAGAAAAATCGAGTCAAGTCCAGAAAACTCCTGCGCAGCTTGCGTATGATCTCGTCAAGGAGCAGCAGGAAAAGATCGAGAGACTTGATACTACCACAGAAGAGCTAAAGTCCTCTCTCTATAAATTTGTCGAAGACACACTTGCCCCAATGCTTGCTGCAGAAAATCTGGGCGGTCCCACTGTCGGAGATGCGTTGGAAATTTCGGACACTACCTTAAAAGCGGGCTACACTAGCCATGGGAAGCCTAAGAAACCAAAAACTCCGGCCGTGGGGACTTCTGACAGTGGCCAACAGCGGATTGACGAGCTTGTTCGTCGCCAAACTGCGCAGGAGGGCAACGAGCAGGCAACCCTTTTGAACAAAAGAGAGGCGGCCGCCGCTGAAATGCGAGCTCTTCTTACTGCTCTGTTAGATGCGGATTACTCCTATGTCGACCTTCCGCACGAGTCAGCGGCCTCGCGCTTTCTAGTAAGAGCGAAGGTAGCTCAATTCCATCCGCGCGATGCCAGGAAGCTTCGGTTAATTGATTTTGGGCGCTCATTAGTCGATTGAGGTGGCTACATGTACCGTACTACATCTCCCAGCTTACAAATGGTATCACATTTCACCAAACATCTGGGAAAAGACAAACAGACGCCATCCCCACGGATATATAGCGACTCAACCGAAAGCCAGTAAGATATCTAGAGCCGGCGAAAACCACGTGTTTCAACGAAGAAGCGGCCCCGAAAGCCACTGGTAGCATAACGCCTTGAGAATGCGAGAGATACATCAAAAGCTTATCAGAAAGTTCAATGCTCGAGGTCAAAAATATACCGTTAATGCCATACAAGAAACATGGAAGAAGAAAGACCGTAGCCGGGTATCAGATCGGCATCATTCCGATGCTGGTAGAAGTACTCTTGGCCGTATTCTTTGCTTTGGAGCCAGTTCGGGAACCCGCCGAGCGCTTGTTGACTTGATCGCTGGGCTCCCTTCTAGGTCGCGGCGTTTTTATTTTTGAACTCGACCCTGTAGCGTTCTTGCGGTGGAAGCGCTTCTTGGACGAAGTCTTTCTTTTCTTGGAACGGCTAGTCTCGGTGTCTTCATACTCTTCGGATGACTCGGATTCCGCCCCCAGCTGCGATGGGAAATATCGACTTGAAACAACCTGGTCTTCCTTCTCAATCGATACCAGTTGGTCCACGAATAAATCATCACCATCGCTAAACTCGTCCTCGTCGTCCGTGAGGTTGTACACGTTATGATGGTTGGGATCCGGAACAACGTCATCGTTATTGTCACGTTCCTGTTTCAATTCCTCATACCGACGCTGAGCATCGCGCACGAGCTTCAGTATCTGTGTCCCGTACCGGCTGACCTTATCTGTGTCTATTCCAGGGATCTGAGCAAGTTCGGACAGGTCTACTCGATATAAGCATTTCCCTGGCTAGCTTGAGAAGTAATGGTTCACTCACTTTTAGGAAAGACTATGGCCATCTCGCGCAGAATCCCATCACTGAAAGGCTGGTTTCGAAGATTCTTCTTGAGCATCAACTGCTATAAAGTTAGCAATCATGCCCATAGCAAGTATGAATGAGACACCCTACGTCATGACAAAAGTTCTTTGCATAGAACATAAAATCCTCAGCCACTGTCTTATGGAGAGAATCAAGGCTGTCAAATCGCTGGTCAACGGTGATCGGTGGCCCCGGACTGCGACGGGCTTCGGGTCGCGGCTTGCCGGCTATTCGAATCTGTTCAAAGCCGTCACTGTCGATTTCGCCGTCGGGATCGCCTTGGTAACGATACTGTGCCAAGAGTCGGCGATTTGCTGATTGCACAGGCGATGAGACATTGGTGGACTGGGGCGCTTCCGCGCGAGGTCTGACAGCTCCCGCTGGGCCTTTTCTGTTTGGTGAGACTTGCACGGGCATTTTCAGTTTGCAACGCCCACTCTCGAAATCAGCAGCGCGCCGGCCAAGCTTGATATATTGAACCGCAAATCTGCTACCGTTGACCACATTTTCTTCGAAGAGAGCCCCCTCGACAAGAAGATATTGAAAAAGTCGTTCCGCGACCTGCAGGTCCAATCCTGATCCTGCGCCGAAACCAGGTGCATCCTTGTGCTCAGGGGAGCGAAATCTTTTCACGCTTCCCCGGAAGATATTCACGCAATAGGACATAGTAACCTTGTCCTCAAGGTCCTGAAAGTATCGCACGATCTTCAAAACAGAAGCGGCCTGCTGAGAGAAGTCACGGTGCTCAAAAATACCGTCAGATCTGCAATTATCGCAAGACTTGTTGCAGTCAATTGGGCGAAAATACTCATTGAAGTATGCAAGAATCTGCACTCTTCTGCAATCCGCAAGATTAAGACAGTACTGCATGACGTTCCGTAACATTTGGCGCTGTCGATTTTTCTGTTGTTTGCCCCCCTCGCCTTTGTCAATCATGCTCATGATAGAGGTCGCATCCCGATAAGAATAATAAAGATAGCAGCCAGAGCGCTTTCCATCTCGACCTGCCCGCCCAGTCTCTTGATAGTATCCTTCCAAGCTTTTTGGGATGCTGTGGTGAATAACGAAGCGTACGTCAGGTTTATCGATACCCATTCCAAAGGCAATGGTCGCAACTATCACATGAACACGGCCGGACTGCCACCATTCCTGTACCTCCGCCCTCTTGGAGGAATCCATACCAGCATGATAATATTCGGCCCTGATGTTGTGTTGCGACGTAAGAGCTTCGGCGACAGTTTCACAAGTTTTGCGCGATAGACAGTAGATAATGCCGGACTTATTAGGGTAAGATGTCTTGATGATGTCCGCTATGTTTTCCAGGACCTCGGCAGATTTTGTCTTTTGTCGTACCTCGTACGTCAGATTGGGACGGTTGAAACTCTGAGTAAATATCTCACAACCCTCCATCTTCAGGTTATGGATGACGTCTACTTTGACATTCTCTGTTGCTGTGGCAGTGAGTGCCATCATGGGAACGCCGGGCAACTGATCTCTCACTTCTCCCAGCGCTTTGTAGTCAGGGCGGAAATCGTGGCCCCATTGACTGACACAATGAGCTTCATCAATCACAATACGAGCAAGTCTGCGTCGTCTATTGAGCTTCTCCAGACTTCGGATGAGAGCTTGACTCTTGTTGACCATCTCCGGGGTGATGTACAGCAGTTCGATCTGTTCTTCAGCTGCAGGCCCCGACAGCGTCTGCATGATCCACTGCCTCTCCTCTTGCTTTGTTTCACCATTTAATAAGAACGCTTTGATCTTTAGTCGTTTCAAATGAGACACCTGGTCTTGCATCAGACTTAAGAGCGGCGACACGACGATCGTGACTCCCCTGGTTGAGCCGCTAGTAACAATGGAGGGCAGCTGGTAGCAGAGTGACTTTCCTCCTCCGGTAGGCATGAGGACGAAGGTATCCTTTCCACTCAAAGTAGCATCTATAGCCTCAAGCTGGTTCATTCGAAATCCGCGAAGATGGAACCTATCTCTCAACACATTCTTCACATCCTTTGTCCACGGGTTTTGATTCCACAGTGGATTGTGGATTTGCGACTTCTGCGTTGCAGGTATACGAGAGGCGTTCCCGGAAGTTTCAGAGAAGACTCTGCGAGATTCATAACCGGAGGTTTTGGTTGTCAAGGTCAGACCGTCGTCAAAATCCTCTGCGGCTTCCAGCATATCCACATCATCGGCATCGAGATCAAACTCATCGACATTGCCAAGCGGGCGTGACGGAGTTCCCATGGTTCTCGTGAATGCTTCACGTTCCTCATAGATCATCGGGTCATCTAAGTCGAACTCATCACGCGCGTTATCCCCACCACCCGGTGTCCTGAATGACGTGTCAGACGTGCGTTCGACTACACTCGTCCGTGAAAGATTACGGTCAAACGAGTTCCGCACCGGAGACATTATGTGAGAGTGGGGAACTTCTCGCGCCCTTTCCAAACACTCCATGTCCCCATTTCTCAAAGAACCCGTAGTACAAGGTCGGGAATCGCAGGCAGCTGGTTGCGAGCTACTCTTTTTTGCGTCTCGAGACATTGAATTCAGAGTCTCAGTGTCAATGCCGGCCGTCCTCAATAGGCGGCTCATCTTCTCCTCAATCTGCTGAAGCTTTGATGTGACCTCTCGACTTTGAGCAAGTTCGTCCGGCATCGTTTGTGGGTCACAGCCTCGTGATATTAGTTGTATAAGAGCTTTCTTTAGGCTCTCCTGCTTCGCTTCGAATGCCTGATATTCCTCTTTCTCTTGTTTCATTAAGCGTATAGCATCCATCTTCTCGTGGATGGACTTGTTCTCCGAGACTAACTCAGAAGCTGGCTCACCTCGCATAGCTCGTTCGTAGACGATTTCCGAATTCTTTGTGACGGTATCCTGGAGACTTGATAATAAGTTATCAAGTGAGCTAACAGGGAGTTTGAGAAGCTGGAGGACGGCTTGATCCCGAGCTTGAGAGCCAGATGAATAGGATGCGCCGGGCGCCTGAGAAGCTTGCTGGTCACTCGTATGCACCCTGTCGTTTGATGCTGAGGCAGGCCCTGGGTCGCTTCGTGGTAGGGCACTAACTGAAGGCAAACTGGGCGCGGAATCCTTCTTTGATCGCTTTGAGGGCTCAGCCATTTCGGTGTCGCTGACAGAGGAGACTGTAGGAAGGACAGGATACAAAGCGTCGTTATCACAAAGAATCGGATCATCTTCCTCTTCAATCCATTCAAACAAATTGTCAGTGTCATCATTATCGTCAGAATCAGCTATGACAGTATGTGGTCGAGCGGGCCTAGACAAGGAGGCCTCACGTTCCCCGTGTTTCGCCGGGGGCGAGATACCACCGTTCGAAGCTGGCTGTGATTTTTTTGTTTGAGTTTGAGACTGAATTGACAAGCCATTGCGGTCAGGATATGCAGAGTTTGCGGAGATTAGAGGCGAGGGTGATTGATGTTTTCGCCGTGGTGACAAGACGTCTGAAATGTACTCGTCGCTTTTCCGCTTTCTGCCCTTCTTCTCGACTGGTTCTTTGCGGGACGCAGCATCCTCTGCCCATAATCGCTGTGGAGTACCGTAATCTTCCACCGTGTCAGACGAGGCCGTAGGTTGTTCCACATCGCCCGTCAAGTCGATGGAATCAATATCCTCTAAAGGCGATGTCAGATCTACCGCATGCTTAGATCGAAGTGGCGTGCTTAACGGCCGACCAGGACTACCAAAAGAAGCAGAGAAGACTCGTTGAGTCGCTACATGGTCCAGGACATTGTCAGCTCAAGGAAACATAGCAAGAAGTTCACTGTCCTACCTTGGGCAAGACCGTGCTGGTCTGGTGTTCCTCTCTGTTCTGTAAAAGACTGCGGTATGGGGCGGACTTTTGTGGCACTTCCAGTACTTGTCTGGCGTTCACCAGGGCGACTAAGCAATCGAGACTTACTCGCAGATTGAGGGGCAACTAGTAATCGTGCCATGTTCGGGTCGTCTAACTCTATGACGTCGCCTCCAGCATCTTTCTCTTCGTTCGTTCTAGTTTCTCTGATGACTTGGGAATCGCCAACATGGATGCTACCCGATCGATCAATGCCTGCATTCGAGTCCGCTGGCTGAGGATGAGTTGTAGGCTGTCGGCTGGCTGAGTTCTGGATCTCTTGAGCGAATGATGTCAATGAAGAGTACAGTGAAGGGCCTTGGTCCAGCAGCCATTGGAGATGGGCGTTCAAATTATTTTTAGTCATAGAGACGTCCTTGCGGGATCATGGTTGTGTTCGTGCCTCCAACAATGTCGGCGTCGAATTATGGTGGTATTGATTTTGATATCGCGTTTCATCAATTAAGCACATCGGAGGATAAACCAAGCAATAGACGCGTCTTTACACGTTGTCACGTGGAGTTTCTTCTAAACAGGATATCTTATCTGCTTATCATGGATGCCATCAATTTACGGCAGGAATCCAGATGTATCGGTATTCTGGAAATGTATGCTCTCGAGACGATCTAGCTTCTCTTCCCAAGGCTTTATTTACTTATTTCACTTTGTGTGAAGTTCTTCTGAAAATGTACTTGATCCCAGTCACATAAACTTGTTCCCTGGTAATTTCTCTCCAGCTCGGTATATCTAGAGTGGTATCTGGGGATCATAGCCTCGTGTAGTACTCTTAAGAGACAGCGCTCTGCGAGGAATTCAGCTTGTAGGTGAAATTGCACCTGGCTTCAGCCATTCCTTGTAATTATGCGTCTAGGCTTCTACTATTCTCATCGACAGAAATGTCTGTGTCTGTGTCTCCGTGGGAGCTGGTTTACAGATAAGTGGCCAATTGCGGGGAATTTTTTCACACTTTTTTTTAACCCTGCAAACCCCCGCGCCATATGATTTGCTCCGTTGTGGCATCAATTAAGAGAAGTAATTGCCTCATGTTCAGACAAGGGGCCTACAACCAGCAGGCTAGAAAAACATCAGAGGGTACAAACATAGAAGTCAATCTCAGTCCACCACTAATCGTCCAAGATGGGCAAGAAAAATAAGAAGTCCGCCGAGCACAAGGAGCGGGTAGCAGCAAAGCAATCCAAGAAGGCTGCGCAAAAGGAAAAGAGGCACAAGGCAAAGGGTCGCGACGCAGATAGTGACGCAGAAGATGTCGATCTGGATGCGATCCTGGCTCAATATGCTGAAGAGCAAGCTAAATTTCTGAAGGTCACTGAGGTAGTCTCAGGACCGCCGTCTCCACGTACCTCTGCTACAATACTTGCGTCTCCCTCAAACCGGAATGAGCTCTTGATATTTGGTGGCGAGCACTTTGATGGCACGCTTGCTACTTTCTTCAATAATCTCTTCGTCTACAACATTGATCGAGATGAGTGGAAGGAAGTTACGAGTCCCAACAGCCCTCTACCTCGAAGCGGGCATGCATGGTGCCGTGGAGGAAATGCCGGAGGTGTCTATTTGTTCGGAGGTGAGCCCTGTGCAAGTTTCCCCGGATGAATTCGTATTAACTGTTACTTCCAATGCTCAGGTGAATTCTCTTCGCCAAAGCAGGGGACGTTCTATCATTACAATGACTTTTGGCATCTCGACCCTGCCACCAGAGAATGGACTCGTCTCGAAACCAAAGGCAAAGGCCCTCCAGCTAGAAGTGGCCACAGAATGACATATTTCAAGGTATGTATCAAAGTCTATTCACATCTAGTGAATATCACGCTGAGGCCATCCAGAACTATATTATCCTCTTCGGAGGCTTTCAGGATACTTCACAGCAAACAAAGTACCTCCAGGACTTGTGGATTTACGACTGCTCAAAATTCACCTGGTTCAACCCTACACTGCCCCCAGCAGCTCAAAAGCCTGATCCTCGGTCATCGTTCTCATTCTTGCCACACGAATCTGGAGCTGTACTGTACGGTGGTTACTCTCGCGTGAAGGCGTCCACTGGGGTGGGTGGAAAGCCACAGAAGGGTGGTCCTCAGCGCATGACCATGAAGCCCATGGTCCATCAAGACACTTGGTTTCTACGAATTACACCGCCTGACGCTGATGCCCCTGCGTCCGCGGCTCCTACAGTACGCTGGGAACGCCGCAAGAAGCCCGCAAACTCGCCTAACCCGCCCCGTGCCGGCGCCACTATGGCTTACCACAAAGGACGGGGTATCATGTTCGGCGGCGTCCATGACGTTGAACTCAGTGAGGAGGGTATCGACAGCGAATTCTTTGACACGTTGCTGGCATGGAACACTGACAGGAATCGTTTCTTCCCTCTGACTCTCCGCCGTCCAAGAGCAACTGGTAAGAAGCAGCAGGCCAACCAAATGAGATCTCGAAACCGGGCAAAGGCCGACGAAGAGGAGCTTCTCCAAAATTTGAGAGCTTTAGAAGCAAAAGGAGGGCTCCGCGATCTGGACGATGATGACGAGTTTCAGCGAATCTCTGACAGAATGGAGGACGCACCTGCGGAGTCAGAGAAGCCCTCTATTGTACGTTTTGAGATGCCTCACAAGCGTTTCAATGCACAGCTGGCCGTGCAAGACGATACCCTGTTCATATTCGGCGGAACCTTTGAGAAAGGTGACCGGGAGTTCACTTTCAATGATATGTACTCTGTTGATCTGGTGAAACTCGACGGTGTCAAGGAAATTTTTTACAAGGAGCCCGAGAACTGGCATCTTCTCAACGAAGCGGAGAGTGATGATGAGATGGATGAGGACGATGAAGATGAAGATGAGGAGGAAGAAGACGATGACGAAAATGCAATGTCCCTGGACTCTGCTTCTCCAGCACCTACTGAGGTCACAGTACCGTCAGTCACCCAGGGAATGGAGCAGCTTGAAATGGAAGAACAGGAAGCAGAGCCCTCTGTGCAGGACAGCCGACCTCTACCCCGACCGTTTGAGAGCTTGCGCGATTTCTTTAGCCGTACGTCTGAGGAGTGGCAGAAGATTCTGCTAGATACATTGAAAGAGAAGGGCATTACGGTGGAGAAGAATGTGAAGGAATTACGCAAGGATGCGTTCATTATGGCGGAAGAGAAGTGGTGGGATAGCAGAGAGGAAATCATGGCTCTGGAAGATGAACAAGAAGCCGCTGGCATTGGTGAGGTTGTTAGCATTGCTGACCGAACTGATAACCCTGGTGGCGCTGGGCGACGCAGGTGATGTATGTTTGTGATGTATACCACAAAATTGGCATTGACATAGATGCATACTGTTCAGCTTTATTTCTCGCCGATCCTAAAAACCACTGCGTAGTTCAAGACCACTAACGATTCCCTGCAGCAGCAGATGAACCTAGAAGAGGACTAATTTCATGTTGAGCTTTAGTAACAGGGGTCTGGGCGAGATAGGTACACATGCTGATTATCGATATCCCTCGGCAAGCCAGAAGAATCAAGGCAAACATTTGGCGAGGTGAATGATGACTCTTCGAGACTGAGACAAGTCTATTGTCCTTTAGCCACACTTTCCAGAACATCAGTCACAATCGTAAAATCCCTTTCCACGTCGACCCGCCAATTCGAGATAGCGATGCGGCAAGCCGATCTGCCCTGCCACGAAGTACCGGAGACGTATATTCTGGAAGTTGCATTTATCGTCGATGCCAGCCTTTGATTGAGTGCATCATCCTTCGCGCTGAAGAGGATGCTCATATACGTCTGCTCCAGTACGTCTTCTTTGTTACTTGCTCCTGGTAATACTTCGTATGCCGGATGATCAAAAACCCACCCCACAATCTTCCGAGCCAGCCGTATCTGTCTCTGGAGCATATTTTGGTATCCTGTGCGGCCGTAAGCCAACAGCGATGTATAGACTGGCAACGCTCTGAATCGCCTAGAGTTCTCGATTCCAATATTCAACGGAGAAGGGATTGTGGGCCCATCCGTCGTACTAGACGTTAAATAGGCTGCATTCGCATTCTGGAAGACATCATGTGCTACAGTAGCATGACGACAAAGAAAGAAGCCGCAGTCATACGGCACGTTGAGCAATTTATGCCCATCACCCGTGATGGAGTCTGCTAACTCGATGCCCTGACAGGCCTTTTTGATGGAAGAAAACTCCGGACTATCGTCCAGAACCCGGCCAAAGATGCCAAAGGCTCCATCCACATGTAGCCAGGCGCCGTATTCATCGCAGAGTCTGCGTATTTCAAGCATTTCTTCGAGACCAGCCGTTGCGAAGTGTCCGGTGTTAACCTCACCGCATGACACAGCGACGATAGTTGCCTTTTCAGTTCTTGCCAATTCTCCTTCGAGTCTGGCTAGGTCGAAGAGAAGCGGATTATCATCACGGGAGATGTTCTTCACGTTTGCGCGACCGATCCCTAAGATGCCCGCTGCTTTCACCAGAGACGAATGGGGTAGCGTTGAGAGCACCTGTAGTCCCGACAGACCAGAAGCCTGCATGACTTCGAACAACCCATGCTGTCCAACGCTCTGCAAGGCGGCCCCTCGACTTTTTGCGGCGGCTTCCACAGCAAATTCTCTTCCGCAGGCCAGACCGAGGATGTTACTGGCGGTTGCTCCTGTCGTAAATGTACCATTATACCAGGAGCTCCGATCCAGCTGAAGGAGGTCTAATAACAAACCCAACGCACTATACTCGACATCTGTAGCAATTGAATGCTCCGGAAGATGCACCTGGACGTTCTGGTCATAAGCGGAGACCACGTTATCCGCAAACAACGCGGCGGGTGTTACGCCGCCAGTGACGAAGCCATAGTAATTGGGACTGATGCTGCTACCATTCAAGCCTGGGATAATATCGTCCAAGATATGCTGCTTGGCAGCCTCATATCCCATTCCAGCATATGATAGCGACTTCGGCAGAGATGCTCTGGCGTGTGCCAGATGGTTGGCACGTGGTAAGATGTCAGACTTCCATTCGCTCTGGGCAGTCTTCCATAGTTTCTCTTGATAATCTTGCTGCTTTTCGAATGTGATATCGACTTCTTTTGACTCCATGATTGAGAAAATTCCGATCTTGGAAGGTGGGTGTGTAGAAAATGCAGATATGATTTATTTATAAGATACCCCAAATCAGTTGCAGCCTAGCTCCGGTGGGTAAGCACTAGAAATTAACGTAATCGGTAAGCGAGCGGATCACGCAACCGAGCGGATCACCATACCATAGAATTTGGCCGCGGCCGAAATTGGAGGCTATTTTGAACCCCTAAAACATGATTTTATTACTAAATCTAGTTATTCTTGCGCTGCGGACATTGCAATCGCCTATGGCCTAGAATATGGCAGTCACTGCAGCGTGGGGGTGCCCGTTGAGGGCGTTGTTCTGTATCTACTACCTGCTCTGGAGGGATAGTTGGGATAGCTTCAGCAGCCTGATCCCTGCGTTGAATGATCTCCTGCCCTTCCTGGATAGATAATCCCACTGCAGTTTCTATCTGCCGCCTAGATCGCTTCTGCTTTTGAAGGTGCTTTTCATGTGCAGCACGTAGATCATGATTTTCCTTTGCAAGAAGGGCAGCGTTATTCATTGCCATCTCACACCCCTTGATAATCTGACCTAGCACAGCCTTTGTAGGGGTAGGAGGGCTGTATGTACGCTCCCTAAGTAGCTTCTTAAGTGTAGTTTCCTGCTTCTTCAGCTGCTTGAGATTGTAAGGTGTTTTTGGGACAGAATTAGTTGATCGGCTGCCTGGTGGTGTAGGTGTTCTAAGCTGGATATTAAGCTGACTGAGCACCCGATCTGGATTCAGTGGTATTAATCCAGTTGCTGAAAAGCCACTTTTAATATTATCTGCTGAAAAGATTGCCGTACGAGCTTGTGGATAGGCCTCAAGGAAATCAAACTTGTCAATATGGTTGAAACCAAGCCGCATCTTATCCTCAATCAAGCGGCCATACGCACGCTTAAGAGGAGAGAAACAGCCAACATCTAGAGGCTGGAGGAGATGTGATGAATGTGCAGGCATGCAGATTGGAATGATATCATTCTCAGTGCAGATTTGATCAAACTGTGGTGTTAGATGGCTCCCATGGCCATCAAGAATTAATAGTCGATATCTACCAGTTGTACGACTGGTAGTAGCAGGAATAAAGACTTTTTGAAGCCATCGTAATCCAATCTGATCAGTCGTCCATCCATTCTCACTGACCTCGATCCGCCAGTCTGCTGGTAAGGCTGTATCTTGATACCAGCCCTCAATAAGGACCTTTCCCTTGAAGATAATGCATGGTGGAAGCACCCAGCCAGTAGAGTTAATACACTCTATAGAGGTAACCCATTCGCGGTTCCCTGGCTGGATAAGGAAGGGCCGACTAAGCATCTCAGCTCTTGTAACTACCTTAGCAGTAGCTACTAAGCCCATTGCAAAGCCAGTTTCATCAAAGTTGTAGATATCTTCCAGTGTAATCCCATGCTGCATTATTGTGATCTGGACACGATTGAACCATTCCAGGATAATCTTTGGGTCTTCACATTTAGCACGCTGGTGGTTATAGCGCCTAGAGAATCGGGTTTTGATCTCATCATGCCGATTAATGAAGTTATATACCCATTTCTCTCCAACAGTCTGGGTAGGAGTTGAACCACGCTGCGCAAGCAGGATATTCGCCATTTCTCGTACATGGGACGGTCGGGGAGCCGCTCCACGTTGATCCATAGATAGAATCCATCTAATAAGTGAATCCTCTTCATTCTGAGTCATTTTATGGCCATTTGCGCGTAATTCAGCTCGAAAAGTATGCCCCTTTAGGCGCCGCTGGAGGGTAGTATAAGGCACATTATAGACACGCGCAGCTTCACGAATATTGAGAATTTCCTTATTTTTCAAAGCTGATACTGCAAGTAGGACCCTTCCCTCCTGCTCAACTGAATTTTTTGAGTTTATACGCGCTTTTGGTGGCATAGTGGCTGGCTGAGCACTGCAGCTTTTGAAATAGAAGTCAAAACACGTTTGGTGATCCGCTCGGTTGCGTGATCCGCTCGCTTACCGATTACGTTAGTTAGTTAGCCATATGACTAAACCGAGGCAAGAATTGATGGATGATTGAACTCTTTCGAATTGAGTCTGCTTGTGTTCTTAGCATGGATACTAGTCCAGGCTGTTTCATTCATTGATGCGGTTGATCGTCCCGTTGCAGCCCTCCTAGTGATCTCCGCAGCATTTAGTATTTCCCCTCCTCAACTCGATCCTCACATTGTGAGCTACCTTCCCTTGCATTGCTAACATCTCCTACTCATAGCCCACATCCACATACACAAGAATCATTACAATGGCTGCAAAGTTAATCGATAGAAAGTTTCATAACATCCCAGGTTCGCCCATTTGGCTCTTTACTCATAGCACGCGCTGACAAGCGGGAATCTCTAGGGAAGTTTCGCGTGGCAGAGCTGCTGTTTGATGTGCCCTTAAACTACTGTAAACCCAATGACGGCAATCTGAGACTATTTGCTCGGAGCGTCCGTCGTCTGGAGACTCCAGTTGATCCTGCGAATGGTAAGAGCGAGAAGCAGCTCCCCTGGTTGGTTTATCTTCAAGGCGGCCCGGGGATGGGCTGTCGACCTCCGCAAGAGTATGGCTGGGTTGGAACTGCGCTCGACAAGGGGTACCAGGTGTGTATTCAATTTTTGTCTCAGATATTTCTCTTTGGTGATTCATGTCCTCATCGTTGTGTAGGTGCTGTTCCTAGACCAGCGCGGTACAGGCATGAGCTCGACGATAACGGCTCGAACTCTCGCCCTTCAAGGCAATGCAGTAAAACAGGCTGAGTACCTGAAGCAATTCCGTGCGGATAATATTGTCCGTGACTGCGAAGCTATCCGTCGGTGCCTTACTACGGACTACCCCGAGGACCAACGCAAATGGAGCATCATAGGCCAAAGTTTCGGTGGGTTCTGTGCTGTAACGTATCTTTCTATGTTGTAAGTCTTCCCCACTGCATCCATGTAGTTCGGAATTATTGATGATACCTCTATTTGGTTTAAAGCCCAGAAGGATTGACAGAGGCCTTCATCTGCGGTGGGCTTCCTCCTCTCGTTGATGGTCCTGATACGGTATATGAACGTACATACGGTATGTTGAGCTTGAGTCGGCGTGTCTGTTCCCCTTCTAACTTGAAGAAGAAAAGGTCAAGGAGAGAAATGATGCATACTATACCAAGTTTCCTGAAGACGTTGATCGAGTCAAAAAACTCGTTCAGTACCTGAAAGAGAACCGCGTCACCGTGCCTTCTGGCACTCTGACACCGGAACGCATCCAACAACTCGGTATCATGTTTGGAATGCACGGTAAGTGAACTTAATCGTCCTGATGAATGATGACTAGTGACTCTAACAACTTGCAGGTGGCCTCGATAGCGTTCATGGTGATATTACCCCGTATGCTTCACATAATATCTTCACTAACTCCGAAGTCGACAGATCTGGTCCTACGCGCGTGTAACGACCTGGAGATCTTCGGGTTTCTTACACATCCAACCTTGACCGCCATAGACAGCTACGGTGGCTTCGACAACAATATCATTTACGCAATCCTTCATGAAGCGATCTACTGCCAAGGGTGAGAAAGCCTTTTTGCATCTAGCTTATTGGTGGGAGGGGAATTAATCTAACACCTTCCAGACAAGCCTCAAACTGGTCCGCTGATCGGTTACGCTCAGCTGATGCGCAGTTTAACATTGGCGATAAGCAGTCAAAGATATTGTTCACTGGAGAAATGGTAAGTTTTTCCTCTGGTAGATTCTCAGCAGCAACGGTTAAGTTCGATTCGCCATCATAGATCTATAAGGACATGTTTGAGTCATACACCGAATTGCAGCAAGTCAAAGACGTTGCAAACATCCTTGCTACGACGGCCGAGTGGCCCCAGCTTTATGATGAGGCTCGACTGGCGGACAACGAAGTCCCCGTCTATGCAGCCACCTACGTAGAGGACATGTATGTCCACTTTGACCTGGCGTCGAAGACCGCGGCAAAGATCAAGGGTATCAAGCAATTCATCACAAATGTTATGTATCACAACGCCATCCGAAGCAAAGCAGACGAGGTCATGCAGCAGCTCTTTGCCCTACGAGACGACACGATCGACTAGGCCGTTGGCCGTTTGTTGGAGCTGTAACGTGCAATTAATAGATGAGACATGTTGAAAGCAATATCTTCGTCTTTGTCCCTAGATTCTGACTTAGGGACAGTTTGAGGCGCTTCGAGCACCACGACTTTGAGCTCTATCCATGTTGATGGGAGAGTCGTATGTGTTGCACATAGGTGACCTTGAGTTTCAGCGGAATACCTCGGTAGTTGGATTATTAGAAAACCTTGAAATAAAGTCAGTATCCGGCCAAAGGTCCCTCTTGGGAATGACCTACAGCTCCGCCAATTATAAACAACCGTTCTTCCTCCCGTTGTACCCACTGGACAACCTTACTTGCACTCTGTGCAAGTGCATTGCGATTGGCATTGGGGCTAGCAACACAGTAAAGTTCAAATATTGGAGTCACCCAAGCAAAAGAACTGGCTGATTGGGAAATACAATGGTGAACTTTTACATGAGCATGCTTAGCATGAATACTAGAGTGCAGGTTATTGTATGTTGACATCAATCTGAAGAAGAAGGAGCACCAAAACTTCATTAGCACACGGACATAAAATGGGGTTTAAGAAACGGTGTAACGGAGTTGACAAACCTTCGACGCCTAGAAATCGATGTGAACTCAGGTTCGTAGGAGGACATTGTGAATTGGACATTTGCCCGAGATTTATACAAGAAATGATGCAAGACAGTGCCAGGAACAATATCAGTAGTAGTCGGACGACCTCCATCGATAGCTTCTTTGATGATGTTGATACTATTATTCTTCTCCAGTTGCTGCCAGCGCCGGATCGAGTTAGTGTGTCCTAAACAACCCGGATTCTACTGACAGATTTACATACCTCGACAAGTGAATTTCGCATCTCCTGCATCTCGAAAAACCCTTCCTTATTCGGGCTTATCAGGATGATGGCCACCGACTGCTCTGTTGTCGTCTCGCTGGCAGAAGTGCCTGAGTTTTCGCGGAGATCAAGAAAACTGACATACATATATAGATAACCGCTGCTGTTGAATCCCGGTAAACAGACTGGGATCCAGCTTTCCCCACCTCCAGCTTTGATGCCTTCTGCTTCGAAGATCATGTTGAAGAGAAGTTGTAAGTCACCAGGATGCAGCGAATGTTTCTTGGGTCTCACAACACTAACTAATCTACCCCCGGCAACCACCAGACCATACAGTAGGCTGCTCACCTTTGTTTTTAAAAGCGCATTGTTGATCGCTTGTCGATGTGACTTGCGGATTTTCAAGCATTCCAATGCGGAAAGGAAAGTGGACGGTGATCCCTTTGTGAAGCTGTCTGCCAGAGTAGACAGTAACGTCTCGGACCCCTGCAACGGCCTTTTGAGATCGGTAGACGGTCGAACAGAAAAGAGATGTGTCAACGAAGGCAGTGTTAGGGTAGACAAAATCTGCATGTACAAGGCTTCTAGCTGTAATTTCAGCTGCGTATCGCTCTCCAAGAGTCGACTAATGGCTACCAAATATAATGGACCCTTGGTAACAATCACAAACTTTGTATCCCCGGCGCAAAAACTGGTCAAACGATCATTGGCATCTTCATAAAACGATATAATCGTCAGAATGACACCTATGTAACCCGAGATCAGTCCGCCATCACCATGTCTGGTCCAAATGGGCTTCCCAGCAGCAGACAGGATGAGATAGTGTTTTCTTTTAGACTTCCATCTCTCAAGGAGCAGCTCTGTGATTTGGATTGAAGTCAGTGACATCACTACACAACCATAGATCATCACTTACCTTCATTCCTGCCATCATCATCCAGCTCCCCAATAGGCTCAAATTCACTAGTGAAGTCGTCTTCAACATCATCGGTCCGAAACTCAGGGAATTGAAGAAGTCCACTGCTGTCCTGCTGAACGTCTCCAGACTCTTGTGCAAGGAAGTCGCTGAAAACATTTTCTGCCTCACCGAGCTCTGTGTTTGGTGCCGTGCTTCTAATGCTCGCAGAATCCCCCGCATCGCTGCCTTTCGAGGCTGTAAGCTGAGTGAGGCTTGCTTTGGCTCTTAGTGACCCAAAAGGACCACGGGTAGGGTGGTTTTCTTTTCCGCCATCGTTTAATTGTAGGAGGCTAATGTCCGGTATCGACACGGCTGTTGTAGCCTTGGCCTGCAAACTAGAGGATGACGACTGCCGGGTTGATCGAGGCGAAATGAACCCTTCATCTAATAAACTCAAGGTGTTCGGACGCGGGGGGAGGGGTGGAGGCCGTTCTTCCAAGCGCGCGGAGGAGTCATCGCTACCGGTTTTCGAGGGTTCTTTCGCGGAATTCTCCTGGGTTCCGTAGTTATTCCCTCCAGCGCCGTCATCGCCCGGTGCGACTTGCGGTTGCTCAAGAGCGTTCGGGTTCATCGTACGCAGATCATGCGCATCGATGGCAGTTCATAAGCAGGTCTTGCTTCATTTATGAACAGTGATCATTAATAATAGTCAAGAGGCGTCAGACATAATTATCTTTGAGAAAGTAATAATGTCATGAATATGCGGCGGCGGGTCATGTACGTGGATTAGATAGTAAGTGGAGCTAGGTTGACGTCGCTGGAAGGCCGGAGCATCAAGGCGGACGGAGACCCAAAACATCTCCGCCTGGTCTATCTATTCAGGCTGCGTGTCTTCAGTTGTTCGCAACCACCCGCAAAATCATCTGATCATGTCAATCCTGATGAGCAAAATATGAAGCGCTACGATCTGAAGCAATTCCGCTTACCGAGTATCCACTACTGGCACCATGAGCCTTGATCCGACCTCTTTTCCAAGGTCCAACTCCCCCGCAAGCTCCGACAGCTCCTTTACGCGCTCCCGGTTACGAGGGAAGGAGGGTACGCAAACTCCGATTCAAATACGCAATTGATGACATATAATTATCCGAGACTATACAGCTCACTTATTTTCGCAAACAGAGCCCTTGAAAAAAGACAAAAATTACCGCCGCTATGCTTCCACTGTCGAAAGAGCTCTCTCGTTGTTTGACACAGCGCTACAGGAATGGGCGGACTATATCTCATTTCTTAGTCGCCTCTTGAAGGTAATCTTATGCCTCATACACCTAGAACACGAGGAAAATTGCTCACTTGGTTTAGGCTCTCCAATCGCATCCCGCAGACTTACCAGTCGTCCCCCACAAGGTGCTTGTAGCCAAACGCCTCTCACAGTGCTTGAACCCTTCACTACCATCGGGTGTACACCAGAAAGCGCTCGAAGTGTATACCTATATATTCAATCTGATTAAGGTTCGACTTGACGGGGAAAAAAAAAATTGAGTGACCATCTGCTAATGCCTCTAATCGGCCAAATAGTCTGAAGGCCTGTCACACGACCTACCGTTGTATCTGCCAGGCATCGCGCCCACTCTTACCTTCGCCTCGCTCACAGTACGTCCTTTGTTCTTATCCTTGATAGAAAATCATATTTGCGGTCTCGAGCCATGGGCCATTCGTCCGGCCTTGAAGGCTATAATCTTGGCCCTTTTACCAGGCCTGGAAGAGGAAACCAGTGACGACTTCGATCACACGCTGCGACTCGTTAACAAATTCCGCGACATTGCAGCAACGAAGCTAGAGACGCAGAGAACCGGGGCGGACGCGGAATCAAGCGGTCAATACTTCTGGCAGTGTCTTTTCCTGGCATCCATAACCAGCCCTAGCAGACGTTCAGGTGTCTTAGCTTACCTGAACCGATATTTGCCTAAGTTAGGCATTACGGATCGCAGACCGAGTAAGGGTGATGGGAGCAACTTTGAGGACATGCCACATGATATGCGCGTGGCGGTGGACTCCGTTATCATGCCTGAGCCGGGTTTGCTTATTAGGTGTTTTGCCTCCGGTCTGGTGGACGAACAAATTCTCGTGCAGCGAAATTTTCTTGACTTGCTTGTGACTCACCTTCCACTCAGCTCGCCTATACTGCAGTCGCGGATCACAGATGATGACCTGCAGAGATTAATGATCGCAGCTGTTGGTGTGGTTGCCCGACGAGACATGAGCCTAAACAGGAGACTGTGGGCGTGGTTCCTAGGGCCCGAGGCTGCAAGTGATCAGCCATCTTTCGAAGGTGAAGGAACAACTGGATCCTACGCTGTTGATGACGAACAGTTATCGCAGTCAGAGTATTTCAGTCAATTTGGTCTAAAAGCTCTTGTAAAAAGTCTGCTTCGGTTGAATGAGCAAGACGCAAGAACTCCCTCGGAAAGGGCAAAGCCATTTCGAATCTCACTTTCCTTGATGGACAGATGGGAAGTTGGCGGTCATATCGTTCCTGCAGTATTCCTGCCCCTTATGCGCAATATCCAAGCCTTCGGAAAATCATCTTCCAAGCAGCAGTTTGACGAGGTATTTCGCAGCGCCAGTGCCTTCTTCGATGGTGTCGAAAGCGGCGTGATCTTTTCGGAGCTTCTTGGCCTGATAGACTGGAGATCTGATAATCATTGTAACAAGAAGAGGCAGGCTTTGGACGACTTGCAACTCGCTCAGTTCATTTTGGACAATTTCAATGTCCGTGAAGAGGACATGCTTCTTACCCATGTACCTCTGCTGGTGCTTACTATCCTAGTAAAATTGAGCGAACTTTCATCAAACACAAGGAATTCCGAAATTGCCCCTGACGAACTTCTTGAATTATCGAACGGGCTTATGAGAGTTATGAACTCCTTGACAACGCTACTCACAGAGAGAGCGTTTGCAAGAAAATCTGAATCGGCCAAGGTGATAGCGGACAATTCGCTCATGGACATCAGCGACATGGACATTATGAAAAGAATTCATAACTTCTATGATCAAAGCAGAAGCAGTTTGGATCTACCACCACTTCCTTTTCTTCCCAGACAGTTGGGTGATCTCATAACACGGAAAGCTCACGATCTTGCCGCATCGGCCCTCGAAAAGAGCAATGGTAGTATACCTATTCAAGAGATCCTGACTCTTCTGGTTGCGCTGCTGAAGCGACTACCCAAATCGTTTGTGTTCCATGACAGGCGCTTCTATCTGGCTATTTGCAGTCGATTGAAGATTGACCAGGCAGAACAATCTACACCGTCTTTCTCGACTATTTCTTCCATTGTCTCCGCAGTGACCAGCTTGTATTTCATACAGGCCCCTGGGTACTATATCAGCTACGAGGATGTTGCAGGACTGATACCAACCCTCGTCCGACATCTTTGGCAATTCCTCTCGCCCGCAAGCCCCAAATTTCACGTAGAGGCTGTCCGCTGTCTCTGGCATCTACACTCGGCTTCTTGGTCAGATCATATTGTTGAGGCGTCCATAACATCTCTCATGGTTGGCTCAGCGCCAGGCTCCCACCATCTGACTTCTGAAGAGCAGGCTGGAAAATATTTTGTTCTCTGGAATCATAGCCACCATGGCTCCCACGAAATTCCTCCAAAACAAGCGCACGATGCGAGAAAAGCCCAAACAGCTTACTATTCGTCAATGCTTGAACGCCCACTTTTTCTTGTTTTGGATCTTCTGACTCTAGGCCCAAATGAGGCTTCACAGGCAGTTCAGCGATGGCTGCAAGATTTATCATCCATTGAAAAGTGAGCCTGACCCCGACGGTGAGGTTTGTATCGATTTCTGATATCTCTTAGGGTGTTTCGCATCGTGATCTTGCGACTTGAGAATCTTCTCTTGCGAAAAGAAACACTGTCAGAAAATGAGGGCGATAACGTTGTCATTTCCACTGACGACTATAAAGAGTGTAACTACCTTCTACGGACAATCTACAATACCCTCTGCTCTCTGTCGCCCAATGGATGGATGTCTCTTCTTACTCAGACATTGAATCCTGTGGATAAACAAAAGGATGGTGCTTCTGAAGGTCAGTTCTGAATACCTCGTTCTGTGTGCTTGGCTTACCGTCAACGGACTTAGATGGCGCCGAGTTCCAATCTCTCCACTCTATGATTTTCCAGCTATCCTCAAAGGTAATTATTGGGAGAAGGCGAAATGCAGTATCACAGGCGGAAGAAGCGAAGCTCCAACAGACCTCCCTGCTGGTTATAAGACAACTTCTTCAAGGGCCCGGAGGTGAAGAGATTGCTGAGTCGGGCATTGACTCCTTCTTGGTTGATCAACTGTCTTCTGTCCTCGACGAAGGAGGTAGCATCGAATTACAAGGGGCTATAATAGACACCCTTCTCTCGGCGTTGAAGGTCCGATTCGCACAAGCATACCTACCACCGCCCCCTCCCAGGCCGAAACATCAGCGTGCACAGTCTCGTGAGCGGCTCACAAGTCCGTCACTTCTTTCCTTTACCAGTGATAAGGCTGATAGAGGTGCTTTGCCTCCTGTTCCACCTCAACCTCCTTCCCGCCTCCTAGAGTGTCTTCTCAAAGGCATCAGCTCTAAAAGTTCGAGAGATATCGTGGAGAAGTGGACTCTACTACTTTGTGAAGTTCTCCCTCTATATTCAGGATCCCTCTTCCAGATCCTGCTCATGTTAGTGGAATGCTTCTGTAAGGAGATCCAATTATCATATACGAATCTCCAGCTCTCTTTTAGACAAACCGACGGTTGGCCAGAAGATCGTTCAGAGCATGTCACCATTACCCTACTTACTGGACTTGAGACGTGCATAGCGGCCGCTCACGAACGCCTTCTTGTGGAGGAAGCGAACGTACCAGCTGCCAAAAGCCCTGACCACGCTCATGGGTTCTTTGGCAACATGGTGTCAGGGGTTTTTGCGACCGACTCAAACCAGGGGCGGTCAACCGCAGCGAACAACAGATTAACAGTATTATTATGCTTCCAGGATGCCGTTCGATTATGCTTTTCCATATGGTCCTGGGGTGCTGTGGAACGAAGTGGTCCACCCCAGGATCCCGAGTCTCTCGCATCCTTCCAATACACCTCTCTGCGGATGAGAAACAGGTCTCGTCGAATACTTGAGCATCTTTTCACTGCGGAGGCCCTTGAATGCTTAGAGACGATGGTAGAGATGTGGTCAAGAGCAGACCCTGACACATCACCACTAATTCTTAGTTTGCTCCACACTCTGGATGGATCTCGCCCAAAGATCACCATTCCAGCAATCTTCAATGCCATTTATACACGAACCAACCCTGCTGCCCTTGAACCCCACCGTAAATCTGCCTTGACATCAAACCTCACTGAATCGGAGCTGGCGGGTTTTCTGGTCACGTATGCCAGGTCTCTGGATGATGATGTACTCGACGAAATTTGGACAGACTGTACAACATTTTTGCGTGACGTCTTGAGCAACCCCTTCCCCCATCGACAGATACTTCCCCGGCTAGTGGAATTCGCTGCTATTCTAGGAGCCAAGATGGAGAATACAACCTTCGGCGAGGATCGACGGATGAGAAAGGACCTAGGGGTATGTTTTACCGCAGCTTTCACCATGCAGTGCAGTTATTAACTTCATGCAGGATGTATTGCTTCGCCTGCTTACCGCCATCTTCACAAGCAAACCTATGGGATTGTCCCAGGATTCGAGTATGCTGGGGAGGCCATCCCTGGATTATGACAACTCCGCTGTACCGCACGCTGGCCCTGACGATATGCTCAGTATTCTTGCACTCTCGATGCCGTCTTTTACAGCTCTGTTAGGTGATTCTGATCGCATCATCTCCGCTGTGTCAGGCATATCCTCTCATGTGATTGGGCCTCTTCTGCGTTCGCGGCTATTCCCTAACAATATCAACGGCAGCGTGATGTCTCTACTGCAACACATTGCGAAGGTTCCAGCTGCTGCAAAAATCTGGAAGAAGGACATCGCCGATGCCTTTAACGATCCACGATTTTTTGGCTTCCAGGTTGAACTCGTGAGAAGCGGTTGGATGAAGCTACTCAGGCAATGGGTAATTGCCGACAAGGACCGTCTAACAGAGTTGATGTCTCGTCTTCCACCACCGAGCACAGCGGGACTAATGTTCGGTGTTGGAGCGTCTGCTGCTCGCTTGGAAGCTGACCGGAAGGCTCAGTTGAACCTGCGGAGGATATCACTGCTAATATTATCTGCAAATGACGATTACTTCATTGGAGAACTACCAGAGCTGCTCCAGAAGCTGGAAGATCTCCTTGCAGCGACGAGCTCCTCATCTCCGTCGTCCACCACAAGAGCAGAGATATTCATGGTACTTCGAGCGCTTGCGCTCAAGAGTTCAACTACCACACTTGCGCCATTTTGGCCATTGATCAATACAGAGCTTCAAGAAGCTATTTCTAGCATACCGCTTGGCGCGCAACAAGAAGTTTACAATGCATACTCGCTGCTGCAGGCGTGTAAGCTTCTGGATACACTGCTTGTTCTAGCGCCAGACGATTTTCAGCTTCTTGAGTGGCTCTATGTCAACGACACGATTGATGCTGTTTACCCCCCTGAGCACCTAGAATCAATGGCACTTGCAGATGAGATATCGCAGACCTTGGGTGTACGTGGATCGGCGCCACCTCATTCACCGTGCGAAGCGACCGAGTCTGGCGACGGAATGAAGCGACCTCAGCTGACATTGGACTGGATCCGTGAGACAGCAAAGGACGAGCTTATTGATCAGGTCCTTCGACCGTTTCTCGACCGACTTAGTATTAATGCTTTCGAAAGCACTTATGGTATGGGAAGTCCGGACTTGAAGAGTTGCCAGGACGACTTATTGGCGGATTTGTTTAACGAGAGCACCATGGCCAATTGATGCGAGCGCTTTGTTGCTTCATATTTCTTATATCTTTTAGTTTATATCTGTCTGTACAATACCAGACAGCATTGATGTATCATCTGTTGCCCTCTTAATAGATAGAACTGCAATGTATGGTGTAAGGGGTGCCATACCTAGTAGTAGGTGCGTGGACGCTGTTGCATATTATATCTAATGAATATAGGCAGTTGTTAAGTGCTGGTAAAATATGCAAAGAATGGCCGCACTAAAATAATATTACTTGCTCTATACGTTTGGCGACGATATATTTGCGCCTGCAGCAGTTAGACATCAGAAGCCGGTCCAGAGAGGAGTTACCGGATGCAACCGCATATTACAGAGCCAAAACAAGCAACACCGCCGCCACGCTCTCGTGACACTCAAGTGCCCAACTTCATCTCCTGATAACAATGTGAGAAGAAAATATTTTCCTGCTCTATTATCGATTCCAGAAGGATGCTTCTCGCTAACTGTAATCTTAGCTTTCCAAGCTCATGATCAGACATGATTGCACGTAAGAACGCGATTTCTCTGTTGCGCTCTTGGACGCCCAGGTTGGGTCCCATATCCACCTGCGGCTTCTCGACATTCCGAACCCTCAGGAACACAGGTACAGCATTGCCTGCGAGAAAACCTGTGGGTGCATTCCGTGGAGGGTAAGAGCTTCAAATTCCTGGATTTGATGGTTTTATTGAGTATATGGGATGTTGTCCTGACGTCTGTTCTAGGCTGTTTGGGTTCCTCGCTGGAACTGCTGTTGCCAGCGCTTCGGTCTACTATTACATCTTAGGGGAGTACAGAGTCGCAAATCAAATGCTGAATGAAGATATTCATGTATGTCTTTCTTGACTTTCGCCTATAACGGAATTGAGGATTCTCCCCCTCTCCCCTCGCTCCCTGTCCCTCTGGGAGTGCTACCTCGCTATATCAGAACACCCGAGTGCGCGCAGATCGACGCAATGGACTGAATACCTCATTTATTTTCTTGCGTCACTTTCGCGCTCATCTATTGTATGGGTCATACTGATTGAGTTCGTTAGGCTCTACAAGCTGCTACAACAAAACTGCAAACTTACGTCACGGAACTGGAGGCAAAGATAGACCAGTTGCAAAAGAAGAAATGAAGGCAATTTGTTGGATCGTCTTCAATCTCATGGGTTTTTTCTTCTTACTCTCGAGTATCATATCTTGTTTAGGTTCTCTACCAGCTTGAGTGTATCATGTTTTAGGTGTCGTTTATACGGGCTCCACAAGAACAACATATCTGGAGTCATTTGAGATCCCGGATACTCTATATTGTACCTCTGTATACTTAACGCTCCCATCAAAGAACCAAATCAATCAATCTACCACTCAATGGACGTGGCCCATTGCCATGCGCCCAAGCACGTGACTCCACTCCTATGTGGATCCTCTGGTAGTTGGATGATGCAAACACCACCAACACTTATCCATGGCGCGGTATCTTTCAGTCTACTATAAGAGCATCACAGAAGATCGTTCACACTGGCAGGCAACTATCAGAATGGAAGCATATTAGGCCATATCATCCAACGCTTCACATTTCCATCATGTATCGTATCGAAGTTCTCCCCAGCACCTCCACCCATGTCACGCCCGGATGGACCTATGTCCCTGACCGCGGCTTCGACCCAGCGCAAGCAGCAATTACACCTACCATCGGCAGGAAAAGAGGAATCCGCGATGGTGGTCGCACCGACTTATCTTCGCGCCAGAACAACGCGATTATTCGCCACTTAGCGGAGCTTGACAGGGAGAACCATCGAGACGTGCATATTCCGATTCCAACGAAACCGAAGGATGCAGCCGGTAGAGGTATTGCAAGCATTGCGCAGAGATTCTAAAGCAACCCGACCATGGCTAACGTGCTTTTATTACTGCTAGGGACACGAGGGAAGACAACTTCAAACGTGCGCCGTATCCTACAATCGCAAAAAACCTTCCGAAACTACCTCGATGACGAGGAGGCGGCCCTGGCCCAAGCCGCCCAGTCGAGTATACAAAGACCCTCCCTCAGCAAGGTCACCAAGCCCTCCCGACGAAGTCTAACTCCCGCTGCTACCCCGCTCGACTCCTCGAAAAGGAAGCAATCCACCGTACCACCGTCAAGAGCCTCGACGATCCCGCCAGAGACCAGCACAAACGCGAGCCCTGACACAGACGAAGACAAGAAACAGCCGGAGCCAGAAGCGGAGAACCCTAACCGCCTGATAAAATCCGAGTACGACAACGATCCCCTTCTAAGGTCGTACATTCCCTCGGCACCCTCAGAGCGCATCATGCAGGCACTTCTCGCCGAACCGCCACTCACATACAACGCGGCTCGTGCTGGTCCGCCCCTAACCGCCAAGGCACCACGGCACTTTTGCTGTATGTGTGGATATTGGGGAAAGATTCGGTGCAAGAACTGTCATGTTCGGACCTGCGGACTAGCTTGTTACAAGGTTCATGAGGACTCGCGATGCGGAGCTTTCTTTTGAGGTATCTGGTGCTCGTGCAGATCGGTTTGGCTGGTGCGGCTTGACAAAACTTATCGAGGTTAAAAAGTCAAGGTCGAAATGCCAGCTTCATGGCTGTCAAGACAGTAAGTCGCGAAGCCTTGTGTGAATGGCGCAGGAGTCCCATAGCACGGTTTATCGCTGCTGGATGGAGGCGTCATTATCCACCCCTGCTCTCGGAGTCCATCACAAAAGCTTGACTCGTTACCGTCCCCAATGGTACAAATCGGTTGACGCGTCTCCTTCGTGATCGATGGAATGCCTCATCACGAATTCAATCCCAGACGAATTAAACGGATCGGGCAGCCTACCATCGCAGCTGGTGGGGGGTTTGTTTGCACGCAGCAGCAGCAGCAGCAGTAGCAGCAGTAACAGCAGTAGCAGCAGCAGCAACAGCCATCGTCAATGTGACTAAGCATCGCCAAGGACTTTCAGTAGTCCATAATACTACAAGTGAACAATCCTGGTTGTCACGTAGACAATTTTAATGATCGATGTCTGTGTACATAACATCAATTCAGAGAAATTTCCATATCCAAGAATCAACACTTCATCTTGATACCAGCGCGTAACTCCTCTTCCCGAATCTCAAACATGACCTGTGCTCCAACAAACAGTGCGCCACAAGCGGCAATAAGGAAGCCAATACCCGAGTATGACCCAAGAATCTCGGTTAGGAGACCCTTGAGCCCATCCAGTCCCAAGGCAAATCCAACAAGGTTGGCAATCATCATCATAAGGATATTGCCAACAGCGCCGACACCGCAGAGAACACGGTATGCGGTTGGGCGCGAGCGCCACGTGCGTGCGGGAAACAGCAGAGTTGCGATGGTCTCGGGCAGGAAAAAGAGGGTGATGAGCCAGCCCCACATGAGGAGACGAAGGTTAATGTCATGCCACAGAGCGACGAAAGTGAATACAACCAGGAAATTGAAGATCTGACGTGCTTTGGAGAGCAGGGCTGGCGACGATTTGTTCGCACCTCCCGAGCGTGCTCCTCCGCCCAGGGGTATGTAGAGATAGCGGACGATCCAGCGGTTAAAGGATCGGTGCCAGCCGCGCCAGAAGGCAAAGACAGAGTAATTGTTCGACACACAGCGGACCATATTCTCAGGGGGATCGATGCCGTCGACTAAGGCCCAGAGGCGGAAGAATCGCCAGGGAATGAGGAGCTTGAGCCAGATCATATGTAGATTGAAGAAGGCGAGCATGCTAAGTTGCCCCGTAGAATACAGGGACCAATCGGGCGATGCCTGGGAAATAGCCAGGGCGTATATATAATGAAGCATCAATTCCATGCTGAGCAACGTCAAGAAGAACCGGATGCCGTATAGAAGAGTACGAGTCTTTGTGAGGGATGGTGGTGGATATCTCTGCTGAGCGATATAGTCGTTGAAGGTCAGGATTGGACCGGTCAAGTACAAAGGAGAGTAAAGGGCATATGCGACGTAGTTGCGAGCACTGAACGCAGACTGTTCTGGCGGGATGCTCACACGGTCACGCTCCGACAGCGCTGCCGGATCGAGCTGTTTCTTCTTATGGCTGTCAGTTATCGTTTGCAAGAATCTGTGATCTCGGAGCATACTTCAATTGCGCTCCCTGCTGGATAATCCAAGCTCCAGTAGTAATCCATGTTGAAACTGATCAACCGGAGGACCGTCAGGTTGAAGAGGATCTCCCAGCGGGGGATTAAGCCTCCAAAGCCATCGATATACTTGGCCCATTGCACCAAGGAAGGTTCTCCACCACCACCACCTGCTGCGAAGAAAGTGGCCACGCGTTCAAGCGGGTATCCGGCACAAAGCTCGTTGGAGAATAAAGCGGAGATGTTGAAGATCCAAGTGGCCGCAGGGATATATTTCCTTGGAAGAGACTTGGCAATCTTGTAGTTCAAGTACAGAATCACGAGGACCTTGATAGCCGACACACCATGGAGCGCAGTTATGAAAACGAGAGCAAAGTAATAATCGAATCGCACCCGTCGATCCAGTCGAGCGTCTCCAGTAGTTGCTGCATCCGCACTCCGAGAAACAGAGCTGGCATCGGACCGCAGTAGATAGCGCTCATAGACTCGACGAAGCAAGGGATGAGCGACGAGAAGGATGAGAAGGTAGGGAATGTTATCACGAAAGTTTGAGAATTGGGCATCGGAGTTGTCCTATTCAATGTGGCAATCAGCATCATGCAAGATGGCAGATATGCAGCCAATACTCACCACCTTACGGCCAGGTATCCAGCCTGGTGATAGCAAATGTTCATAAGCAGAATAACCGGGATGACTCTCTAGAGCAAGTGATCAGCAGGGGTCTCCAAGCTCCCCCCAGACTCGCAACCACACGCCGTACCTTTCGAAGCATCAATAACAGTCTTGAACATCATAGGCACCACGGTTAAGAAGACAAGATAGTAAACAAAGAATTCAGGCGTTCGCCAGTTGGGAGGCGAAGCGCCATTGGCGATGGCATTTGCGCGAGCATCTTTCGCAGACGGGGGTCGCGTGTCAGCAGCGGCCTTTAACGAGGTGGTCGCAGACGAAGTAAAACGAGTGTCGAGGGTATCAAGAGAGTAGAGTCTCCGGAACCAGGAAAGGATCGAAGTCATCTTAACAGAAGCATCGCGTGCCGGGGCCCATGGACAAAGCTGCGGAGAGAAGAGGACAATGGGTTGCGGAGATCTGTACTACGGACACTGTAGATAGGGGCGGAGTAAGCCATAGATTACCTAGGCTCCTAGGTACAGTAGTCAAGATTCACGAGCTTGGATTGACTATAATTATACCAGGACATCTACTACGTAACAACCAACAGTGTGGGAATGTCATACGCCTCTTAAAGCTTAGATTTTCAATAACTACTGCCATTGCAAGCCAAACCTTCAGCCTTTCATCTGTGATCTGGAAGATCCCATTCCTAAGGTAGCGATGAGTAAGGTACTTGTCAAAGTCTAGATTATCATTGGTCAATATGAGTGCCTGACCCTGAAAGGCACTAGTGTTTGAGCTAGCCTAAAATGGAACAGGACTGCTATATTTGGAGGTCTCAAGCAGCTTTGACGCCTTGCAGCCTGAGGCATAAACGCAGCTAAAGCCCCACTTGATCGCCAGAATGAACGTCAACCGATAACTACATAGGTCTAGTATGATCAGACAAACACTCCAAAGATATCAGAACGGGAAAGTCCTGAACCGCAGAATAAGAACCGGAGCGTTTGTCAACATGGCATCGCGGCGAGTATTTCTACCCCGATCCTTGTCGCGTTTCACATCTTTTCCTATCTTGAGACGTCATGGAAGTCATGACACGTGACTGACATGTATCAGACTGCATTCAGAGTCCACGGCACTGTACAAGGCAAGTACTTTGATTGCTACCTTTGCAGTCTGGCTAGCGTAGTTCGCGTTCGTGCTTTGCTATTTTGTTACATTGAATGGTTACTAACTCGATCAACGTCTCCAGGTGTTGGGTTCCGGTAGGATGAATCGATTCTGTATGAGACATCCAGCATGGACATGTTTCTAACTCCTATATTTTGAAACTAGTGACTTCACTCAGAAGCGTGCAGTTGAATACGGGCTGAAAGGTTGGGTGAAGAACACTACTTGTGGAAAAGTCCGTCCGAACCCCCTGAGTTAGCTACATATCAGCAGATGCTAAAAATGGCAACAGGTTGAAGGAGAAGTCCAAGGTAATGAGGAGACGCTCCAGAAGTTCTTTAAAGACATCGATAAGGGACCACGTCTCGCACACGTGGTCAAGCTCGAGAAAAGGGATCTCAGCCCTGAAGAAGGGGAGGATCACTTCGTTGTCAGACGAACTTCCGATTCGGTCTTCGAAGCTACCAAATGATTGGGCTCAATGTCTTGTTGTCCAGACATTTCAGTCTTCGTCTTTAATCAAATGAAATCCTCTCCAATGAGCTGCTGAGTCAGTGCGAGCGTATGTAAACTCCACCGACTAATGGCTGTGAGAACATTAGAGAAGTATAAGTGCATGTAATGGTCAAGTTAGTCATGCTCTTCAGCTCTTGTAGGTCGGCATAGCGAGAATACTTCGGCAAACGGCATTGTTCAAACTCATAGACGGCATTTTGCCGTTCGGTTAGTAGACGTCCACCGCAACCTTCACCAATACATTTGCAGCAGCGTCTTAAGTGACGCAATGGGTCACCGAGTATATCGAGCAGCAACTAAACAAACTCGGAAAACCGAACACCGAACGCCGTTCAAATTTGCATCCCGATTTTTCTTCGGGCAGTAACTTACTGTAGATGCAGAAAATAGGGAAGACTGAGTCATTCGCCGTGTGGCAATCCCGGCTTCCCCCGAGGTCACATGGGCAGACTCCGGTATCTTACTAAGATACGATATCGTATCCAGATGACAGATACGAGATTATGCCAGTAACAGCTTCGCAAGTTTTTTGCCCATAGGGATAATGGGAAGGATGTACAATTTGCTTCTACTTCGTCTAGGGTCTGCAACTGATGAAGTGGATCCTTGATATTGTTTGAAGTTCAATTTTCCGTCTTGATCATGGCGTTATCATTGGTATCAATGGGTGGCTTCTCTGTAACTTCGACGTTCATTCTAGGTTCTATCAAAAATTGGATTCAGCCCGCTGGTTCCTCAGGCCCCCCAGGGCCCCCATATCGGTTTCCACCATCCATACCAATACGAATTGCGATCATCTAAGCCTCATTGGATCTGGTACGGCCTATCAGTTAATGTGCGCAATGATGACAGCTGTAGAGATTTTCTATGATGAGAAAATTTCCTTGTTTCATTCCAGATGAGTGCCCACTGTTTTTGTTTGGTTCCGCATCGCTTCCGGTTTTTGCCATAGATATGACTCTGCAAATATTTGGTCGGTTGCGTATATAAAGGACATGACTGTATAGACCATAAGCTGTGGTAGTCATAATTCACATATCCAAACCATCAAACAATACGAAAACATCATCCTCATATCTATTTCTCTTCAGACATCCTTATTTTACCGTCTGACAGAAAGTGATAACCGCCTATCCACATGAACTCGATAACAGCAACCATGCCCTTGCGGGCTACTGCATTCCCCAAACCATATCTCCGGTTTACTATCCGGACCTACGCAAGCGCAGCGGCTGCACCACGATGCAGTCGGCCCCTGCTAGCAAGCAGTAGCCACTTTCAGTCATTTACAAAACGGCCCATCTCGTCAACACCGCAGACACAAATCAAAGAATACTTTCCTCCGCCGAAGGCTCCTCACATCAAGGAGGTTGAGACGGCCTGGGTTCATCCTATGTATGTATCCTTTGGTTGATATCTACTTTTGACATGCTCCCGTGCTGACAATTTGTAGTTACACCGAAGACCAGATGCGCGCTGTTCAGATAGCCCACCGAGAAGCCAAGAACTGGTCCGACTGGGTGGCGCTCGGGACAGTCCGAGTGCTCAGATGGGGTATGGACTTCGTGACCGGGTACCGACACCCCAAGCCGGGCCAGGAACACGACGCCAAATTCAGAATGACCGAGCAGAAGTGGCTTACTCGATTTATTTTCCTCGAGAGCGTGGCTGGCGTGCCAGGCATGGTTGGAGGGATGCTGAGGCATCTGCGGAGCTTGAGACGAATGAAGAGGGACAACGGATGGTGAGTTCTCGTTTTGGTAATCGAGCTTCCCGCAGTTCACGTTGTTGCTAACAATAGCCAGGATTGAAACTCTTCTTGAGGAGGCATACAATGAGCGCATGCATTTGCTTACCTTCCTCAAGCTTGCTGAGCCAGGATGGTTCATGCGACTCATGGTTCTCGGAGCCCAAGGCGTCTTCTTCAATGGGTTCTTCCTTTCATACCTGATTTCCCCACGCACCTGCCACCGGTTCGTTGGCTACCTTGAAGAAGAAGCCGTCATCACCTACACTCGGGCCATCAAAGATATTGAGACAGGAAAGCTGCCCGATTGGGAGAAGTTGGATGCTCCCGAGATCGCCGTCCAGTACTGGAATATGCCCGAGGGGCAGCGCAAGATGAGAGACTTATTGCTGTACGTGCGGGCTGACGAGGCAAAGCACCGCGAGGTCAACCACACACTGGGAAACCTTCAACACAATGTGGATCCGAACCCGTACGCAGCCAAGTACAAGGACCCCTCCAAGCCTCATCCGACAAAGGGCATTGAGAATTTGAAGTCGACCGGATGGGAGAGAGAAGAGGTGATTTGATTCCTTCGTGTTTGTTTTCTTTCAGCATTTGGAGCCTGCATGTGATAGATGGCCTGTCTTTTCATTTGCTTCATTTGTTACCGAGTCTCAGGGGTTTGTTGATTCTATTGGTCTGATCGGTAGCTTCATTTTTTTCTGGTTCATCGGAGTGTGGAGTTCAGTGATACCTAGGCTACATGCCAGCGCTTCTCTTCTCTCAACAATGCCTGAATATCATAGTGTCGTGATGACTTGTGACGATGTTCTCCTCAATACTTCTAGAATCGATACACTTACCTAGGGTGCATGTGCCTTATGATTACGATTACGATCCGCGCCGAACCTCTTGGACCGGACGGAAAACTGTCGAATGCGGGGCAAAGGTTCGGGGTGACACTAGACCTGTTTTGGCAAAGTACCAACAAAGGGCACAAGGGTAGGCGGGTGTACCTGAGAGGATAAGATCATAAGACCAACAGCGATCGAAGTGAGACATAGGATAATGGGCAGAAACCATCGAGAAAAAGCAGAGACACAAATGAAAGCTCCTGATCATGAGTACTCTGTAGTATGTCTGTAATCAAAAGACATGAAATTTGGGAGTTGCTATAAATATGTCGAATCGCCATGATAGTCGACGTGTTGGCTCTCGGACTATTCGACCCGCTCGCCCCTTTAGTGGAAAAAAAGCCCCTTTTGAACCTCGAACAAATTATCGAGTGTCTTGTCGATCCGTCGCCACACATTGACCAAGCAATAATAATCCGGCCAACGGCCGATATTGACGTCTGATCTCCAAAAAACAGTACGGGACCATTACCGCCTCGATAACAATCTGTCCTCTCCACGTTGTGTGAGAGATCGCCTTATCAAACCGAGTCCGATCTGTTGCTATATAGATACTTTCGACCCGAGGGAAGAAAGCGGCCATCCAGAGTTCAATATTGCGGAAATATGGACGAGACTATTGATTCAGAATCCGTCCTCGCTCCCGTGAGGGCCTCGTCGCCGTCCCCCTCCATCCCAGCAACGCCTGCGATCTCCTCGTGTCCATCCCCTGACCGTACCTTCTCCACCATTTCATCCCTCTCAACCTCGTCCGCCACATCCGCCGATGCCAGGTCATCAATTTCGGTCTCTTCGAAACGACATGGGTACATCCGGCCACAGGGAGCCGAATTCGCCGAGTCGGCTAAGAATCGCGAGAGTGTGATGAGTCTGGGGAGCATTGCCCACCTACAGTACTATTTTGCGAGAACCGGTCTGCTAGACGGAAAGGGTGGGCATGCGCGCGAGTGGAAGAAGAAGAAAAAGCCCGAGGAGGAGCCTCGGCTCCTGTTGACACCTAATGCTCGGTTCATCGATGATTTGACGGAGAGCCCGACGGAGGAATATAGTTCAGATCTTGGTGAGGAGGACCCGGAAGACGAGATGATGCTCCCGCCGACGGTGAGCACGTACAGCGTGAAGACGCATCATATTCCGCCACCGCCGGATGTACTGGCGCTGCGGAGGGATTTGCTCGATGCGGTCGACAAGGCCGAGAAGAACATCAAGGACCTGGACTCGCAGAAGGAGCCTCCGCCGGAGGTGATGCCACCGCGGATCAGTGTATCTCGAGAAGATACAGAAGTGATTTCGCGGCCAGGCACGGCCAATGGTCCGCCAGGATGGCATGAGATTCAAGGCATGCGCATTCTGGACGCGGTTACTCTGGCCATCCGAGCGGCCAAGGTTTACTATACAGCGCATGAGCGCCCCGAACGGTTAGCTTCAATCAAGCCCGAGCGGGAAATCCGGCAGGAATTGTTTCATGTCCTGGAGGTGCTGAAGCGATGGGCCGCTCGCAATTTTGCGGGGGGCCTCCGCGAGGACGAGCGATCACCCATGATGGATTGGGTGTCAAATGTACGTCAGATGCTTGCCAGAGAGGAGAGCCTAGAGGCTTTGGAAGCGAAAGAGCGCGAAGGATGGGCCTGGGCGAAGGGCGACTGGAGCGGACGAGAACGGGAGCGCGAGGAATCGTTCCTGCGCAGCTTGCTAGAATCCGATACACCCTTGCCAACATGGACGTCCACCGATGGCGGGACATTGCCGACACCGATTCTTGAACGACTGCGGGACGGCCGAGACCTCGTCCGCATCCACAACCAGGCGGTCAAGAAATCCAAGCGACCGTTCGGCGAGATCAAGTCGTACCATCAAGACGTTGCCAAGCCGTATCGACGTGCGGAAAATCTTCGCTTCTGGCTGAAGGCGGCAGAGATCCGATGGGAGACGAAGCTGGAAATGGACGTGATGGGCGTTGTCCATGGCACCAGCGACGCGGCCTGGAGGCAATTCGACACGGCTCTTTTGTCATGGTGCCAGGCAGTCCGAGAAGAATTGATACGAGACTGGCGCGAGACACCGACGGCACCGGTCGCTGCATATACCCCCACTACTGACAGTCAGGGAGGTGGCGACCTTGCATGACATATTACAGATACTGGCAGTACAGACTGCAGATTACATATACCGGCGCAGTGTTCCGGAACTTCCTGGGTTGAAAGGGAGGGGCAAAGGGGCCATGGGATGGAATGAGTGGTTGAGTGGTACCACGTATTGAGTTCTCTGTTTGCTATCCATCATTTAGATACCCCTTACTTGTCGTTTTGAGCTATTCCACAATTTCATTTCTGCATACGCACTGGTTACCTATGTTCTACGTGTTTCAACTGCTGCGTGAAGCATATATCTGTATCTGCCTATTACTTGGCCAGCCATTTCATTTTCAATTCGGACTGGTGCACATTTGACTATCATCTCACCCCTCTACAACGCGGTACTTGATGAATTGCGGCTGAAATTCCAACCACCTTTGTTTACATTACAGCTGACTGCTGTGGGTTCCATGGTTGAATGGATTCTCTGACCGACCAAACTCCGCTCGCTCTGTTTATTTACTTCGGTTTTTGGTGTTTGGTAAGTAAATGGCCGGTAGCAAATACACATCTGTCTAGTCCGTGGATATTATACTTGAGTACTCATGTCTGAAAAAAAGGGGGGGAAGCAAAGAAATAATCATAATGATAATGATAAGGATATCCTGTAAGAATTCCCAGGGCAAAATGACCCCCTAACACAGAGCAATACGGAGTACGGAGTAGCTAGTTGCAATTATGATTGACAGCGGCCGGCGATCGACCGTTGAAAACGTCGTCAGTTACTGAATTCAGGCAATGCAAGGTGAGCCTGAGGCAGAACCGACCGCGGCCTAGTTTGATTCAAATCAATTAGTTTTGTCTGTATTTTACTGTCTGTCGCCAGCTGAAACTATCTACCTATCACCTATCACCTTCGCATCGAAGTATGATGTAGTTGCACCGCTCTTTTCTCCCCCTCCATATTGATCTCAGACCAGATGCAAAAATAATATTCAACCCGTTCAGGAACTCTGAAGCTTAATTCTACTTCAAGAATCAATTTTGTCTCCCTCACAGGGGGTTGTCCGCTCCTCTCCCACGGCGAAACAGAAAGGGGGACAAAGGGAGGCCACCGAACCGCACAGCAGCAGGCTGGTGGACACCTGAACAACTCAGGATTCCCCGACAGCACTAGCTCCATTCACCGCAGCCAAACAATCTACATTCCTCAGCCCACCACCTTCGTCTCTCCAGTACCTCCATTCTACAGTAGTTCTTGCGACACCAGGCCAGGGCGGTCGCCTCGTGGATTAGTATCCATGCACGCCGTATTCCCCAGTTCGACTGCCTCCACTGCTACCAGCCAGCTCGCAGATCCCACACCCAACCCTGATAGCAACAACAGCAACGACCCTTTCGCGTCGCAGGTTTCCTCGCCCCCGCCGCCGCCACCTCCTCGTCCTGCAGTATCGGTCTCCGTACCAGAGAACGAGCCCTTACCCCGTCGGATCAAGTCCAAGTCCTCCCTGCGGAGCATTCGGAGCCTCGGCAGTAGTCACCAGGAGGACGAAGGCTACGACAGCCAGGACCAGAGCGGCCTCGATAAAAGTCTTGTCCGGCCCTCGATTCTACGTCGTTTGTCTCCTGGGTTAGCTGCGCGGGTGAAACTGTTGGATGGTAGTAGCAGGGTCTCGACACCATCTCGCAGCCCAGGCAACGTCGGTCGAATCCCTGAGGAACAAATTAAGGAACTTGACAATCTTCATCATCAGAATTTATCTATCAAGGTCGAGAGGAAGGGCCGGTCTTGGAATGCTTTGCAGATAGCTGGCAAGAAGCAAGACACGCAGCAGACTCCTTCTGAAGCGTCGGAGATCCTGCAGCACGGTTCGGTCGAACGATCGGGAACCCCAACAGATCCGCAGCCAGCGGCACCAGTCGTCGAGAACCCTAAATCGCATACCTCCGGACCGCTTGAGAATATCGATCCTGACCATTTGCCCGCTGCGGCGGTAGCTTCCCCGCAAGAAGACTCGCAGGAGGACTCGCTGAACGAAGAAGCGGTGGATCAGACACCAGCCATGTCTGCCGTGGAGCAGTCTCAGATGCCGCTGGCAATTGGGTCTGCGACAGCATCCGAGACTCCCGATCAGACTGACTTTGAGAGATATATCCAGAGTACCAGCGACAACGAAGCGCAATCGCCTCGTCCGTCACCGCCCCCAAAAGACTCTCCTCCGTTGTCCAGTTCCTCATCGAATGTCCAGTCATACTTTAACCCAAAGGGCTTGCAACGTACTGAATCCATCTATTCTTTTTCGAGAGCCTCCTTTAGTAATCAGCTCTCGCAGCTCACCTCGATCACTCTTCCACAACCCTCGTCACTGGCGGCTAGTATCGCTGGAATCTCGAATGCACCCGCTGCTGTCAAGGCGTTGACAGGGGCCGCGGAGCAGATTCAGATATGGATAAAGAAGGCGTCCGATGTGTTGAGTGGCCTGGATGCTGAGGATGATGTGGAGTGGGCAGCAGCCGGCGGACGAGAAGGATTAGAAGGAGTGGACAAAGCCATCACACGGTTCGAGAGCTTGGTTCACGTGTATGTCAACGCTATTGAACAGGTTCAGCTGCGGCAAGACATCGGCAACGTCAGCCCGGACAGTCTGAAGACGATCGTCGTCCAAATGGACTCTATCATACAGAGTTGGGCGCAGATCAAAGGGCGACTGAAGGGGGTCAAGGAGCAGGTAGAATTAGCCATGGAGTGGGAAGAGCTATGGGCCAATGTCCTTGGCGATGTCGGTATGGAAATTGAGAGTCTCAGCCGATTGATCTTCGAGATGGAGGAGAAGCGACACTTCACGATGGCGAATGAGCAGGAAGGGACCAGCAACGGGCTTGATATCAATGAACTTGAGACGATCGTTGAGGAGACGCCATCGAATGGCGACATGGCAAGCAAACGCTTCAGCATGGGGCCTTTCTTCTCAGAGGCACCGCCGTTGGGCATGCCGATTATCCAGACCCCTCAGGATGATTCCCACTCCAGCCTCATGGCTTTGTTTGCTCGGATGCAGCCATTGAAGGCCTCTCTAGATTTCCTGCCCATGAGATTGTCCATGTTCCAATCACGGGCTGAGCGCATCTTCCCCAGTGCCTGCGAGGAGCTAGAAGACCGGCGAAATCAGCTGGTGAAGAGCTACAAAACACTGGAGGCCGATGCAGAGGCTCTGCGGAAAGAGCTCAGCGAGGACCGCTGGATTCTGGTCTTCCGCAACGCTGGAGCACAAGCACACAAGATGTTCGAGTCAGTCGAGAGAAGCATTGCCAAGCTCCAGGAAGGGATTGAGACAGGCTTGCATGTGCACAACCCTGCTGGCTTAACGAAACGAATTGAGAGCTACGAAGCGAAAAAGGTCCATTATGTTCCTGCTATTGAGCGGGTGATCTCCATCATCGAAAAGGGTGTCAAAGATCGACTCACGGTCAATGGAGAGATTATGAGGCTTTTGTCTGACATGTCATCCAGGATCGACGCTCTCAAAGCAAGTATCAAGGTGATGGATTCCTCGTTGGACGATCTCAGTCTTGCCAAGTCTCAGCACTTGCGGGACTCGATATCAACCATCGTCACGATGGACAGCCCCCTTGCGAGCAGTGTTGTCGACACCCCTGGGAGCTCCCCTGCTTCGTCAGTCGTCATGACGCCGGGGAATGGTCTCAAGGGCTCTGCTACACCACTGAACCCCTCAAGCAGGCGTGGTAGCTCCGTGGGTTGTTCTGCCACGCGGACTACTATGTCCAAGGTTCGAAGATACTCCGGACTTCCCCAGGCAGCCTCGGCTCTGAAATCGGCCATCCCTAAGCCTACGTTCTCGGCTACGTCCCCTAGCAAGAAAGATACGGCCATCACTCCGACGCCGGCGACGCGGAAGATTTCGCGGGTGCCGCCACCGCCCTCACCGTTGAACAACCGTCCACGGTGGACCACCAGCACCAATACCAACGATCTGGAAGTTGGTCACGTCTACAAGTCCAGCACGCCGTTCCGCAAATCATCTGCTCCGGCTCGGACATCGCGACCCTCGTCCACTCTGCCGATGCCGAACCCGCGCAGGCGAGACCAGTCTGCGTCTCCTGCTCCTCTGACCGCCCGATCTGTCAGTCGTGTCTCTAGCAGACTCTCCTCTCGCAGCCCGGCTCGGGGAGCATCTCCGTCCCCTGGCCGTTCCATCCTCGATCCTCCTCCATACAGCAAGCTTCAGAAGCCGGACCCAGCTGGCCTGGCCAATACCCCTCGCAACCGGCAGAGCTACGCTGGAATGTCGTTTAGCCGCAGTGTCTCACAGACGCACGATTCAAGCATGCTGAGTCCGACAAAGACAACTCGTCCTGGAACTTCGCTTGGCCACTCGGGAACAGGTAACCGACGCATCAGCCTTCTTCCTCTTCCCAAGCCACGGTCTGGCGGAGAGTCGCGCAGCAAGCTCAGTGAGCGACCGCCCTGGCGTTGATTCAGATTCTCGCCTAAACATCTGGAACCTCTCCTCTTCTTGTTTCATTTTAGGATCGCACGCATTTACGGCTCGCTGGTTCTTTGCGGTGTCATATACCAAATTGTTTGAGGACAGACTGGGTTTGCTTGATTCCCCATTCGCGTATGTTTTAGCGACGGATTGTACTATTTGTGCTTAGGGACTACAGATCATTCTTCGGTGTATGGTTATTTATTAAATATATTGTGATACCTTGCGGGTAGATTTGAGTCTATTTACTTCACATATTCTGAACTCTGAATATGCATCTATTCCCCCAGCTTCCTTCCAAAGATCAATGCGTCCACCAGGTCTTCGCTATTTTCCAACCGTGCAGCCCCGGGCACTCGTCCGATGACTTCGAATCCAAGTCTCTTCCAGATCTTGACGGAGGCGATGTTATTCTCGAATACGAGGTTAAATACCGAATATTTGTACCCCTATTGATGCTCAATTGGTCTGTCGCAACATACACAGGAAGCACAGGGAGCCTACCAGCTTGGGCGCATACTCCAGATACGTCTCCCCCATAACTATCCCGACCCCTCGGCCTCGCGCCGCAGCCGTAGTCAGGAATCCCGCATTGCAGACATGCGAGCATCGGCCTACACCGTCAGCACTACAGCCCAATCAAACAAACTGTATGCAGAATAAATTACCAGGATAATTCGGCTTAATATAGAACGTTCCCAAACACTCCTTCTTCCAATCCCTCCCTTCCCTAATCTCCTCCTCGTCCCCCGTCAGGGCTACAACTGCAAACGTCCCAAACCAGTACTCGGCGAACTTGGCCTCGCCCATCGGCTCCTCCATCGGATACGTGCAGCCTGCCTCAATCTCCGCGCGGAATTCATCAGCGAGCGTCGCCACCAGACCCGACGGGATGCTCGAGGCCCCGTGAGCAATGGGGTACATTGTGACAGGCGTGCCGTCTCTCAGGACCCCACGGCGGGGTTTCAGGGTTGGGGCTTTTTGGAGGGCTGATGCCGGAGGGGGGATTTTGGAGGAGGGGTTCTCCATTATGCTTGTCTTGGGTGGCATTTTGTTTGTTTGGGAGGGTAGGGAATATAGTGCTTCTGTTGCAGGGGAATGGTTTCGTTGTATATATATATAGGTTCGGTTTATCGGTCCAGCCGAAGTATATTTTTCTTGGTCAAAATGATTAGTCATTACTTGTAGATGGTAGGGCGTGAGAGTTGCAGTTAAACATTGATATACACAACGCTTGATATGTAGGCACTACCGAGGGAATTGAGCATTGTAGAACTGAAGTTTATTGAAGGTTTAATGGCAATTGAAGGTCATGCTCGTGCTTCTAATCCCAGAGCCAGCTGCATGCATGGAATCTTATACCGCTGAACTAGTGCAAAGCTAAATATAGACATGAACGCCGTCAAAATGAGAGAAATGCATCCACCTGTAGCGAGCTTTTGTGCCGATGCATAATAATATACAAAGAGGATATCCAGATCCTCATACTCCGTAGGTTGTTACCAATCCTCCGCCTCACAACTGGACCGTTGCCGCTAGGCCGACTCTCCTGCACACCCTAGCCAATGATTTGAAGAAAAGGATATGGGTATCATTTATCACTCCTTCCCCTCTCCCTCCGGATTCTTGATCGCCTGCATGAGTTCATACAGCTGCCCGATCTGCTGATCTATAACCACACACAAATCAGCATCAGTATACCCCCCGCCGAGCCCAGGATATAGAATTAGAATTGTAGTTGTACAACATACCACTCATCTTGTCCAACTTGGACTTATCCAGCTTCTCCCCAACCCACGCATCACCCTCCAGCTTCTGAGCATACAGCTGCCACTCCGTCAAGAAGCCGATCTGCACGCTTTAGCACTGCTCAATTTGACCTGAGGAAAAACGGGGAAGCGTACAATATGCAGAGGATTCTCTACGTTTCTGTGTGCGCGGAACTCGCTTTTCACGTATGAGTCGCCCAGGATGCGCATCTCGGGATCGAGCTTGCGGCGGTGGACGCGGAGGATGCGGCGGTAGAGCTGGAGTGGGGGGAGGAGGGCGAGGGCTTCGCTGAGGCTGGACTTGGAGCCCATTGTTGACGGCGTGGCCATTAGTAATCTGTGAAAGAGGCGCATGGTGTAGGTTGCCAGAAAGTGCTTGAGGGAAAGGAACGTGCAGATTGAGGACTGGATGATGACGATGAAGATGATGGATACTGCCGCGGTTGGAGAATGTATCCCGGAAGGCGGCGAGGAGATGGCGAATCATAGGGTCGGCATTCCACAGCGGTTGAACATTTTCCATTGTGTATGTAGGTAAGTTCTACGCAGAGGAGGACTCGCTTGGAAATGAGCGCTGACTGTGTCAAGTCGCTATCTCAATTGATCTGGCACCATATACATGTACGCGTTGTACGGAGTAGGACAACGCGACATCGTCAATTGACGACTGAATAGCTTCGAGCTCAAACCTGTCGGGCCGATAGCATCACTTATCGACATCGATGCTAAAACTTGCAAGGCTGCAAGCTGCACAACATGCTCCCCACCCCCTCGACAGACCACGTCTCCTTCGACACCATCTACGAACCCTCCGAAGACTCCTACCTGTTCCTCGACACGCTCTCCTCCGCCTCCGAATCACAATGGCTCTCCGAGCGCTTCAATAGCACCAGCACCACCACCAGCACCTCCCCGCTAGTCGTCGAAGTCGGCACCGGCTCCGGCGTCGTCCTGGCCTTTGTCGCCGCCAACTCCCACGAAATCTTTGGCCGCCGCGACATCCTCACCCTCGGCACAGACGTGAACCGCAATGCCTGCGTTGCCACCCGCACTACGGTCAAAACAGCCATCCAAGAGCGCCAAGCAGCCGCAGCCCTGAAATCCACACATGTCGCCTCGGTGCTGGGAGATCTTTGCAGCCCCTTGCGCCCGGGCTCCGTCGACGTTCTCCTCTTCAACCCGCCGTATGTGCCGACGGAGGAACTGCCGCGTCTGCCCTTGGTGACGGAGCAGGAGGCCGATCCCGCAGCGGAGCCGCTGTCAAGATCGGCCAAGTTCGAGCGGGACTCGTATTACCTGTCGTTAACGTACGCGGGAGGATTGGATGGGATGGAGACGACGAATCGGTTGCTTGAGGCGCTTCCGGGCGTGTTGCATCCTGAGCGTGGGGTGGCGTATGTGCTGCTCTGTGCACAGAATCGGCCGGAGGAGGTCAAGGAGAGGATACGAGGGTGGGGAGGGGGGTGGAAGGCCGAGTCGGTTGGGAATAGCGGGACGCAGGCGGGGTGGGAGAAGTTGGTGATTGTGAGGATATGGAGGGATATTTCTCAATAGTGCTATATACCCATTACGACATGCATACTGGCGAGCGCGTATCCAAATTTAGGTCTTGATTCGATGCAAATTGAATTGTTGTAGGTACAGGTGTGAGGCACTGCCGTACCTTCCATGACATGCCGTAGCTATCTGGCACCACGATCATATTTGTCTGAACGGTCTCCAATTGGCTTTTCCCGGCCATGTCGGCCTCATTGCCAATTGCCCGGATGAGGACTGTTGCTGGTCTTCACAGACGTCTTTGTAACACCGCTCACAAGAGCATTGCAAGAAGTCACCGTATCTGCCCTCGGATTCACAGTCACCACTCTGCTTGCTGGGACATTCCCCCCCTCAACCAAGAAGCTCAACGGAAAAGTCGTAGATTATTGCTTTTCTTCGCCCATCATCACAAGAGCATAAAGAAGAGAATGTCACCCAAACATATCACGAACATGAAAGGAAAAAAAAACAAGTAAACTCCCGAAGCCATAGACGGAAAAGAACCTAGCCACAGTACCCGTCTAGAAACCACGTCCCCGTCCCCGGCCGCGTCCCCGGCCTCTACCGCCCCGTGCACCACCGCGACCGCGGCCCCGATCCGTCTCCTTGCGCGCCTTGTTCTTGGGTTTTGGCTGGTCGTCCACGAGCAGAGTATCGAGAGGCAAGCTGTCAGGGAGGATGTAGTACCGGATCGTGGAGCCGCGGATGTTGATCGTGTCTAGAGAGATGGGATCGCGGCCCTTGGGTGTCATTTTGACGGTGCGCAGAGAGGTGTTCATCTGAGGAGAGACAGCGGTGATGGTGCCGTGGAGGATTGTGCCTGTTGAAATCCAGAGGATGTCAGTCGCGCCAGTGTCAAGTCACGGTGTGGTCGTGAACACCGGCTGGAGGCCAACACAATCGCCAGGTGACAAGGAGGACCGACCATTCTTCAGTTCAATCGTCACCGTTTCATTGGCGCATTTCATCAAAAACCTAGGAGAGCCGAATGTCAGTTCCTCTTCTTGTAGCCAGCCGTCCCAGTGCGAGACTACAATCGACTGCAATGTACTCACCGAACGAGCTTCATGTTGACGGATATTAATGTGCAGACACAAGAATTCTTTTGACTGAAAGCTGTGAAAAAAATAAATGTCGCCGAAAAAGACGAGGTAAATGAAGAGTTGACCAGGAAGAGTGGCAGTTGTCTCCGCCAAGTCTCTTGCGATTTGATGTCCCTAAAGTGATCACGGCTCAAGCTGATCCTGCGAGGAATGGCGAAGCTATATATCACGTGACTAGATTCTCAAACTATCCGTTTCTAAATCGTGACCACGATCTTGTACGAGCTCTACCGGCATTTCTAGAAGGGCTGGTATGTCGTCCGTAAATAAAGCGTGCTTTCATCTTGTTGATCTTGACTTATCGCTAAATGGTATCTCGCACATGAGAGAACAAGATAGTCGAACACCAACGAAAACATTCTCCGAAAGAGCCTTACAGAACACTATGTCGCACTTTGAATATGGCTACTTTATCATCATAAAATAGTATCTCTCTGACCTGGACGTCATTCGGGATCGAGTACAGTCAGAGCTGGGTTCATCTTCGGATAAAATTCCGCAGTCGGACAGCTCGAAGATGGACTCCATGACGCTGTCCATCCCATCTTCAAGCTCGCTCTCATTCATGTCCAACGCTGGCCATGGGCGACCCCCTGGAACAAACCCTTCGCTGTGGCTATCATCTGTATCATTTAGGTCGTCATCCTTGTCACCGCGCTTGTCTCAACAATATCATAGCACTTGGATTGAATTTCGATGTAGCCGATCCCGACCTCGTGTCGTATAGTCACGATACCCAAGATTTGCAACGCTCCAACAGACTGGCCATCATTAGCGTTGCGCGACCGTATAGTAAGTCCCCAATGGACACGTACTAGTGACAGGAGGTTTTGAAGATCCGTACTGTCATCCGACGCCAGACAGCCAATTGCACCCAAATCATGTAAAAGCTCATAGAGCTTCTCAGCCTGCCCAGAGGCATGGAGGATCTCAGTAATCGCCGTTGTGTGGCAAGGAGGACCGGGCTTGGTAGCCCATAATATGCATGCTGATTAAAGGTGATGAGCTGATCACCATCTTGAGTGGAGCAGAGACAGCATTGTCATGGCATTTTGCAGGCTGTTTACATCCGATGGTTGCTGTAAAGATCAGGAAACAAAATATAAAGTGTCTCCCAAGACTGCGGGATGGGGTTTCTCCTAAAGTAACTTATTTAGAAAGTCCTTGATTGTGCTAGGGATGAACTAACCTCATCAGCATCTTCCCATTTTCCCACAGAGAATGGTATGATACGTGCCAAGTCAGTTTTCCCTTTTGACCTGGGGTGTCTATGCATAACATGACGACCCCATATACCAGTAACCACGCATTGCTAGTCATTCCGTTTCGGGTAGAGACCGTTGCTCCATTTGTCGGCACGACTCAGTGTCAGAGAAGGGTATTTTGATACTTGCGGTGTTTTACCACCTTGCGCTCTCACGGTTAAATAGAAAGAAATATTAGCCACAATATGGTAAGCACGAGATAAGGAACATTGTAGGATAACGGAATGATGATACATACACTAAACCAGCACAGCCGTCTTCAAATGTGTCACGAGCGGCAAATGGTCGACGAAACTCCGAAGAACTTGGACCGTCAGATCTTTTCCATTGCGGTGGGTATATCCTAAAAGCTTTGCACAGAACAAGTCTGCTTCAACAGCAGGATCAGCCAAGTGGGGGCCTCCGATATTGCTCGTAATGTAGAAACAATACGGAGTAGATTCAAGTTTTGGAGTCAGACTCGGATCTTGTATTTCGAGGCTGATACTGTGCGAGCATTTCATTTACTGCTTCTTCATCAGAAACAGCGTCTCCCTCATCTGGAGACCATTAGAGCTCCCTTTATTTGGTCACAATTGGCTGAGTGGTAGGATCTTCAACGTTAGATATCGCTGAAGAGAGAGGGAACTGAGAGGACTAAAAGCGTCGCCGTCCGCCATTTGCCAGGCTCGATATCGTGGGTATGATGGACAGAACGCGTCTATTCAAGACGATAAGAAGGGAAATAGTTCCAGGTCGGAATGCAGCAACACAACTGAGAGGCAAATGAAAACGAGCTTCATAGATTATTCACTCTTGTAACTGAGTGGCTCCAGGCAGTTAGGCTAGCTTACCCCGGGCCAGCACGTCACTACTGACTTAGTGGACATTGGAGACGTCAATACTTGATGACACTACGTAAAAATCTCGATAATCTAAGTCTATGATAGATAGTTGACAAATCACCATGCAAGTAACGGCCAGGGCAATCGGTGTCCCGAGCATCATGAGAGCCTCTAACGATAATCCTATATCCTAATGGACACTCAGAAGTAAAAGAAGGCTCTCGAGATCTGTACTTCCATCAGATGCCAGGCATCCAATATCCTCCCACTCACGGAGGAGTTCATCAATTTTCTCCCCCTGCCCCGACGCATGTAGAATCTCCGCGATCGCAGCATGAGTTTCAAGAAGGAATTTACTAGGCAATTCTGAGCCGTTGTGTGTGGTGAAGGTTATGGGCTTCTCGTAGAATTGGTCACAGAAATTCTGATGCCATGGGTATGTCTTAATCTTATATGTGTTATCTGTGTCCTGGTCGAGTAAGTATATAACAATTTACGATTTGGAGAAACACATACTGTTGGTATGAGTGCAATCTTGAAACTGCCAAAATCTTGGTGAACAGGTGAAAACATGGTCATCGCATTTGCGGGAGAGTTGATCGTAGTGGGCTCGATAAGTCCTTGGATGTCGGGAAATAAGAGGTATAAGGTCTCCCAGGATTGCGCGATTTCCTTCGCCTAAAGTACTTGGTTTAGAACGTCCTTACCTGTACTAGGGACAGAAACTAACCTTCTGATCATTGCCCCAATGTCCCATAGAAAATGGGATTATATGCGCGAGCTGAGTGTTGCCAGTCATCTTGCATTGTTCTTGAGGGTTAACAGCCACAGGATCCCAAAGCTTTGTCACAATACACTGGTAGTTGTCACGTTCCAAGCAGATGTTCTTCAGCCATTCTAAAAGATTTCTAGTGCTCGACTGCGTCATTCCAGACGCCATATTATCTCTTGTAATATCTGTTGCTGACAAGGGTGACGCAGTGACCTGTGGCGTCTTTCCACCTTGTGCCCTGACTGTGAGAAAGAGTATTAACCACACTATAATAGAACCAAAAAAAAAGAAAGGGGTAGCATAACATACGTACACGGTATTAGAATTGTCGTCTGGAGATGATGAGCCAAATCGAATAAATTGTCATCATTGCTGACATTGATGTACTTTGTCAACATTCTCTTACCTTTCACGGGCAAATTGTCAATAAAGCTCCTGAGTATTCTGACTGTCTCATCTCGTGCATTCCGAGGCTTATACTGTGCGAGCATTTCATTTGATGCTTCTTCATCAGAAATAATGTCTACCTCGTCTAAAGACCGCGATAGCTCCCTTAATCTGGCCAAAATGGGCGGAGTGGTAGGATCTTCAATGTCCGATATGGCTGGAGAGATAGGACTTTCAGGATGAGGAGGCTCAACGTTCGCCATTTGTCAAGCTCAAGATTGTCTGATCGAAAAAAACGTGTCTATCCAGAAATGATATGAAGTGAAACAGTTCGAGGCGCAGAATACTGCAACTCTCACTCATTTGTCGTTCACAGGAAGAAGATATTCAACGCAATCGTAGCGACTGCTCAAATTGAAAGGAGGGAGAGATTTTGAAGAAAGACACCCGAGAGGAGAATGGCAGCACAAATCATTCATCATTGACAGTTCGAAGTACATTGTCCAAGTGAAGAGCTAGTCGTAACCAGTGGCCTCGGCCAGTCTGGCTAGCATACCCAAGTCCAGCACGTGCCACTACTGACTTACCGCAGACGTCATTCCTAAAGATAGTTGAGACTTTAACTCACAAATTAATGCAAACGAACATAGTCCAAAAAGAACAATTGGGACCTAGTCTTCCCGAGTATCATCTACTCTCCTGTAGTTCCGAAGACATGACATTGCAGACTCTACCGACAAAGCCCCCAAGACCAAAAGGTGGTGCGGAGCCTTGTGTAGAGGACAACACTGTAGAAGACCCAGGTATGACAAGCACACGAGAACCGGATTCAACCCATTCGACCGACGTAACAAAGGAGAATGAGATTTTCACGTCTCCGTGACTTGCATTCTTAGCCGAGTTGACCACATTAGTCACTTCTGACACATGTTCCTTCACACGATCAACAGCATCACTGTCAAAGCTGAAGAAGTCCGGCTCCGTAGGCGATGGCGGAGAAGATATAATCTCATCCTCTGCAAGAGTAACACAAGTCGCCTTCACAGTAGCCCGAATATTGGAAACATAGGCAATAGCGTTGCCACCTAACAGTAGAGGCGGAGACATGGACGTGAACTCGCTCGCGGGGAAGCTAGCAACAAATCCAGTGTGGAAAAGCGAGGGTTTTGCGGGCGAGCCGCTGGGTCCAAAGTCGGCTAGGACGGCTCCCTTTCGTACCTTTCCCAAACGCGGAGTGTGCTCGTTTTGAGTTGAAAGGAGCTCAATACCGATTGTGCCGACCTGATCTTGAATAAGAGTTCGCACCGGTAACCGCAGGTTCCTAACACTGACGACTCGCACACGTTGCCAGATTGCTTGAGCGGGGAAAGTTGCTTTTCCGGACAGAAATCCCTGTGAAAAAGACGTAGAAAACTCCTCGGATGGCGGTCTACTTCGGCTTGATTGGCTTCTTGGGGCTGACAAGAGGTTCTCGGGCTCGGCCTGTGGGTTGACCAGGAGCGGTCCAACTAAGAGTTCGTCTCCCACCGAGATAGACCCATAACGAACCAATCCGCATAGAACAACGCCTTGATCCTCCCCTGCGTTCTGCTCCATCGACGTGGAGTAGACTTTGGATGGGGGAATGGTGAACACTTCATCAATATCGAACAAATTTGTGGGAATATGCGTATCTGGCGATGTCTCGTCTAGAACGATGCTCCTTAGAGCCGGCGTTTGGGGGATAGGAAGATATCGGAGAAAAGCATGCAGCTTCCTCACGCCTGTACCGCTGACAGCGCTTGTAAGAACAATCGGAACTGTCGATGACCAGTCATTATTCGCTGCATCAATGACTTTCTTGACTTCATCTGCATCAGTCCGGCAGATGCGTTGAAGGTCCACGTCCTGTTCACCAGTAGCGGATTGAACGGGTAGCATAGCAGGCTTTTTGCCTGCTAGCTTCAGCGCTGACAAGACTTTCGTGAGATTGCCCCGCAAGCCTGCTCGGGATGCAACATCCATCTTGGTGATCACGATCACTGTGGGTATCCCCGATTTGATACAGAGATCCAAGTGTGACAGAGCCAGATTGATTTCTGTCATCTGTTCTGAAGTGCCACAGACAGGTCGCTCCGGGACCATTTCTTCGTCACAATTGGCCGGGATACAGAGAAACACATAGTGAGGTGCCCAGCTGATTAATCCTCTCAAGGTAGACTTGAGATAGCGTACAGAGCCAGGAAGGTCAGACACAAATGCCAGACGACTATCCTTCGCCGTGGCATGAATGTCGTCCCAAGCTGCAACGTTTCCAGACGCATAGTTGATCACCTCAACCGGATCTTGCATTGACTCTCCAGTCGCATAGCCTATGAGTTCCTGGGCGACAGAGCTCGTGATTCCCGACGAGATTTCGTGGCGATGTTTGAGAAGGCTCAGTCGACTTGCCCCTCGCCCATTGTCAAGTATAGATGAAGTCAGAGTACCCAACAGAGACGACTTTCCGGCTGCACTCGGGCCAGTTATTGAGATCCGAATCTGTTCGGTCGTGGAATAGTTGTCCTCGCGCATAGACTTTGTTTTGGTACCGTGCGAGGGAGACTGCCTACCGAATTCGTCGCGATGCGATATCAAGCCGTAGAACTCCAAATCCGGACTGACCAGGGCTTCAGCGACCCAGAGGCTTTCTGTGTGAACTCGGCCGGTATCGGCTGCTTCAGCACTTGTGTCTTCCGGACATTCAGCCCATTCACATTTGCCGACAATGACTCTGCGAAGAATTTCGACCTTACAACCCAAACTGGCCGCCATGATTTGCAGATTGGTCAAGCTCTCGTCGAGCTCATCTTGCGTTAGACCAACCAAGGTCCCATCATCGGCCACACCAATCTCGTACAAAGCACCCTGACTCTCCTCCAAACCAGGAATTAAACGAGCTGGTTTCTGCGGGGTGCCAAGATGAGGTGTTGCTTCCGGAAGAACAGGCAACACAAGGTTGGCAGTTGTAGACGAATGAAACGGTGACGATTGTTGCAGGCGCCACAACAATTGAGTTGTTAGCTGCTGCAGACGTTGCTGGCGACTCTGCGTTGAGCGCACCTGAGCCGATCTCAAGTTTGACTCGTAGCTGGACGGTGTCGGTCCTGAGGTGGACAAACTTGCACGAGAATGGTACGAACCGCCAACCACATGACCAGTGGTCATGGAATTGTAGAGACGCCGGGGCCGCAGAAGTAGATGCAGCTTGTACTCAGTGGGTCCCTCTTGTGGTTCCGGCTCCAGTTTCGTGATCCCATAGTCAGACAGAAAGTCTGGATCCGCACGGTCCAGTTCCGTGCCAGAACGCGTCCGGATCGTCAGTCCACGATTCCCACTCGCCGTAAGCTGGGGAGTAGACGACCCCGACGTCGACCAAGGAGAAGAGACCCTTGGAGGGTCAGGGTCATAGGTGAAAATAGATGCCATGATTTACACACTTGGTTTGACCCGAGTTGAGCGAGCAAAACAGGGAAAGGGATAACAGTCTCCGAAAGCTTTGGCCTTGAGCTAGAAAAGAATAAAAAAAAGGGAGCCTTATATTCGTATCAGTCGAAGTTGCAAAATACGCACATTCAAAAGATTAACTATATGTCGATGAGCGAAGTGAGTTTCACATATGCGGAGGAGTTTCTGTATTGATATAGTCATCTTGCGAATCGAGGAATAATGCGGATCTAGACAATTGAACAGTAGGCTCAAAACAGCCACGAGGTGAAGAGACAGGAGTTCTTCTGGTGAGCAGCTGGGAAGAATCCAGATCAATCGCAATTTGAGAATTGAGCTACAAAGCGGACGACATCGTGATGGCACAGAATGAGTCACAAGTGTTTGACATGCTGATAGTCCGCCTGGTCATGATTCCAACCAATATGTGCAACTTATGACACGGCGAGATCAGGTGATTGGTGAGGTAAGCACCACGTGCATCAACCTTTGGTTTCCTGAACTACGAACATACTCGGTAGAGTGTAGACTACTGGACGAGTGTGTCCTCTGGGAGTTTCTGGATCGATCTACAGAGGATGAAGTCTATTTAAAATATGACCTGTCAATCATTGTTCGTTGTGTTGTTTTTAACCGCCATTCTAACCAGTCTGTGGACGGAACACCCTTCAATGTGGTGATACAGGCTCATTGCTAACCCAAATTCCTAAATTAGAAAATTCCCAAAATACCACTTGATGAATGATGATCATGAACTTTCACATTCTCTGCGCCTGATCTTTGGATTTGTCTGGCATGATGTAAAGAAAAAGGAGAACTTTGAGTGCCTCAGTCATCTTATCTTTGAAGCGTGTAGGACTTGATTTTGAGGTCACAATGCGGTCGGCTGTGAGCAAGGCTTGGTATCATAAATAATAAAGAGGTACTAACGCTGGGCTATGAAAGATCAGTCAATATTAATCTGTTGATGACTCCCTTCCACTTTTGCACTTTCCCTGCGCAACGTGGATATTGCGGGCTGTTGTGCGAGTAAAGACAGCACCACAACTCGGGCATTCTGCCTTTGCAACCACCCCCGATTTCTCTCGTTGATGACGGAGTAGGTTGCTGAAGGTTGAGAACTCGCGACCATTGCATCCATGATCCCAACATTGTGGCTTTGGCCGAGAGCTGATTACTCGTACTTGGCGGTCCACGTCTGAGGATGCAGGGATGGATTCGGGAGACGAATATAAGGACTCTCCCGGCGGCACCATGTGTGCTGGAGGACTGACGGATATTGGGTTCGGATGTGGCCTACAATAGACAGTTCAGTCAGCTGATGGCCATTTAAAAGCTGATGTCTGTTGAGGGATACTCACGGAAGTAAGGGACTTTGACTCAGCATGTAATTTGATTGCTGGAGCATGTATGGTGGACTAACGGGGTCAGTAAACCACTCAGTTACTTCCAACTCCTCAGAAAAGCTTACGCTGAAGCATATCCATGATCTGGAAGCGCAGTAGGGCTCCCCGAAAGAGAAGGGAAGGCGTATGGTAGAGCTGAACTATTAACCTGGTTAACCTTTATTGCCCAGACTAGAAGAATACTGATTGACAGGGTTAGCATGCCTTCTAGGTCCGTGTGGATCATGTGGAAGATTTGATTGTGAGAGATGTTGTGAAGATGATGCTGGATGATAGTAGCTTTGCGAGCTCTGTTGGGGATTGTACCCAACTACAAAACCAGCCGGCGGAAGTGTCGGCGGAGGCGGGCATAGCTGCTGATCAACGCCTATTGAAGGCGACTGCAAAGGGTGTGATGCCCGGTTGTGCCAGCCATAGCCTGTCGTGAGTTAGGCTGGTTAAATACAAAACGGATGGCCTGGGACGTGGCGTACTCTGCGTGTTTTGTTCCATACTTGGATTGAGCTTGAACTGCGCCAGGCGAGAGACACGTAGTTCGGGACTCTTTCCAAGAAGGTCCTGAACACTAGGCTGAGAGTAAAACCAACTTTGAGCTGATCTACTTGCTTGGAAGGTCAAGCTGACTTCCCAGCAATCAGAGTCAAATTGACAGCAATTTTACCTAGATACACAGCAAGTAGCGCAAGATGGTGTCGTCAGTGTATGACACAGTGCGACAGAGGCAAGCGAAAAGTGATGCGTAATCAATCGCTTAATCGTGGCTTGGAGTGAGAGAGGCTTGCACGTTCGTATTGCCGAGGAACCGCTGTATGGCTGTCGTGTGGATAAGCGCTGTTGGTGAGGGGACTGTATACGATATCCTTCTTCCCAGATACCAGGGAAACAGTGCACCGAGATGGAGTCGAGCCACAGTGTTTTGAAAAAAAGAGACGCAAGTCGACAAGAGCACTGGCACGAAGAAACTGTGGAAGCATATAGAATATGGACTAAATAAGAGGGACGAAGGTGAAGAAACCGAAGTCGGAGTGTACGGTGAGTCTCAAGTCAGCAAGAGTTGCAGGTACATATAAACACAGAAAGAATAAGCCGGTGAAGTGACCCGGTAATGTTCCCAAGCCTAAGCTGCCCAAGGCATGGAAAGTAGGGTGAGAAAATAGGTATTCAAGAGTCCTGGGGGGAGTGGATTAAATGTATGTCAAACAGATATAAAATTAAGCGCAATGGAACCGGGGGATCTAGACGGGAGGATGGATACTCAGCTTCTGATTAGGTTAAATCCTCAATCTTAGTACTACGGAGTAGAATCAATACTACTCCGGTATCTGTCTAGTACGTGGTCATTTGCCCTTCAAGTCCAAAGTAAGCATCCCAGGGTCCTTGCCACGGCTTCCGACATGCGCTCTTCTACCCAAACAGCTCAACCAACATCATCAGTACTTTTGTGACTGGTTCTTGCTTTCTGGTCGACAATAGCATGGTCTGAGTAAGTCGGTCTACGGAACGTCTTGTCTGTCCTCTACTGGATTCCGTAATTTCTCTCTGTTTGACTTTGAACCTGTTAACGGTGACGCGGACCCGCTTCTCAACCAAAGACTGAATAGTGCTGAGTGCGATGTCGATCCGGCCCTTCCATGCTTCGAGCAGATCCCCGTTACAATGATCTGCTCGATGCCTGGACCTTCGTCGTTACCCTCAGCCTCTGTTCAATTGACAGAGTCGGAAAGCCCACAGAGACCCACAGCAGCCATACGACGACATCAGGTGTACAAGTAGCTTTGCAACCGTTGAAGTGAAACAAGCTCCTGAAAAGATGAACCAGGGGTAAGCGCTTTTATTCCGAAAGAAACGGGAATAATTTCAGCCCCAAGAGGCTAACGAGCGCCACGAGTTGGATGGTGTTTGAATTCGTTTCCATCGAATGATTCCCGCAGCTTTCCATTTTTGAGGACTGCGATTGGTTGCTGATGGTTAGTTTTGGGGGCCAGGATGAACATGCTGCACTTCCCGCCTGTTTCTTCGATCCGAAAAGAGACAGGCTATGGAACCAAGCTGGTAGTAGTGCAGTTCTACTTGTCGAAATGGGTCAGCCACGAGGATGGCCTCGCGGGTGTTTTCGACTACCTGTGACTTAATAGATTAATCTTACAGGGTGTTGACGATCCAAACCACATGGCGATAAGACCAGGCTCGTTATTGCCTGACTACTGGAAAAGCCGGTCCAATCCATGTTGTTTGAAGAGCGCCTGGAAGGGTATCCATTCCGACAGATTCCCAAGCTGATGTAGTACCCAATTCATTAGACGATCAAATGTATGAACGACCTCTTTTTTTCTCTGACGAGTATATTAACATTGCCAATTTCGGTTTTTAATTTCTTTTTTTCTTTTCTCTCTTTTTCTCTTCTCTTATTTTCTTTCTTTCTTTTTTTTTTTCTTTTTCTCTGTTTCCATTTCCCCCCCTTTTCTCTTTACACTGTCATATGCAGAGGACTTTTTTTTCGCAGTTCTAATTTGGCCCCCAAAAAGTTCGCTGTAGCCAGCCACTGAGCAATTTTGCCGTGGGGATACGGAATGATTCAACGACAATGGTTCCAGATGTGTCATTACTTTCCCACCGTGTTCTTAATCATCCTTTCGGATTTGATTTCTCCGGGCAACCGGGCAACACGGCGTTCGAATAGTCGAATAGAGAACCTTGGCTGACTGCCTGTGTTTCCGTAACCTTTCCCAGTTTCATGAGCGGCCTATCACTGGAGGAGCCTTACGTAGAATTACAGTTGAGCATCATGATAGTTATCCATCCAATAATCATACTCGTGCCTCAGTGTGCCTATCTGGAGCCACACGCAGCACTCCGCCCTTGTAGACCGGACGATACCGGCGGCGAGGATGATGACGAAGGTGATTGCAAAAGGTACCTGTGGTTTCTGATTAGGTATAAAGCAAGGTAGTAGGTAAACTTTTCTATGGAGCTAAAAGGCCATTCCTGGTAATTTCGGTGAAGATCTAAAAAGGCGTTTTACTGGGGCATTGCTCGAAGCGAGTATTTGCCATGATCATTTCATTGAATTATTAGAGTCCTTTTAGGTTTGGGCAAAGTCTGTCTGTCCTATGCACCACCAACGTCGAAGCATTGGCGGGAAAAGCCGATCGAAGCGCCTTGGGCGGGAAACGGTCCTTCCTCCGAGAAAAGAGCGAATCGCTTCCAGAAGCAGTCAAGAGTTAGTCCAGTTCAGATCCCGAGTTCAATCATCACTCTCGAGACTATTGCCCATTTACGGAATAACATGTACAAGGCATGATAATATTCGTGTTTCTGCTCGGGCAGCACAGCGGAGACCGTGGGAAGAGTAACTCTTAACTCCCCCATCACCAAGCCGTCAAGAATTATTAAGCACATAAGGTAAACATCCAAATTATTACCAAGTAGTGAAGTCTCGAATCGTGGAAAGTTTGGTGCCGGCACAGGGCTAGCTATCTGCTTTCGAAGTTAATCCAGCTAGCAATCATGCGACCCTTAACGTCGGGATATACGAATTCCCAGAGCGGAAATCATCAACAAGCCTGCTAACGATTCTCAGTATAATGCGGTCTGTGGAAAGTTAGGGGGAGGAGAAAAATGGCCAAACGTCCGCCATTCTTCTCCGGGCCTCCCCCACAACGGACCTGGTTCGTCCGCATGTCCAATGCAGATAAGGTAGAAACGTGGGCTTCGGCGGAGCCATCCGAAAATGCAATTTGATTGGCTTATGCACCATGGAACAGAATTCCACTCTTCATGTCTTGTTGGATATTTGGGGACAAGGAGTACTGTTGGTCACAGTGACCCCCTGTTTACTCGGAAATCGCATCCAGACTGTTTACAGGACTAGCGTAAGTTTGCATAGCCATGGCTTGGGGATTACCAATCAGCAGCTTGGCTTTTCAAGACACGGCTGACAGGGAACTCTTTTCAAGCCTTCGTCCCGCTCGCTACTGAGCATTCAGATTCAGGAGATCGACTTGACCTCCACATGCCGTTGCACTTTTATCGATCCTGAGTGCCTGTCTGAACACTGGGTTGGCTTTGTTTTGAATATTTTTCCAGAGATGGACCATTATTGGGCCGATTACGGAGCACTTGTTCTATCTCGAGTCGCAGGCGCAACAATGGTTCAGTCACAACCAGATTCAGAGGGACCGGTTGACAAATTTTAATTTTTTTGAGTTCATTGACCAGCGACTATGGCCATAAGGTATCGCACTGCCTCATTGGGCCAAGAACTGATCAGCGATCAGCGAACACTACCAGTCTGCCCAAAGTCGACAGTCTAATCAAAAGGGGGGGTTGTGGATGGTCAACCTACTAGATTACCTATCTTCACGGAGGAATTCTGGCCGTCTTGCCTACTGGATCTGCACTGCCACATGGTCTAACAGTGCATCCAAAAAAAGGGCGTTTCACCAGCTTGTTGCATTTGTATCTACCTGTCTGGGACATTGTCTCGGACAAGCCCACGTTGCGAAGCAACCATAGTCCTGAAATCGAAGGATCAACGTCCGCAATCGAATTGGGAATTGCTAGGCCACGAATCATCATCTAGCAGTCAAACTAATTCGCCTGAAGCTACAGGTGCATCCATGGTTGAGCCGAGTACGGTCTAAATGGAATCGTGCCTGAATAACGGGCCCTTTTTAGCCCGTGGATCCCGCTGACACGGTGGAGGATTCCCACAGTCCAAACCCATAGCATATGTAAATTAAGCAAACCTAACTCTGAAACATGTTTCATTCAGATGGCCTCACTGTCTTATACTCGTCCGGAAATGAATGGTGCCATCCCCGGGCTTACAAGCCCAACAATGCTTACCCAAGATCTTGTCATCAAACTTAGTGGCAAAAATTTTCTATGAGAAGAACCGCCTCATCTGATAATTGGTATTCCCTGTCGATCCATATATCTGCTTACCTGACGACATTCGGAACTCTCCGGATCCTGGTGCCAATTATGCCATAGCCGTCTGTGTCTGGAAGTTGACTATACTAAGCCATAGCCTGGAAGATTAAAAGCCATAGTTCAGATCAACGTGGCTGTGAGTCCCTCAAAAATAGGGGAGGGATGACTAAACGCAGGCGTCTAGGCTGCAGAAACTACAGCACAGACAGATCTGTTTTACTAATCTTTGCGGAGTCGAGATTTGGAACGGTCTACATGACAGATACATCCCTTGAAATTATGAAAGAGATTTCCCGAAGGAGTACGGAGTCCGGATCTTCTCCCTTCCATACAGCCCTCCGGCGTCAGTCAACGTTCTAGATCTGCAGAAGTCTAGCATTTCACGCAAGCAGCCAACAAACAGGGTGGTAACTATGAAGACCTGATTTGGCAGGATGCTTATGGTTTCTTCAAGCTGGCCATCCGTCCATACACTTTGTGTACGGAATATAAAGAAACAAATTCTTACAGCCAAGCGTCCTTGCGTCCTTGCCCGTCCACCTTCCTCCAAGAGGCCACAAGTTTCGGTGAAACTCAACGCGCTGGCTTGCGCAGCCCGGCCAACCATTGTTCCATTACCCTGGCCTATCGGCGGCCATTTGGCCTGCTTCTCAGTTTTCACCGGCTAAGATAGGGGGATGATTGAATGTCCTTGTCCCATTCGATCAATGAGATGCATACACGGAGTATTGCCACAATGGCGATGAATCTACAGGGCGAGCCGTGATTACTCTGTAGATTTAGCGTGTTCGTCCTGCTAAGGATGCATCGAGTGTTGCTACTCTTTTGTAGTGCTCTTTACATATCCATCCCTTCAACCCTACCCTTCCTGTCGCAGTTGCTCGGAAGTTGGGAAGCCCTAGCCATTCAAATCGACGCCTCTGGCTATGCATCCTGTGGATAGGTACGGCGCTGTCGTAGGCTAAGGAGAGCAGAGTGTAATTCCTTCCCTGCAGGCAGTTAGGACCACATGAATTTGGCGGGATATAGACACCAGAACGTCGATCAGCTATACACTTCTATCATTGAGTATCAGGGGCCAATAACCATGCAGAGTCTACCTAGTAGAGACACGACTGCTATTCTCATAGTCTTGCATTATTGCACTGAGAATCTGAGACCTCTTGCTGCCTAGTACCATGCCCCAGTTTGGCAAGCAACACATTGGTCGGCTTCATAGTGCATGCGCGCTGCGTCGCACAGGGGCAGTGATAAACTGCCAAGGCTGGGAAGATTAAAACTACACAAGAAACAGAAGGGACGGGACGATCAGCGCAGTACTAGCTTCTGAGATGATTTGCACAGCTGAAGTTCTGAAATTAATCGCTCGGGACCAGCCATCGCCGAAGCGAAAGAATCAATTACCAGAGACTCGGCACGGAGTATACTCGGTGGAGTATGCTTGGTGGAGTTTCTTCGGTGGAGTTTGTTTTCTTCGTACCTCGGTCGAGTAGAAGCATCTACTAATCTACTAATCCTGTCCGATATCGAAGGCCAATATCCAAGACAGCGGTCTACCCATGTTTAATCATACGTCCTTGTGTATCAGACTTGTATGACTGCGTACGTACACCGTGCTAGTTTGCCCTGTCTCTAGTTTCACACTATAAGGCATTAATGATATTGAGCGCATGGCTGTTCGAGCTTCGACCGGTGCGGGGTCAGACTGAGCATCAAACTTGCTTTATGAGATATCGACTATACCTTAATTAGTTGATACTGTCACTAGCATCTCGCTATTTATCTCTAGCGCTTAAGACTTTGGATGTCGGGTAAAGTGTGATTGAATGCTACTGTAGTAAACTGAGAGCGTCTAACAAAAGTGCCTTTTCAATGTATTCAACAGAGCTCCTCCATCTAGCAGGTATCGATACACCTTCTGCCACTTTCTCATGACTTACCATGGCTCATAAGCCTAACTCTTTTGCTCCTACGCATAAAGATTGTTTTCTAGCTCTTAGACCGGTCTAGAGATGGATAATCTTCACATAGGGTCCGGCGTGGATGGACCAACAGCTTCGCTCCAAGCTAACTTAAATATCTGCTTTATACTTTATACTAAGCTCGGCGACTGAGAAAGCAAGCCTTCACGATTGATTGAGTCAACACGTTTACTCTCATCACCATGACCTGGAGCTGGCCGTGTCCGCTGACCCAAAGGTACTCCATCCATAACGCCTCCAGTTTCTGATCTTATCGCCGACAGGGATAATGGCTTCGGTGCGCCGATTCCTAAGAAGATTACAATACTGCAAATAGTACCGGCGCATCCTGCAGCAGATCGACGATAACGATGACGACGACGACGAGCAGCCCTCCAACATCACCTCGATTACCCTTATCAGCCAGAAGGAACCAACTGCCAACTTCTTGTGACGCAGAATCCATACTCGTCGTCACCTGCGAGCCCTTGTGGAGATGCTCCGGTGCGTTTCGCGCCGACTCCGCCTTGTCCACGTCGCCTGCCTGCAAGGACCTGCAGGGGATGTCGCTACTCGGAAAGCAAACAGTTTCCGAGAGACATGTGGGTCTCCGGTCTTTCGTACTGGGCTTTCTGGCGGCTATACAGTGAACACCTTTGGTGTCTTCGCAGATGCAGGACAGATTCGCTACTTGTATGAGGAACAGGTCCCTATAATCCGGGAGTTCTGCGGCTGCGGATACGGAAAGGTCGCGACTTGCTCATAGTCTGGACGGCGTAATACAGATCATCGGAAGCGAGACTCAGCATAATAAAGTATAGGCGATCTTACAGCAGTCGGTATAAGAAAGTGGTGTTGCAATTCTTCCCTTATTGCTTGCCTTGTTTATACAGTGCGTGGTCCGGCACAACCCCGTCATGAGGCTTCAGATGAATGTGACATTGCTTATCAAGGTATACCAGATACCACTTCCTTTTCATAAACAGATGGATCAAAGACAACATTACGTACCCGCATTACTTTCGTATGTTCCCCTGATCTCGGCGATGATAATAAGCATCCCGCATCGAAGTCGTATATGCTTGCTGTTGCTGCGAACTCGGCTAGTAGTCTCGTCAGTTATACGAATTGCCAGGACTCTTAGAATTGTCATACAGGTGAAATAAAATGCCCACTCGCTGGCGGAGGCCCCGCCTGTGGCCGAGTATAGTAGAAGCCTCGTTGCTGAGCTACTTGGCCTAACTTATTCTCAGTAGCTGTAGGCGCAGCCGCTTGCATTGCCATCGGGAAGCCTTGAGGTGTTGTCGAAGCAATATTTAATCCATCACGTCGATGGTGATAAAACTCGGGCTGGCCTTTGGAGCAGTGGTACTCATTCTGCGTTGCTAATGGCGCATTTCGGTCCGCTGCCAGTGGCGGATCACGGCTGTGATAGAGATTGGGATTGGTTCTGTAGTGATGGTACTCATCCTGCCGAGTTGAATTCGCCAATTCCTGTGTAGCTACCGGTCGGGAATAATAGTAATCGCTTAGTTTGGCGGTCTGCATTGTCTGCGTGGGCATCAAGTACGGATCACGAGGAGTGTACTGAGGCGGAGGATATGAGTAATTGGGAGTTGAGGGGCCGTTCACTGCTGAGAGGAAGTCGGCAGCATAGCGATTGTAGTCTGGGGATTTGATGGAAGAATCCATTGCGTTTGCTCGCAATGTGTACTCTCTTTGGAGCAGAAAATGGAATTCTATCCTGTCATGTTCGCGTTCGACGTGGGAAATTGGGGGATATTTATACCCATGAACACAGACTCAGCCTCCGGCATGCTCAGCCTCGTTGTTTTTCAGCTCGTACCCCGCCGTCGATCCTCAACATGGACCTACAGCTTCACAAAAGTTCCATGGATCTATGGATCCACTGTCGCTCACAGCAAACCTCGCTGCCGTCATCGGCCTAATCGACACAATATGTCGCATCGGCAAGGAAACCTACCAGCTCATTGCGGCTGTGAAGAATGTCCCCGTAGAAATCCAACAGCTGCAGGTGGAGATGCGCGAGGTGGAATTCCTCCTCGAAAATGTCCATCGCTATTGTGATGAGTACCAGGACAGATTGCCTTCACTGGGCTTACAGAAGATCTCACCGGTTATGCATATCTACTCAACGCTCAAATCCCTAGAGAAAGAGTATGATAATATCGCGAGTATTGTGGCCAAGAACCTCGATGTTGAGACCGGTCGTACGAGGCAGAAGTTGAAGATGGTGGGCGGAAGGGTCAAATTGGTGCTTGGAGGGAAGCTGGAGCGTTCGTTTCGGAATCTGGATAGATGTAAGAGACAATTGAGCATGAATCTGCAGGTATTGGGAAGGTGGGAGTCGTCTATCCACCTGGAAAGCTTGGATTCAAGCTGACGGTGACCAGTTTCAATGACCTTGATATTCAGAATCGGCTGGATAGTATCCATGATGCTGTGTCGATTATCAGGGACAGTAGTCAAAAACTTCATCACTCGCATCCCGATGACAAGCCTTTGGCTGGGTCAGAGAAAGGTCAACCCTTGTCTAACTTTTCGCAGTCTCTCGATGCTATCGACGCGCTCATGGCACAGCTCACGGCTATGAAAATACGCATCGAAAAGCAGGATGACAAGACAGAATCTCCCATGGACAGCTGGGACAACTTTGAAGATGTTAAACGCGCTTCTCTGCCTCTGATGTTGCTCCAATCCAAGGTCCGAGAAGCATTACAGTTGTTGTCAACGCCCCAGCCGGGACATGAAAAGCTGGCCGATATAGATGTGCAGTGGGTTCGGACTGAGCTGGAGAGTCTGCTTGCGAGTAGCCATGAGAAAGCCGCGGCCGTCATCAAGGCGAGCTCGCAGAAAAGCGACGATGTCACCCGTGGTTGTAGGCGGCATAGCGCAGGCAGTACTCTTGACAAACGAAGAAAGAGATTGCAACCTACTCAGCAGATCGTATCATCGCAGGTTGTGCTTCAAGATTCTCCCGCAGGCAAGGTCTCCATCCGGGTCCAGTGGACCAAAGATGCTGACTCAAAATCCGCCCGCGCATCCGATATTCTTCTTCTCCTGGCGCCCAATCCACAGGTGGCCCAAGACGGTCTTCTTGTTTCGCTTTCGAGGCTCCATGATGGGTTGAGCAAGCCCACAATCACGCGGCATGTCTCAGCCTACGCGATCGTCGAGACGACATCGCCTATATTTACCTGTATCGAGGCCAATGACATACATACACTACGGCTACTATTGAAGAGCAGAGATTTTTCTCCCACCGTGCGGAATACAGAAAACGAGAGTCTCTTATCTGTAGGTTTTCCAATCTCCATCGTCGTTCAAACTGACCGATTAGTTCGCTGCACGACTCCTCCGCTTCGAGATGTGTGAGCTCCTCCTCAATGAAGGAGCGGACCCCAACCATTGCCGCAGGTAAGTCCATTCAGGTAGGCTGAGCCGGAGCAGCATCTGAAAGACTAGTGATGGCGCAAACGCGATCTACGACGTACGAAATGCCTTCTGGTACCGAGCAACCAATTATACCATCCATAAAGCAACCCTTTACCGTATTCTCCGTCTGTTCATCTCCGCCGGCTGCGACATCAACTCCGTCGCTCTCGGCGGCAGCCCCCTCCATTTCACCGTCAGTCATACCCTTCCCGGCTCCGAGCTCATCAATGAGGACGAGATCGTCGCCTTGATCAATCTACTGGTCGGCAGTGGCTGTGACATCGAGCACGAGAACGCCGAGGGCCTCACCCCACTCTTGTACAACGCCTGCATTCCTCGATGGCATGGGGTTGTGGTGCTCCGGGAGCTTCTCCAGTGGGGCGCGAATCCCCATGCGACGTCCCACCTCGGCGAGGGCGCGCTACACCTGGCCATGGCCTTCTCAGGACCTGAATCCGTGCACGGCCAGCTAGATGGCGATTCGTTGGAGACCCGGCTGTGCATCTTGCTGCAGGCGGGATGCGATCCGAACCTGCGAGACGGATACGGACACAGTCCGTCGGATTTTGCGCTGAGCTCTCCACGGATCTGGTTCCAGTGGTGCTTGGCTGTGGAGCGGGTTGGGTTGTCCATGGACGATGTTCTGGCCAGGGAGGGCGTCTCCGAAGACGTCCAGCCGGTGCAAGGCTCTCCATCCGCGGACTCAGATTGGGAGTCTTGCAGCGGCAGTGACGACGAGGACGGAAGTAAGGGGCGCATGAGCTCGGTTACTTGCTCGGACACCGAACACATCTTCCTATGCTGGAACGGGTTCTTCCCGTGGAGTGTTCCGCCGTGCTGTGCCGATTGTGGTCTTGTCTGTGAACCGGATGATATCAAGCGGAGGAAATGGGACGCCTGGATGGTCTTTCAGGGATTGAGAACAAAGTTCATGATGAACCATCTTGGTTAGACGGATGCAAGATATTCAGCATATTTAATAGACCAAGCCTTTCAACTCTACACCAACTACCTTCCATCCAAAAATAATTCGACAGGATGCTAGCTCTTCTCCAGGTCTGCTTCCTCCCCACAACGCACACTCCCCATCTCCGCCACATCCGCCACAGGAATCTCAGTCTCAGGCGAATAGTTCGTCGCATTCCCAGCACATTCAATCTCACTGCAATAGCAGTATCAATCCATCAGTGCAACACGAACAAACAATCGCGCAGGAGAAAAGGAAGCACATACTCGTAAAACCGACAAGGCGTGTTAATCTGGACTGTTTCAATAGGGCTACGCGTCATTAGCTTCAGCGCTTGCACCTCTATTTTCGTCATGTGTAGACGCACTGATGCACAGTATAAGTGAGGCAATTCCCTGGTGAGCCGCTAAGGACCGTAAGGCCATTTCGCATCTTCATTATAACCTGAGGTACACTTAGTTCCCTGCAGTGGAGTGTGGGGAATGCGAGACGTACAGTTGGGAATGTTTTGTCTGCTGCGGTGATTGCGATGAGGGCAGTTAGGGCAAGGGTAGTGAGATACATCCTGTTTTTGCTCTTGAGTTTTCCCAAATTCATATAAGTACAAGGAAAGTTGTGCCTGTGTGGTGAAAGTCGTGTTAGCGTAAGACATTTATACCTGCGTGCCGTGCAAGGGGTGTTTGTTTAGGCTTTGACGTGCATTCCGGGTGACATATGTGGCATGCTATACGGAGTACGTGTTAGACATTCTCCGACATTCAGACAGGGAAAGGATTCCAGGTTTGAATTGAATTACCAGTTACTAGCTACTATCTGACTGAATCAATAAATAGATACAATCATATCACCAAGCTCATATCAACGTTCCTCCCCACAAACAAAATTATAAGTAGACATTAATCATCTTTCCTTTCCTTTCGTTTCCCATCCTCGCGTCCATCTCATTCCATGCTCGGACAGATCATTTACAGCAACAGTGCAAATGCAGCAATAGCCATGGCCGTGCCAAGAGACGAGCCCGGCTTGCTGGCTGCGCCGGTGGAGAGTCCTCCAGGAGGAGCGATAGTCGTAGGGCTGGAGGGAGAGGGCTGAGGAACCACAACGGGAGGAGTGGGCTGTTCACCACCACCGCCGCCGCCGCTGCCGCCGCAAGTCGTGCATGCAGGGACCGTGGTCAGTGTGGTGGGACCGGGTGGGTTAGGAACGCTGGTGGTGCCCTCACACTCATGGCATGGGGTGGTCTCGGTAGCGGTGGTAGTGGAGGTCACTGGGGGAACAGGGACATTGGTGGTAGTGGTAGTTTCAGCAGGAGGTGTAGTGGGTGTGGTGGTGGTTTCCGTAGGAGGTGTAGTAGTGGTGGTAGTCTCACATGGAGTGGAGGTTTCAGGAGGAGTAGTAGTAGTCTCACACGGAGTAGAGGTCTCGGTAGGGGTAGTAGTAGTCTCACAGGGGGTAGAGGTCTCGGTAGGAGTGGTAGTGGTCTCGCACGGAGTGGAGGTCTCAGGAGGAGGAGTAGTCGTAGTAGTAGTCTCACAGGGGGTAGAGGTTTCGGTAGGAGTGGTGGTAGTCTCGCATGGAGTAGAGGTCTCGGTAGGAGTGGTAGTGGTCTCACACGGAGTGGAGGTCTCAGGAGGAGGAGTAGTCGTAGTAGTAGTCTCACAGGGGGTAGAGGTCTCGGTAGTAGTGGTAGTAGTCTCACAGGGGGTAGAGGTCTCGGTAGGAGTGGTAGTGGTCTCACACGGAGTAGAGGTCTCGGTAGGGGTAGTAGTAGTCTCACAGGGGGTAGAGGTCTCGGTAGGAGTGGTAGTAGTCTCACAGGGGGTAGAGGTCTCGGTAGTAGTGGTAGTAGTCTCACAGGGGGTAGAGGTCTCGGTAGGAGTGGTAGTGGTCTCACACGGAGTAGAGGTCTCGGTAGGGGTAGTAGTAGTCTCACAGGGGGTAGAGGTCTCGGTAGGAGTGGTAGTGGTCTCACATGGAGTGGAGGTCTCGGTAGTAGTGGTAGTAGTCTCGCACGGAGTGGAGGTCTCAGGAGGAGGAGTAGTCGTAGTAGTAGTCTCACAGGGGGTAGAGGTCTCGGTAGTAGTGGTAGTAGTCTCGCACGGAGTGGAGGTCTCGGTAGGAGTGGTAGTAGGCGAAGTCGTAGGAGGCGTGGAAGTCGACGAAGTAGTAGTGGTCGGGGGAGTGCTCACATCCTTATAAGCATCGATACCCTTCTGGATGGCCGAGGTGATTCCCGAGGACAGCTCTTCAGCGACTTGCTTGAGAGCCTCCGGCACCTTGCCAGACAGGGTCGTAGCCAAGTTCGAGGAGGCCGTGTATTGGTCCAACAACTGGCTATAGGTGGTAGGACCCGCGCCGGCCTCGACGATCAGACTCTTCTTGGAGATGAGGTCGTCGATGGTGGTCTTGACCTTGTTGGTCAAGGCCAGGATGGGATTCACCAGATTCAGAGCGTCCACTTGGCTCAGAGCTGGCTGGGCCGCCACGGTGGATGTGCCATCGTTGATGGTGGAGATGAGGTCTGCAGAAGCATCCACGATAGCGGACGTATCGCCTCCAGTGTAGGCCTTGATGTTTGCATCCAGAGTATCGACCTTGGACGAAATGGCAGCGACAACGCTGGTGACGGCGGCAAAGTCACGCTCCACCAGCGAGGGTGCCCACGAGACCTTTGTAGGTGTCGCGAGGACACCGGCGAAGGCTCCCCAGGCGAGAAGAGAAGTTAACGCAGAGAACCGCATTGGAGCAACCAAACGGTATCAGATAATAAACGACTGTGTTGGATGTAAACAAAGGTCAAGCGAGAGACGATTGGTCACTACTGTAACGAGCGACGGACTTACAGCAGGTGAGGAAATATCAACCGGACAGATACCTCGAGGTACCATCCCAGGGCTATTTAATCTCATCCTGGAGGCTGGTGTCAAGTCACATGCGTCATGACCCTGCATCGGGAGGATTGCCTCGCTTGCACTTCAACAATAAGACTCATTTCCGTCTGATCCGGGGTATGCCAGATCGTGCATAGACATTGGTGTAGAATTGGACCCGCGGCCAAGGAATCCCTTTTTCAAGGTTAGTGCACGCCTTGTCTCATGGAACTGGCTGACCGAATTATCAACCATGAGCTAAGGCACTACTACGTTGGGCAGTTCATTAGATCAAGCCAGTGGCAAGACCGTTGAGGGTTGTCTGATTGGGTGCAATATATTGCTGGAGTAGAGAGGTTGAGTGCTGGCAACGGGGTAGTAACCTGGCAGGTGTCTGTCAGTACAACTGTGTCCAATGAGCAACGAACAGAGTCAAAGCCAGGATGCAGAGTTTCTCTCAGACCTTTTCCTTTCTGTCAATGTCATATGTCATATTGAGTAATAGACGATGCCACTGCCAGAGAAAAACAAGAAAGTCTCCGCGGGAAGTGAGACACGCAGAGTGATAGTCCATCATCCTAGTCCGAGTCCAGCACTAACAAAGCGTAGACAGGCGAAAGAAAGCACTCAAATCCCAGCAGCTTCTTCGGCGTCGACTGGTATTGTCAACTTTGGGTTGTCCCCTTGTTCCTGATAGGCCTCGATTCAGAATCTTTCCTAAAAACAGGTTATGTTGCGAAAGAGGTAATTAGATTAGTCTTTTTTCGCTTACTCTCTTGAATGGCTTCCCCTCGCGAGAGTAACCCATCACCGTTGCCGTACGCGACTTCTGGCATGTCTAGCTGTCTAGCGTCGAACTAGCGACTTGGCCTCCCAATGGCAGTGTAACCTGGTCATGATTTAGTGTCGGTGATGTTGATGGCAATGCGGGGTTGTAAGACACGTATCCCCGGAGAAGTCAGCCGGATCACCGTTCGGATTCAAATCAATGGAGTTTGACTTTAGAAGACCCTGCAGATAGGATCTTGCCTCGTATTCTTTTTCTTCTTTGTGTGGATGCGTCGCTGGTGGATGAATCGGAGTGACGAGGTGGTTGGAGAGGGTGCAGTTAAGAGAAATTAAACAGGCCACAGATGCAACCTGCCGAGGTCTTCGCTGCACTTCTTACTCGCGGCCTGAGGCAGTAATATCAAGATGCGTGCGTTCAATGTCACATCACATCCTGGGGTAATAATGAGTTCAGTCTCTGGTAAGATCCTCGGTTTCCAGCCAATTGCTGTATCAGTCTCAGTGTCTGATCCTCTGGAAAGCGACTACTAGTTCAGAGCTACATATGTCTAAAGGACTGCCGGCCCTACTAGATGCTATAAATATCAGTCACCAACAAACTCTGAATCCCGCTAACACCCCACTCAGGGTTGACTTGCAAGACAAAATGGAAACCGCGTGACTCGGATAACCATCGGCCCTGTTCCAAAGCTTAGAAAGTGTCCTTCCTGCTTGATATATCCGCCACCTTCTGTGTCACCCCAGTGGAAAGACACTAGCATGCACCACCCGCACATTCGCGGTGCCATATACTTTAAGCTTCGGGTCCACCACTCCACCGTCACCGCGTGGCATCATTTGCACCTGACCCACTTGTCTACCACTCGGACAGTACGAGTTCCCTACACAGTCCTTTGGCCCTCTCCACGTCTGTCAGTTGCTCAGGTGTGTGCAACCTCGCTCCTTTCTTCTTAAGCAGCGACGCCATTGGCTCGATTTCGGTCAATGTCTCGGTCCAAATACTGTGACGTGCATGGAGCACCGGGTCTGCGGGGTGACGCAAAATGCCATGGTCGATGGCCGGCACTGTTGTGATGTTTGCGAACAGTGGATGTACAGAACCGTGAGACAATGGGTGGCACAGTGCGGAGATAATGGTGGGGAAGCATCTTGATGTCTCAATGAGAAGATGCCTTGGGGACCGTTGCCCTCGCAGGCAGAAGCTGGAAGGGGGCTAGGAGGTACTGCGCTGCGGGTTCATCGAGATCATCCAGCAGCTTTCGAAGGATCGGGTACTGTTCTGCTACGCGCCCGCGTCCCAGAGGCGGTCGACACATCAATTGTCGCGAAGGAAGTAGTGACGTTCTGTTGTAAAGAGGTTTGTGCAAGGCATCAATGCCGACACACCAATGGGGCCATTCCCAGTGGTCCGGAGCCGTCTTTCTTATACGCATCCATGGCAACCACAGCCACTGCTGGGTCTTCTACCATGTCGCATAAGGACATTCCGTCTGCCAATTTGCACCCGAACATACTAATCCATGATCCTAAAGGTTCTCCCCAGCATGTGGATTATCAATGATTGTGATATTGCCATGTGACCAGAGGTCTGCGCTTCCAATGCCGGAGAGCTCTAGGATCTGTGGAGTCTGCGTTGCTCCCGCGGCGAGTATAACCTCTTTGGTCGTGAAGCCGTGTACGTTCGCTTCCCCTTACGGAATTGCACCCCGTTGACAACAACAAGAAGCCTCGCGGACTTCCAGAATAATCCTCCCTACCAGCACGCCGGCCACCACTCGCAGGTTCGAACGATGCTGTATATCTGCACCAAAATACGCAGACTCCGCATGGCTGCGTGTATGTGTGACAGATCCACCTCACCAGGAATGACAAACGGTTGTGTTCCTGCAACTCGGATGGGATTTTCTACCTGCAGATAACCCAACTTACCAAAAGTATCCATCCACGCTCCGTGGAACAGCATGAATAGGTTTTCCGAAAGATACCTGGACTGGTCCACTACTGCCCTGATCTTCCTGGTCGTTTCTATCCTCATGAAGAACTCACGAATTGAGTTGGACGACTCACTCGCCTGGTGGAATTTGCAAAGGTAGGGTTTAATGTCATGCCGTCCACAGCCCGGATTTCCAAGCGTATCCCATGCATTCATTCCCGACCCTGATCGGTAGATGATCAAGCCGAGGCCGCACGGAGAATCCTCTCAGTGTACCCCACTGGAAGCGAGCAGTTGACGACCATGGAGTTGTTCCTATCGAGAAAGCATGTAGCCAGTGGGAGTGTCAGCGGGGCTGCTTGCGTGTACCTGAGGGACAGATTAAATGGCCGAGTCCAAATCCGGATCTCCGTACGCCGTAGGCGCCAGTCCTGGTACCAGGATGCGCGGGTCGGTCAAACGGTTTGCTCCTGCTTCCAGGACAAGCACCTGGGTATTCGGATCTGCCACCAATCTGTTGGCGACGACTAACCCGGACATGTCACCACCCCTTAATGATCAGATCAAAGGCTGCGACGTCTACCAGCAGCCGAGTTGGTATCTATGACAGTCATTTTTGGCCACAGTTTACCAAGATTCGGTCAGCAACAAAGAGCAATCTGCATATCTCAAAGCCAACCGTCAGAATTGCAACCCAGCTATTTTTGTGTTATAAGTCAGATGAAGAAGGGGTGCCACTGTCTGCTTATTGTCTGATGCGCGGCATTGGTAGACTGCATGTTGTGCTCCCATGTTGACCGTTATTGTGCTTATGTGGTCTAGGTCACTGCCTGGGCGAGCAGCCTGGCCGACAGGTCCAACATCGGCAGTGGATGACATTTATGTCAAGAACCAAAGGCACCGCAGGACACAACACTTAATTTGCGGCCGACGTGAACCAATTGCTGCCTGACTAGAGCTTCCACTTTCGAGACTCAGTCGCCCCCGCTGCAAAGTTATTCTTGAAGTGTCCTGTTCATCTTGGGGAGACACAAGCTCATTGTCGCCTTGGAAGCTGAGAGTGCAAATTTGGTGGGAATCCTTAAATCTGGCAACGCCACCATATAGCTTACATTGCCATATTTTGACAATGAATATTGTTTAATGACCAAAGAAACCTCACTTCCCCCCGGAGAGGTCCCAGACTGTTGTGTTTAGTGTTCGAAACAGTGCCTTCCCTTACCTCGACGGGAGCATGACCAAAGTCCCTTTAGTTCTGGTGAAGGCATTGTTTGAAGTGTATGCCCCGCCAACACTCGGACGGCGCAAATATACGCGAGCTCTCAGCGCTTCTTGAGCAGAATTCGGTCCTGTAATGAGCACTCACACCATGCAGATCTGCGCGTGTGAAGCCAATTTCTTGGAATACTAGGCTCCCTTCAGTGTTGTCTGTGTATTTTGTACCCTCTCAAATATCTAGTTAGCCCTGTTCTGATGACAATTGTAGTACAGCGCTGAAGTTGTCGGTTCTCATTGTCATGGTTGTATTTGTGAGAGCGTACCATAATGTCGAACGCGCCGCGGATCTAGCTTGCTGATGGGTCCACGACGATAGAAACTATAACCTTGGCGATTACTGACAGGCATTTCTGATGCTGAAATTGGAGCTCCACTGACTAGGTATCACGTCGACGTTCAAGCGTTGTCAAGGTAAAATGCCGTCATCATCGGCACCCTCCGCTCTGCGCCTTGAACTACCCAAACATCTCCCACAGTGAGAGAAGCCAGTATTGCCGTAGATAAAGATAACAGCGTGAGTACTACACGCGCATGAGGTCTCAGCCTAGCATGTATGAAGTATGATGTCGACATGTGCAGTATCAGAGAGTGTGGGAGGAAGTGTTAGACGGATCAGACAAACTGGATAGGAGAGACTAGATGGACAGAGTGGGATTGAGAGAAGGATTCACCGCAAGGGACTTTGTGAAGTAGACATTTCACAAAGATGGCTATTCTCGAGAGTGAAGTGCTGTAACAGGGAAGAGCCACCTCTCTGACCAGTTCTCAACCAAGAAACATCCATTACCACAAAGTTGAAGAATCAAATGGTACACAGAACCAGAAAAGGGAAAAATTTGCGATAGAGAACGATCTAGCCTCCTTGAGAAATAAAACGGATCAGAGAGGAAGCCGTACAGGCCCCTCTCTCAGCCGCCCAAGCCCCAGCCACGCCTGGTTTGTCGACAATACAATATAACAAGGGTTCATCTGTTGCCCATGTGTTTGCCTAAACTGGAAATGAACGGGGCCCTGAAGAACGAGAACAGCAAGGTTCAGTCTGAGATGTAGGGTATGATAATCTTCCTTAGTCTAGCGCCACAAATCACTCTCTCTAAGCTGGCTCTTATAGTACACATCAAACCTACTATCACAGCAATGAGTATGCTCCTCAGGCCAACCCTACTACCTATATATATAACCAAGGGAAAGGCGACGGTCGAGCAGTATCTCCTTCTCCAGACATTTCATTCGTGCTTGCATTGTGTCAAAGATTCACGACTTGGGATCTTTACAGAATCACCATCTATAGCGGGGCATCTTGCGGTTTGTAAATGTCTGGTGGCAAACAGTAACTTCAGGGCCTATGGCTTTCCTATACCTTCGTAGGTCATCTAAGACATCTGGATCAGACGAATAGTGCACGATCTTTAATATTAGCAATAATTTGTATCTTCTTAGGTAGTCAGTTATAGAGATATAGTAGTACTCTCTGGCTAAGAGTCAGCATGGACTGCCTGAAGTAGAGTTAGGGTTTCAGTCCGGGGAAGGAGACATCTAGGGAAGGAGACATCAGAGTGTATCTAAGCTGCAAAATCATGCAACCTCTGACACTGTACTAATGGAATACTTTAGAGGCTATCGGTGACTTCCAAGGCTTAGGCTGCCTCATAGTTGTCTATGGGCAGTAATAGTTTCCGAAGAGTTGTCAGGATGATCTGTTCGACCGGATGGCTTGGTCAGTCGTACGGGGTCAAATATGTTCCCCTGATGAGCCAGTCTGCAATTATCTCAGGCTGGTTGTCGATCGTCAAGTTAGCTAATCAAATCCTTCCCGGGAAATCAGCCGGTCGCTTGCTTTCTGTTGCATCGAATGAGCCGAGTATGTCTGTCACTGCGTCATAGGCATTCCTGTCCATCTTGGTAGAAGACTGCCGACTCCTTCGATTGCTACTACGGCCTCGAGTCAATGAGGTGGAGCCGCTGCTGCTGAACTTATGTGACTTCTACAATACTGCACGATAGCCTCCATAACGGTATATCGATATTGCTTCTCAGACAAGGTGTGCATGCGCGAAGCTTGAGTACACGACATTCCTGTTACGTGTAGGTACACGTCGATGTATATATGAGTGTTTTGATCGATATCTGGTACCATATTAGTACGAAGTAGATCAGAAAGATATACTGAAGCCAATAACTAGGTAGGTACCTTTTCTACCCTCAATACCTTGTACGTCTCCGACTTCGGATGTGTCCATCAAATTGAGTTTGACGACGCCCTGGGTTCTCCAACAGGGCTTGCACCTTATTTACATTTCGTGCCTTGGCGATAATCTGAATCTGGACAACGTGACAACTCAAGGCTATCGTTGGATTGACAGCGCTACAAACAACGACTGATAGGCTGTTTAAACCCGACCACCCGTGTGCGAGGACCTCGATCGAGAAATATCAGACATGCATCAACACAACCCCATTGCTTGATACTTCACACCGTATTTGATTCGATGATAGAAGTTCAAAAGGTTAGGTATTTGGCTCATGCTTGTCTACTACCCCTCTCAGAGGCGCCAAGGCATAAGGCGAGCCGCCACTGCAGGATTGTCGCTAACTCTGTTGGCCAGGATCCAACTGCGCCCGAATCAAGCCACTATTCCTATTAGACTAGCTAGACACTTGTCATGTCCAGACCCCAGCCGCCTGGTCATCTTCTCCTCCCCAGATTGTTCTTATCTTCTCCGCATCTCAATTTGATGCTGAACGATGACATATTCCCATCGTTGCTCGGTCTTAGCACTGATAGTTTCTGTATTACCATGTAAGGCTGCTCACTCTCAACAAGCCTATAAGTCTGACATGATTAGTTGCCACTGCGACAACCTGCGAGCGCAGCCGTGATCCCAGCCTCCAGAACTCACCTGCTGCATTCCAGTTTGCCTCGTCCGATGACCTGAACTGGTTCTCCACGCATAACTGCACCACAATTGACGATGATATCACTCTACTGGAGAGCTTCAATGGATCATTTTCTCTTCCCGATGTCACCAGTATTCGCGGAATCATCACCTATACCGGCCCTACTGAGACGTTTAAACTCACGTCGATCTCGCTGCCGGACGTGCTGTACCTAGGTGGCATGAACGTTGATCTCCCAGGTAGTCAAAAGATCATAAATGTATCCGCACCGAAAGTGACGGCCATCGACTCGATCAATTTGGCCGTACCTTCAACCGCCGCGATAGACTTTCGGTCGTTGAAACAAGCGACGAGTATCTCGCTAACGGGGAACTACTCCAGGTATTCAGTCTGTTCCTGCAATGTCCAGCAGACACCGGACTAACCAGCTTAGTGTGAGACTCGACTCGTTAGAGCAAGTCAATGGCAATCTCAGCATACGGGGGTTCGATACCATCGCTACGAATTTCCTCGATGATGAGGCCTATGGTCAACTCCCGCTCAGCTTTCCTGCCCTGAAATATGCGACTTTTATCCAGTTCTCGGGAGTGATTACTGAGTGTGTCATCAGCATATGCATCTACATCTCTCGTCCCTGAACTGACGGTGGCTAGGTTCTCGATTCCCGTCCTCGAAACGGCCAACATCCAAACAAGAGAATATTCTGGCCCATCGGGTGTCTCAATTCATAACTACGGGGCGCCTTTGGGCCTGGATCTACCAAAACTACGCTCAGTGGGCGATATGCTCGATCTCCAGGGTGCAATATCCAGGTATGTCCATCATAGGCACACTTTACGATATCTGCATGCTAACAAGATAGTCTTTCTCTGGACTCCCTACAATCAATCCAGGGCAACATCACAGTCAACTCCTCATCCTTCCTAGACGTCAATTTCACAAGCTTATATTCCGCGGAGACCATCCAGCTCAATGGAAACATCACAAGGTACGATCTACCATACACCTTCCTGACCTAAAACTCACCCGCGGTAGCGCCGAATTTCCCTCCCTCACCGGATTCAACCGCATCACGATCAACACCACGGACCCAATTGACTGCAGTTCCTTCCAGCGCGCCACCCAGAGAGCAGCCCCGACTTCCAACTCCACCTGCAACGGGACAGGGGTGACAGGAGTGACAAGCACAAGCGGGCGGGGGTTAAGCGCTCGCGCAAAGGTAGGGATAGCAATTGGGGTAAGTATCGCCGGGATAATCATTGTGGGGTTGATCATTTGGTATGAGCAAAGGATGGTGAGGAACTATAAAAAGCGCGCAGGGTTCTACTGGGGGTCACAGATTCCGCTGCAGGACAGGTCGAGGAGAAGTACGCCGGAGGATGACCCGCCGCCGCCATATTCGTTGCACCCACCTCCTAGTTGATCCCATGCCTGTAACCAGATGTTAAATAGATGATGTTTTGTCAGACGAGTAGATCCCTTGATCCCCCCTTCTTCCAGAGACAGCGCAATCGGCAACAGGAGCAGTGAATAGGCTGCTGCGATTACTGCTTACCGCTGGGGGCTGCCCATGCTCAGTAAATGAACGGAAAAGAAAGTAACCAGCTGGAATGCCTCCGGACAACTCCCCTCGGAAGCCTCTACCAACACAGCACGCCACCTGACAATCGCTTCGAAAACCTCGCGTTATCCAGTATTCAATTAACCATCTCCATCAGTCTGCTCACAGATATAAATTTAATAGGGTCGAACAAAAAAAAATCAAACTCCCACTTTCTTAAGCCTACCTTTAACCTCTGCCACAAAACCCGCTGCATAACCGCCATTTTAGCTGCTAGCCCGTAAGCCCTAACTACTGGCATAGACAATATTTTATACACAACAGGGAACTCCCTACAAGCACAGCCAGCAATATATCGTTAAATTATATTGAGAAGAGGATCCCTGGTATAAAACCCGAGAGGAAAGAACAGGTAGAGTAATTAACTAATTATGCTAATAAGCAGCCCTTTTACCAGTAGAAAGATAGGTCACGTAGATAGCTGCTCCTATCCTGAGGTCTACACTGATTTTTAGGGGCTTACGATACTTCATTCTATACTTTTATCGGTGTAAGCCATGGAGGTACAGGGTCTAAAGGGGATACCGCTTGATAACCACGCCTACTAGCAGACCCTAACTGAGGGACTATTGACCGATGATGTAGACCGTCGAGGCATGGAGATCAACTGCGTATTAAATGTGGATGAAATACAGAACAAAGCTGACTACCATCTCTTATTCATGTGACACTAAAAGACCCAGAAAGTATACGCAACGAGTAAACCAGGATCCTTGTGGGAGGCGGTGGAACTGCAACGCGGTCTGAGTCTGCGAGGAAGATTCCTGCTAATTACTTCCCCTGTTCAGTCAATGTATACTAGATTTTGGGAGTTTGACGCATCCAGAAAGCAGCTATAAACAATGAGCTTATTTGCAAACGCAAGAAGCAAACAACACCAACTGCGTATACCATATCCTTCCATATTCACAATCTCTTAGATAGAACTAATCACGGCACGCACGAACTTCATAGACCGGGGTGTAGAACCAACGACGTAGGACCGTATTGCATTGAGAACTCTACTGCACGCACATTGAGTTTACCTGGGGTAAACATGAGAAACAGCTGGGACAATAATCCTCCAGTAACCAGATTCAACAGCGAACACGCAGGAGAAAGGAATGTTGCTTTTTCAATTTTTTCAATCTAGTATCAGTCACATTGTCAGTGCGCGACCTCTTGGCTCTATCCATTTCAAAGTAACTAACTATAAGCATACGGAAGACTTTGCTTGCTGAAAAAGCAAAGCAATAGAAGAAACAACTCACCAGGCTGTAGTAGGTGACATCATGTATATATTTATCTGCCTCATATCGGGATATGCAGAAACAGCTTCGTCATCCGGCTCTCTTGTATTATATAGGAGTTGGGTTGGCCCCTTTTTTAAGTCTATGGGGAGTCGCAGGAAAGAAATAATCATGGTAGTACTCCTTGCGCAGTTGGCCAGATATCGTAACTTCTCTTGCTGTTACCTTGACTAGGCCTGGAGCAAACGGTCGGGACTATTCTCAACGTGCTGTTGGTATCAATGAGCGCAGGATGGAAAATGCAATATGCTATCGGAAACCAGCAAGGGGAGAGAGATGTCTGCGAGGGCAGGTTTACTAAGATGAGCAACAATTATTTATCTTATCGTCAGGAGAGGAGGAGATAAGAGGAAGAGGAGGAGCTGTTACCATTCATTCATTTATTTATTCATTCATTAGCTAGAACAGACCATTGATTATTATCTCCCTTTCAGCCATCCTCCTATCGTTATACACAGTCCATGTGACAGCAGCAAACAACCACAGCCTTCTGCAGCGAGTTGTTGGGCTGCACACCACTTATTACATAGGTAATCAGCACAGGAGACTCATTCTCGTCATGCCTTGTGTCGTTATCCTATACATCGGCCTTTCTTGCCGTCCTGAAAAAATCACCATCTCCCTCTCCCTTAACCTATAAGATGCAGGAGACGAGTCCTCTACACTTATCAGCGTCGTAGATATTTCCCTGTCACATCAGCCAGCAAGCAGAGGTCTATACTTTTGGAGTACCATCCTGGTTGGGGACAGTTCCTTTGAGCGTCCAATCAGCTAGATGGTGGAGCGCTTCACCCACCTTTTGATTCAAGGAATCTAATGAGTTAGCTCGCAATCGCTGTCAATCCAATAGGGAAATGATACGTATCTACAGGGTGTAGTGTGGAGGGTAAAATGAGTGGTCGTCAGTGTTTAGAAATTCCAGCGGCACAGCTTCCAGCGGCGCAGCTCATTCAACGATGACTCAAGAACCCCTGCACATAGCAAGAGGCTGGAGACAGACATGCTGCTCCCGACTTTGTTCCAACACAAGGACTTGTTGAGAAGACAGCCTGTTGGCTGCGAATGTCCTAAAATAATGCTTTGTGGTCACAGCCGCAGTGCAAGGCGCCTTTTCAGTAGAGCATCAGAACTGTTGTGCTCTGCATGTATAAAATAAACTGAGCTCGTCACCATTCATTTCTTCTCTCCTTTATCTTGCCTCGGTTTTCCTTCTGTTACCTATCACTCTGTTCCCATAGCCACGTTCCCATCAAGACAATTTGACTTCTAATCTAACACATCAAAGCCTAACCACCCAGAACCTCTTCATTCTGCGTCCTACCTCAGTCATCGAGCAGTATCCTTGGAGACTTCCACCAATGTCGACCGTAAACATGTCAAGACCAAAGTATGTCACTCGGGCTGGTCTAATACTGAGAACACAATACTAACAATCTTCAGGATTTGCAGGGACTTTGCCAGAAGGGGAACGTGTTCCTTCAAAAACTGCAAGTTTCAACACGTAAATGACACCGGAAGGCGAGATGACAATCGACCAAAACGAGACGTGAGACCCAAAAGACCAGAACTCTCAGATTCAGAGAAACAATTTCGATCCTGGAAGGATACCCTTAACACAGACTTCCGTGCATCTCGTCCAGGTCGCGCGAAGTTGAATAACTTCTTCCGAGATGCTCGACAGCTTATCGAAGTTGACGCTGGTCTCATGCAAGGAGTGATACGTGAGCTATCCGAGGAGACGGGATTGGAACATATTCGAGATCTTGTGGAGAATAAATTCCCCAAAGCCGAGTCGAAGGCAAAGGAGGAAGTCTTCCGGTCACAGGTCCTTCCCATGCTGGAAACCGTCTCGCACCCTAAGGTTTTATCATCGCTGATCTTAGAACAAGCAGTGGGAACTATTTACAACGTGCTGTATGGTATCAACGGCCGCAGGGCAGCGCTGTTCCTGAGCTCAGTATGCGATGTGCTATCAAAAATCAGCGAGGAGGAAACGGCCGTAGAGTGGTTGGAAATTTCACTCCTCGTGTTCGCAAAAATCGTCGATCTCAACTCCACCGCATTCGTTCAAGATGCACTCAAAGATCAAGCAAAAAGGTTTCAGCAGCTTTTTCTCCGTATGGCTGAGGGTGGCCTGGCGAGCTCTCTCCACCACTCGCGCAATCTTCTTGATCACCTCCTATGCCGATTGGAAATTGGGAGCTCCCTACCATCTGCACCGGCGAACGATAAGCTCGAAAGTGAGCCGAAATCTACTGCAACATTTATGGTACATCGCGAACCGCCTGGTGGCAGACATGATAACGACCATGCCGATATTGTGAACATCGCTATCATGCCAACCCTCGATGAGATCCAAAGCTCGCGTATCGAATACCTACCGGTCAATGATCCTCGTCAGTGGCATGTGGGTGGTCTGGACGGTTTGTTAGATCGTAATTTCCGTCTACTAAGGGAAGACACGATTGGTCAGCTGCGAGATGCTATTCACCAGGAGCTCAAAGGGTCACAGGAACCAGGCCGACAGATTTCCCAGGTTCGGACACACGTCTATCCTCGTGCGAAGATCAGACAAATCTACTTTGACAAATTCCTTGGCTTCCATTTCAAGGTGCAATTCCCTCAACCGCCACGCGTCAGTGAGATGTCGGTCAAGGATCGGGAAAACTGGTGGCAGTTGTCAAAGCGTTTGCTACCCGGTGCTCTTGTGTGTCTCATCATGAATGGACGCAATGGAAGGACGGTTGTCTTTTGTACCATCGTGGACGAGCAAGTCAGGTCTCCCAAAAAGCAAACAGACAACGCTAATAAGGAAAGCGAGAATGTAGCATCCCTGTGGGAAGATGCGAAGGAAGCGTCAGTCAAAATAATGCTAGTCGATACGAAACCCGGCATGGTCCGCACAATATTGAATAAGGTCCTGAGTAAACGGGATTTTTCTATTGTTGAATTCCCAGGCATTCTACTGGCTGGCTTCGAACCAACCTTGCGAGCACTGAAGAAGATCAAGGAGAATAGGGAGCTACCATTCCTAGAGATTCTCGTCGCGAGCGGCAATGTAGGTCCAGTCGACGTTCCTCCTCCCCTCTATGCGTTGAGACCCGGATTTCGCTTTAACCTTCGTTGCTTGATGAATAACAATGCCGACCTATACGTCCAAGCCGATAAACCGGTTGATATAGAATATTTGCAACGCAATTCAACCCTCGACTGGGCCCAGGCGAGAGCCTTGGTCAATAGCCTCCAACACCGAATTGGCTTGATCCAGGGGCCTCCTGGTACAGGTAAGAGTTACACAGGTGTTGCGCTTATCCAGGTACTCCTAGCAAATAAAAAGCAAGGAAAGACAAATCTTGGTCCTATGTTATGTGTTACTTATACGAACCATGCCCTGGACCAGTTGCTAGAAGCTCTCATCGACAAAGGAGTAACGTCCCAGATTATACGGATCGGTTCGCAGTCCAAGTCTGACAAGCTGAGGGCGCTCAATCTACGACACATTGCAAAAGATGCCGAGAAAACCAAGAGGGAGCGACAAGATCAATATCGCCTTCATTGCGAGATAGAGGCGTGCGAGGACAAGTTCTCTACCCTGAAGATCAACCAGGACTTGTTAGCCACTCATCTCATCCCTCACCTTCAAGAACTATATCCGCGCTATTATTCTGGTTTGTTTGGTAAAGACGAGGACGGTTGGAAGAGGGTCGGGCACGGCAAGCCTAGTGCTGTGATCAGGCGTTGGGTCCAGGCTGGGGGACCAGGAGACGAGATACGATCCTTCGACGTGCTCACGTCCCTAAATCCGTTCCAACTGTCACGAAAAGAAAGAGAGGAACTGTACCAGGTATGGACGAAAGACGTCACTAATCTGGTGTATGATAAAGTCATGAAGCTCTGCTCAACACACCATATGGCTAAAGCCAATCTCGACAATGTTCGAGACGAAGTGGATCTTCGCTGTCTGGCAGATGCGGATGTCATCGGAGTCACCACGTCTGGTCTGGCTCGAAATTTGAACATGCTGCGAAAGCTACAATCCAAAGTCGTGATGTGTGAAGAAGCTGGTGAGGTTCTGGAAGCACACCTTCTCACTGCTCTGTTGCCCTCGGTCGAACACGCCATCCTTATTGGTGATCACCTACAACTCCGTCCACAGGTTCAGAATTACGAGCTCTCACGCGAGAATCCTAGAGGTGGCGAAAAGTATTCCCTGGACGTTTCGTTGTTTGAGCGACTGGTGGAATCGCAGAGTGCCATGGGTCTGGGTCTTCCGTTCAGTACACTCGAAACGCAACGCAGGATGCACCCTTCCATAGCCCAACTAGTTCGGGATACCCTATATCCTCAGATAAAAGATGCAGAATCAGTGTCAAGCTATCCTGAAGTTGTGGGTATGCGTCGGAGACTGTTCTGGCTGGACCATCGCGAGCAAGAGGCGGACGCAGCCAATACAGGTCCGCTGGCGAGCTCGCACTGGAACGAGTACGAAATTCAGATGACAATGGCTGTGGTCAACCATCTCGTGCGACAGGGCAGATACCATAGCGGCGATATTGCTGTCATTACTCCATACCTCGGTCAACTCCATCGACTACGCCAGCTGTTCTCACAACACTTCGCTGTCACACTTGGAGAACGAGATGCCGATCAGCTAGATAGTGCTGGCTTTGGAGCTGGTGAAACTGATGTCACGCCTGCCGCGAGAGCTACTCTACTGAAGACTTTGAGGGTAGCGACCATAGACAATTTCCAAGGCGAAGAGGCCAAAGTCGTTGTTATATCGCTGGTGCGGAGTAACTCTCAGAATCGCTGCGGGTTCTTGCGTACATCCAACAGAATAAACGTCCTCCTGTCACGGGCGCAGCATGGAATGTACATTATTGGCAATTCCGAGACTTGCGCTCACGTCCCCATGTGGGCGCAGGTCATTGACATCCTTCGGCATTCGGGCAATATAGGATCACAACTGGAGTTGCAGTGTCCCCGTCACCCTGACACGCCACTCCTGGTCTCTACGCCGCATCAATTTTTGCAGCTATCCCCAGAGGGGGGCTGTAATCTACGCTGCATCAACCGTCTTCCCTGTGGCCATGCTTGTGAGCAAAAGTGCCATTCGGAACTGCTTCACAACGCCGCGTATTGCCCACAGCCGTGCCCTCGTCCGCGCAAAGGATGTACTCATCCGTGTGTCAAGCGGTGCGGTGATCCTTGTCCGGTCAGGTGTATGGTGGACGTGTATAAGGAGGATAGGAAGCTTGAATGCGGCCATTCGATGCCGAATTTGCCCTGCTGGCAAGATCAGGACTTGTCTACTGTCCGCTGCAAGGTGGCTGTCACCAAGACGGTCGAACGTTGCAAGCACGAAATTGCGGTGAAATGCCATCAAGATGTGAGCTTGGCTACGTTTAAGTGTACCGCGCAGTGTAATGCCCTCTTGGCTTGTGGACACGCATGCAAGCGGCCATGCCACCATTGTGTACAGCTTCTTGATAGGGAGGAAGTCCGCATCGACCATGGAAGATGCCAGCAAAAGTGCGGCCGCAAGCACTCGACTTGCGCCCACTTCTGCAGTGCGGTTTGCCATGGCGATGAGCCTTGTCCCCCGTGTGGAGAACCATGTGACGTGCAGTGTGGCCACTCCAAATGTACCAAGAAATGTGGGGAACCATGCACCCCATGTGCCGAAGAGCGATGCTTCTCCAGATGTCCACACAGCGCGTGCACAATGCCTTGTGCGGCCCCGTGCAACCACATTCCGTGCTCCAAACGGTGCGACCAGAAGTTGCAGTGTGGTCATCAGTGTCCGTCGCTATGTGGCGAGAGATGTCCTTCTGACAAGTACTGCCAAACGTGTGCAAGCGAAGAAATCAAACACCAGGTTGTGGACTTTATCCTGGGTGAGACTTACGAGAACATCAACCTGGATGAGAACCCGTGCATCTTCCCCCGGTGTGGCCATTTCTTGACGATGGAAAGCATGGACGGGCAAATGGCACTGCAAGAGCACTACGAACTCGACGAACAAGGAAGACCTATGTCGATTAAGGATGCGACGCGTCCGTTCTCCATGAATGATATCAAGACGTGCGCCACCTGTCGTGGGTCACTGAGAGATCTCGCCAGATACGGTCGACTCGTGCGACGAGCGCTACTGGACGAATCCACCAAGAAGTTCATCCTTTATTTGAACCGGGAATACGTTCCTCTAGAGGAGGAGCTCGCCCGGCAGGTGAAAGTTATGCAGGAAACAGAGGTTGCAAATCGAAAAGGACCGGTCTGGCCCGACCATCTGCCGCTCGAGGGCTCAATCCAGCAGAACATCAGGACAATGACAGAATTAGTCCACCACACGTCCCCTGGCCGGTGGAAGGATATAACCAAGCTTCGCAGCAAGGTCGTTGCCTACCGCAAACGAGTCGCCCTGGACGAACAGCCCTACGACCGAGTCCGTAGCATGGTCGAGAATGCCAAACGAAGGAAGAAGACCGACGGAGACTTTGACTTTGACGACACCATCCTCCAGTCAAAGGGCCTCCTCCTCGCTATCGCGCTGAACCTCCGCCTCGACATCGCCCTGCTAACGGATTTCCTGTCCGTCAAGGATCGTGCCTCATCGCAAACAGGCAAGATCACCGTCTCCATCAGCCTGCAAGACGCAAGAGACGAGTGCGCTACACTCATCAGCCTCGCAGGCTCCTCCGGCCGCATCCGCCAACAAGCAGAGGGCTACACTTTCCTTGCGCACCTCCACGCCCTCGAACGATCCCAAGCCAGTTCACCGCAAGCCGCGGAGACACGCCTTCGAGAAGGGCGAGAGGCGGCCGCTCACGCGCGATCCCTCTGCGTGCAGCACCCAACCCCGACGAGAGGTCTTTTGCCTGATATCGAGACAATTGATAGAATGCTCCGCGACTCCACGTTTTACGCCGTGGTGACGAACGAAGAGCGCATGGCGGTGGTGGCGGCCATGGCGCGCGAGTTCCATGGCACGGGGCATTGGTATTATTGCCGGAACGGACACCCGTTTACGATTGGAGAGTGTGGGGGTGCGATGGAGCAGACGGCGTGTCCTGAGTGCGGGGAGCCGGTTGGGGGGAGGGCGCACCGCGTAGCCGAGGGGGTGACGCGGGCAGACGATTTGGAGATGGCGTTTGGAAGGATGCATCTGTGAGAGAATACTTCGGTAGGGCACTGTATGAACCTAGCAGACGTCTTGTCAACACGAGACGAGGAAGAATAGATTTTCTGAAGGAGTATCTTTTTTTTGTGATAAAGAACAGTGAGGTAGTCAAAGTCATCGTTATATGCTAGCTAGTTATTCAAGTGATGTACATCAAGGCGCAGCATTCGCATACGCATTCTGATACTCATACTCCGCACGCAACAGCTCTGCCTCGATAGCGTGTCGGCGCGCCTTCTCTGCTTCGCTGGAGTTATCCTTGAAGACGTGGTCCATCTGCTCGAGTGTACGGCCCTTGGTCTCGGGGATGAAGAAGAAGGTCCAGACAAGTGCGAGGAGACAGAAGACGGCGAAGAAGACATACGCGCCGTAACCGGTGTTTTCGACCAGAGGCGGGGTGATGAGGCCCTATCGTCGTTAGCTATTTGTGAGGCTGGCGGTGCAAATGATCGGGAGCTTACGATGATAAAGTTGTTTAGCCAGTTTGAGCAGGTGGAGAGGGCGACACCCTTGGCGCGGAGGGAGGAAGGAAAGACCTCTATTGTTTGTCAGTTCTACTTGTGATCTGGAGGGAGTAGGTATGCTGGGACGAGTAGACGTACCCGAAGGAAGAGCCCAGGGGACAGGACCCCAAGAAGCACCAAAGCTGAGCATGTAGAAGAGGAGGAAGGCGACGCTGACCCAGCCTTGAGGGCGGTGCGCGGGCCAGTTATTGGAGAAGAGGCCAACGAGAACGGCGATGATGACGTGGGAGACGGTCATGAAGAATGCACCCCAGAGGAGGAGGACGCGGCGGCCGAGGCTGTCCATTGTCCAGACACTGGTCATGACGCCGACCAGCTGGGTTACGTTGAGGACACCGGACATGAGGAGTTGCATGTCGTAGTCTAGGCCCATGGTCTCGAAGAGGGTGGGGGAGTAGTAGATGAGGGCGTTGATGCCGACGAACTACGATATGTTAGTGGGGTTCGAAGGGGGAGAGGGCGAGGAAAGCGGGAGGACTTACCTGCTGGAAGAACATGAGGCCCATGCCCACGTGAGTTCGTCGCCAGCATCCTTTCTTGAAGCAGTCTGCCCAGGAGGCCATTTCCAGCAGGAAGGATTGCCGAGTCCCCCCTCCTTGGAGAGTAGGATGCTTTTCTGCGTTCAATTCCTGGTGGAAGCGAACCTCGGCTTGTATGTCGAGGTACTCCTGACGGATCCGCTTGTCGGATGGAGGCAGCCGACGCAGCTTGGACAGGCTCTGGAGGGCTTCTTCGTTGCGTCCCTTGGCTGCGAGCCATCTAGGGGAGAACGGCAAGGCAAGGACACCGCCAGCGAGGACAAATCCGGGAATCATCTGCAGGAGGAAAGGGAGCCGCCAGGACCATTCGCCTGCCATGAATCGAGTGCCATATGTGATCCAGTATGCGATGACGATTCCAAGGACAATACAAAACTCTTCCAGCACCAGTAACGTACCACGGCACTCCGCAGGACCTGGCATACTGTTAGCGCTGTCTCGAATGGGTATGCCCAGGCCACTTACTGATCTCGGAAATGTACAACGGAGCAACCATCGACAGCATACCGATCCCCACCCCTCCAATAAAGCGAGCCACCGTCAACATGGCATAGTCGACAGCGGCAGTCTGCAGTATAGACCCAATCGTGAAGATGATGACGGCAACAACGATGGAGTACCGTCGAGAGATCTTGTCTGCGATCCATCCCTGGTTGAGCGCACCAAGTAGAGCCCCCAGTTCAATCATGGCCGTCATGAGACCTTTCCAGAAACCAGCACCAGCTGCATTAGGAGCTACCTCTGGAAAGCGTTCCAGGAATTGGTCCATCACCAGAATGACCGACACCACCCCCTGATCGTAGCCAAAGACCAGGCCACCGAGCGTCGAACATGCGGCACAGAGAAAGACAAAGGGGTTCGAGATTAGACCACGAAGACCGGGAGGCCCATAGGGCTCTCGGTCAATCATAATGTCCTCTTCATGATGGCTGAATCCTACTCGGCCACCTGGGGTGACATCCTTGGCAAGGGCAGTGTCTTGGTTTGCCATACCTGGCTTGTACTGAGTATAGGGACAAAGAGGGCAAGAGAGGAGTACAATAAGGTTGTGGCGGAGGACAAGACTTGTGGCTGGTCGGGATGGAAAAGGACAGGAAAAAGTTACAGAGCCAAAGCATGATTTATATAGGTCGGTCTAACCAGGGCCGTCCATTGTGATTTGAGACTTGGGACAGGTGCAAAGACCGAGCAAGATCCCTGATTCGTAGAGTCGTGTCGGATACTACCCAAGCCATGATTCTGAGGCGGGGAAGCACAGAAGAGCAGAGAAGAAACCAACCCTAAGAATGTGGTCACAGTGAGTGGACGAAGCTGGAAATGGAATGAAGGAGATGTACTGAGTAGATCCGCAGCGAGGGACTGTCGAATAGCAGCGAGGCCGGTTGCACCAGACTGTCCCAGACGGCTATTGGGAAGTGAAAGGACACTCTTAACCCAAACAGGAAATACCCAAGTGGGTATCGGATCGTGTTGGGGGCTCAAGACGGAGGGGGGGGCATTTCGACGGGTGGACTCATGGGACAGAAAAAGTGAAACCAGAGCTGTTGATGCTCGAATTTACTAGAATCAAGAAGCTGTCTGCCATCGAACAAGAGAGAAGTTGTCTTTTTTTTCAGATCAGATTGATAGCTGACTCTATACAAAGGTCCCGCGTAAATCATCACGAATAGTGAGAGAGTACGGAGGAGGTACACAGTAATAATGAAGGATCCCGTGACTGGACATTCAGAGGACGGCACGTGCTGATCACACGAGATGAGCGATGATGACGCGCATTTCCCAGATGTCTACCAGGAGTCGGCCCGACGACATGGATATCATGGGCCAGCTCAAGGTGAAAACCGATCGGAAAGTGAGTTGAGAATAGCTAATATGCAATGGAGTTGATGATTCTTATCCCGTGCTAGTTGCTGTCACCTGCAGTAGTCATGAAGACTATACGGAGAGCTTACTGGGCAAGATATAAGTATACTCCGGAGTATTTCGGGGTTAGGGACGAGGAGTAATTGTGCCTTCTGTAGTCTATTGATAAATCAATATGTCTGGAAAGGTAGATATCTACCTGACACTGTCTCTAGATACCTAATCTGCTTAAAAAGTGCTAGCGCCAGTTGCAACTGATGCCCCTCTTTGCATGTCTCAACATCTTCATCCGCTGTTTGTGTCAACAGAGTCCTCCCTACAATTAATATATCGCAACTTATCCATATTCCTAGCCTCCATCTGAATCGTCCCCACGGGGAAGGTAGAACCGTTATTAAATCAGCCAAAATCTCTTCCTGATTCCTTGCAAACCTTGGGGCTTACTCCAGTCGTCCTCTTGTGGATTCCCCACTGATCATCACCAGTCAAAAGCCGACCGTCATTCTCGGTCAGCCGCCAAATTCCTGAAGGTGCAGGACACCAGTTTTCAGTTTGCGTTCATTTACTCTTGTCTATTATCCCATCTCTGCAAGCTAGACTGCAGTTCTGGCTTTCTACGAGGCGTCATCCTAGTCTGTGACCCTCTTTCGCTGCGTCTCTACTCAGGAGCATAAGAGTATCACTAATATTGTCATGCAGTAACCTTTTCTGTCCCTGCAGATTCGACGGATTTCAGTTTCCGACTATCAACGTCATTGTTTCTTGCGCCTGTCCAACAAACCGAGTTTTGCCATCACCCCCGCAAGAATTCCTTGAGCCTGATCCACCAGCCTTGCCCTGCCCTCGTCAGTTGCCGTAACCAGACATGGGATCATTTGTGGAGGACCTCTGGTCGAGCATCTTTACCCCCGGTCCCACCCCGTCACTCCTGATCGCAACCAATGTCACCTTCGCTGCGCTGCAAGTCCTCCTGCTCGCGCTCCTCCTAGCCACATACAGCATCCACTTCGTCGTGCTCTCCATCCTCTCCGCGGCGCTCTGGTGGTCGATCAACTGGTTTGCTCAGGAGTTGAGCCAGATACAGGCACAGGAGGCGCCTAAGGAATTACACGAGGACAAGGAGCGGAGAGGCGGTAGCACGAAGCCACCGGGGTCCTTGGAAAGCAGTGACAGTGATACCGAGACTGAGGTTGCGAAGGAGAAGAGCAAGGTCACAGCTGCCACAGGCGTTTTCACGAGCGCTGCACCTACTGCTGCTGCCTCTACGTCGGCTACACTCCAGCCCCCGACTGAACCGCACGCGCGAAAGCGGCTCAGCGTGAGTGGTGAGAGCTCGGGATACCATAGCACAGATAGTGAGTGGGAGAAGGTGGATGATAACAATGGTCCCTAGCCAGTGATGGATCCTGTACATCAACAACCCTGTTGGGAGTTGATATGAGCTTTGTGATACATGTCTGTTGATCTACGAGTACTCCGTCCACATGCTTTCGATCTCCTCAATTGATACCCATAGATAACGATCAGCGGCGATTACTTGCACACTGTATACATCTTTTGCCACTACAGCTATACATTTCCTGAGTCCATGTCAATCCTTTTAGACAATAATCCTGCTTTGATCGCTGTAATCGGCTCTGTATGAGGTATGCCTTAGATCACGTGATAGCGCGATTCCTTGGCACCCACGCGACAACATCAATCGATAGCGATAAATGATCGACTTTCACGGCTCGCCAGAAAAGCCTCAATATAGCCCTGTACGACGTACAAGGGCGGCGATTTACGACCATCGCCCCACGATGCGTCCGGATTGATTTCGTCATCATTGCCATGCCTTCGACCATATCTGCCAGCCGCAAGCGCGTCTTCGGCTCCGTCTTCCCACCCGCGTATTTCACGACCGCGCCAGCATCTCGGTTAGCCAGCGCAAAAAGTCCGCCCCAATCCGAGCCTGCCGAGAGAATCGATGATCAGGAACAATATGGAAAGGAAACCTGGGATCGTGCGTGGCGTGTAGCGACTGAATTTCTGCAGTTGCCGAGCGATGGACTCGCGGATTTGATGCAGTCAGATGATGGGGAGTTCCTGCAGCGTTGGAGGGGACATTCGAGTTTCACAAAGGAGGTTAAGGATGCATTGGACTATTTGATTCTTCCGTTGGCCCAGGGGGAGAGCCTTGCGACGGAGCAGCAGAGTATACTCGAGTGGTACCGTCTGGAGATACGGGTGCATTTCCTGCGCAACTTTCACGAGGTTCTTGCAAAGGTATCTGACCTAACGATTTCGACGATGATGATAAGTCTAATGATAGCAGGTGTTGGACTCAGAGGACAAAGGGCAGTTACAGGCTATTGTACGAACCCTAGGACTTGCACGGCGGCTGTACTTTGCTCCCTTCGTGGAGTACTTGCTACCGCTCCTGAACCATGCCGACCAGGAACGGGAGCTCCGCGCAATGGCGTATACGTTCCAGATGGTGGTAGGATATGCCCTGCCTTGGACACGAGTATCAGAGTTGCTCTTCCGAGAGCTCACAAGAGACGCGCTCATTGTCCTGGGGATTGACGCACTGGATGAGGAAGCGAACTTTGAGGACAGTGTCAGTGTGGATAATATGGAGGTCGACCGGCAGTTCTCGGTCTCCTACCAGGATTGGCGGGAAGAACCGTCCGCGGAGGTTCGAATGCAGATGATGGCAGAGTACGAGGATGTACGAGTCGTTGCGACGCGCGAACGCCTGCTGTCCCTACTGAGAAGCTTGCAGCTCGTTGGCTTAGGCGGGGACAAGGCCCAAAAGGTCTTTGCCAGCGTGATGGACATGATGTTGACGGTGTTTATTGAATCCGCATATGCCAACCAGTGGGAGGGGCCGTCGTTGGTCAGCCAGCACCTGCGACAGTGGATTGAGAATGTGTTTGCTCGGTTGGTTGTGCAGGTTCTGGCGATTATCAATCACGACGAGACTGGAGCGAATGCCTCCGGACGTCTGGATGTAAGTTTGGTGGATGTGGAAAGGTGGCAAGAGATGGGAATCTCGCGCCTGGGGTCACTCCGGACCCGCGAGCTGTTTGATATCATTGTCGAGTGGCCTGCGAGCAGCGGTGCGATTGAGGACTTGCGACAATTTTCGACACATCCGGCCTCCAGGTACTGTCTGACGCAAGCGTTCATCAAGGTGCTCAACCAACGGTTGTTGCATCCCGGGGCGTCAACCATTGACATCTTACGAGTGTATATTTCTATCATCCGCGCGTTCAATCTCCTAGATCCCAAAGGTGTCTTGCTGGACCGAGTTGCTCGGCCCATTCGCAGGTACCTACGCGATCGCGATGATACTGTCAAGGTTATTGTGGGTGGGCTTTTGGCGGATCCTGCTGACACAGACGAGTCCAATCTCCCGTCTACTGGAGAGACTCTTTCAGAGCTGTCTGCCGAGCTAGCCAAGGCACATCAGAACTCGCTGCGGGCCGATTCTGGCGAGCTGGACTGGGATGATATGAACTGGATGCCGGACCCGGTGGACGCGGCGCCGGACTACAAAAAGTCTAAGAGTTCCGATGTCATTGGCAGTCTGATCAGTCTTTTCGAGTCCAAGGAGACTTTCGTCAGAGAAATGCAGAACATGCTGGCTGAGCGTCTGCTCCAAAAACGCGCCGAATTCGAGCAGGAAACGTCCGTTCTGGAACTGCTCAAGGTGCGCTTCGGGGACAATGCCCTGCAGGCATGCGAAGTCATGTTACGGGACATCTTTGACTCTCGCCGGGTCGATGCCGTAGTCCGCAACGACCAAGGGCTCGTCCAGTCGGAAGACGACACCCGGCCTGAGCTGCATGCGAAGATTCTCTCTCACTTCTTCTGGCCCGAATTCCCAGCGCAGCAATTCAAGGTGCCTCCGGAGATTGCGGCGCTGCAGGAACGCTACGCGACAGGATTCGGATCGCTCAAACAGTCCCGCAAACTCACCTGGCTCAACGGGATGGGCCAGGTCACCGTCGAGCTGGATCTCGAGGACCGAGTGTTTGTGGACGAGGTGACGACCTGGCAGGCCACCGTGATCTACGCCTTTGGCTCTGAGGAAGGGGCCACCAAAACCGTGGACGGATTATCGGCTGAACTGGGCATGTCGACAGCGCTCGTGCGCAGTGCCTGTCTGTTCTGGGTCAGTAAACGCATCCTGAGCGAAGTGCAGCGCAATACCTTTCGCGTCCTGGAGGTCCTGCCCAACGACGATGACACGGGAGCCGTCGGCCCCGCTGGCGTGTCAGCAATGGAGTCTGGTCCGGCCAACGCCGCGGCCGCAGCCGATGCAGCGGCGGCGGCGGCAGCCAAGGAGACGGCCGAGGCGGCGGCGATGGAGAAGATGAACCTGTACTGGCAATTCATCGTTGGCATGTTGACCAACCAAGGCGCGATGCCACTGCAGCGCATCGTGATGATGCTCAAGATCGCGGTGCCGGGGGGATTTCCATTCAGCAACGAGGAGCTGCGCGAGTTTCTTGCGGGCATGGTCGCCAAGGGCAAGCTGGAGATTATCAGCGGAGGGAACTACAAATTAGTGCAGTAGTTGCATCCATCGTACGACTAATGATATAATAATGGTCAATCACATCCATTGAGAGTATCATACAGAACTACAGGCTAGAGGCTACTCCGCATCCAACGGCGCCACGGGAGGCTGATCATCCACCTGGATCCCCCCTCGCTTCTTCTCATTACTATCCCAGAACGGCAACCTCCAACCGCCCTCATCCTCCGGCGTCGCCAACCACAACCGCATCAGGTGCCGCCTCGGCGCCGGCGGCGCATGGTCCTTGTACGCCGTCCGCGCATGCAGCACATGCGAGTTAGCCAGGAACTGGATATCGCCGACCTCCAGAACCATATGCAGCGCGTTCTGCAGACACGTGTCCTCCAGCACCTGCAGCGCCTCGAGCTGCGCCGCAGACAGCGGGGGGATGATTCCCGCATCGGAGAAGCGGGTGAGCGAGCGGACATAGTACGGATCCCACCTGGACCACAGCAACCATCAGTTAAAAAAACCCTAGTTCATACGGCGCAGTGCAAGAAAAGGGGGCCCATACTTGGTATACACACGCGGGTTCTCGCCGCGCTCGAGATACATCACACTCGTCCGGATGTACTCATCCTGACCCTTGGAGGTCTCGCCCTTGCGATCAAAATACCAGATTGGCTGCGTTAGCGTCTTAAGCACGTCGGGCCTCTCCCGCGCAAGGCTGTTGTACACGGCATGCGAGGAGACAATATCCGACTCGCCGCCTTCAAGCGCGCGCGCGATGCATAGCAGACCGACGATATCCGCGTCGTCGGCGTGGAAGAACTGCCTAGTACTCGTCAGCCGGCGGCTGATCTAGGACTACGGGGCATGGCGGGGGCGGGGGAGGTACCTCGCGTTAGTGCGATAGATGCGCACCTTGTCGATCTGCGAGGGATCCTCGCCTAGGTCCTTGACGTGGCCGAGGACGTGGCCGCGGCTGTTCTGGCTGACGAAGTAGCCCAGGTACGTCCCGAGACCCATGTACACGACGGCGGATTTGTGGTTTCCCCATGTCTGGACGGGGAGGCCCTTGAAGAGGATGAAGCCTCGGCCGTTGAGTAGTTCATCCCGCAGGGCGAGCAGGTAGGCGCTTAGGGTTGGGAGGGGGAAGTTTTTCTACTTCGCTTAGCAATCATCATCGCGTCGGACAGTGGAAGGGTGCTGGGGGAGGGAGGGAGGGTACTTTTGAAATCCCGGTCAGAGGAATCTTGCTATTGATAAACTCATCCCCTGCGCGACTCAGCTCGTCCAACTCCTCCGGGGTAAACCGATGCGTCCATTTCTCGGGGTGAGCGCGGTACTCGTCTGCGGTCCAGACCGTGGGGCCTGTGATTTCCTTGGGGAAGCGCTCGAAGGGCTGGAGGTGTTCGTAGAGAGGGGGGTGTTGGCCTGTTGTCTTGAGGCCGTCGGGGAAGAGGGAGAGGGGAGGTGCGAGCTGTGTGACGGCCATATCGTTCCGATTGGGGTCTACTTTGTTGTACTTGTCTACGTTGCATGTCATCTTGCGGTTGTGAGGGGTATATATATACTATTGTCTACTCTGCAAGTATGAATGATTGGTCAATAGCGGAGACGATGGCGTGCCAGGGGGTTGTTTTGTTTCTATAGGCTCGTGGCGCCGGCTGGGGAGAATAAAGCATTGGGAGTGGTGATGCGGATATGGCGCAATCAGATGGGGATTTGACGCATCAAATAGGCGATATGAAGATCTACTGCGATCAACACACGTGAAGTTCTTCAGTAGTAAACACTTCTACTATTTTTTATAATTTTTGTCTCTGTTTATCCATAAGGTAATACTGTGAAGGTAGAAGCACTACTTCTACAGTTCTCGTACCTATTATAATAGACTACTTTCTAAGGGAGCAGTTCTTGTATACTTCCAGATGGCACTACTCTATTGTCTGTATATAAACTTCCCCCAGCTATATAGTTCTAGCAAACAAGCTATAATAACCTACTTTATACTCACTAATATAATCATAACTATCAATCAAAACATCTCTCTACACCAATCCCAGTCCCAACCAAGTGTCGAAACAACAACAGGAAAACCCCTCCTAATCCGGTAACTGGATCCGAGAACTCCAAACACATCACACGCACTGCTCCCAACTCCTCTACAGAATACCCAACCTCAAGGAAAAGACGCAGAGAAAACAGAATGCACCTCCACATCGCCATCTTCGACCTCGACGTCCCCGTTCCAACCGTCTACACCACACGAGGCCTCTACAGCTCGCAATTCACCCGTCTCCTCGCTGCCGCCGCAGCACGTCTCTCCCAGTCGCAATCCTTGGCCCCGGGTAAAGAAATAACAATACGAACCTCGTCCTACGATGTCATCGGGGGGATCTTCCCCCCAGCGCATCTCCTCCAGCGCTCTCCACCAGGCGCGGGAGGAAAGGAACGCATAGACGGCATCCTCCTTACCGGCTCCTCCGCCTCAGTCTACCGCGCAGACTTGCATCCGTGGATATCCTCGCTGCGGACGTTTCTAGCTGAGGTATATGTCAACTACCCGCACATCAAACTCTTCGGCTCGTGTTTCGGGCATCAGATGCTCGCGCAGACGCTTGTCCCGGGGTGTGTGGTTGAGGCGTGTCCGGGGGGTTATGAGATTGGGGTGCATGCTATTGCGCTAGAGGAGGAGTTTGCGGCGAAGCTGGGGTGTTCTTCACTATCGTCCCTGACGTCAGCACCAGTGGCAGAGAGGAAGAAGGAGATGAGGCTGCAGTTTATCCATGGGGATTGGGTTGTATGTGAGGCGGGGCTGCCGGATGACTGGGTGAATCTTGGGTCAACGCCGCGGTGTCCTATCCAGGGACTGTATCGTCGCGGACGGGTGTTGACCTTTCAGGGGCACTTTGAGTTCGATGTGTTTGTGAATAGAGAGACATGCCTCGAGTTTGGGAGAAGGTGGGGGTGGGATGGGCAGATGGTAGAAAGGTATTTGAAGGCGATTGAGGCGGGTGATGGGCAGGATGATGCAGAGGTTGCGGCGGAGATGGTGGTTTGGTTCTTTGCTGGCGAGGATGTGAGAGCTCCTCCCGATGGTGTTGATGATAAGGAGGTGAACATGATAGAAGGAGGAGGGCTGTTGACGCCTCCGTTGGAGTAGCTGTCCCGCCAGTTTGGAGGTCTAAACACAGTAACACCCAGAATTGAAGGAGCAGTGATTGCGCAGCTGGGTTGCACTTGGTCTTCGACTAACGGGGATGTCTTATACATGGAACTAACTCTCATAGATCTCAGTTGCCTTACTCTCTGTTGGAACATATATCGTGGGCCGTACTTGATATTGCAGGTTTGGGTCCCCGAGAGAAGTCAAAGTCCCTGAAGTATAGCATCACAATCTCTCGATAGATGATAGCAATGTGCGAAGTTAAGAGATCTAGGGATGAGACTTTGGCCAGAGTGTTCAGTGGATTGATAACTAGCTCGTGAGAATTGAGACATAAAGCGTAACAGTAATTTCGTGAACCGTAGATCCCATAAGCTGCAATAGTAGTTTGAACCTGCATCTTGAAGTCAAAAACAAACTGAAATCTACCATTCCCACTCTCATCCTTATATCCCCAGTTACATTATATGTCAAAGTGCCCCAAGTGTCCTTTTGCATCTGATTTTCATCCATCTCCTCCAGCACTGCGGTCCAAGTTCAACCGGCGTCCTGTTGTACTATAGCGAACGTAGTCTCACATTTGACTTGATTCTAGAAGGCAAGCTTAACCGAGTCCAAAAGGAACAGAAAGTTAGCGGTCCTGAGCCAACACAAGCTGTTTAGGAAGTAGAGTAGCTTACCAGATACCTTGTTGAATGAGAATTGAGACATAAAAGCATAACAGTAATTTAATGGACCGTAAAATCCCATGAGATGCATAGTAGTCCAATCACTGGGATTTTGAAGTCCAAACGCTGAGAACTTGGAGTCAATAACAAACTGAACAATCAGCCAGTTATTCCAGTCATTATCCTCTCCCTCAGTACCTTTGTCCTTCGCATCCGATCCCAGGTTACATAGTCTGTCAATGTGCCCCAAGTGTCCTGTTGTACTGTAGCGAACGTTGTATCGTGTCTGATGCTGATTCCAGAAGCAAAATAGCAGAAGTTAGTTTCGCAGAGCAACACAAGCAGTTTACAAGTAGACTAGCTTGTCAGGAACCTCATCGACTCTCATAACATCGCCTTTGCAGCAGCCTACCGCAGATATTTGACCAGCTAGAGATCGCTTGACTCGACGATTTCACCATACTTATTGTAGCGTTCCCTGGGGCCTCCCAGGACTGCATGCAATCCGTATGAGCATAAGGCTGACCAGTACTTCGGTCATCCTTGAATGAGTCACGATGCAACGGGTGCGCTTCAGCTCGGATGCTGGCGTAATGGTCGTAAATGATATGCCGGTGGCCGCATGATGTACAGCATCAAGGATATCTCGGAGTTGGCCGGCTACTTAGAAGGTTTGCCAGGGGATGTGACATCGAGGCTTGAACTAGAAAACATCACACTCTGTCGATACGGACTGAATTTTATCGCATGGTTGATTGACGTTTCTAAGTCGGCCGAAATTCATCTAGGCGCTTTCTGGCCTGGTGTGCCTAAAACGCGGCGGGTGGTTTTGAGGTCATCACAGTCAAATGTCAAGCGTGAAAGAGATAGCAAACCTCAGAATGTTGAAAGAGCCTGTGGTTATTGCACATGAGTAGAAAACCAGAAAGAAAGACAAGGACAGGATGGAGAAGACAGTTAGATTGCTCTTATCAGTTCCTGGGAGATGGCTGAGGTGTTAAGAGGAATGAACACAGGAAGTGGGAGGGAGATGAGATCACTTTACCACAATGGAAAGCTCTGGATGCTTCAGCAGTGTCTGTACAATAATAACTACAGTTGTTGTAGTGAATTGTAGCTTATCAGCCATAGAGATCAGTATTCACATCATAGCAGGCTTGTGAATTTTCAGTCAGCCTCAAAGCATGATCTTGATGGAGAGCTTGACACATCTCATTCAGACAGTTCATTCTTCAATCAATCTCTTCAATTAACCACTCCAGGATAGCTTCATATCCGGTGTCTATGATCCCTCACTCCCATCTCCTCAACTCTTATCTAGAATACCTTCACTGAAGCTGGATAAGTTATTCCAGGAGTATTTTTCACGCAGAATATGCAGAGAAACTTGCATCTTCCTGAGGAAGAACCTATAAACATCAACTAAGCACGTCTTAACGTCATAGTACGCGTGGCACTCTTCAAGCAATCAAAATCAACATTTGCAGTTCTGAAATGACCTACATCTTTCCTAAACTGATTCCATCAAATCTTGCCGATGCCATAAGATATATCCAAGAACATGCCATGATCCTGATGTAGTAGCAAGCATCTCCGCTGATTTCATTAGAATCAAAGGCTTTGTAAAGAGCAGCGACTGAAGATTACCGGACTCGGCCAGAAACTGAATCTACATATACAGAGCATAGGCTAGGTCTACTCCATAGATCGTGAGCGATGCCAAGCCTCAAAGGCTACACACTTTACCCAAATGGGAGCGCTATTTGTGTTCAAGAATATGGGAAGATTCTCCGCGCCCCATCGGGATGACCATTGTGGCACGGGAGAGTACCTTGTGTATGGTGAGACATCTTAATCGCTGTGCATCAACATGAGACATCTACCGCGTCGAGCACCAGTAGGATGTAATGATTCGATGACACTCAATCCAAACACGGTGTATCCCACGTTCTTGGCATCCCACATACTACATAAGTCATAGTTCAAAACATGAAGAAACATGCAGATCCATGTCACCTACCACCCTCCACGCCAGCCACCAACTGGCTCCGCTATCCTGCATGAAGACAGCAACAATGTTACCTTCGCAGTCGCGCCTTCATTTCCGGTCGGGATTCTTCCGGGTCCCGAGTACATAATTTGTGACTACCCCGTAGATTGACAACTTTCGATCTTCGCAACTCCACCAGACAAAATGCTAGGAGACAAAATGCTAGGCTATCTCCCCCTGTTCGCGTCGCTGGCTTCCGCCGCAACCCTGTATGCCACCCACTACAGTGGCGCTGTTTACACCCTCTCCCTCACCCATCGCAATGGCAAGTACAATCTGTCTCTCGCGTCGGACATGACCACCTGCGGCGGCATGCCGAGTTGGTTGACCCTGGACCGCGACACGACCACGAGCACTCTCTACTGCTCCGACGAGACAGGCGACGCGACGACAAATGGCACTCTGACCTCTTACGCCGTCGGCAAAGATGGATCGCTCACGCAGCTCGCAAAGGTGGTTGACGTTGGTGGTGGCGTCCACAGCGTCGTGTACGAAGGAGAAGGCGGCGCAAAGTACATCGCCATTGCACATTAGTAAGAAGATTCCCACAAGAACGCGTGACAAATCTGACAGCAGAGAAGCTCCGGTTCGGCGGTATCGACCTTTGCCCTCCCCCTCGAATCTGGGGACGAGCCACTACAGATCCTGCGCTACCAGACACCACCAGGCCCCCTTCCCCAGCAGGACTCCTCCCATCCCCACCAGATCATCCTCGATCCTACAGGCTCGTTCATCCTCGTCCCTGACCTAGGCACTGATCAGGTTCGCGTTTACGCAATTGACAAGCAATCGGGTCAACTAAACACCTGCCCCAGCCTCAACTACACCCCCGGCAGTGGACCGCGGCATGGCCTTTTCTGGTCTTCCCACCACTCGCATCGCGATGGTCTGCGCATCCAGAAAACTGCCGCCCTAACCGCCCCACACACAATTCTGTATACAGTCAGTGAATTGAGCCGCCACTTCCACGCTTTCGCCGTCTCGTACCTCCCCTCTGGCTGTCTCGGCTTCCGAGAGACTCAGGATTTCGTGCCATACCCGGGCGGGGAAATCACCGAGGGCGCATCGCTGGCCGAGCTGCAGCAAGCCGGATCAAACTTGTATGCCTCGATCCGCAGCGACCATGCCTTCTCCGGCAATGACTCATTGGCCACCCTCAACCGCTCTCAGAACGGCACCGTGACCTTTCAGGAACTTACCTCTTCCTATGGCCTGGTTCCCCGTACCTTTGTCATCAACAGGGCCGGCACCCTGGTCGCTATCGGGGACCAGTCCTCTTCCAATGTTGCCATTGTCTCCCGGGATAGCGCGAGTGGAAAGCTGGGTGACCTGGTCGCTAACCTCCAGGTCGGAGAGCCCGGGAAGCCCGGGACTTCAACAGGCCTGAGCAGCGTCATCTGGGCAGAGTAATTCGAAATTTGCAGTACCTCAATATCTTGCTGGATGCACAATGTGAAGCGAAAGCATAGACGCACGCCAGTGGAAATCTTCATGCATTGCTGCCAAAAAGACTAATAAGATGCAAATGAACCAAACCCATCCAAACCAGTATAACCAGTGTATCTTAATCCAAAAACAGAGTAAATCCAAAATGCCCCCGCCATATGTCCGCCCAACATAACCATAAAATGAATGACAAAAGCCCAGCTTTTTGATTCATCCTCGATTTCAACTTCATAAATATCGAGTCTCATCAACAATATGTTGCCAGTACATACCACAGAGTAGCGGTTTGATTGATGAGAGTATATCGTTAGCAGGTCATACCTTGCCAAATGTCATGGATAGCCAAGGCATTGAAACCATGAACCCATGTACAGTTGATAACGCCCTGTCTCTGCACATTTCAGTCATGTCGCGCGTAATTTCAATGATCATGATCCCAAAACATTAATCGTTATCCATTAGACAGAGTAGAAATTGCGGCCAAATGAGTGTAATCGTCCTGACTGATGCTGACAGTCAAACGGGAGAGAGCCTTTTCCTTCACCTGATTTCGATTTGAAATGCTTTCCATTTGCCACCGACAGTCCGACACCGTGGACATCCACGCGGACTCGGGTAGCTGGTAGGACCGTACCCGGCGCTGTTGCTGGTCACTGCGCTGCCGGGACTGGAGGTCACGTTCTTGAACGAGACGGGAGGACTGCTAACGAACATTCCCACACACTCCCGGCATACACCGCAGATGCACTCGGTGCACGCATAACATTCGTTCAGGGGCCACGGCCGCTTGCAGCTCGCGCAGTATATCTGGATTTCCTTGTTTCGGAATGACGCGGGGGTTGGGTTCGAGAACCGGTGGTGCTGGCGCTGCGACGCAGAAGGTGGGAATAGATTCAGAACTGGACTGGAGTCTGAATTCGCAGAGGCTCCCATGTTTCTTCCGTAATTGGGATTTTTGCCGGATGTTGTGGACGCCGAATCGATAGAGGATTCAATAGAAGGGAAAGGCTCGAGATCACCGTCCCGGCTGCGAGTCTCAAAAGGCGGCGGTGTGAGGGATTTGTGTAAAGGGGAAGCCGCGTAAGAGTGAGGCGGGAACGGGCGGTGCGATGCAGGTGGAGGCAGACTTCCGGACTGAAAAGCAGGTGGTAACGACGAACGATTTTGAGCGGGAGCCGACGTTATGTTAGAAATCAGAGGGGGAATGGTCGGTGAGCGACCGATCTAATTCAGTCAGACATGAACCAACGTCTGTGAAGAACAGCCAAAAAGCGCATAACTCACATCCGAGTTTTGTTCATCATCTGCTTCAGTGGCCGAGGTGGCCGCCTCAATCAGGTCCTCCCACCGCTTGCCTTGCGCCCAAGCCGCCGTTTGAGGCTCAGCCGAAAGTGCCTTGCGATCCCCTAGGCTAGGACGTCTTCCATAATCTTTCGACCTTGTCCGGTCATGCTTTAGCTTGCGAGAGATAGAAGACCTGCGCGGACGCGGTAGCTTGTCTCTTCGCTGGATAGGAGGTAGTGTCGATGAGCGACCGGGAGGAGAGTGGTTGAGAATAGAAGGAAGCAGTTCTCGCGGACGCGGCGACGAAAATGGAGGTAGCGGTTCTTGCTTGAAGTGGTCACGCAGGGGTGGCAGTTCGATTGATGATCGCATGCGGTCTCGACCAATGTCGTTATCTGAGTGAACCTCCTGTGACTTGTCAGCTAAAGTAATTCTGTCTCGATGTGCTATCCATACCATATCAGTATCCCAGTCCGACGCTAAACGGTGATGGTGCAATTGAGCCAATGCAACAGCGGCTGTTGCAGCTGCAGGATGAGCTTCATCGATGCCACGGGGGGTTGCAGGCGAGCTGGCATCCGCAACGTAAATATCTCGGTCTGCTGTGGCCCAGAGTCAGAGCTGGCGCTCTTTGAATCTAGCTGGTCAAACAACTGAATGAACCCACCATTATGTCTTCGAGATGAAGCTTGGTTCGGAGGGGATATATGGGCACGCTGATCCGGAGGCGTGGTGACCATCAAGAGAAAGCTCTCTTCGGTAGCCGGGAGCTTCGGAATGTAGTGGTTGGGATGGGCTCGTCGAATATGCTCCTGCATGGAGCGATACCGTTTCTCCTAAACACATAATGTCAGAAACTAATCCTACAGACGTTGTTTTTGACTTAATATCCTGTCTCGAATCGTTGTTGAAGCATCTGGATAGCCACTGAAAGTGGGGCTCCATACTGATAGCTAGACGACGGGCGGGGGAAGGAGCACAGTAATCGAAGAGACCACCAAGAACTCACACCCAGGCATCTTTTGCGGCAATTGGAGCCATCATTATTCTTCAATGGACAGACAACCTCATTATTGGCGTCAGTGACAGAGAAGGAGCCGGTCAGGGACGCTCGGGGTGGCATTGTCTGCATGAAACCGTGATGGCGGCGGGGTTGGAGGGAGATGCAAGCCAGCCAACAAACAAGCAAGCCGTTCAATGTCAATCACTCAATCAAGCAACGCAAAAAATATTCAAGCTAAAAGAGCCGAACGTCGCAATACATGCTCCGATAAAGGCTGAGAATTTCTATCGACTGGTTCTAGGTGAAAACACCCATGCGACAGATTGAGCGGCTGTCAAAAGTATCAAGAGTGGAAAGGAAATTGAGGCAAAAGGTTGAAAGTGTGGTAAAATGGACACCTGAGCAGGTGATATGGAAGAACAATGAGCCACGACTAGCTAGCTTGTAAGTACTCAAATAAGATAGCTAGGAAGTAAGAATAGTAATAGAAGCTCTGTCGTGGTCGGTATATAGATAGTAGTTAAGAGCAGCGGTACGGAGCAGATGGTGGTAAAATGTGGTTAGTCCAAGAAGATAATCGTGATCGAAATGGAAGGTAAGGGGAGTCAGCGCGAGTAGGAAAAGTTAGGTATGGATAAAGCTGCAACGTATCGTAAATGAAATACACAGCCAGACAGGTCTGGTACAGATGGAGAACGCCAATAGCGGGCAGAATATCGGCGGGTTGTTCCAGAGGTCAAGAGGAGACGAAAGAAAGCCGGTAGAGCTGTGGAGGGGAAAAGGGTGGAATGGAGCGAAGAAAAAAACTGGATATATCCCTAGGTTTTTTAGGTAGTTATTTTTGTGGAAGTGTAATGATGATGATTGGGGGCCGAAGGTGCCCGGAAGAGGCACCGTGTGGGCTTCAAAGCTCAAAGTTGACAGCAATATACCAACAATGATAATAATGTCCCACTTTATCGCTCGTGCAGATAATGATAATAGTGACGATGTTGATGATAATCGATAACGATAACAGACGTGTAGTCTTCAGGTAGTTACTGGGGGATTTCAAGAAGCTTTCTTTGAGATGAATCCGGTGGCACCGTGATCAGTAATGGTCCAAGGATGGCAAATCGTTCCGTGGGACATCGAGATCATTACACAGGCCATTCCCTACCTTCCTTACCTTAATATCTGATGTGGTTATTACTATGAGGGTAGACGTTTTACACATGGTAGTATTAAAAGAGGTAGCTACAAGCTACCACTGTTGCACTTGCAGCAGTTCCTACCTTATGCCGGAGCTGGCCAGCTCGCCCCTACTGTAATTTTGTGAGAGGAGGGGAAAATAATCACTAGTGTAAAAAGTTCAAGTGTCACACAAATGATAGCCAATGGCCTTTGACTGATCAGGCAAGCCATTGCCTGAGTTCGAGGGTCAAGGAAGGCCACTCCGTGATGCCGAATTGAAATGGTGCCTATCGATAAAGGAAACGTGGGACAGCGCGATACCCGCATTGCAGACATGGATGTTCTCATTACACAACAGCATTTTTCGGCTGATCCGAAAGCATTAAGGAGAATCAGAATTTTCAAAGACCAACATCAGTTTGAGAGGAATCCACAAGTATGAAGATATGTGCCGATCTCTCTCGTCAGACAGAATGTACCCCTTACAGCAGGTGGCATTACTGTCAGCGGAGCGTCCAGTGACCATCCAGATAGATAAGGCATCACCGTACTGTATGGTAAACAAAAGAGGGGTTTTGGTAAGGTAGACTGGGTATTCGGCTCCAACACAGGGTTTGTTACAAAAAGTTTAAAGGTTTCTTTTTTCCAACCCATCTTTCCTAACTCTCTAACTCTCAAAGTACTTTTATCAAGATGAACTCCTGATTAAATATGTGTAATGCTGAACTTGACTCATTCGTCAGTCTGTCTGAGCTGTTGAAGGCTGAGGTCAAAGAGCTGGTATTACCAATACTTGTATTGCCGCAAACCATTCAGACTTCAAACTCGAATGACCAGCACTTCGGGAAATCCGGTGGAACCCCGCCCCTCTTGAGATTTGGGACAGCTGCACAGCACAAATTTCAGCTGGGCCTTGACCTTCTTAGAAGAGCTGATTTCTATGGTGAGACTGACTTCCTCTTCTCTTATGCCTTAAGAGTATGGGAGACGCCTATTTATCCGGAGGCCAGGTACAAGAACACAAAGAATGGAACGTTATATAAGTAGGCCTCGTGCGACCTCTCTAAAATCTTGGTTACTTTTCTCGCACCCCCTCCTTTGGGGACTCCATAAGTGCATAGCTCTCCCCAGCTCCGGGTTGGAGCTTTCATTGCAGAGCTCCAGCTCCAGTCCAGCTGCCCCTAATCCTATCTTAGTAAGTCTCTGTTTAAACAGCTAAACCTCACCAGGCTAGTCAATGGCAAAATTCCATCTTAGTGCTACGCCACTCCAGTCTTTATTCCGTTCCAAGGTGGGGCACCGGTCTTCTCGACGCAGGCGAATTGAGATACGGAAAATTAGATACAGAAAAATTTGTCAAAACAGTGGCAACTGGAAGCAGAAATTGAAGCATGTATGATTCCATAATTAAGGAATAAAGACTACGAAAATCACGCACTTAACAGAAGGGGCCTCTCACTCCGTATGGCTGAGTTTAAGCGAACCTCGGAAGCAACTCGCTCCTCCAGTCTGGTGGCTGGGGTGGACTGGGGAGGGGCGTCGATGCCCAATTCGTCCTTGAGCGAAATTCCAGTTGCCGTATGTTCCCGTTCTCTGGTCCTACGTACTCCGTAGACTATGGTTTACGAATTACAACGACCGAGTACGGAGTACTTCACTTAAGGAACCAGGCTTGTTTAGGGTTCTAATATTATCTAGAAGAACGTGTGCAGTTTCTAGTTCCAATCAAGTGCATATGTACCCCTCAGCAAGGATATTTCATTTTGTTCTTAGTCTAACCAACTTCCCTCAGGGTTGAGGGCCGGAGGTACCTTACCTACTCCATAGGGTAGTCCCGCAGTAAAGTTGTGGTAGAGCGATATCTACCTAAAATAGGAAGTGAAAGTAAAGCGACCAGATGTTAAGAAATTCTTAAAGGAAGGTGAAGGGAACAGAATGTGATGTACCTAGTTTATAGGTATATGTCTGATACAAACCGTATTGAATGACCAGGTCCATGTCGAAGATGGGCCGGTTATCCGATGACAATAATGCTGCGGAGCAAACCCAGGTCACCGGCGACACAAATAATGCGGCCTGAAGCTCTTTCTAGCTTGCCTACCTAGCTTGCCGGTCTCAGGTCTACTCCCAATTTTCAACAATACGTGAGCAGATGATATCGGTAGCCTCTTGTTGAATATACATCGGTCTGTCACTCTGACATTTAGACCTCTCGAGTTGTTCTTTGATACTTCGCTGAACCAGGTTCAGCCTCCAGGTCCGACAATCCTAGCCATGCATAATAATGATGACTGCGCGACACCTCCCGCCTTCAACCAGTACCTATTTCCTGGGTACCTTGCACTAAAGATAAGACTGGAACTAGCACAATTCCCGCTTTTGACGAGATGCAGCAAGCCAAAGTATTGTGATTGGATCATATTTGCTTTGTGTGAGCGGACAAAATTTACCCAATCGTGCAGGCTTTCCGGTCAGCGAAAGGAGAGCCTTATACCAGGTCACGATGATCGAGCAGTAACTCCTGAGTAGTGGTAGCTGAACTGAAGGAAGTTATGCTAGATAACAGCCTTAAACCTGTTGAACGTGCTTATAGTTCTCCACAATCCACATGTCTGTATCCGCACTGCCCCGCTGCAAGCTTCTTCACATGAGGTCATCACCGACTTGCGAAGATAGTATCTCTCCCAATAATAGCTCTGTGCTATTGAGGATTTCTCCTAATGAGCCTATCCGATGTCTAAGGAGAAGGCGTACAATGTCAGAGGAATCAGTTGGCCTCTAGGCTATGGAAAGGCCGGATACAGTTCAAAGGTCAATGCACAATGGTGCAGTATACGTTAAAGTGCACAAACCAACAAAATTCACTTCGACTCGACTGAAAGATGCGTGATGAGACATCTCGAGTACAAATGTAGTAGTTAACCGTCAGCGTCATTGTCAACCATCAGTCTATCAATCTCAAAATGACAATTCCGAACCCACTTCGGATCTCGCAAATCCCCCGGATCTCCAGATACAACCAAACACAACAGTCTACATGGCCTTAACCGACATTCCTTAAAGGATAATGATGATACTGAAGCTTAAACCTTTTTCCGGTCGGAGTCTGACTTCAAGCGATGCCGAATCAGTTGCACTTCTCTACGCACCTACCATGCTCCCTGTTCAACGAAAGGAGGATGTCTGATGCCCCATGGGGTGGTGGGTCTCCTTATCCGATGGGGCCTGAGGCCCAGCCGATAGGCCTCCTCTATCCGACTCACGAGTCCACGCAGGTCAAAAAAGCCCTTAAAGCCGCGAAGGTTCAGCGCTGAATGATCGGTTTTATGGTTTGAAATGTATGCTATGCCTGTGGTCAATCCCCTTCTCAGAACGACATTTTCGACCAACTCCCGCCATTTCACATAATCAATTCATCAGCAGCTCGCGATCCGGGTAAGAGACAGAAATGACCCCTAAGAAGAACTTCCACGTTTCCGTTATTGGCGGTGGGATCGCCGGCGTGACTCTGGCTATAGCACTCTACCACCGTCAAATCCCGGTGACGATCTACGAACAAGCCCCTGCATTCGGCGAGGTCGGCGCAGGCGTCTCCTTCAGTCCGAATGCAGTGGAGGCCATGAAAGTCTGCCACCAGGGCATCTACGAGGCTTTCGAGAAAGTCTGCACGCGGAACCTATGGCCCTCAAAACAGAAAGTCTGGTTCGACTATCTGGACGGCTACAACAAAGGCACCTCGACGACTGCGAAGAACTCGAGTCGACAGGAAATTGCATTCACCATCTCCAACAGCCTCGGCCAGACCGGTGTCCACCGCGCGCATTTCCTGGACGAGTTGATCAAGCTAGTCCCCCGTGATATCTCGCGGTTTAACAAGCGACTAGAGCATATCACCGAGCGTGAAGATGGCAAGCTCGTCATGAAGTTCGCGGATGGCTCGGAAGAGGTGACGGATGTGGTGATCGGCTGCGATGGGATCAAATCCCAGGTGCGACGCATACTCGTGGGCGATGGTCATCCGTCCGCGAACCCGTCGTACACACACAAGTATGCGTATCGGGGCCTGGTGCCCATGGAAAAGGCTATCGAGGCTGTTGGGGAGGAACTGGCGTCTAACTCGTGCATGCATGTCCGTGTCTCCTTCTCTATGCTTACTGGTTAGCTGACTGACTTTTAGATGGGCCCCGGCGGCCATGTGTTGACGTTCCCGGTCAACCAAGGCAAGACTCTCAACATTGTTGCCTTTCACACCTCGCCCGACAAATGGACCGACTACCCCCGACTGACGAGGCAGGGTACTCGCGAGGAAGCTCTCCGGGATTTTGCAGGCTACGGACCAAACGTCATCAACCTTCTGAAACTAACGGAGGAAAAGCTCAGTGTGGTATGCTGACCGAACTGGAGTTTCATCGCAGTACTAACCCAGCCAGTGGGCTATCTTCGATCTAGGCGACCACCCCGTCCCTACCTTCTACAAAGGCCGCATCTGTATCTCTGGTGACGCTGCGCACGCGACATCCCCGCACCACGGCGCTGGAGCCGGATTCTGCATTGAGGATACCGCCGTGCTGGCTACACTGCTGGAGGACGAGCGGGTGCAGTCTCACAAGGACCTCGAAGCTGCCCTTGCTGCCTACGATACCAGCCGCCGCGAGCGGTCTCAGTGGCTGGTGCAGAGCAGCAGGTTTATTGGGAACAGCTACGAGTGGTTGGCTGAGGGAGTTGGCGATGACTTCAAGAAGATTGAAGAGGCGATCAATCACCGGAATGGTATCATTGCTAACGCAGATATCCCCAAGATGTGTCAGGAGGCAAGGGAGCAATTGGGCAAGAGATTGTCCAGGTCGCGGAGGGGTTTCTTATAGTCTCACTAACGGGGTATCATAGTTGCTTTTGTATATGTACATTGCGGTGTTGATCAGAATATGATTCAGCAAGTCATGAGAATGTACAACGTGCGTAGTTGGATCTCCTTCGGTTCTTGCCGACCCCCCGGTTCCAAATGAGGCCATAGAGTCCCGTCATGTCTTTCTCTTTTGTATATACTACGGAGTATATGCATTTGAATCCCCGTCAGTTAACTTCTGCCTCCACATAAGGCTATGCGCCTCGTCATGCCTCTCCTAAATTGCTGTGTCCTCTGAGTCTAAATCGACAATATCCTGCAGTTGATCTTTTATCCCAGGCAGCAGGATATGGAGAGTCGCGCATTATCTATTTCGACGTATCAGTCTATCAATCCTTGGTAGCCAGTCAAGCCTGACATCACACCAGAAACATACCATCGCTCCAGGCATCCGTCTCCGTCAAGCCTTATTTCTCCCCAGACAGAGTCAAAGACACAGCCGTATCTGTCTCGCACAGCATGATTGACCTAGCCTCATTCCTTACCCAAAATGAAGCAATCCACGCCCAAACATAGGGGAACGGGTTCAGTAGCGCCTCAGCCGGAGTATACACAAGACCAGGGTCATGGGAGAGCATATCGCCAGATCACCGTTTGCATTTGCAGTTGCTCAAAACTTCAGATCTCATAATAAAGTGCTCAAGAGAGAAGAAATCATTTTGACGCTTTGGGGCTTGCTCCTTGTAGCCCGTTCTTATGGTATCTTTTGTTGACAACAGACACCGTGAACAAACAGTACAAAAGATGTATACGACATTTGGGGGAGGTGATTGGTGGGTGGGAAAAGTAGTGACGTCATTTGAACTGTTTTGACAGTTTGTTCGATGTTTGGCTTGTTTGATTTGTTTGACTTGGCCAGGGATGGTTGTTTTCTCCAATAGTAAAGGGAATCGCATTATCACCTCTACCTACTATACTAGAAATGGGAGTCTAGGCAGGAATCACTTTACTACTGTTGAAGGTTACTCCACTACGAACAATAACAAGTGACTGGATTCCTAATTGTGGTATGAACGTCCAAGCTCAAAACACCCTGCATAGTTCCACCAAGGTCATCCAGCAATCAATCTCAAAGGCAAATGACAGTCGAAAAAAAACCAGTCTGCTACATTTGATCCAACCTTATGTCCAAACCGACAAGGCTAATCGCTAGACCAATGAGCACGCTAGAGCATTTCTCTGTAAGGAAGGAGACGACCATCCAGATGACTGAACAGCGCGTACGCAATGGCGCGATGATCCTCGTCCGAGACCGTGGTGTAGAGCTCCGCAAAGGTGCTGAACTTGAGCTTCAGTGTGAATCCTCTGTTCTGCTCGCCCAACCGATGAATAAAATCAAGGACTGGTTGAGCATGCAAGACACCAATGCCGACCAAATGGAGGTAGCGGAGCTTGGGCGCGACGATGTAGTCCCAGATTTCATCGACGACCGGAGTCACGCACAGACCCAGCCAGGTGAGGTCGGGGAAGTTGGAGGTAAGAGTTCCAATGTCGGGCAATGTGAGCTGGGACGACACTCTTCTCAGATTTAGTTTGCGAAGCTTCTTTAAATGGAACAGGCACCACATGAATACACTCTTGTTGCTTGTCATCTCGGTGTTAAGTGTGAGCTCCTGCAAGTTTCGCTGACGCGAGACACCGCGGTAGAAGGCGTCGATGATCCTGGGATCATCCTCGTAATTCTGCTGGACGATAAGGACTTCCAAGGAAGGGATGGGATGTTGGAGGGCATTCGCTAGCATCAACAGTTCGTCATGGTAAAGCCAAGTCTCGATCCGACGCAAGTTTTGGCAAGCACCTAGCCACTGTCCGAACGGCTGAGCTATCTCAGCGCGTTTCTCATAACCGAGGAAAAAGTGGACAGCTTCGAGGGACTGCAGGGGATTCGATTTCAGGAGTTCGACCACCAGCTCCGACCGGAACTTGGGCAATTTCAACACACGCATGGATTGGGAATGAGCAACCAGGCCCTGGACCATGGAAGGCTTGAAGTGTGAATCACGAGAGATCTCGAACCGTTCCAAGGTATTGCGCCGCAGAGCCATGAGGAAATCTCCGGCCGATGTCTCTTCCTCTTCAGTCTCACTGTCAGAGTCATCGTCAACGAACCTGGCACTACTTATGGTGAATTCCATCCATTCCCACACGATCAGGTTCTTGAACCGGGGGCAATAGCGTGCGATGCTACGTGCATTGTCCACATGCAGATGCTTTCCCATATTGTACCACAGAGTCTGGAGACGGATCAGACGAGGGGCCCACCCGTCGAGAACGGACGAAGAAACTCCAAGATAACGATCTCTTTCCTCCTCATTGTCCCAGGTGTCTGGACAACTGTCACAGACCAACCTGGTGATTCCAGAGTTTACACCTAAAATGGCTTGGGTCGATCAGCACCTACGGTCACGTTGTTTGTCATCGAAGACTTACCCCAACCGACGGCAGCACAGATGTTGCAATAATTCTCAAGACGAATGATTTTGAGCTCGAACGCGAAGCGACCATACCGCAACTTGCTACTCCAATATTAGCAGTGATCGCTTGAGCAAGACCGAGCATATGCCACATACTCGGCAAAGTCTTTATCGAGATGAATCAAAAGAGCGAGATCGCACAAGTCGAGCGTACAAAGCAATGCGGCGTAGGGAAGATAAGTCTCGAAGGTGAAAGCAGACACGATCAGAGTCCACCAAAAATTGGCCCACGTAAGTGGTCTTATGGACTATGTCTCTATCAGCATACGACTCAGCTATTCCGCTGCTATGTGTTCTTACAATCTTGGAGTGCTCGTATGCAGACGCTCTGTGGACACCCGGGAAGAGGCCCTCAGCGCTATTCCTGTTAGCAACGACGGTCTATCTCCTGTCTATATGCAAACACCTACCGGTACAAAGCACGGAGAGCGGCTCTGGACCACTGGCGATTGACGAGCGCACACTGGAAGAGGGTATAGAAGTCTTCGGGCCCGACATGAGACATAATTATGTCAACGATCTCAGACGGAAAGTAGACCATCTTGGCAATCTCTTATCCCTTTTCTTGTCTCAGGGGGAAGAGATATCCAAGCGTCTGATCTCCAAGTGGCTAGAAGACGAAAGGCAGAACCATCCAAGAAGAAAGGTGGTGGTGTTGTATTTCAGCTGTGTTTGTGTCTGGCTTCCTCCTTTGCAGAGAAAGGAATTTTGAATAAAGAGGATACATTTCTCTTGATTGTGTGCCCTTTCACTGCGTCGATTAGTCGTCGTAGGGCCAGGGCTGCGCGATTAGTCGGCGACGGATGGTGCATTCTGCAGTGCATGCCGGAAGATTCTGTGCAGCGTATTCTTCAATGCTTGGGTTTGAAGGAATACAGTCATTCACAGGTGCTTATACATGTTTGAGTGGACAAAGGATGAGATATCATTGTATGTCTTCCTGTTTGCCTGATTTGGCTGCGTACGCCATGACGACGGCACTCTCAATTGAACTAACAGTTCAGATTGGAGGGTACCAGCAAGAATGCAGGGTACATACTACGCCTAGCAGCTTACGGTTGATAATGAAACGTCCCATCCGGGCTATCACTATTGTCGTATAAGCTGAAGGAACTAGAAGCTGCACTAATCAAATCCATATCTCAGGGACAATCCGCATCCGACAGCTGAATATGAGCAGAACGTTTCATCTCTGTGCAACTTATCTTGGGATCCACGCCTGGATACATGTACTCCCCTTTTCATAGGACTCATCTGCGTAGACGATGCTACGGGACCATCTCGGCTTTCAGCTACCCCAGTATGACCGCAGAAGGACGTGTCGATAATACCATGACCACTTTTGGTTTGATAAGCGTCCTGTGATCTGGGAGATAAGTCTGACACGTCTTGCATAATTAAGCACTGTTTGCGGGTGACATACTGGTCCAGGGAGGTCAAGTTCCAGGAAGCACGTTCAGCGTAGCAAGCTCTGTTGTTAACGTGGAGCCAAAAACCTTCAGCATTGTCGTGCAGTGATCCTGCCTTCTCAATCTCCTGACAACGACTCTTCCTTAGCAGCAGTCTGCGACTCTTCTTCGCAGATGCATATCCGGCGTCGTTGTGGCGTCATCATAGAATGAACCGTATGTAGCTTTCTTATCTGTAAGATATGTAAAGCGCCAGATCATGAGCGTGGATGATTTTCCGTCCGAACTCCAGTATCTCCTTACATTGAGACACATGCATCTCACTTATACCTGCAACCTTGGCACATTCATGAGCCTGCATGGCAAGCTGTCCGAGTTTTAGAAACTTTCTTTCTTCCTGGTCTAATCTCCGTTCTAAATCAATCTTGCGTACGATCGTCGCGATGAGTGTAGCACAGTCAAGAGATTCCCTTCCCTATACTCAAGGACCCAACAGGCGACGGGCAACCAGATATACGAGTGCCAATGTTATAACCCAGGAGATTGATACTAGGAGTGAGTGCTGTTCGTTCGATGGAGTTGCAGTGTCCGTTGTGCGTTACGGGGTAGGACGGCCGTGTGGGAGTCTCGTCGTAGTCTCAAGAGAAGCGAGCTCTATAGCTGTTCAACTGGAACCAAAAAAGAACAGAGGGCATATAGAGAAAGACTCAGCGAGAGCATCATCAATATCAGAACAATCACACACCTACCTCGTTGCCAGGTTCAAATCTTAAGCTATCTATCTCCCTTGCGCTCGATGGGATCCAAAAATCGGGGATGACCAGATCTTCTCGCTATCTGAGTGCTTCTTGCTCCTATTGCGCTGGCGCTTTGCTCTCAAGTGTATTTTGCGTGCAGAGGTGAGATAGAATAGAGAAACCAAGTAAAGCGTTGCAGATAGACGTGTAATACAAAGACCGGACAAGAGTCCGAGGGGAGTGAGAAGGAAGCAGAGACAACACACGTGAGAAGAGAATGCATGAGAAACGGGGCGAAAAGAACTTGGGCTTAAGCAAGACCGAGGATGTTTGCTTTGCGCTTGGATAACTCCAGAGCACCCGCTCCTCCTTGAGTGTTAGGGAGTCAGCCGAGTTGCAAGTGCTATACCCTGGAGGACTTCCAAATCAACCTCTTATCGAGGGATGGGTGATTTTGGACCGCAATCCCACTAAGGCTTGTACTTAGTCTAGAATGACATGTGTGGCCAATATTCTTGCAAAGGAACACTACGACTCTTTCGTCTGACTATTATGCCCAGTACTTGCGCAGGAATTCCTCCACCTTTACCGGCTGAACTTGGCACACCTCGTTCAAGACCCCCGGCACCACCGAGCTGTCTCTCGCGCACGCCATGGCTATCTGGCAGTCCATCCGCCTGAGCACATCTGCTTCAGGGATCTCCTTCAATCGATCTTCCAGCTGCTGCATCGTCACCCGGCGCACCTCAACCTTCTTGCCGGTGTACCTCTCACAGAGCCTAACCAACTCATCGAAGCTGACGGTATCACCCGCCATCCCCAGCTCCCTTCCTCCCCACTCCTCCATGTCGAGCGCAGCAGCCACAAACCTCCCCACGTCCCGGATATCCGTCAACGTGAGCGTCGGCGACGATCCATCCTCTCTCACAGGAACAACCACATACGCCGGCTCAGCATCCAAGTGCACAAGGAACGCCCCCTCGGCGAACCCAGCCCGCGCCTCCTTTTCTTTCTCGCCCCCAACCCCGATCCCCAGGTAATTCATGAACATGCCGCACGGGAACCGCGCGGCGTCGATCTGCTTCCCCTCCACCTTGCGCATGACCGCCTCCCAGACGACATTCTTCGGCTGCAACAGGTCAACCTGCGCCTGGGCGTGCTCGCGGAGGGCAAACTCCGAGGGCGCGAATCGCCGACAGCCGGCCTCTATGGCTGCGTTGAGGAGGTTCAGCTGGTAGGTGATTGATTCCGGGCCGGGGATGAGCACGACGCTGAGAACGGTGTCGATGTCCTGGAGTGCGGCGACGAGCGATTCATGGGATGTATAGTCCACGTAGCGGGTTTCGATACCTTCGGGTGATTGCTTGGGGTTGTTGGTCTGTCGGGAGAGGATGACGGGGGTCCAGTTGGTCGAGGTGGAGAGGGCGGCGAGGATGGATGCGCCTAGTGTTGGGCTGGAGCCTCCTGCGATGGCTACTTTGGGCATTTTTCCTCTGTGTATGAACGATAATATACAGATGTCGGCCGGTGGTTGAGGGGATAGTGGTGGGAGGCTGAGTTGCTGGGTGAGATCATCTACGTGATATAGTTCGTTATACGCTGGAGGATGACTCAGGCCAAGAGGGAATACGAGGTTGATGTCATTGAATGATCGAACTGCCAATGAAATTCTGTACAGAATAGAACACTAACAAGAACCATTATTATCCAGATGTTCTGATGAATTCTGTGGATACTTGGAGTTTGGGAGCCAAGCCAAGCGTGACAGTTAACTGTAACCCTAACTCAACGACCGGTCACGATATCCCCGAACAAAGACGCAACGCTTCTGTCGCAACCCACTTGCCATGAACGTAAGCTTTCAAACAATACACAATTCACTGAACGCCTGTGTCCCGGAAGTGAAAGTAGAACCGTACCTAGAGCCTAGCAGCAATCTTCTCCAACCAACTCAGCTCGACTTCATCTCATCGAGCCAGCCGGCTCATCCAACTCCTCAATCCGTCTTTTGACAGCGCACATATGACGCCGAAGGTCGGAATAAATGGTATTTAGAGCATCGGGATCATTCCAAGATGCGGTGGTGCATGGCCAGGGCACGAGTTTGCCGTCGCAGCCTTTCGCAGAGCGAGTTCTTTTGGTTTGGGGTTCAGGCTCCGGTTTAGGCTCGGTTGAAGACGATGCAGAGGCGGATCGCTTTCCCAGGATACTAGTGGAAAAGTTGTCCGCCAGACGGCGAGAAGATCCCATTTCCACCTTTGATTTAGTGAGCGGAGGCTGTCGCTGTCGCTGTCGCTGTCGTCCTGTGGTAAGTGCAGGCGCAGGCGGAAGCGCAGGCGCAGGCTTGGAAGAAGTAGCCTTGCTGGCAGTTGGTGTGCGCGACATAGACCGGAGAGGAACAGGCCCAGGCAGCCCCTTAAGACGACGGCCGATCCCCTCGCTAAACAGCAGCCCCCCTGCATGGAGGACAATCCTAAAAAGACAACGTTTTTAGCCGCTTGCAGACAATGTGAACGCAGGTAGGAACCTACAGATCCAACGTAAACATCCATTTCATCCCCCCCGCTGCCACAAAATCCTTCCGCAGCGAGCAATGCGCCTCGCGCCCATGCCAGATACAGTTCGCGCAGGCCCCGAGGCGAAGCGCATGGCGGCGGAATGCCGGTGCGCAAACGCACGATTGGAACGGTTTGTTCTTGGTCTTGATGCACAGGTCGCATGCGGCTTGGGGCTTGATGCCTCGTTGTTGGAGGAGTAACGCGGAGGAGTGTGCGGTCGTTTCGAGAGGTCGGATGACTGGTGTTTGTTCTTGCCCTTGCTCTTGCTCTTGCACTTCCCAGTTGGAAGTCCAGTCGGCTTCGCGGATCACGTCCAGGAGTTTGACGACGCTGAGGTCGGTCATGGTTAGTTTGCCTGTTCGAGTGGCTGAATGGACCCGGGTGGTCAGTAATGCGCTGCGGTAGCGGAGAACACACTGAGGGAAGCTTACTCTTCTTAGCCTCTGTGATTGCTCCTTTGCGGAGCTCCATGTAATCCACGTCCATCTTTGTGCTGTGTAACGATGAGCTTGAGCGGAAATGCAAATTCGGGAGCACTGTGGTCCTAGAAGCACTGTATGTGGTTATGTGAACGAGATGAAAAACCAGAGATGAAGGGGATGGTGACTTTATACTGAACCGAACCGGATGAGGCCATTCACTGCAATTGATGGCAACCTCTCAATCAGAGACATTACGGGTAACTTCCGTTATGTTTGGCAAGTCCAATGAATTGTCTTGAAGAACAAGATATAGGATATGCGCTGTCCTTGTTAATTGTCTGGTCCGTGACGGCACGGTCTCTAATTTCGACGTTTTATCCAGAACGCACCTTGATATTGCTCCCTCTATATATCCCTGCGGACTACAATCAGGAGACCTAACCCAAGTTGAGGGTCAATACAGCCTGGAGACTCACAGCTAAGACAATGCTCAGACAATACCGCATGTCTATCTCAAGGAAATCCACAGAGCGGCCACCAAGATTCCATCTTCGACGAATCTCCTCAATTGACTCTCATTCTCCTGCTTCCAGTAACGGTCAGGTCTCCCAATCCCAGATGGCCGGATCTTGTCCATAACAAGCTCCAACCATGATCGACACCGCATCATGGTGTAATTGGGCACTAGAATGCGTAACAGCTGCTGATGGTTGATATTACTTCCGAGGTGATATGGACAAACTACGAGCGTTTCATATACATCAGCTGTAATGCATATACAAGTATGAGTCTCTACTCTGTCAAAAAGTAGGTCATGGACATGTTGAAAGATTAAACTGCTACCAATACTAGACCAACGCCGCGCTCACGGAATCCAGACAAAATTCTCAAGTCACTCGCTTGCGCCAGTTCCGAAATACCACAATTGCCATACCAGACCATGGCTATTACCCGAAAACCCAAGCATACCCGTTAGATCACCAGGGTGATCCGCCATCGCAAGAGAAAGACATAATCATACAGTACATGAGACGTGCAATATAGTACAACCAAGGAGCATAAGAGAGAGAAAAAGAAATGAAACAGTAAGGAGGTGCAGCAGGCACTACCGTGAGAACTCACTCCACACAGTGCTCAACCATCCAGTAGGGATGCCAACTTCGGATGGCATCATGCTAGACAGCTGGTCATAGTCGCATCCCTCGAGGAATGCGACCACATCATCGCCGCCGAGGCTGGTCGACCACATGGCATTCGAGACGCCACCTTCGAATCCGTCCACCGTCACAGGGGGCGAGGCCGCAGCATGGTTGACGGATCCCGGCGGGGGCAGCAGTGGCAGGCCATGGGAGGTCGCCTGGTTGATCGGGGGCAGCGACTGCGAGTATGGCCCTTGTTGGCGGGTGAGCCACGAGTTCAATGGCTGGAGACGGTTCGGCGGCGGCACTTGGCCATACTGCGACGGGGGTGCCCCTGCAGAAGGAGCAAGGGATGGGAGGCTTGGTGACGAGGTGCCGTAGAGAGGGCCATCGGGATGGTGCTGCAACGACGGGAGCGAATACGGCGACTGCGACTGCAAGGCCCGTGGGGGCAACGGCAGGCTGGGCCGCCGCTCGGCATCCGGTCCAGGCAGAGGAAGACCCGGGCTGTTAATGGGGACCCACGACTCGCGCCGGGCGCCGGCACCATCCAGGGTAGACTCGGCCGTCTCGCCAGGGTCACTGCGGACCGCGTTGCTGCCCGCATCACTGACGTTGGTCGCCCGGTCGGCCCCGTCATCGTCGGCATTGGTCTCGGGCAGCCGGTCCTCGATGCTGCCAAAGTCGAGGAACAGCTTTTCGAGCAGCTTGAACTCCTCAAGACCGCCGCCGGCACCACCCTCCCGTACCGGGCGGATCCCGTTGGTATGCGGATCCGGAGCGTCCAGGCGGGAGTGGCGTCGGAAGTCACGCTTCACCTTGGAAAAGTAGCTGTGCAGTCGGTTCAGCGTGCGGAACCATCCATTGGCCATTTTCAAACGAGACCGCATATCGCGCAAGATGTCGAGAGCCTTGCCAGTCTGCACCGGGCCGTGCGTTCCATCCGTTGCACCGGGCTTGGAGCTCAACGATCCCTCCAGGTCCATGTGCGGAAAGTGGGACGCCGAGACGCCCATAAAGGCCGCATTGTAGATGGCAAACCCGACCAGCGGGTTTTCAACAAGAACACCGCGCTCCTGACAGGTTACCACCAGGTCCAACATCTGTCGGGCGGCCCGGAACAGCTCACGCGCACTGTCTTTCCAGAACCCGTCGGGCGCCCCTGACCTCTCACCAGGGAGCAGTGGCTCGTCCAGGGGGCCGATCGGCTCGTTGCACCGAACGGGAAGAAAGGGGATGTAGGCGCGGTGAAGAATAATGACGGAGAGAAAGTACACTACATGCATGACGGTGTAGGATGCCAGCTTGTTCTTGTACATGATATGGGTGTCGGTGTTTCGAGGGGAGTACTGCAGATTGCGCGAGAGTCCGTCCTGGAACTCACCCAGCATCGTCCGCAGTTTCGAAAATCTCGAGTCGACGTGCCAGGGAGGAAGTTGTTCGGTTCTGTCAATGTTTAGTTTTCGGGGGTTACTCACGGGAGGATGGTGGATGCATGCATACCTTCGTCCACCCGCACACGACCACTTGGCGATACTGCCCCAGATCCGAATGATGCGAATCACCCGGCTCAACACCGACTCCTCCGCCCCAATCTCCCATCGGTCGATCTCATCCTCGCTCGAGTCCTTTCGCCGGGAGATCGGAGACCACGGCTTGTTGTCCGGAGGGACATTGTTGGGCAGTTTGTCATCGCTGAAGCCCCCGATACTCTGGCGAATGCTGGGGATTTGCATCCCTTGTGAGCCGAAGCTCGGCGGGCGACGGGCGGATGGCTCGTTCAGCCGCGCCGTTCGCACGCGCTCTCCGAAAGCGAAAGCGTTGTCGCTGGGCAATTGGATACCAAGTTCCTTGACGCGGATCATCCGGGGACGATATTTGCCGCTGCTGAGGCAGCGGTCGAGGATAAAGCAGGCCCAAAAAGTTCGTCGCTTCGTCTCCTGGGCGATCACATCGTCGGACGTCTGCTCTTTGGGTTCCGGACCGCGGCGCACGCCAAAGAGCTCTGTCTCGGTTTTGAAGGCAGGCGAGCGGGGATCATCGCGAGAGGAGACCTCATTCTCCAGTTCAAACGGCAGTCCCATGGCCTGCGACAGCCGGATCGCCATGCCGACATAGAGCCAGGCGCTCTTGCCCCGGCACATGCCCCATTCGTGGAGGGCGAGCATCAGCAGCGCCTGCACGCGAGTGAGGTCGGGAATCGCCATACTGGCGCCATCGACGCCGGCCAGCCGGCTGCGCAGCGCTGCCGCATAGAATTCGGATGCGACGAGAGGATTCGAAGGGTTGCCGGGGGAGGAGGGCGAATGGTAGGCAACCAGATGAGGATGGAATCGAGCGGTGAGCGCCAGAACTCCGAGAGGGATGAGAGGGTTGGGTTCGGTTTTGGGAGCGGGCGGACTTTGGCCGGTGTCTCGGTTGTTTTCGGAGTTGGGGACGGTACTGGAGGATGTGGCCCCGGAGAGCTGTCGAATCTGACCGAGGAAGGAGGCGGGATGTAGAAAGGGCAGGATGAAGGCGTAATGCGACTGGAAAAGATCAAAGACAGCCTCCCAGACCTTGACCGTCAGCACGGACGAGTCGAGTACCTCCAGCGAGGCTTTGGCTGCATCTTTGGCCGCAGACGAGGACACGCCGACGGCTTTGCGGGAGCGCTGTCGCTTGGGGCTATCCCAATCGCCGTTGCGATCCTCCCCATCGACCATGGCGGCAATGTCTCGTTTGGCGGCACCCCCACCCACGCCAATGGCCGGGGTGGGATATACACATTCTCTGCCGGAGGACTCGCATGCCCGACAGGTGGTGTCAATACCGGCATTGACGCACTTGATCTTGCTCCGTCGGCACCGAGCGCAAGCTATACTCGATCGCATGTTGGTGACGTGATCGAAAAGACGAATCTCAGTTAGGAACGGGGAAAGGCGTGGCAGACACCGTCTGCTATCAGCCGGGGTCTTCCGCGTTTGTGGCTTCGCCTTAAGTCCCCGGTCTCTCAGCGGATGTCGAATTGGCCCAGAGCGGCGGCTCGAAGGAAGATGAAAATACGCCGATTAACCGACTAGGGACGCATGGATTTAGCTATGATTCTGGATTTCCAAATGGCTCAACTGGCGACTTGTGACTAACCTTGGGCCGTAAGTTCCGCTGCACAGCACTGGAAATAGAACGTTTCTGGCAAGCGATCAAACGCGATAATAGGACGAAACCGGTTGATAGATCAACCAGGCGTAGTAAAGTGAAGTACGACCAGGACAGGGATCAGGTGGGATTATGGTCGACAAGTCAAGGTGGGAGGAGGTGTAATGTCGAGTGCGACAGGCAAGGAAGCGAAGCTGGAAGCAAGGAAGGCGAGTATGGACCATTCAACATGGGCGACGGACGGAATAAGCGGAGTGTGGGGGAGCAGGAATGCCAGACAAGAAAGTCGGGGCACCGGACCGGCAACGCGACGAGGAAAGGGAAACAAAGGAAAGAAATCGGGTAGAGACGGGACTGGAGGGTTCGTCAGGATACGCGAGGACGGAGTATAGGAAGTTAAGAAGAAAGGTAATTATAGAGTCCGTCAGAAGAGACTACGGGGAAGAGGAGAGGAGAGGAAGAGAGAAAAGAGGAAAGGAAGAGACAAGACGGAAAAGATTCAGATGATGAAGGTGTGTATGTGTGCGTGCGTGTGTGTGTGTCTGTCGTTTCGTTGACCTACGACACCCACAAGAAAGAAGGGGAAAAAAAGAAAGAAAAGAAAAGAACAGAAAAAAAAAAAAAAAGAAAGAAAAGAAGAAGAGCAACGAGTCCCCGGATAGTTCCCACAGACAGCATCAACTTAACAGCGACAAGTTACATACAGCATCCGCATTTCAGCAAATTGCGGAGGCCCGACGCTGGTCTGGTCTTAGTCTGGTGGTTTAAGCGGGCGGTGTTAATCCGGAGACTGCAGCGCCCCAGCTTGATACTTTCCCGAGTGCCGAGATCCTGCAATAGCCTCAAGTACGCAGAGTAGTACGCACTGTACTTTGGTCGAGTAGAGAGGAGAGAGGAGAGAGTAGCTTCTAGATGAAAAGTCTAAATAATAGTTATATACCCACCTTGAATTCATTGGCAAATCTGCAATGAAGAATTAATAAGATGCTGTAGATGTAGATGTACGGTCAATACGGGCTAGTCCAGGCTGTCCAGCCATCGGGATGGCGAACAGGCCAGTCGCCTCTTTTCGCGGGGGGCATTAGTTCGCTTCCCCGACCGACAGCAGCCTTGAGATCAACAGCACAACTATACTTCCATATTTTATTCTCCCAATCTCAATCGATTTCAGAAAATAAAAAACCCCATACTGCCTCTTTTCCTACGCACGTCTTTCTCTCCATTTTTTTTTTTTCACCCTGTATCCCATGTCAAATGAAACATATCGGCACACCCAGGACGGACCGAAGAAGCCGGCTACCAGCAGTGTGGTGGAACAGCATGGGTAATATTACCTAACAATCCATCCACCACCCGGTCATCTTCCGCATGGTTACACGGTAAAATGGTTAATTCTTCTCCAGTGTCATGTCCATGTCCATGTGGCTGTTGGCTATGATAGATCTAATCAGTCATCAAGCTCGCTAGCGGACCATTTATCCTATTTCATCTATCATGGTTCTTTTTCTGGTAATCCGTAGTCTGACTGGTACTGTCGAATACGAGTATACCCAATCCCGTGCCGATCGGTCTGGTGTCTGCGATGGCTGCCACTACTGTCTGCAGTGTAAGAATTGTGGGTGTGGGATGGATGGCATGGAGCCTACGGAGAATTCAACACGGAGTTACTTCCGAGGGACCAGTCGATACGGTAACACTGTCGTCCAACCTCGATTTCTTTTCTGTCCAGTGCATCACAAGGAAGGCGAACCACGAAATAAAAAATAAAGTAAAAAGTGAGGGGAAACGACACAATCACATTACCACCCATCCGTAGAACCTCGGGTAGACCAATCCTCTACCCGTTACCTCAGCATGACTTCGTTTTCGTCGTGTCGGGATGGGTTGGAGACTTGGAGACTTTGGAGACTTCCCTGGGACGTGGGAAGTTGTCCGACTCGTCGACCGTGTGATGGGTTCATTTTTCATGACTAACGGAAATCTGGGCCCTGAGTTGGGCCCCTGCATTGGGTTTTCCCCGCGGGGAGAGTAGAGCTCAAATCATAAGAGTGTTAGAGTGCTCGTAGAGTTGTACCTGTGTACTGGGCACTACACAGTACGTCGGTGCTGTCGACCAGTCAGGAGATTCAAGGTGACAGCTGAATACTACCTCAATTTCTGGATGTTGTACCCGTGATTGACAATGTTTTTAATCTTTTCGCTTCAAGAATCTCTCACTCTCACTACAAAGGGTATTCCGCAGCACTTACCCTCCGACCGACTGTCGGGGACTCCTCCGCACCCGGGCGGCAACTGCAGGAGCCTACAGAGTACACCCTCCTCCACCCTGACACTCGCAGTAAAGTTCAAGTCAAACAGATTTTAGCCGGGCATGTTTACTTGAGTTGACTTATCCCGTGGCCGCTCCTCGGGCTTAGCCGATGTCCATGATTGGTTTTCTTCTCCCCCATGCCCTTCTCACCCGAGGCACAAGCGAACCGATAAACCCCGCAATCCCACGTTCATCTTATGGTTTCGTTCCAAGCTTGCCTCTCTAAACGACGGGAGTACTTGTGATATACCGACCTTGATTATGAAAAAAAAAAAAAAAAAAAAGAAAAAAAAAAAAAAAAAAAAAAAAAGCACATGCTACAGTTTCAACCAAGGACATTGGAATGGCCAGGTAGGATTATTTACCCTTGGTACTCCGTACTTACCTACCTTCCTTCTCTAGTCTACCTTACCAGCTAACGTTAAGGAAAAACCCGGCGAATTATCGGGGAATGCTCCGATCCATTCCCACAGCCGGCTATTCTACTTTACTCAAAACGAATTAATATCTATCTATCGGCTATTGTACCTATGAATGGAGGAAAAATTGAAATCAAAAGCCACAGAGCAGCAACGGGCATATCTCAATTCGGCAAAACAGCGCGCAATCTAAGACAGCTGAGGAATGAGGCTGAGGGCATCCGACGACCCATCCGAAGGCGTCACCTGGCTCGGATGGTGGCCAATTGAATTCATCTCTGACAGGGTATAGGTATACTCCGTAGGTAGGAATAGGTATAGATACCTGGTTTGAAGTTACCTTACTCTTCCGTACTCAATCGCAACTCTTGCCTTTACTTTCACCCAGTTTATAATTACAGAGCAAGAAGAGCTCCATCTATCCTAGTCCAAGTACCTATGCAAAGCAGTCTGTACTCTGTAGGCCTACCTACCCCCATACTCATAGGTACCTGTCCCAGCAATCATCAACTGATGCTGCTCACGCCACTGAGTCCACCCTGTCCATGTGTCGATTTCCCGATTTCCCCGAGATTGAGGTGATAGCCACGATGCAATAACTCCCGTCATCTGATTCGCTGCGCTACGCCACAGCTTGTGGACGGGTTCGGCTAGGCCAATAAGGGGTTTGGACAAGGCGCTCGGGGGAGATATAGACCGTTGTATCGGGCCAAACGTACTTTTTGACAGAGTACTTTCTCGTGAGCGTACTAGGTAGAGTCTGTGCTTTCCAAGTTTGTAGATGGGCGGCTACTGACAGCTGCTGATGCCTACGTATACCCCAGTTGAAACAATCAAGCGACCGATTGAACATTAACTAAAGATTCGACAAAAGTTCCAAGGACATGAAAGCGTGTCGTCCCAGCGTATGTGGATGAGTGAAGTCCGTATAATATATGATATTAAGCAGCTGTCTCGATCTTGTTAGGATAGAACCTGAAGACATGTCAGCAACTAGTTACAATGCAGTAATGGAAGCATACATACCAAGCAGCCACGGCGATAATCAGGTACATCGTTATCAGCAGCACACCCTCGAGCCAGTGCGATTTGCCATCGGCAATGAGATAGTTCACCTGAAGAATTAGCACCGTCATACGACAGGAAAATCAAAAACCAGGGGAATAAACATACCAGCAACACCGAAACGAAGAGCAGGATCACTTGGAACGCATCAAAATACAAAGTCATATCCTCGAGTCCTTTTGCCAGTCAGTCACGGTCAACAAAGTATTCGAGGAATAGCACATACCCATAATCCATCCTATCACAATAATCAACGGTAGCACCAGCAGAGCGATCTGCATGCTGGATCCCACAGCCACTCCAATCGACAGATCCATCTTGTCCTTGCATGCCACCGTCACCGCCGTGGCGTGCTCGGCCGCATTACCCACGATAGGAAGCAGGATCAGCCCGACGAATGTCTTCGAGATGCCGCCTCGCTCCGTAAGAGCGTCAATGGAACCAACCTGGACAGTCAGTCTAGCCCTGACCTGACCGGACACTCAAAATGATGCATCAGACTTACCATAAATTCAGCGCACAATGCGACAAAAGCGGTGGAGATGGCCAGCGTCAGGACCGCAACCCAGATGCTGAGCTGAGGCTGTTCCTCCTCGTCGTCTTCCTCGTGGATTTTCATCTGCTGCGCGTTCTGGCCGCCCATGGTGGCCGTCATCTTGCCAATCTGGGCCAGGCCGCGACTGGCATCGCCCTCCGACACCTTTTGGCGCCGCTTCTCGACCTTGGGGCTGGGTCTGTTGTAGATCTCGGTGTGCGACTTGAGCTGGAAGAAGAGGTAGCATCCGTAGACGAAGAGCAAAATGATACTGGTGCCTGCGTTTGTCAGCGACAGTCCTCGGCGCATTGCCAGCAATCTTACCTCGCGACAAGGGAGCGATTCCCACGGTTCCGGCTGTACAAGTCAGTCAAACTTCCTAATCTGCGGCCGGATTGACGCACCACCAGACCACGCGTGGAACGCGGTTGGAATGATCAGACTCGCCACCGCTAGCGCCAAAAGACTAGCCGCTGTCTGCGCGACAACTGGGTTGAAGTGTTGCTCAAGACGGTTGACACCGCCGAAAAAGAAACACATGCCCATGACCAGCAGCAGATTCGACAGCATACTACCTATAAGTGACGTTTGGACTATAAGCACCTCCTTATCGACCAAGGCAATAATGGCGACGATCAATTCGACCGCATTACTATTATTGTCAGTCGGGGTGGTGTCTGGTTTCCAAACGATCGAGCACCTACCCGAATGATGCATTCAGCAGACCACCAATCGTTTCGCCAGTCCTGGACACGTCAGCTCTGTCCTCGACACCCAGCAATAGACATACCGCATGGCGATTTCTTCCGTGGCGTAACTCAACATGGCCGCAAGAGGTCTGGATACGTTAGCCGAGTCCGGACGTGGGATCGGGATACAAACATAATAGCAATGAAGTTGACCACGAAGACCGCCACCGGATCGACGTCGACGTAATTCAGTGCAACTGAGATTGTTAGTTAGAACTCAGACACGTCATATCCGCAACTCACTTCCAACTGGCGCGGCAATCAGGAGAACATTTATCCAAGAGTTAAAAAGAGTCGCCTTGAGCTGGCCAACGGCTGTGAACTTTTGCTTGTCAGGCATATCCTTCGCCTCCTCCACCGAAGATTGGGAATTCCCATCCTCAGACTGGTTCCCATGGCCGCTCATAAAGGTCTTCCTCTTCCGAGGTTTTCCTTCGGGGATCTCATCCTGCCCCTCTTGGTTGGACACGTTGATGGGTTCATGGCTGCGCATCGATGGTTCGGGCTCCGATTTCTCTGCACTTTCTGCTCGATAGAGCCCGTCCGTTCCTGATGACTCTGGCGGAAAAGTATCTGCGTGCTCTGGGCCGGACAGGCCGTCGGTCATGTCCCTCCGCCGCCGTCTTTCCTCCGACATGCGCACCTCCCCCGCCGTGCGAACGGGAGCGAGTCCGCTTTCCAACCGATAGGAATTGGACCGTCGCGGCCGCGCTCTGAACTTCTTAAAGGGATTGTGGTTGGATTGTTCGCCTTCCTGATCGTACCAGGCCAGGTTCCTGGCTTGACGACGGTAGATGTCTGGGCGCCGAGACACATCAGTCGAGACGTGCTTGGCACAGCACATCAGGGCCAAACTTACGCATGATGTTCTTGTTCTAGAAGGCAGGTATTCCTGAAAAAATTGATAGTGATACTGCAGTAGTCAGGTTATTAGGATGAGGTGAAGAAGAGCGGGATGCAAGATGCGAAACGGCAAGGGGGCAGTAGTGCCCAACAACAGACAAGGACAACCAGTACTAACTACTAACAGGGGTGTTCTTTCATCGGCTTAAAAACAAGTCAAAGATCTTTGCAATGACTTACAGTATATTGACGTGGACCACTCGTGGCTTGGTAGAGATCGCAGTCGACGAGATGTGGCGCGTACCTCAGCGCTCAGCCCCAGTGGCCAACAAGACTACGACAAGATGACTTGGAAGGGACAAGCTTTGAACAAGAATAGCTGTCAAATATATGGGTCGCTGTAGCAGATTGAAAGGAACGAATGCGGCCAATTGCACAATTGAGAATAAAAAAAAAGAGTGACAGGGTTCTTGCAGGCTCGTTCAACCAGCGAGCAACACAGTACCCAGAAAGTTACAATCTGAAAGGAGTGATGGTGTACTCTGAGTACACCAGCAAAGCAAAAGCGAAAAAAGGGATGACATCTCAAGGCGCGAAGGATACTTGGCAGAACTATCCTTTGCTTGGCGATTTTCATCCACTCAACAGAACCATATCGTCGTCGTCATGGAGAGGACATTATTATTGGCGAATGTAGTGCATAGCCACAACAAGTGTGCGTTTATCCTCTGGATAGCGTACCCTGGACGCACGGAGATTCGTGACCCATCATTGTTGAGTATGTGGCTGCTGCAAGCCTGTAACGAGACCGGAGCAACCCAGTTCCCCTGACATGGATGTGATCTTCTATATTTCAAAAAGTTCAGCGGTCAGTCATTAGATGATCTGTGAGGTTGTCTACGATGGTATGGGTTATCTAGTCGTCAAAGACGATAGTGCACTCGTTCTTATGTGCGCGTTGATTCTGATTTTTGAGGCGCCAAACCAATAAAGTTAGTGTTTCTTGACTCGCCGCACGTCGTAATAGTGGCTCCTTCGTAGATCCTAACCCATTGAGGTTGGCTCTCAAATTTGGGAGAGTCAATCCCTCATGTGCTTTGGAGAAAGCCACTTTCTATATCTCTCAAAAAGGACACATCCACTAGGTATCAGGTTGTTGACCAATCTATGTGAAGAAAGACTTTCAACGAAGTCTGGGTTTCATGGAATCATGGTTGATTGCAGTACCCTCCGTGGGTCTGGGATAGATTGGGTCCATATGGAGTACTACTCTGCAGCAGGTCCAGGAACCAAACCAAATCATCAGCCCCAGCCCCAATCAATCACATCAGCTACACTTCAGCTTCAATCTGTGCCTCAAGGCTCAGCTCTTGACTTTCAATTGATGTCAAGAACCTGGTCGAACTATCATGCTTAAAGCCCCCTTTTTCCCCTCTTAGATTTTGGATGTTGACCCTTAGCACAGTCATCAAGTGATACCCAACTGTCATGCAACAAGACACGTCAGTAGCACTTACCTCTGTTGCTGTCTGCTGATCAAGACACTGCTGAATTCGGATCATCAGTACAGGTGTCCGACCCTTGCGCCATCATGTGGTGAGATCGTGAGCTGTTTTGCTTGCATCTATTGCCTTGTCGTATTTAACACAGCCGTTGTGTGGTCTACACACAATATATATATATCCTTCATGCTCACTGCGACGGAGTATATATGGCTAAAATCACGGCAGAATATCCACATAATGATATATTTCTCAGCGGTAGGACTCTGAGATAATCTGATTCTCAAAATGCGGCGCAATTGCTACTTAATACACCTTGTAAAGTATTTTAAAGTTATGACTGAAAAGAAAAGCGGAGTCATCATTGCACATGGGAGTCAGGTTGTTAGTGAGACGATGTCAGGAAATGGCTGCATGCGTGCATAAACTACCCCATAGAATATGTTAGCTACTTATGTTCAGCTGACTAATAGTACAACAGACTGAAAATTTTTATTACTGTGGGCTGGAGGGCGGTTCCAGACCCTTAACCCTGGTTGCCCGTCCCTGGTAAGGCCTTGTATTGCCCGGGGGTGTATCATTGCCTAGGCAGCTGATAAGGATAGATATACGGAGTACTACTCCGTACTCTGTAGTAAGCCGACTTGTAGGACTTGGGCCTTTTGACCTGCGGATGCTCTGATAATCGATGCTGGCGATTCTAGAGCTCATGATCCAGGCCAAGCTGGACAAGCCGGACAAGACTGACAAGCCGGAACTTGAGAGAGCGAAGCAACGCTGATGCCCCTATCTTCTGCCAAGCTACCTCAAGACAACTGGGCAAAGGTAGGCATACAGGAATCTGGCTGTAATTTCATTCTTTCGTGCAATACACGCCCCATCCCAGTGACAAATCAGCGCCCAGACCCTGGCGCTAAGTTTCAAAGGCCCCGCCATTATATCACCGAGAATGTCAATCTTTGTCCCTGGACGTATCATTTGCTTCCCTCCCATTGATTGCTTTGATTGTTCTCAAGCAATGATCATTATTTACTCCGTACTTACATACATGCATAGAATACTTGGCGATACACCAGATTTCCCACCTTGGATATCCTCAAGTGAGACAACTGTGACGAATGGTCTCCATCAACTACAGTAGGAAGATGGACTCAGTTAGTAGACGCCCAATCATCAGCCCACATGCTCAGTACATGTCTCAATGTTCCAAAGAATCAATTGGATGATTGACAGTCGAGTACTCCGTATACTATTTATAATCGGCTAGTGACTGGGTAGTATTATTACAGGGGCTGCTTACGGCTCTGTACACTCTCCCGTCTAGTCCTCCCAAGTGCTTTGCTTGCCTTGGTGCCTGCTCCAGCGTTCTCCTTTCCCATCTTCTTCTTCCCTGTCATCCCCGTGCTTTCTTCTTCTTCTTCTTCTGCTCTTTCTTCATCTTCTCGACATCCTTTCTTTCCCTCCTTGTATTCTATTTTTCTCCATCAATCCAACGGCTCCTTGTGTAACCGCCGTCAGTCATTCGTTGTCCATATTTCTGTCGTTTTCCTCCTAGGACCCTGTGGGTTTGATATCAACTGGGTTTGCGGACCGAGACGATCAACCCACTCTTCAGAGACCATCAATATCATCATCATCTATAATTGAGTTCGCTTTCGTTTTTAATCACATACAACATGAAGTTCGTTTACGCCGCTGCTGGGGCTTCCCTCGTGGGCAGCGCCCTCGCAACACTGCCCGTCATCGAAGCCAAGGTACTGAAGGCCTGTTGCTGGACGATCGCATTGGATGCTAACTCATATGTACTTGATATAGGGCAACAAGTTTTTCTACTCCAACAACGGAACAGAATTGTAAGTTTGTCTGTCGCTTCCCAACCATCATCGTTCAGGAACTGACCGGCCTTCAGCTTCATTCGCGGTGTCGCCTACCAACGTATGTCTCAGAGAAATCCCATCAACCGGTCGCCCCCCGAAACTAATCCCATGCAGAGGAGTACCAGGCCAACGGCACATCTACCGAGAACTCCGACTACACCGATCCTCTGGCCAATGTTGACAACTGCAAGCGTGACATTCCCTACCTGAAGCAGCTGCGCACCAATGTCATCCGTACCTATGCTGTCGATCCCACGAAGGACCATGATGAATGTATGAAGCTCCTGGACGACGCCGGCATCTACCTGATTACGGATTTGTCCGCGCCATCTGAGTCCATCAACCGTGCGGACCCTGCCTGGAACACCGACCTCTACAAGCGCTATACCAGCGTCATTGACGCCTTTGCCAAGTACAGCAATGTCATTGGCTTTTTCGCGGGTAACGAGGTCGCCAATGACAACAACAACACCAATTCGATTGCCTACGTCAAGGCTGCCGTGCGAGACATGAAGTCGTACATCAAGTCGAAGGATTACCGCTCCTCCCTGCTTGTCGGATACGCCACCGACGACGACGCCCACATCCGTGCCGACTTGGCCGACTACCTTGTCTGCGGTGATAAGGAGAGCTCTATCGACATGTTCGGCTACAACATTTACGAGTGGTGCGGTGATTCTTCCTTCGAGAAGTCTGGCTACAAGGACCGCACTGAGGAATTTTCCAAGTACCCTGTCCCTGCTTTCTTCTCCGAGTACGGCTGCATTGACCCCAAGCCCCGCAAGTTTACCGATGTCGCCGCTCTGTACGGTCCCCAGATGAACGACGTCTGGAGCGGTGGTATTGTCTATATGTACTTCCAGGAGGCCAATGACTACGGTCTGGTTTCGGTCAGCGGCGACAATGTCAAGACCAAGGAAGATTTCTCCTACCTGTCCGTTCAGATGCAGAAGGTAACGGCCACCGGTGTGAACAGTGCAAGCTACACTGCCTCCAACACTGCCGTCCCTACCTGCCCTTCGGTCGGTGCTAAGTGGGAGGCCTCCAACAAGCTGCCTCCTAGTCCCAACAGCGAGCTGTGTGACTGCATGGTCGAGACTCTGTCCTGCACTGTGAAGGATTCTGTGGACGAGAAGGAGTACGGCGACCTGTTCGACTATCTCTGCGCCGCCGGTGTGTGCGGTGGAATCAACTCCAACTCCACCAGCGGTGACTACGGAGCTTACAGCGTCTGCAGCGCCAAGCAGAAGCTCTCTTTCGTCATGAACCAGTACTACAAGAAGAACAACAAGGCCGCGACCGCCTGTGACTTTGATGGCAAGGCCCAGACCAAGAAGGGTGCTGATGCTTCGGGCTCTTGCGCCTCTCTGATCAGCCAGGCCGGAACTGCTGGCACTGGGTCCGTGACCGCCGGTGCCACTGGCAGCTCCGGCTCCGGCAGCGCAAGTGAGACTTCCAAGGGAGCCGCAGGTGTTGCCGCTAGCCCCATGGCTGTCAAGGTTGGCAACTGGCAGTTTGGGGCCTACATTGCCACTGCTCTCTTTGCTGGTGTCGGTATGCTTGTGCTGTAGGTGACCGATTTTAGATGGATGCAGTGGAGGGGTTGTCTTTGTCTGGTTTTAGATTTTGTTTGAGTACATACTTTTTTTTTAGCCAAGTAGTGTGGTGCTTCCACTCCTTTCGTCAGAAACTTTGCGTTTATACCAGACCACCTGGCGGTCTCGTGGACATTAGTTGAATGAATGATTTAGTTAATAAATGCGTTTATAGGTTATGGATCCGCCATGGTAGATATAATTTAAGATGCTGTCAAGGTAGAAATTGGAGATTAGAAGGCCAAAGGACTGCCCAGCAGCTAATTTATTTATGGAAAAAAGGTTGAGAAATGAGAAGCAACCACCTACTACTATCTATTACTGTTCCCAGTCATGTAGTGCAAGCGAAGGTCATCCATAATATCCCAGAGGCTACAATCAGCGAACGGAGGCTGTGCTAGTTGACCGAGTCTCGGTGCCAGTCGCCGAAGTATAACTGCAGCAAAGTGGATCTCGCAAGAGTCGTCCTCGGCCTTATACTCGGCATGCCGAACACTTCCCGGAAAAGAATCCGTTCAGTGTACATATTTAATTCAACGTATTCCCCTACAGCATGGCTGAATAGAACTGAATCTACGGAGTATATAAAATCTTGATATTGGTTGATTGACAAATGGGTCCGTTATCCCGACACACCAACAGAGGACTGAGTGATGACAAGCCCATGCACAACAACCCCGATGGCAGATCTCGACCCCGAAAAGAACACGCGAAATACATGGCATCTCCCACTCTGGCGCAAATGCATCATCCTCGTCGTCGTCAGCTGGATGGCTTTCGTGGTCACCTTCTCCAGCACGTCTCTCCTCCCCGCAACCCCCGAAATCGCAGCCGAGTTCGACACAACCCCCGAAATACTGAATATCATCAACGCCGGGGTGTTGTTGGCCATGGGCTTCTCGTCGCTTATTTGGGGCCCCCTCACTGCGCTTCTTGGGCGGAGGGTTGCGTATAATATTGCGATTGCGGCGCTTTGCGGGTGTTCGGTGGGCACGGCGCTTGCGGGGGGGAGTAGTGTGTTTGCGGTGTTTAGGGTGCTTGGGGGGCTGACGGGGACGTCGTTTATGGTGCAGGGGCAGACTATCCTGGCGGATATTTTTGAGGCGGTATGTATGATCGTTTATCTCTCTGGCTGTGTGTGCGTGTGTGAGTGTGATAGAGCTGATTGTGGTGTAGAAGGTTAGGGGGACGGCGGTTGGGTTCTTCATGGCTGGGACGGTAACGGGGCCGGCGATTGGTAGGCATTCTCTCTCTGGGATTCTCTCTGATTGAAGCTGTTGACGACGGGTAAGGACCGTGTATCGGCGGCTTGGTGGTGACCTTCGCCCACTGGCGGGTCATCTTCTGGGTGCAGGTTGGCATGGCCGGGTTGGGCCTCGTGCTTTCGCTGTTTTTCGTCCCGGAGGTGAAGAAGAGAGAAGCCGAGGGCGAGGGCGAAGGTGTCCCACGCCGTTCTTCCCTGCGAGAGGTCCTCGCCATGTTCAACCCCGTCCGGATCTTCCGGCAGTGGTTGTATCCCAACGTTTTTTTATGTGTATGTACCTGCCAAACCAATAATTGACCGGGAAGAGGCTGACAAGACAGGACGTAACGTGTGGCCTCCTCGCCATCTTCCAATACGGCCTCCTCACCTCCGCCCGCGAAATCTTCAACCCCCGCTTCAACCTCACTTCCGCCCTCGTCAGCGGCCTCTTCTACCTCGTCCCCGGCGCGGGATTCCTCCTGGGGAGTATCATCGGCGGGAGACTGTCTGACCGCACCGTGAAACGGTATATCGCTCGCCGTGGAGGACTGCGGCTCCCGCAGGATAGATTGAACAGCGGGCTGGCGATGCTGTGCGGGGTGCTGCCAGTCGCGGTGCTGGTTTATGGGTGGACACTTGAGAAGAGAGCCGGAGGCATGGCGGTGCCCATCATCGCGGCGTTCTGGGCTGGAGTCGGGCTGATGGGCTCGTTTAACGGATTGAATACGTATGCTGCTGGTGAGTTTTCTATGGGGAAGGTGAAGGTGAATGTGAAGGTGATGTGATGCGGCTATTGACATGTGATAGAGGCAATCCCCGAACGACGGTCCGAGGTTATCAGTGGGAAGTATATCCTCCAGTACTTGTGTTCGGCTGGGAGCAGTGCGGCCGTTGTTCCCCTGGTCAAGGTGATTGGGGTGGGCTGGACGTTTACAATCTGTGAGTGACACTCCGTTGAGGTTGCGATTCCGGAGGTGAACTGACTGATGGAAGGTGTGGTCTTGTCGTTGCTCGGCGGAGGATTTGTGTTTTGTATCACGCGATGGGGGAGAGTTATGCAGCTGTGGGCTGAGGAGAAGTTTCTTTTAGAGAGGAAGACTGGGCTATAGATTGCATTGCGGTGCGCTGATTGACGAGTGACGACCATAGACGACTGACGATAGAGTATATATATCCATATATCAAGTTTTGTTACGTTGCCAACGCGTGTTCAGTTATAGGCCATGACTGGTATACATGCTCTCCGTGTCGTTCATAAATGTGTCCACCGAATGCAACAGTCCCAAGTCGAAGTCTGACTGCGCGAGAAAGTCCTGCATTGTCGGCTCCAGAAATGTCATTGCAGTTGGCAGCCCTACTGTAGCTTCGTGAATCGAAATCCGAGGCGCTGGATTGCCATACCCGTTGGATCCTGGACTATTGTTCAGCTCATTGTTTGCTCTGATAATCGACCCAGATGTCGGTTGCAATGGAGCCATTTCATCGGTATGAGATTGCGTTGGAATGACAGACGAGGCCGGAATGTTTCCTGGCCCGAGAGCTTCTGCTCCGTTTACCCTGGCTTCCTTTCTACGACGTTCGTCCCCGTACCGTTCGAGGCAGTATTTGACTTGCTCGAGGTTCTGGTAGAATTCTGAGGCTGCAAGATTGCCATTCTCGCTCATTGACTGCAGCACAGTCAGGCCGGTCTCAAAGGCGCCTATGTCGTTGCGGCTGCCGATGGGCAGCAAGCTGGACATCGCAAGCACCAAAGAAGCCGAGAAGAGGTAGTGCGCGTGAAAATAGCCAAATACCGGGACGGAGCCGTTGATGTAGCGTGTGAGTATCAGGGAGTGACTGTGGCGAGCTGCATGTATGCACGCTTCACCCAGCGTCCAGACGGGTTGTGAGATGGCATGGTCCTTGCTCGTGGGGTCGGTCTCGGACTCGCTGACTTTGATGAGGAGGTGGAGGAGGGTCAGACGGGTGGTAAGTACAACACACTGTCCAAGTCAGTATTGTTTTCGAAGAAAGAGGAGGCCAAATACAATACCTGGTTGAAAGCCAGATGCAGAGAGCTGATATGTTTCGGATTCATCTCAGGGTCGTTCTCGTTCAGTCGCAAATGGTCGGGTAGTGTATCTACCCAGTTTTTCAATGCTTTCAGTAGCTTCTGCACGCGCTGGAGGAACGTCTCGCTGTATTTGCGTCGGCTGTAGAGTTTTGCAATAGTTTCGCCGACAATACGAGCGAGCTCTATATTGGCCGTCTGGTAGTCTGGGTCCGAGAATTGTTCATCGTGCACCTGCGCCGGGCTGATCCTGGACGGCATGTCCACGTGGATATCATCATCAAGGATCTGGGACGGCATTCCCATCTTTGATCCCCACATGCGATCAAAGATGTAGATCGTCCACCAAATCCGCACTCGATGTTGGCGCTCCACGGGGTCGATGAGCTGTGACTCGGGAATGTTATGATTCAACCCAATTTGCAGACTCAAGCGCATGGCGCTGCCGATCAACACATACGCCGAGTGGCGTCGATTAAGATAGTAGGAGAACAAAGACTTGATGGTCAGTTTCGTTCTTGGAAAGTTGGGGAATCAGGAACAAACCAGCAACAAGAGCGTCTCCAAATGGGTAATGCTCGTTCGCTCTGGCAATACCTGAACCAAACTTAGGGCACGCGCAAAATACGAAGTCCCTGGCACCCTCGACCCGGAAAGAGGCTCTGTGCGGAGGGAATAAGCTTCTCCAAATGCGAAAAGAGCAAAGAATTTGCACTGGTTGACCTTGCAGTCAAAGTCACCGGTCCGATATATCTCCTCAAGCTTCTCCAATGTGGATTTACGCAGTAGCAGATGGTAAAGACATCCAATCTGACGCAGCACAATCTTCACCAGGAGTCGAGCTTGCTGAAGGCTCGGCCACTGTACATACGCTTCGTTGGCCGCTGCGATATTCGCTTCCTTGACATATTGCATCCGGGGAATATGAGGTGTCGTGTTACTGCCGGTCAGGAAACGACGGAAACGAGTCGCAAACGCCGTGCAGGCTGCCTCGCCGATGAAGATAGGAGGGGCAGATGGATCATACGGATGGAACCATGCCCGGTCACCGAGCAATGGGTTACGGACACTAGTATTGCTTTCGTCTGGTTGCTCTGTGAGTCGTGATTCACCTGCTGCAGCGTCATGGGTCGGCTCGGCCAAGTTTGCCGAGAGAGTTGATTGTTCTTTTAGCCGTCGATTCTCCGAAATCAGACTCTCTAAATAGCTGCACACGTAGTTAGCAACAAGCTGTTCGTTCGAGAGTTTTGGAAACTGTAATTAAGTAAGGAATATCCCCCGAGTACCTTTCGCTCACTTTGACCTGACGATCACGCCGGGTGTATGTGCACTCATCCGACTTACCCACCATGCGGCACTTAGCGCATGGCTGCTCTCCAGAGCACTTGATCTTATGCGCATGGCACCGGTGACAACTAAGTGGTCATCTCAAGCGTGAGTTAGATGCCATACTTTGGCTAAGAGAGATAGTGACGCACGCAATGAACTTCCTGCGCTTGCAGGATTCATCAATCTCCACGCTCTGACTGTCCTCCCGCCGCTTCATCTATCATGACCTTTCGATCACTTCGATCGAAATCATATATCCTCGTGACAATCCGACAAACAACGTCAGCGCTTTCTTCCAAGTTTTTAGCAGATCCTAACTTGCCTGCGCCGCTGGAGGGTGTTGTGTTCAAAGTGCCAGGGACTTGCTTGGGCCCTCGGCTGCACTCGCCGAACAAGACTCATCGCTTTTATCCAATCAGGATACAGTCAACAACACACACAGGCACTAGGTATATCAAAGGCCACATTCAGGTAAAGGGACTTTTTCAAGTGCAACAAAAAAGAATCCTTATAATTGATGTTACTGCACCTTCTTCTGAAAATAAGCAATACAGCAGCTATTACGTAATGATAAGGCCCTTGAGACTATTTTGAAGGAAAACCACAAAAGTAAATGAATGAAGTTTAAATAAAGCGAAGCCGGTCACTTCCCATGAAATGAAGCGGATTTAATGCTGAAGGGCCACAAGATAGCGCTCGAAGACTTCTGTTACAAATGAGTTCTAATGGTTCAGTATAGGATGAACTATAGCAAAACGCTTATAGCAAGATTCCCATGTTCGACCTCAAGTCTTATTGGAAAGTTCTCTGGGTCTCATAGCAGAAGGTGCGTTGAAACGATTCTCAAATCGCATTGGGATTCACAGTCCAGCATGCATTATTCATAGCCACGAGATGGTCGAAAACTTACCACTCCCTGTTCTTTTGTGTTTCATGCACACCGCTGAGTCAATGAACCTAGCGGCGTTTCTCCGCGGATATTGCGCCCACCAACAACAGCACTCTTAAGATAGTCTATCTTCGTGACTTGAGTAATGTAACAAAGATGTTAACCGCAGACAATACCGTCGTGAGTCTGTCCTTTATGAGGCCGACGGATTGCAAGCCCTTCTAAGGGAAGCTTTGGCTGCAGGACGCGTTATTTGAATCCTTACTAGCCCAATGACAGGAGCTATCAATGCGTAACATCCAACGAGGCCTCGAGGACGGCTCATGGACTACCTAGAGAGACGAGACAGCATTATGATTATGATTGGAACGGATCTGGGTTAGGTGCATGTCTTGGTTTTGCACGTTTAGCTTGAGACTACGCCCGGAATGGACGACGGAACAGACGGGTCAGATGGCAGTGCAGAGACGCGTGTCCTCACTTCTGGGGATCAGCAAGCCACGTTAGCCAGTGTAAGCAGATAATCAGTTGTCTTTTCGCTATCAGTCCGCCCCTGACAAAGGATGAAGCGGCCGACACGGCGATATCCCAGCCACCATCCATCGAGAACTGTTGCTGAGAGCCAGCCAACCCATCCCGCGTAGAAAAGAGCATATCATTCCAAAGACATCCAATTTTGTATCGCCTGATAGTTTGATGGGGAAGGGCGAAAAAGGGGAGGTGAGAAAGGTTGAGAGGGAGAGAACCTAGTCTGCTTGATGCAGCAAGTAGGACAAGGCTTCGAAGAGGCCAGAAAGAGAATCAAACCAGCGTGGCGCGATGATCAGTACACCAGACAGGCGAATCCCTCGATTTCAGACTAGGAGAGAGCAGAGAGCACAGATTTCTTCTGTAAGGTCACCCTATCAGTAACAGCTACTCTGCAGTCACTTTCTTTCTCTTTGAATGCGGTCCTTTTCTGAACAGTAAGTGTCCCAAAGAATCACATTAGAAATATTGGCTTCGGGGAAATTCTGTTGGTCAGTATAGAGAGGGCAGGCCCACGGGGGTCAGATTTCTTCTCCAGTGCCAATTAGCGGCGCCAGACTGCCAAACGGGATCCTTCCCCCTTGTCTTTCTTCCCGCTAAGGGTCATCGACGTTGGCCAGGAGAGTGCCACCATCCTCTGGTAGCAACAAAGGCTTTTCCTAATATTTCTCCTATTTTCCTTCTCACAATACCATGCGGACTGTCAGGAACATGACTCTGCTTCCTGCACCATCAATCGAGCATAGAGAAGACCGCTCTGACATCATGATCGCATCAGATTGTTCGCTCCTCATCCATCGGCTTCTCCTAAGGCTTCCTTTCTCGCTTAGAAAAGTCTCCTACAATGTCCCTCAGTCATAGTCCCCCTGCCCATTGTGCCACTGAGTAGGGATGACTTCCGCAATGATCGATCGGAGAGATCATCAATGGAGGATCCCCTCAGTGTGTCACTGGGGTTGTGACTGAACGTGGCAACAGCAGCCAGTCATGACAGCAAAAGTTTTACGGTCATACGTAAATTCGAGGAGTCATGGTTGAAACTCGACGAAAATCGATGATCAGCACCGACGGTTTCCACGACACACGCGCATCCTTGAGATTAGGAGACAAACACTGGTCGAGCGACTCGGAGAAACGCACGGCTCTGGGAAATTTGTACTTTTAAGCGAGGCGAGATGGGTGGGATCCAAAATTTGGCCAGGGGAACCCACCTTGCCAACAGACTTTGTGGATTCGTAGTCTGCTCATTCATGCGCGCTTGTTAGTCTGTTGACAATCATGCCTACCTGAGTGCGGCTCAACCGCCTCACGGAAAAGGCATGGCCGCAGAGTTCTTCCCGACCACGTCTTCGTACCTCATCGAACGGCCCATACTGCGTACTGATCTCGATAAGGTCACTTCGCGGTCACTTCTCTTTTCGCTGCTCAGTGCACTGTCGTCATACCACCAAGATTCGAGCCTAAACGAGTCCGATCCAGATTGACCAACTGTCTCGGGCAACATGGCAGCATGGTAGCATGTCCTTTACCTCTCCCCCATTCTCCAGCCGGCAGTAATCCCTACAGGTCCTGGATCATGTGCTGCGCTGATTTCGCGATATATCGCCTTCCACGATCTCGAATCCACATTCGCGCGTATCCTGGTCGACCCTCGACTTTCGATTGTCCATTGATCCCGGCGTGGGCGCTATAAATCGTCAAAGTCGTGGTCGGAGAGAACAGAACCAAAAGAATACTACTGGCTAGTCCTGTGACTGCTTCACGCATATAACCGTCGCCGAGATAGATTGTCCTGTTTGATCACTGTAGTTACATCATAGTGATGGTAACTTGGTATCTCAGTATCTTCTGGCGCCCCTGCAGGCTTCCGAAAGGATCCTAAGCGCTAGCTTAGAGGGAGGCGGTTGATTCCGTGACAAGGTCATCGTGGCAGATAAAAAAATCGTGCTCTATGCATCAGACACGGACAAGATTACATGCACATCGCGACGGACAAATTTTATATCTCTTCGTATTCGCACTGCTGCGGGTGATGGCAACAAACGACATACCCTATCACGATCGAGACCAATTTATAATAATGTTTCCATTAGGTGAGCGTGGCCAGTCTATCCCCGTCTCATGTGCCTCAATCACAATTGGCACTATTATGAGCATGAACTCCAAAGCTTGAGCTACCTTATCGCTCGTCATGCATCTTATCGCCGCCCGATAAATGTGTGGAAGAGGTCAAGTGGAATTCGGATTTCGAGAATATGGCGTGGGCTAAAGGGGCATGATGTCCTAGGGCTTGCGTTGTCAGTATGGTCTAAGCCCTGGAATCAGTGAACGATCTCGCAAACCAACTGTGGTCATTCACCCCACGGTAACATCAACATCATTTCCCTGGGACGATATTAGCAACCAATCGCTTCATAGTCCTTGAGATTTGTTATCCAGGGTCGCGCTGGAAAGGTTCCGCTTCAGGTCTCGAAGTCGCTGAGGCGACATCTTCTGGCGGTCTGTTCAAAAATTTGGGCGATTCCCTCTTGAAGATTTCCACAACTTCTACTCAAAATTAAAATTCGACTCGCGGGCACCTTGCCATGCAACTGCGGAGGGTTTGTAATCGCTCGTCGGGATGACACGCCAGCTAACCGGAGAAGTGCGTAACACTACACTCGCCGATCCACTCGTGGTCTTCGTGAATCGTCCGAGTAGGTCGAGATAAATTGTCAAACTGCGATTGTAATCAGTTCTGGAGAGACGCCAATTTGATATACTCCATCCTCAAAAAGAAAGAAAAAAACAAAAATGGTGCCAGCGGGCCCGCATGGGGCTATTTGGCACATACGCATTCAACGCGCAAGAACTGCATCATAATAATCGCTTTTCGCCATGACAAGAGTTTCATTAATCAATCAGGAACAGAAGCGGTTCCATAATTGACCGGGTCATGAAGATCATCAGATAATGGGAACGAATTTGTGGCAAGCCATAAATCAGATCAGCAAAGTGGCAAAAAGGGCAGTGGGAGTAATCGAGTCTGAAATTCCTTTCCCCCGCTTCCTCCAGGTGTTCCTCGAGCTCATTGTTATTTTCTGTTTACTATTTCTAGCGTTCCGGATCATTGGGGAGGCCTTTTGTAGGTCAGATTACCTAGACTAGGGATACTCTTGTTGGTACAATGACACGCTGAGGTCTGATCCGAGCCGACTCCCGCCCGCCTTGTGGCGCAAAAGGACCACGGCAATGAACTCCGACCTACCACGATCCATCTTTCAGCAGGCTTGGGTGTCTCTCTCGGCGTCCGAACGGTCTTGTCTCCTCCTTGTTTGCTGGAATCGAACATATTATTATTATTATTATTATTACGGCTCTGAGACCTCTTCTCCTTTGATGTGACCAGTATTTCCTAGCTCCACACCTACTCTGGGCTAGCGCGTGTTCACAAACCACGTCGCCTGTTATTGAAGGTTGGGCGAAGGGGGGCTGTTCAAGAAGCCCTTCTCATCCTTGAGAATATGACGGACCCTAATCGTCCTCCGTTTTTCTCCTATGGATCCTATCCATCTTCATCAGATTTCCGGGAGAATGAGCCTGTATACAGTGACTGGACATCTTCTCAGTTCCCACAGGCACACTTTGGACCACAGATCAATTATGAACCGTCCCCTAGCTATGTCGAAAACCCCGCAGGCCCCCGAGTTGGCACTGCGGAACGATCTGTGAACTCAAAAGTTGCCATCCCCCGGTCAGCGAACCCCAGTAGTTGGACCAGCAGCGGGCGAGTTAGCCGGGCCTGCGAAAACTGTCGTGAGCAGAAAGCCAAGTGTAGCGGTCATCGCCCAACCTGTCAAAGATGCCAGGAGTCGGGTATCCGTTGCTCATATGGCGACCGCAAGCGAGAGAAGATGGCAAAGTGCGTTTTTTTTTTTTGCCATTCTCTTCTTTGTTCTGAGAAGATCGAGAAGATTCCTAACTGTGAGTTATAGGCAGCTTAGTGAGCTGACAAACCAGGTTCAGTTCTACGAGGCTTTATTGCGTGATATTTATCCAAAGCTGGAACCGCAATCTGCACAATATGTTGAGCAGATCCTGAAAGAAGTCAGCGCATCCTATTGCACTGTCTATTTTTTTTTTTTTTTTAGGACTGACCGATATCACAGCAAAACCCTGACAAGGAACAGTTCTCTGGCCAACGAACTGCAACACCATCTCCAGCTCTCAGATTATCTGATGCTGCTCGCGTCTCAAGTCCGATCTTCTCGCTGGGGGCTTTAGACTACACCAGCGAGGATTTCAACCGTGATGAGAAGATTCAAGCAATGGGCTTCGTCGGCGAACATTCTGAGATTGCCTGGATCTACAGATTGAAAAGACTGCTTGAGCAGGTCTCTGTTGGATCTAAAGAGATCGATACTGACCGTCAGTCGGTTGCTTCGGCAAGCTTTTTCCTGGATGATTCGGATATCACTGTGCTGGATGATATCGATCTCTCGCAACGCCCAGCGCAAACAGTTGCTGATCAGCTCGTGGACGAGTATTTCCAAGTTGTACACCCTTCCTTTCCGATTATCGGCAAACTGGTTTTTTTGAGACAGTACAGGTCGTTCTACTCCAGTCCTCACGTACGCCCAGGGAAGAGGTGGCTCGCAGTACTCAATTTGGTTTTCGCTATCGGCGCAAGATGCTCTCGCTATTCGCAGGGGGACAACGGAGGGGTGACAGATGACGAAACACTATACTTCTCGCGAGCATGGCGACTGAGCATGAGCGACATTGCTCTGCTGGATCATCCCAATCTTCAGCAGGTGCAGGTGGAAGGTTTGACTTCATTCTATTTGTTATCCGTGGGACAGGTGAACCGGTAAGTGTTCCATGCAACGACGTCAATTTCTAGTTTCATGCCTGACCGGAGGCGTCCTCACAATACCCAGGTCTTGGAGAATATGTGGCATTTCCTTACGCTCCGCGGTTACGATGGGGTTGAACCTTCGGAGTGAGAGCAATACAATTGCTCATGTATCTAAGGAGACCCGATATCGCGTCTGGTGGTCTCTTTTCATGTTGGATATCTCACTGTGTGTAATGACTGGCCGCCCACCGAGCAGTAGCGATGAGTTTTGCACTACTCCTCCGCCTCTACCATTCAAAGAGGAAGATTTTTCTGATGATCGAGTGGTTCAACTGATTGCTGATCACGAAGCGCGAGGTCTTTTCACGGAAGCTTTGGGCAAGACCACGGCAACGGCGGAAACGGCATTAACACCGGACTTATCTGACCACCCGTCCAACATGAATAGAGACTGTGAGCAAGTCGCGTCCAGTGCAATCGAATCATTAACACCGAATATATCGCTCTACTTTCTCTACAATGTTGAGTTGGATTTGATACTTCGAGAGGCTGTGGTCACTCTGTATGCTCCCGGAGCCGCTCGAAAATCTTGGCATGAAATTGAACTCTCCATTGTTACACTCAATTCCAAGGCAGATGTTTGGCTTTCCAGGCTTCCGGCTGCATTTCATTTCGAGACAGGCGCCCGTGTATTTGAGCGGCAGAGGTTGAACTTGGCCTTTCGCTTTTACAGCACCAAGATCATTATAGCCCAACCTTGTCTTAGCCGCCTCACTCGGCAGGCCCCGGGGTCAGAGCCTCCGGGTGTTGCGTGCGAGACGATGGCGACCATGTGTGTCGATTTTGCGGCGCAGATGCTCAATCTTCTTCCAACAATACCCCAGGCATCCTGGGTCTACCGTGTCTCTCCCTGGTGGTGCTTTTTACACTATCTGATGCAGTCAACCACTGTTCTTTTAACCCAAATACTACTTTTGTCAGAAGCGGGCACCGTCAGGTACAATCGGGTACTAGAGCAACTTTCCAAAGCGACTCGCTGGTTATCGGAACTGTCGACAAACGATCCATCTTCTGCAAGAGCCTGGCTCTTCTGCAGGGATCTCATCTCTCAACATGCCCCAGAACTTGACCTTGGAGCCTCCATCGAGAACCACAGAAATTGATCATATAGCAACCGTGCTCCAGCATTGTGTGCACTTATACATGTGAGCCACAGCTGACTGGCTGCGGTCATTCCTCATGTTAGGTGTCTACGAATAAAGGCATCCATCTGAACATAAATCACCTGCCTTCCTTTCGCTCAACAGGGACAACCCATACTCTCAAGCATTGGGCGTCTGAAACCGCCATCTTTTTTTTTGTCAGTCCGTGAATAATGCCGGGATGGTCGTTCAATGAACATCATGCGGATTGACCGACCATTTTGATTCGGCGTTTGCCAAGCCTCGAAATATACATACCACTACTGGTATATACTATGGTGTCAACTTTCGATAGATTACGATCTTTTTAAGTTGTCTTCGGTATTCGATGGTGTGACGGAAGCCTCCGCTTATCGTATGCGCTAAACCGCCTAGAAGGCCAGTGCAACCACCGAAGGGGGAAATTCTTCGCCGTGGGGGCCACAGCTTCCCATATCGCTCTTTCAAAGAACGTATTCGAAGCCTTATTCAGTTCAGTGAGGGTCATTACTTATAATTATCATGACACTTGGCTTGATGCTGCAGAGACTTTTACTACAGTGATGTGGCTGATTGCCGGACCGAATTGCGCTCAGAACGCCAGATTACGAATACCAATCGACCACTGCCAATGACAGATGGAGACATGTCTCACTACTTCTCCCGCTCTTTTACTATTGCAATTTTACCTCCCCTAGCTTCTCTTCCCAAATCTCCCAGATTTCTCTGTCCTCAGTTGGGCTTTGTTATCTCGCGCGCGTCATGCCTGCCACAGCCCCCTGCACTTCAATATGTGTAGGCATTTGGGAAACCGACATTGTCGACTGATTCGTACCTGAATTACTTTACACTAACCTTTGGCGCACCAAGAAGATTACACCCTTGCCTACCCATGTAATGCAGCGGTCGATGCCGTATCATGTTGGGGAAGAGCGTCATCATACAGCCACATTATACAGCCACATTATACAGCCTCTGAAATCATTGGCACATTATTGTTCCTCGTTTTCCTTTTCCTAATAACTGGGACGAACCGGGTGAGATCGCACGAGAATCAGACGCAGTAAGACACTGAACAGCCTAAACAACTCAATTCCTTACTTTGATATAGTGGGCCTATCCCCACCAATCCGTCTCCTACCATTTGCTGGGAGAGAGATCCGTGGCAGCGGTAAGGTCCCTGCTAGCCCGATAGTTTATCACTGCCGCCCGCCACCAATTTGCTACTTGCCATTCTCCAGCAAGTCCGTGAATCGAGGGTAAGTGGACGGTCCGAGGTTATATACAATAGAAATTTCCTTTTCCCCTGGGCCTACCCGACATGAGCCAGCTCCAAAAAAATTTTTTTCCTTTCCCCTTTTCCCTTTTTTTTTTTTTTTTTTTTTTTTTTTTTTATCATTTATTTTACTTTCTATAGCAAAACGCGCCACTGTGGACTAAACTTTTGGGGCTGTATGGCGAGTACGATCCATTTGTCCAGTTCGGCACACCAGTATCTGTACGGTGAGTGTCACGGGGAGAAGGCAGGAAGGTGGTTTTGCGCGCAAGCTGCACGTTGTCGTCATAAGGCGCTGCGCTTCGCATTCTGATTGGGGCTCATTCGAAGATTCTTTCATGGTCTCCAAATAATCGAAAAACTACAGGTACAGGTTTACGAACTTTAAGGCAGCATTGAGCCTAATTGGGGACTTTTGTTTTAGCCTCTCGGCCCCAGAATGCCTTTCTCTAGGTCACGAGGTACCTAGATACCTGGCGCACAATCCTCTACTCCGACTAGGTGCAATGAGCAATGCTGAAAGACTAACCTTGCAGGTGCTAACCATTTCATTCAGCCTCGTTGCCAAAAATACACCACTCAAGCGACCTCATCCACGCGAAGTGGTTTTGCTGATAATGGTGACTGGCGAATGGCATCGGGAAGGAGCTCCGTTGAAGGACCAGTAATTTCTAAGACATTGTCTGACAGTATATCGAAGATCGGTGACAAATACATCCATATACAGGCATGCCATTATGAGAAATGGCGCCCAATCTCGAAAATCGGATTTAAGAACGGGTCGTTTTTGTTTCGGAGTCTACCCACATACATCTAGAGAAGTATATTCATTTGTTATTAATATTGTGAGTATGATTTATCTATTTTCTTGCATACATAGATCGTTACACCAGCTTTACGCAGGGTGCGAGATGGTCAAGCTACCTAATCGGGTATTTGCCTGGTAATCACTGCCTATAAAGCCCTAGTGGCCAGAGGCTCTTTCCCTGTTTTATGCCAACACCCTTTCCTTATCCCTTCCCTTTCAGGTCTCTAGGCTGGCAACGACTCTCCTAATTAGGGTTCTATTGACTGAGTTGCATGCTGCAGTTGAGAATGTGACCATGGAGCACTGCTTGAAATTCCACGTATTATGCAAGGATGCCTTAATCATACGACGGAAGCCTCCGCTGGCAGGCTTGCATACTGCAATTCTAGTCTGTTGACAAACAGGCGACGTCCGTGCTCCGATGTCTTCCAAGTAGCAATCAATCCTAGTGTTACAGTTGGAGTCTGAAAATTTACCCCGACGCTTAAACGGCGTCGACTCCTGTATGCCGGACGAATCTCGAGTACCAAAAACTGGCATCGGTTTGTGCCGAGGATACAGAGTCATCAGTCCCAGTATTCCTGTTGTCTAGCGGAATGGTTGAGGTGGTTCTGGTGAAAAGCCCTGAGACCTAGCAGGGGCACTGGTACAGAGTGAGAACGTTGGCAGTTTTGTGCAGTAGATAGGTAGTTAGTTGGTAACGATTCCGAACTATCTACTCTGGACTGTAGATAGATGGTGGCGGGACTTTGAACACCAGCTACTAAGGCACCCTAGTGGAATGCTTTTAGGCAACCACCCTAGTCCGTAGGCACACTGCAGTTGGCGCGTTAAAGAGGATTCGTTATCTAGCATGGACCGGCCATGGTTTATGTCCCTCTTGGCCGCACCTGTGGCCATGCAGAAGATTTTCCGAGCCAGGATTAGTCTCAGCTGGCGACTGGAATGTGGAAACCCAACCGTAGGAGCGAGAGTCTTAGGAGGCAGGAACTATTTTCCCTCGCTCGTCTGACAGATCTGATATCAGCCTCAGGCATTTATAGACATGGCCCTTCTCACGTGGTGTGCATGGGGCAGAATTTCTGCCTCAGGCAAAGATATCACTGCATCTCACGTGACGTTTCCTAAGGATGGCCTTGGCACTACGGGTATCCACTCCGGGGGATCTGATCATGGCATGATAACTAACCTCTGACTGACTGACCTGGCTTACCAATGCAAGGTTCAATGTCTATCAATGACAACACGTGACACTGACGAAGTGAAATGACATATACATTGTGAATGTAGAGGATGGCTCTACGTGGGCCGATGAAGCGCTCCCACTTGAGACAGGTGAGCGCGCCCAGTGTAGACTCCCTGTCCGTGCCTCAGTCGCAGTCACCGGAGGCGCTCTACAATGACGAGCGCAGCCATCAAGACGTCCACGCAACGCCGGACGAGAGGACCATACGGCTGTCATCAGGCAGCCTGGAACGCCGACAATGCTCTCTCTGGGTCCACGATGAGACTTTCTCCCGCGAGGAGATCCTCTTCAACCAGGCGGCGTTTAGCGACCTGAATGTGAACGTCGGCGATGTGATCGAGATCCTACCCGTGCGGTCACCGGGGGACTCCATACACAGCCTCAAATCGGATCTAGGGGCTCGGTCGCTCCGCGACAGCTATCTGGAGTCAGGCTCGGCGCACCTCCCGGACCCCATGTCCAAGTTCAAAACGCCTTTGCAGAGCAGGTGTCTGTTCGTGGTGAAGCCTCTCCCGCAGGAGATCAAGGCGCGTCATCCGAAGCTGGAGATATCGGTGACCCATAGTGTTGCCAATATCTTTGGGTTCAAGAACCGTACGCTGGTCAACATCTCTGTTGTCGATCGGGGGCAATGCTCCGCTTCGCACGTGGATATCGCATTCCGCGACCAGTTCCTGGTGCGATCTGATATGTGGAGATTGGTGATGTCCGAGCTCGCCGACAAGATTATCTACAAGGGCCAGAAGATCGTTTTCATGGGGAGCATCAAAGCTACCGTGAAGAATATCTTCATCCGTGGCAAAAAGGTCCTCTCTGGTTACTTCTCGCCGCATACCATCCCTGTCTTCCGGAGTGAGTCGGCCAAGTATGTCCTCTTCATCCAGATGTCGCGGGAGATGTGGGATTTCGACTCCGAGGGAACGGGCGACATCCTTTTCAGCCGAGTGATTAATGGTTTCCTGCCGGAGCTGTTCAAGCGTTGGGCCAACTCGGATGCGAAACATCTGGTTACGATCGTGCTGTTTACGAGGGTTGAGTACGATTCTTCGGCTCTTGGAGGTCCGTTGCCGCTGAGCTCCGAATCGCTGAGGTGCATCTCCAGCCCCAACCATGCTCCGACCAGGGACTTTTATCGCGTCGTGGTCAACGATATGGCGAGTGGCCATTGGACGACGATTCTCGACGAGCTGAAGAAGGATTTCCGGACTTTCTTGAGAGATGTCTCGATTCTAAAGATGGACCGTCCGGATACACCTACCGTGGATGGGGTCAAGGTTGCTCCCAAGAACAAGCCGGCAATCATCGCAGGGCGACCAAGTACTGCGCTGCGTGGGAATATCCTTGAGGCAATACATCTTGCTTCGGCCCACCTTGCATACGATCATATTGACCGTGATTTGGTCCATACGGGTACCTCGATCATCGTCATAACTCCAGGAAGCGGTGTCTTTGAAGTATCTTATGAATCTTTGTCCTCTACCTCAGAAGCACTCGCGGACCGTGGCATTGCCATTGACCTGGTCTGCCTCAGCCCCATGCCTCTGCATTCCGTGCCGCTATTCAAGTACAAAGCGCCTGTGGAAAGATCCGGGAGCTCTTCGTTTGGCGACTTTCACAGCACCGGTTATTCGCCTGAGATGCGCCAGTCGTTCAGTTTCGCGAGTCGGACTCCCCATCTATCACCAAAATCTACCATGCAAGGCTCGTTTCCAGGAATGACCCGCAAGGAGCATCTTTCCGCTCGCTCAGACGAGTGGAACTACGGCATACCTCACTGGCTTGATATTTCCTACTGGAATCCAGAGACGTACAGAGAAGCTCGGCGCATTGCGAAGAAAGACCCCAACGCGCCGATTCCATTCACTGTCACTAAACAGTCCAAGCTTTTTGTGCCGCGGGTCCGGATGTACGAAATCCAAATGATGGGGGTGATGGAGAGCGAGCAGTCGGACATCTCGATTCCTTATCTATTGGAGGGCCAGGGCGTTTCCCGCCCCTCAAATGCTGGTCTCGGTTTGGGCCCAAGTGGTCTTTCATCTAGGGCTTCCTTCAGACGCAATTCGTCGTACAAAGCTCAGTTGAGTGACAGCCTTCGGCCCGAACCTTTTCTACAAAATATCACAAACCCCAGAGATGTGATGCTGGCCAAGGCGAAGAAAACGCCCAACCAGGTGATTGCCTGGATGGACCAGTATGACGAGGCAGTCTTCCAGCCTTTTGCCAAACGGCGACAGCAGCGCAAGGCTTCCAGACCAAAGCGGCCGAGCGAGCCAGAGGTGCAAGTTTCCAACGCGCATGAGCGGCTTTCCGCACGGTCAGTGTTACGTCTGCGAGAGCATGAAACCAATTCAAACTCGGGCGATCGCTCCTATCCCACTAGGACAATCCCTCGAGTTTCCGAAACGTTGTCAGTGCCCCAAGGCCCTGCTCCTTCCAAAGCCTCCACATCCCCCAAGAAGCCTGCCTTGAAAGCTCCGTCGGCTGCGAGAACACCACGGATGTCGCGTACGATCAGTTTCGCTCTCCTTGGGTTTGGCGCCACCCCGCCCCGAGCTCAGGCAAGTACGGAGGTCAATGTGGAACATGCCAGGGCGCAACCCACCTCAGGCCAGAAGAAGCCTTCTGTGGGATTTATGGATACCAGAAGCGTGGAGTCATTTAGCGGTTCGGACTCTGCATCCATTTCCACGGTGATCGACACTTCGTTACGACCAGCTTCGCCTCACCCGGCTCCACAAACGTCGGCTATGACGCCAACGAGGCCGATTTCAATCAAGGTGCCTCCGAGGCAACCTTCGGAAGACACAGAGCCGGTCGATCGTACGGTTCTACCAGAGTCCTACTCGACAACAAGTACTGCAATCCCTTTCACGGGCGACGGCCGCCGGGACAGCCGCACGAAGAACGGGCCCAGCTTCGAGCTTACGGTGAGCGGCGGATCTCGTGAATCATCTATCAAGAGCCCACAGAACAAGGCATTGGCGCCTTGGGTGCGCTCTATCAACCCGTGCAATACCTCAAGGGATGTTCTTCGAGATACTAGTTGGTTCGGACGCTGGCAACATGCATACCCGCGACCACCCCATGTTGCAGTGGTGAAATGGAAAAGCTTGAAGTCCCCCGCTATTTTGCCATTGACGACCGAAGAATTCCCCACGGCTCAGGAGCTGGGCTCTGATTATCTGCAGACTCCGTACCGCGTCTTTCCAAATGATGACCCGGAAGGCGTCGAAGTACCCAAGACGAGGGGTATCCTGCTGCGAGAGATGATTTCGTTGCGATTATCTCATGGATTCCAGATCGTTATTGGGAAACATGTTGCAGAGGTATCTGGACAGCCTGCTCTCGAAACGTTGAACGTCTTCGACACCCGCAGTTTGGAACGGGACGGTGCTACGGTCTTCCTCTCGAAAGGAAACACCATCCACCGGCTGATCTGTGTTGATGGTGGTGAAATCGAGGTGACACGTTTCACGCACCGGACTTCTTCTACTTTGGCAGCTGGGAAAAGGGACGGCTTTTCCCTCTACACTCCAGCGATGCGGACCATCCTGAGCACGGAGTATGAGCTCAAGAACATCAAGCTTGACCCGACGGCCGAGGATTACAATTGGAACTACGCTGACAACTACGTTGCCGGGCACCGCGACTACTTGTTCAACCCAGCGCAGCAGCTGCAATTTTGGCGGGTGCGCTACGTTCTGATCCCGATGCCTCTGCAGGTCAACAACCGACGGCACTTGCAGTCGTTCAACGAGGATAATGAGGAAGAGATCCACCTCCTGGGCATCAATCAGCTTACTCACATATGGCAGCGGCACAGGTACGTGCCGCCCGAGGAGAAGAGGTTCGAGTCTTCCAACGAGAAGAAGGACCAGAATCCTCTCAATATCATGTACCAGACACGAAATCCATCCGAGGTTGTTGCGGCCGAGTTGGATCGCATCTTACTCTCGGACCCAGGCTTGGATAATTCTCCCGCGCAGCTGCTGCCAGAATCCGAGCTGCTGGAGAGATCGAGCATCAGCCTGTCGTCGCTGGCACAGATTATCCAAGGAGAGAAGGGCGTGCGGATGATGGATCGACGATGGCACTGGCGGTTGCATTACAACTGTTTCATCGGGTTCGAGTTCACCACTTGGCTCCTGCAGAATTTCCGCGACATTGACAGTCGGGAAGAAGCGGTTCAATTTGGCAACGAGTTGATGAAGCATGGTCTATTTCAGCACGTCGAGAAGCGACACAATTTCCGAGACGGAAACTACTTCTACCAGATCTCGAGTGAATACCGGGTCGCCAGACCTGAATCTCGGGGGAGCTGGTTTCCTCAGAAAAAGCCGGACAAACAAGTACCTTCCACAGGAGCGAGTGAGAACCCAAGAGACTCGGCCGTGAATGGTCATTCCAGGTCTGAGAGCGTCGAGACACCTGCGACCCCATCCAAGTCAAAGAACAAAGCTACAATCATGTTATCCAAGATGATGAAGTATGATGTTGACCCTCGCAAGCGGTCGAACAGACCCGAAGTCATCGATCTCCATTACGACAGGCTACATAATCCGGACAACTGCTTCCACATTGAGCTCAGCTGGATGAATACCACTCCGAAGCTGATCGAGGATGCTGTGCTATCCTGGGCTGCAACCGCCGAGAAGTTTGGACTCAAGCTCGTCCAGGTGCCAATTGCCGAAGGCTGTGCAATCAGCAGGACGCAACCTTTTAGGAAGCCATATCGAGTCTCACTCGCAGTTCCACCTCCTCCGGGCCCCGTTCCCACAGTTTTCAATACGGCTACCTTCTCGCAACTGGGCTCATCGGACCGACATTACTACCACAAGGCTCTGCTGCGGAAATTTGATTTTGTTCTGGACTTCGAAGCAAGATCCGCGTTCCCGGCCGATGTGGAAGTGTCGTACTCCTGGGGCACTCCGGACTACCAGTACCCGCAGTACATTCACCGTTCTGGCAGTCTTCTGGTTCAGATCACCGACGAGGGAGACTTTCTGTTTCTGGCCAACCGACTTGTGAGTACACGACTGGCTGCCGCCACTCGAGAAGGATCGCGGTATGAACGGATGGACCGGCCGGAACATCTTCGAGCGCGCGCGTCAACTCACGACCCTCTGGACCGTATCTCCCCACGCCTTTCACCGCTTGTTCGCCCCCTCCACGACATTGGCAGCCCCATCAGCCCGCAAGGACAACCAAGCATCGATTTGGCACAACTCTACCGTGCTCCGGAGCACATTCTCAATAGCTTCGAGGAGTTCTGCAACGATGCGGCTAGACTCGAGCAGTTCTATAGCGTCTCGCACGCACGTCCCGCCTCGACGAAGGTCGGCCCTGCACCGACCACGGTTATGGACTCGTCGATACCCACGCTCGAGTTACCCGCGAGTGTCGTCAGCCATCACATCCAATCGCCTGCGTTGACGACTAGAGCATCGGTCGATGGATCTATGCCGTCTGTCGACGCGATGACGCGAGCGAGGAACGACAGCTTGAGCTACAAGGGAAGCCCAAAGAGCGGTAGTTTGCGGCCGTTGAATATAAATTGATCTTGTAGATGAATGATACCCTCGCCTTGACGTATTGTCTTGATGGATGTATATGACATGGAAACGACTATACGTTATCCTAGATTTTGAGGAGTTACTATGAAAAGTTAGCTCTTATGTTCTTATTATCAGCTGTTGGTGATACTGCTCTAAACACACTCGGAAATCAGGACAGACCGAGACTAATCGCCAATTTAGCCGTTCAGGCAGAATCTATCACGACCCTGCATGTATTATTGGTGGACATGTTCTTGCATCAAAAGCGCATCAATCGGCTTTGCACGGTTGATGACAGTTGATGGTAGCTCCTGAGCTAAACGACTGCAATTTAGTTTGCGAGAACTGTTTTTATACCCTGCACCTTACGAGCTGCCCCGCCACAAGCCCATAACAGCCCACCTTGCACCATGCGATACGTCGACAACAGCCACTCCAAGAGCTGGCACTCGGGTCTCGGTCCGTTTCAAAAGGAGGAGAATGAGGAGAACTGAGAATGATGACCTGACATATAATATCCGGTCTTTCCTACATTGCAGCGTTCTTCTTTCAACCGTGCAGTGTCTATCACATTGTTCAACCCAAGCTTGAGTGATTCATTTACATTGTCAAAGATGAAATTCACAGAGGGAATGTGGCTCCTTAGGGTGAGATGGTTTGTCCTGTAGTTTTGTTCATGTGGCTAATTTGCTTGTATATACAGGAGGGCATTCGCATCGACTGGATGAGCAATGTTGAACGACTACACATTCAGGATGAGACGGTCGATCTCCTTCTGAACAAGTTCCAGAGACATCGCGGTGACACACTAAACTCGCGTGAGTTACAATTCTAAATTGTCGTCGCTGACGAGCTGACGAGGTCCTGCCCAGCGACTGTTTCTGCGCGGGTTACGTCGCCCCTCGAGGGCATCATTGGAGTCAAACTTGTGCACTGGTGGGTCTCTCTGCCTCTGTAGTCACTCGAGAGCTCTAGTTGATATAATCAGGGCCGGCGGACTCGACAAGGGGCCCCATTACAGGCTCAACACCTCTTCCGGCCACGCCAAGATCGACCACGTCGCGAAGCAGAAACTGAGCTACACCAGCGGCGACCTTGAGCTCAACATCAACACCGCCCCCAACGAACTCGACTTTGTCTTTTCCAGCGCTGACAAGGGCAAATTGACCGGACACTCATGGCGCTCGATCGGCTACGTCGGCGACCAGACGACCGACAGGTCACGCTGGGACGACGGCATCTTCTTCGAGCGCCAGGGATACATGCTCGCCGAACTGGACCTCGGCGTCGGCGAGAAGCTGTACGGACTCGGAGAGCGGTTTGGCCCCTTCGTTAAGAACGGACAGCGCGTCGACATCTGGAACGAGGACGGCGGGACCTCGTCTGAGCTGGCGTACAAGAACATTCCCTTTTATATCAGCTCGAAGGGGTACGGTGTGTTTGTGAACAACCCCGGCAAGGTCAGTCTGGAGTTGCAGTCGGAGCGCACCACGCGAGTCAATATCTCCATTCCTGGCGAGGAGCTGGAGTACTTTGTTGTGTACGGGAAGACGCCCAAGGAGATCGTGGGCAGGTATACGGCGCTGACGGGGAGGCCGAGCTTGGTGCCCTCGTGGAGTTATAATCTCTGGCTTACCACCAGTGTGTTCCCTTTTTTCTGTAGAATATATACAACTGCTGATGTTGTCCGCAGGCTTCACGACCAACTACGACGAACAGACCGTCACCAGCTTCCTGGATGGCTTCCGGGACCGCGACATCCCCCTCGGCGTGTTCCACTTTGATTGCTTCTGGATGAAATCCTACCAGTGGTGCGACTTTGAGTTCGATTCCGAGATGTTCCCCGACTCTGGGGGTTACCTCGCGCGCTTGAAAGAGCGCGGGCTGCGCATCAGCGCCTGGATCAACCCGTACGTGGGCCAAGCGTCCCCCCTCTTCCAGGAGGGCAAGGAGAAGGGCTACTTCATCAAACGCACCGACGGGTCCGTCTGGCAATGGGACCTCTGGCAAGCGGGCATGGCCATCGTCGACTTCACCAACCCAGCCGCCTGCGACTGGTTCGTCGCTCACCTTCGCCGCCTCATGGACCTCGGCGTCGACTCCTTCAAAACCGACTTCGGCGAGCGCATCCCCTACAAAAACATCCAGTACCACGACGGCTCCGACCCTATCCGCATGCACAACTACTACACTCTCCTCTTCAACAAACTCGTGTACGAAACCATGACCGCCCGCTACGGCCCCTCCAACTCTCTCCTCTTCGCCCGCTCCTCCGCCCCAGGCGGCCAAGCCTACCCCGTCCACTGGGGCGGCGACTGCGAATCCACCTATGAAGCCATGGCCGAGTCCCTCCGCGGCGGCCTCTCCCTCATGCTCTCGGGGTATATCTTCTGGGCCTCGGACATCGGCGGTTTCGAGGGAACCCCACCCCCAGCTCTCTACAAGCGCTGGGTCCAGTTCGGGCTTCTATCCTCGCACTCCCGCCTCCACGGGTCCTCCTCCTTCCGCATCCCCTGGATCTACGGCGAAGACGCCTGCACCGTCCTCCGCGACTGCGTCAAACGCAAGATCCTCCTCACCCCCTACCTCCTCCTCGAGGCGCTGCGCGGCCACCGCCAAGGCGTTCCGCTCATGAGACCCATGTTCCTCGAGTTCCCCGACGACCTCAACACCTACCCGCTCGACACGCAGTACATGTTCGGCGCGAACCTGCTCGTCGCACCGGTGTTCTCGGAGGATGGGTCAGTCACGTTCTATGTGCCCCGGACGCCGGAGGACGCGTGCGGTAAGTGGCGCTCGTGGTTTGATCATGCCAAGACGTACGAGTCTGGTCAGTGGTATACCGAGACGCATGGCTTTGATACCCTGCCGATCCTTGTTCGGCCGGGCTCGGTGACGCCTGTTAATCCCAAGTTGAAGGTGCCCGAGGGTGATGCCCTGGATGGACTGGAGTTGCTCGTCAACGGTACTTTGGCGGCGGATGTGGAGGTCGAGGTGGTAGACCCCAGTAAGACGTACGCGACGCTCAAGACTGTCCGTGTCTCGCCCAGTGGCGATACGGTGACTGTTGCCGATGCGAATATTAAGGTGGTCTGCATTCACAAATAGTTTGAACGTCACTACGGAGTTTCTTGCATAGAAACACAATCTAAAGATGTGTCTTACGTACTATTCCATAAAGTAGATACGGAAGGAAGATTTAATGCGCTTGTCTCGAATTATCTCTAGAAAGAAACTTAGGCGGCATCAACAGGTACAGCTCACATCATGTTGAAGGTAAGTGTACCTGATGTGTGCGGAATATCAAAGATCATACATGAATCGAAAGAAGAAAAACTCAACACAGGGGTATCATAACAATCTTCAAGCTGCAGAAACAGAGAAAGTACCACCCGCAGGCTCGATGAGACCGGTGCTCGACGTATCATCGTCTGAAAACCGTCAACAAGCGTAGAAAGTTAAAAGTCAAAAGCAAACGCAAGAATATGCAAATAGCTGCAAGAACGGGATAGAAAGATCACCAAGCCTCCTCAACTTCAAGTAGCCACTTGCGAATACCTTCTCTCAGGGTATTGTCCGCCCCTGCCAACGAGCGTCTGCGCTCTCTATCAGCAAGGCCGACTTCCCCGTCGACGTCCTCGCGGCAATGCTCGGCTGTCACACTGCGGACCACTTCTTCGAGAGCACCAAGCACCATCTTGCGGCACTCCGCACGGGGAACCTCAATAGATGGAACCTCATCTCGAGAGACAGTATCAGAAGTGTTTTTATCTTCGCCCCTCCGACCACGCGACGGCGACTGGGCTCTCGAGTGCGCCAACGATGACTGACCACTCTGTGCGAGAACACGCTCGAGCGCATCAACAAGTGTACCATCCAAATCCATGACAGGCTCCTCAACAAATCGCTCTTCGTATTCAGGGGCATCAAAGGCTTCTGCCACAGAGTTCGCAGACGCCCCGCTCGAAGCGGGCGCGTTAGAGAAAAAGCTTGTAAGCTGTGACGCAGATGTGGGATGACCAAACAGATGGCGGGGGGTCCCCGGTTGAGAGGCAGCTCCAGGTGTAGATGGACTCCTGCAAGAGCCATTCCCGACAACTTTACGCCTCAGACGAAGCCGCTTAACTGTGAAGTTCCTGGTATCTGCAATCAAGGTTGTTGCGACGTCCACCCACTTTCCTTGTCCTTCAGGTTCAAAGGAAAACGCGGAACTAGGTGTAGGCTCGGCTTGCATTGCGCGCTTGATGTCGGCTTCTACGCTGGCAGAAGGTCGCACGCCCTGAAGCAAAAAGTCCTCGTGGAAATTCTTCAGCCATCCAGCAACATTCACGCTAGGTCCGTCGTTGTCCCTGGGGCCGCCACAGTGAAATCCGGAATTGCTGCTGTGTGTGGACGCTAGAGCATCAACACTGGTGACCGACGTTCGTGTCTTCTTCGGGGACGCTATGGTCGAATCGCCTGACGACGAAAGGGAAAGAAACCCGGGAAGCGGAAGTTCCACGTCCACGATTCCATCATCACCCCGCACAGACAGTTTCAAGGAAGATTCTCTGTTCTGCTCCGGCACGGACGACGGCTCTGGAGTATTTTCTTCCGGCCCTTGCTGACTTGAGGATCGAGGAATCGAGATAGTGCCACTCGTGGTAGTCTCTGAGACTTCTCCGGGTGTCTCGCCCGAAACTTCTTTCACCATCTGACTCAGCGTTGGAGGGCTTCGCTTAGAGGGGCCGACATAAGCAGACACCGAACGCTTTCGAGGTTCCGCAACTGGGACGGTGGGATTGCCTTCGGCTGTGGACGACTCATGGCGCGAGATCCACAAACCGGAAAAGATATTTCCCCATCGGCCACCGTTGGAAGGGACACTGCTGTTAGCACTGACGGCTGAACTCTCGCTTCTTTGCAAGTTACGTAGCAGATTTTCCGACGCCAGGCTGTCATTGACGCCCGGCGCAGCTGGGTCTGGATCCTCTCGGTCACGCCGAGTCTGCCGCGACGCAAAATGGGGAACAGGAACAGCGCTGCTGGGAGTTGCCGTGGAGGTTGTCGCTACACAGGTGTTTTTATTGCGTGGGTCTCTATGCATGGGAACACCCAATGTCCGAATGGAGCGAGCATCAGAGCCTCTGCGATGCGGAGCAAGCTCAGGAGCCGACGTGTCGACGTCGTCCGCCGATCGATGGGCTGTCTCATTAGAAGAGGCACTAACAGACCTCTGGTGATTGTCACTATCGGCCAAACGCTGTGCACGTGATCGCCGCTCAATGGCCCTGCGCAAAGGCTCCTGTCTCAGGACGGGCACGGTCGGTGGACTTTGCGAAACGGCCCGTGCTGACGCCGAGGTCCCTGGGCGAAGCGGCGACGGAAGTGGCTCAAAGCGTTGCTTGGCCGGAAGGAAAGCCGATAGTAAGAATATAAGCCGCCGGGCCGTCATCTTGTCAGGCGAAATGATAACAGTTCTGTGAGCAAGGACAGGGTCTGCGTCCTGTTGAGCCTTTTGCTGGAGATAATGTCGCCGGCGGTACCAGTCGGGGCCCAGTGTACTCAGCCATTCTGTATGGTTTCCCAAAAACGCAGTGATCAGCACTAAGAAGAAAAAGCTATGCTCTTTGTCCCCAAGATTGCGCACAATTGAGCGTCCCTCTTCACGCCAAACACCCCAGCGACTCTGGCCAGTCACGACGTGCGGAGTTTGAAGAGCAACGCTAATACGACGGGCACTGCGGAAAGCCTCGTCCTTCAACTTCGAATTCACGGCCAGTATGTTCGCCGGCAGATGCACAATCGTCTGGTTCGTACGTTGCATGTTTGGAGGCTTTGCAGGCTTCGGATTCGCTCCCAATGAGTCCACTTTCTTCAACAGAAACAGTATTTCCTTCCGAGAAAGTCGCTCCAAATGTGACAGGGTACGGTTGATCACATCCCAGTGATCCACCAACAGATCAATCCGCTCATCCAAGCTTGCCGGAGGAGATGCAAGCGACAGGCTATCATCCAGGAAGCCGCCGCGCCAGCGATGGTCTGAGTCCAACGAGCACGACATCCGCGCCTTGGGTGAGTCGGTGGCTTGCGTACTGAAGCGTGAACCGGGCCGTCCTGTATTACGAGAGAGGAGCGGAATTTGGATTGTAATCGCCACCGCATACATCGGAGTTTTCTTCTCCTTGATCTTTTTACGCTTGGTAACATCGGGGAATGGGAACCCGTTTTCCGGTAGCGACTCTTGGTACATGGAAGTCGGGTGGTCGGGCCGATCAGACGTGTCACCTGCCTCCGGCAAGTTGACACTGAACATCCGCGTCAGTAGAATGGTGACTTTGGATGGAGGCTTGGGTTCGGAGCCCCGCGATGCACCCATGAAACCAGAGGAACTTCCCGTTGTATACGCGCGTGAGAGCGAGTTACGGGTTGCTGGCGATTCGCTTGAAGTTCTACCTGAATCCTCATCTGCAGAAATGATATGCATCTTGGTCGAAGAGCCCCGATAGCTGAACGCACTGCTGCCAAAAATGCAGTTCAACAGACCAGAGTCATTGTTCTCGGCCGAATGACGTGAGCGGCCGGCTTCATTCACCCCACCTGCAGGCGACAATGTAGAGCTGCGGCCGCGAGCGCGGGCAAAAGCACCAGAACTCATGGGCGGCGATCTGCGGGATTCCGCAGCGACAGAAAACGGGCTCGAATCAGCGGCCGACGAAGGAGGGGGATATCCGCGCCGAGGAGCCCGCGAGAGACTGGAAAGTGTGCGAACATGTCTCGTCCCAGAATTGTCGAGCACGTACGGTTCTGAATCGTGAGGGCTTGACGTCACGTCAGACGAGTTCGTTCGAGTATCTAACAACACACACGCATCCCTGTCGCCAAGCGCGTTCTGTGCAATTATCACCCGGAAGTCCTTGACGGGATCTAGTTCCACGCCACCTCGATCGTCGTAGGCACCGGCAGCATACGCGTTCGGCGAATTGAATGTGCTATGTAACGGATAGGCATGGGTATTCGACCGTCGTAGCAGGCTCGCATCCGGGAAAAGGAGGCCAGATGTGTGTTCTTCTTCAGTCACGGATTCCAGCTGGGTAGCGTTTCTATTCGAGTACGCAGCAGGGTTCAATGTTGATGCCGCACTGCTCAACAGACGGCCCAACATGATGATTCAACTAGTGACGAGTGGTCAAGTATGCAACAGTTAGTAAAGAAGTGGCAGTACAACGCCTGGCCCTAATGGTCACGGCACACACGAAACAGAACAAGCCACGGAATTGTCGACGTGAGATTGAATATGACAGGTAACCAACAGCCAGACTGATAACCTAGACTGAGCTGCCGTTCCCCAACATCCAACCCTACCGATGAAAAACCATGATCAACCCAGGTTGACTGAGGTGCAATTGTGTTCCTTCAGAATCGACCAGAAAGGAAAGACACCACCTGAACAGTTTATCGTCCAGTGCGGGGGATGCTCACTTCTGGCAATCAAAGAGTTCGTGCACACACCAGAACTGACTAGGGATGAGAAAGGAACAATCTCATCACTAAGAAAGATAAAGCATCAACAGACGGGGAAAGATGATGAATTGAGTCCGGAGTAGCGAAGTCGGGGGAGCGGGGAGAGTAGATACGTAGTGAGAGTGTGTTCGGAGATGGACGAAAGGGCGGTGAGCAATGAAATCTGTCACCACCACACAGAACCAAGCGAAAGAGTGAGATTCTCCGTATTATCCACGCATGATCTCAGCCTCATCTCATTCCGCTGCTGATCGCATGCAGCTCATTGGCAGCTTGCATGCTTCCCTTCTGTCAGATATACCAGGGTGGACATATAGACATACATATCTAGTAATGATGCTGCAGGCGGGGTAGGACGAACACCTCATCCTGCATGGACCAGGTTACTTCTTCAAGTCATTCAGCAGCGAATAGGGCTATGGAGACTGCAGGCAGCTGAGAATGTGCTGAAATCTCATGTTACTGGGACTTTGTCCCGTGGATGACTGCCGTTATAGAAAAGGAATCTAGGGGAATCAGGATGTATGATAGATTGTCAACAAAGATGGAGAATACTTTTATTACACCTGCAAAGATGATGTACAATATTGTGGTATATATCCTGAATATCCTGAATCCCACTATGCTTGTGTCTTGTTCGCTAGAGAAAATCAAACCAAGGTGAGTGCAGTCAGACTCATGTCTGTTGCGTGTTCCGCTTCACTTTGTCCACCAACTTTTTCAAATCATCCGAGCCGGCGTTGCCTGCAGCGCTCTGCTTCTGCTTTTTCTTCTTCCTATCACGCGAGGTGCTTACTTCTTCGTCCCCTCGGTCGTCCCGATCCCTTCGTCGCTTGCGCCCTTCATCCAGCAGTGCTTTCATGCCCGGTGTGGGTTTGAACTTCGGGTTGGTAGGGTCGATGGCATATTCGTGGCTCTCGAACAGCCTTGCGAAACGAGGGTCGCTGACGTCCATCTGGAAATCGTCATTGACTGTTTGAGCCTGGTCCTTTGCCTTCTTCTTGTTCTTCTTGCGGGCTTGTTTCTGCGCCTTCTCAATCTCATTCATATCAAAGTGTTTGATTTCTGATTTCTTGTCGTCCAGCATCAGGAGTTCCAGTTCGGCCCGCTTCGCCGCGTTCGCGGCCTCCTCGGCCTCGCGTTCAGCACGCTTCTTACGCTTCTCCTCCTTGCGACGAGCGGCAGCAGTGGCCTTGCCATCCGGATCGTCAAAGAACGGATCGTTGAAGCCCAAGTCTTCGTGCGCAGCTTGTCCCTCGCCTGCAGACGATACATCGTCCCCGTTGGCATCAGCCTTCGCCTCCCCTTGAGTTTCCCCGCGCTTCAGAGCCTTCAGCTTCTCCTTTCTCCGCTTCTTGCGCTCACGCTCTTTCCGTATATACTTCTCGATCGTAGTCTCCTCTCTCTCAGGCTCGTTCTCGAAAATGGTGTCGCGTTTGGGCTCTCCTGCCAAGCCCGACGTGAAGGTGACCTCCATTTCGCCGACAGGACCAGACGATTTGGAGGACTTGAGAGGCTCTGTACTTAAGCCCAGGAGAGCCCGCAGGCGCTGCCGCTCTTCCTCTTTCTTGGAGATCTTTGTGCTAGACCCGTCTCCCTTTGTAGTATCCACAACTTCCACCGCCTCTTCTTCTCCCTCGTCATCAGAACTGTCACTGGCAAGATAGGCCTTCAGATCATTCTCGTCAATATCCTTGCGACTGCCTCTGAAAGCTCGGGCTTGAGCTTCCTTGCGCGATTTGTCTTCCGCGTCCCATGTAAGCTTGACCTTGCTGTGCTGCAGCGCATCAGTCACGAACTCATTCGGTTGGTATCCGTCCGGGATCCGTTCACATTCGTCGCGCGGCTTGTCGTCGGAGAAGTCCGTGTCCTCCGGTACGAACCGAAGGTCAAAGAAGTTGGCACTGGATAGATACTCAGCTCCGTCCACGGAGTCGTACACATGTTTCGCAACATCCTTGCTCGAGAATGTCAGGATCGCGTAGAAGTACCGCAGTCGTTCCAGTTGATACTTTCGTAGCTGGGTAGAGTTGAACTCCTCGCCCTGATCTTCCTTCAAAATCGACTGCTTGATCTTTTCCTCCTCTTCTTCCGAATCAAGATCCTCTTCGTTCTCCTCATCGTCGTCCTCCTGGCGCTTGTTCGTCGCGAAAATCTCCCGAGGAGGGCCTTCCGTTTCCTCCCTCTCCATGCGCTCCTTGCCAAACTCACTCGGGTACACAGAGACCTTCAACACCCGGCCGCCGGTCGGAACAAAACTGGAAAACACAGCCATCAGATCCTCCGCCCGGATATTATCCCAGTCCAGGTTGACCACCGCAATGCGATTCGTGACTTCTCCCGTCGGCACATCCACCTGCTGTTTATCGGGAAAGTCCAGTTCTTCAATACTCTGTTCCTCCTCGTCGTCCTCTTCTTCACTTTCCTCATCACTCGAGCTCTCCTCTTCCGAAGACGAAGATGAGAATCCTCCGTCCCGAGCAGGATCATACGCCTTGTCTATCCGCTTCAACTCCTTGCGAACCTCGTCATCGTCATCAGCGACTATTCCATCTCCCTCCTCGTCCTCGTCCTCATCTTTATCTCCCTCTTCGTCGCCCTCCAACTGGTAAAATCTCTCCAACTGCTTCTTCGTGTCATCGCGAGCAAGCTTGCGTCCATAGCGATCAACCGCGGCATTTCGAGAGAAATCCTTGTCGCGCAGCATGTGCGCAAAACGCTTGTCGAGCTTCACATGGGTCTGGCGTTTGCTGGGAAGGCGATATCGCGGATCGGTCTGGATATTAGCAAATCTGGGATCAGCTAGAAGTAGGCAGTCAAGAGTTAGCATTTTTCACAACAGCCTGGTGGTCATAAGCGAAACGAGGGTTGCTCGTACTGATAACAGGGCCGGCCTGCTTGTCGGCCTCGCCGCTCTTTCTGGATTTCTTTGAGTCCGGCATCGTGGAAGTTCCACGGAAAAGCGGCTAGAAAGAATTGACTCTAATGAGAATGCGACCGTGTGGAAGTCAGACTTGAGTATGTTGTTTGGAGTCTGTAGCAGCTTTCGGGGCGCCTCTTCTACAAGATTTGGTTGATAAGGATAATTTTCTTTTGGCGGTGGAACCAAAGAATCTGCGCCGGTTTCTGCATTGGTCCGTGCGTCCCTTAGAGTTCGTTCTACATGCATAGGGTGATGCTTGATGCTTCCGCATTCCGCGCCTTACTTGGCAATCATACTTCATACATTGTGTAAATGGGTATGTACATTATTCGCTTGGTTGCCGCCTGACACTATAGACCAAGTAAATGCAATCCTTCACCGGCATCGACACTGTCAATGTACAACCACCTGATCCAACACGGTCCCGTCAAGAATCTAACATCCGAAATATCTCTTCTCCAACCATCGAGGCTCTCGCTCCTCTTCGATCCTCCCTACAATGACCCTGACTTCAGGGTAAACGGTGCTAAGCCGCTTAAGTCCAACCTTTCCAGCGGCACAGGTCACAAAGACAATTCTGTCTTCCGCGACTCCGTGATCAACTAAGACCCGAACCGCCATCAGGGCAGCTCCTCCGCTAGCCATTTGAGGATCAAGGAGCATGACTGTTGCGTGCTCTTCAATGCCTGGCGGCAGTTTCAAGTAATGCAGCTCTGGCTCCTCGTTCCGCTCGTTCGTTTGAATGAGCAGTCGACCAGTAATACAGTCAGGAATAGTTCGCTTGAGAGCTGTTTCAAGACAAGAACCACCTCGCAAAATTGCTACTGCAGACACTAGACCTTCCGGATGTAACCCGTTATAATTCATCCCTTGAGGGGTCTCAACCTTCACCGGTTGATACCGAGTACAGTCCAAGGCCCTATTAATCCGATGTTATGGTCAGTCCCAAACTTGAACTTTTCAGGCGCTGGCACATAAGGGTCAACGCACTTCTCTATTAGTAGACAAGCGAGGCGGTCAAAATAAAAGACAAAATCAACCTGTTCCGTGGCAGGGTCCTGCAATATTGTGTTCATGCTGATGAATTGCGGGGTCTGAGGCATGAGAAACACATTTGCCGACAATTGTTCTTCTGAAGCGATCATCTCCAGCTTCTGTAACTCTGCGCTGTGTTTGTCGGATTTCTCCTGAAGTTTGCGCTGGATATGTTTCACAACCATATCTGGGACTATTCAGCAAAGGCGTGCAAACTGAAGTTCACCATCTTCGCTTACCGATAGCCGTTCTGTTCTCAATTCCGCGGGGGATGATAATATCTACTTCCGTCAGACAAGCAGAGCGGGAGGGAATTTTGTGCTAGCTAACCCGAAACCGACCGCTGAGGCTCGACGTATTGCTTATACGATGGCTTGACAAATTGGAACCATTGTTTAATGATACCATCAATGTCTCTGCCTCTCTCCCGGACATCACGCAATACTGGCGCCGCCTTGGTTAGGACAGTTAATCATACTGGGTATGATTTTCCACTCACTTCTGCGTCCAAGGCAAACATCCATATCTGCCTCGACAAAAATCTGAAAAGGGTCTGATAAGTATCTTGAGGTAGTAAGTGGGTGAAAGTAGAATTACCTTGACGTCCAACATCTCCATGATCCGAGGATCATGGAGCGCCAGAATTCCCTCTAAGATCAAGACATGCGGCGAGTAAAGAGTGGTCGTCTGCGGTTGGCGCTGATGTTCAGCAAAAGAGTAGACAGGTATGTTTGCTTTCTTTCTTTATTTGGTTGACGCATTTGCTGTTAGCTGCGTGCAAATTTCCGGAGAGCTTGGTGGATTACGAGGAGCAAGGAGAGGAATTACCCTTGCTTGAGATCCCTTAACGTCTGTACTAATGCATCGAAGTCGATTGCATCCGGACAGTCGAAATCGAATTCATTTGCATGCGCTTTGGCATGTTGCTCTGGAGTCAAACTCTTATAGAACGAGTCCTGTACCAGAAGGGGTTAGAAGTCACGAGGATGCACGAAAATGGCTTATATCTATAGAAATGATGTTCGAACGGGTCCTTAGTACCATATCAAGAATCACAACCCATGGCAGATTCAAGGACTTAACAATCTCCATGGCCACAGACGTCTTGCCGGAGCCCGAGCTGCCTGCAATTCCAATGATACTCAAATCCGCCCATGGTGGAGAGTAGTATCTCTTCTCCGTGGCCGAGGAGTAAAGAGGAGAGAGAGACTCCATGTCGCTACTTCTTCAAGTAGAAGCTCCCTGGCTAGAATAATTAGAATGCGGCGCAACAGATTCCTGACCTTCCACACATATCATCCAGAAGAAAATATATGACGGCCAGGTCAGGAATCGCCAGTGCTGAAAAGATCCTGGGCCGATAAAGAACTGCAGATAATAATAGTCAGGCAAGAAACCCTCAAAAGCTTCTTTAGTGATAGCGCTTAGACCGACTGAGTTTAGCGTTGACCCGTGACTTTTCGCTTACGGTTTAGTCTTAGTCCGAGAGCTCTAAGCGTGACCCAAAATCCTGCCGCTTTTCTTACCTGCTTTTTCCTCTTCTTTCTCTTTCTTCTTCACTTCTCTTTTCCCCCTCAGAGAATCTCTCTCTCTCCATGGCTTCCGTCTGCGAGGTTTTCCATCTTCACAGACAGCCGGAGCAGTTCCAAGGCACTTGATACCTACATCAAGGTCCAAGCCACAGTATCCTACAATGTCTTCAGCTAATTACGTATGCTCTTTCACGGGTTGTGCGCGCGTAATAGCTTGATTTTAACGGGATGCAGATGTCTCCCACTTCCTCAACGACAACGCCAACATGGCATCAGTTCGAGCGGAAGGTCGATGAGATCAAACCGTCCAAAACGTGAGTTGCTTATTTCATTGTTTTTTATTTTTCCTGAACACTTTTTATGATGATCTTGAAATCAAGTTGGGAATCTCTCTGAAACTTCGTGAGGAGAATATGTTAACTTGTGTTTCTGAATCGTTCCTTACTTTACTCTACGCTTGACGTCTTGAGTTGCCTGCAATTGCTGATCATCAGTCCAGTGATATAAACTATCTAGTGATGGATTACCTTATTACCAATGGCTACCCAGCTGCTGCAAAGAAATTTGCAGTTGAGGCAAACATACAACCCAGGGCGGACATTGAGTCCATCCAGGAAAGAGTAGAGATCCGCACTGCGATTCATTCTGGCAACATTCAAGCTGCAATCGAGAAGATCAATGATCTCAACCCACAGGTATGCATATTTTTCTCTCTTGCCCTCCTGCCCTACCACCTATCCTTTGCTAGGATTATATCGGTTTACATGCACCACTCATAAATCCCCTTATGGGTTTTGATGATAAACAAACATCTTCAGTCCTCAGTATGATTAGCAAACTACTCAACTGTCATGTCAACATCATCATACACTCGGTGGGATATTGCCTTGCTGACTTGGTTTGTATAGATTTTGGATGAAAATCCATCTCTGCATTTCGCATTACTTCGCTTGCAGCTTGTGGAATTGATACGCACGTGCATGTCCACGCCCAATGGTGACATCAGCCCTGCCCTCGAGTTTGCGACTTCACAGCTCGCTCCGCGGGCGCCCACCAACCCTCAGTTTCTCGAGGACCTTGAGCGCACTCTTGCTCTTTTGATCTTCCCTACTGAGAACCTGGCGCCATCCCTTGCGCCATTGTTGCATCCTGACCTACGTAAAGATATTGCTACCAGGGTAAATGAAGCTATCCTGCAAAGCCAGGGTGCCCGTAAAGAAGCTCGGCTGCGCAATCTGGTTAAATTACGCGCCTGGGCGGAGCAGAAGGCCCGAGAAGCCAAGAAAGATCTTCCTGAGAAGCTCGACCTCGGACTCTATGATGGCAACAACGTAAAGAACGCTCAGAGCACCAGTCAGAATGGTGACTCAAATGATACTGTAATGGCCAACAACGGAGATGTTGACCCGATGATTTCATGATCAGCGATGTTGCATTGCTTTGGTCGATACTCTCTGCCGCTTTTCCAGTTTAGCGAGGAGTTCGGGCTTGATTTTTGCATCTGTGAACGCTGAGCGCTCAACCATAGTGCTTTCCTCATAAGTGAGGCATTTCAGAAATCAAACACTGATTGTTGTAAACATATCCAATCAACCAACCACCTTGCGTTGTTCTTATAATCCCGTATGAAATGTCTTGGCCATCCTATAGTAGCCCATTCACTTGTTGACTCACCCAACAGGGTAACCTGGACGCGAAGACCAGGGGCTCAGTAAAGGTGAAAGCATTCCAGCTCTTGTATGTAGATACTAATCAGTTTAATTGACCGCATCATCGGTAACAGCCAGGAGAATATCAAACAGTATTCATCAGCATTGGTAGAATGGATTCTATCGTGTATGTATATATATATATATTCTAGGAGACACTAACCACAGATTGTATCACTGATCCCAAACAAGTAGCCACATGACTTCAGCCAACATCGATTCCAACGCGAGTGAGCCCTAGCCAAATATCACACATAATATGGACAAAAGAGACACGAAGAATTGGGCATTCAATCTTTTTTATCGATCTAACAGCAAACCACAAGGATGAATGGACACGGTGGTATGTCCTTTCCTATGGCATGCCAGGGCAGGCTGCTTATATCCAGAGGGTCCGATTAGAAGCTCATAAGATCTATTGAGAGACAAAAGTTTAGCTATGGATTCATGAGAAAGAACATGTGCGAAGAAACAGACCTCGTCCAAAAAGTGCTCTCTTGGCCCAGTCCATGGCCAGCATGCACCGTGTGCGGAAGCTGACGCTCTCCGCGAAATAGACGCTTCGCCACAGGTACATGGCCAGAACGCCACCGCTGAAATTGAGTCCGCCGAAGTCGAAGACGGCCGCGTTGCTGATGTATGCCAGGCTGCCGAGATGCTTGTATCTGAAGGGTTTGTAAACGATGTTGTCGACGTCGCCGTGTTCGATCTCGTTGGCTCGCATGCCGGGGAGCGCAGCTGCGATCTTGGTGAGTTTGCGGCCCAGATATTGGCCTTGTTGGTTGGCGCGCTGGGCGGTGGCCGGGAGGGAGGTGAGCTTGGTGTCGATCTGGTGGAGGAGTTCGTGCAGTTCGCCGAAGTCGAGGGTGCCGGAGCGGTCCTTGTCATACTGTTCGAACAGCTTGTCTAGTCGGCGGAGGTGGTTGGCTGCCTGGGGGAAACGCTTCCTGACTCGGTTGGCTACGTCTTTCCATTCTCGGAACGTGAGGTGGACTTTCTGGGGATCCTGGCCCTTCTCCCAGGCGATAGTGCGCAGGAACGAAATGATATTATCGGCGACCTTGTTCTGGACGGTCGAACAGTCACCGATGGCATACACGTCGCCCAATGGAGCTCCGATTAGACGCAGGTGAGTGTCAGTTTCCAGAGCGTGCTTATTGTTCTGGGCCTCAAGCTTGTCGCAGAGTTTCTTGCAAAGTTCAGCGCGATCTGTGCAATAGTCAGTTCCGAGTACGTCGCAGACCAAAATAGTAATCACATACCAACTCCGGTCGACCAAAGGCAGAAACCCATTGGGATTTCCTTCACCACCGGCTGGCCATTCTCGACTTGAGTGAACAAAACTCTGTCGTCGCGGACCTCCTTCACTCGCGCATTTGTCAGGACTTCAACGTGATCACGGTTAAAACGGGCCTGTAGGTATTAGCCTCGTCAATCGTCTTAATGTCAGCGAAACAGGTGAAACAGCGTACTTCGGCATACTTAGACAGAGCCTCATCGTAAGTGTTCAGGATATGGCTCCGACTCTGAATGATGTGAACGGAGATCTCATTTCTCAAAATCTTTGGGAACGAGTGAAGCAGGTCCTCATTGAGCAAGTCGAACAATTCGGCTGCGAACTCGACGCCTGTCGGGCCACCGCCGCAGACAACGAACGACAACAGACGCCGACGTTCTTCGTCGCTAGTAGTCGGTAAACAAGCCAACTCCATGTTCTCGAGGATCTTGTTCTTGATTTTACGAGCATCATCGATCGTCTTCAGGAAATTACAATGCTCGAGTCCTTTGACACCGTGGGGGTTTGTGACACATCCTTTTGTAGTCCAAACTTAGTATCGACAACACGGAAGAGACTCACGGCCCGCACTCACCAACAGCAATTACCAGCTTGTCGTACGGAAGGTAAAAGTTCTGCTTTTTGCCATTGGCATCAACTTGAGACACCTCAACCAGCTTTTCCGAAAAATCCACATCTTCGGCCTCTGCCTTCAAGAAATGGCCATGTACTCGTTGGATGATTCGCCGGACAGGCTCAACAAGCGAGCGCAGCCCCAGAGTCCCAACCGTCGCAGAGGGCAACATAGGCGTGAAAAGGAAATAGTTCGTCGGCGATACCACAGTGACATGATAATCTCCAGGATTGAGATTTTTAAGAAGCGCGATACTGCCCCAGCCCGTGCCCAGAATGACCAAACGTGGCTTGTCGTTCTGCTGCACCATCGCCTCCGAGTCGTTGTCTCCCACCAGGACCTCCGCTATAGGCAGGTTCTTCGGGCCCCCGCGTCGAGGGTTAAGTGCCAATTCAGACACAGGAATGTCTTCAGAGCTAGGGTCTTCACGGTATGTGGTCGCATCGTAGATGAAGAACGCGACTACTGCAACACCAGTCATGACAATGAAAAATCCACAGTATGTGAAGCTCTTTACGAGTATGTTGAGGGCAGGGGATTTGCGGGCCGCTTTAGCCATTGGGTCCTTTCCCGTCGACTCATATCGAACTGATAACGACGCACTGTGCAGGATATTTGAGATGCGCTGCTGGGTCACTGGTCGCCGCCGGGTCGTATGTAAAGCTCGAGACGTAACAATGCTAATTGAGGAGTTAGGTTTCGGGAATTGACCTCTATGTGATACAAGACAGATCCTCCTGAGCGCCGCAGTGTTTGGGCGGCTTCGGAGTAGCGCCGTGCTCATGGCGTACAAGGGAGGTGTGCGGCTAGGTGCTTCTATTCGGCAGTGTCGGATTCTGTCGATGCTGGCTGGATGATTTCACCGGTAATAGGCCGGTACGGAACGGTAAAAGAGAGAATCGAAGAATTGAACATGAAAAAGAAGGACTGGTCGATGGAAAGTTGACCACAAAGAAAGTCTTTTGAACAATAAAAAGGAATGGGAGCGACCCGACTACGTCATGCCACACTAACAACAATCGGCACTAAGCCTTCTGGGGCCTCATATAAATATAGCGGTGGGTATCTCGGCTCGGCAACGACTTGGCATTGACAGAGCTGTTAAAGAACCTTGGATAGATTGTTTGCGGTATATTGCGGTTAATTGATAAAGGATGTTTAACGAAATTGTCGTTGAGCCTGGCCCTATCAAATGGATACAGAAAACATTGGCCTTACCGTGCAGGCAGCCAAAAATGGATAGAGAACACAAGGAGCCAGCCATAAGTAAGTATTGGTCATCAAGCAAAACTCCTCTCCGCCGTCATTTTAATATAACAGAATGGCTAGATCAATAAATATCTTTGAGATAAAAAAGCAGTTGAAAGTCCACCGAACGCCGTTTGCCGTCCCGTATGCGACGTCTATGTGATTACACAGCAAAAAGCAATGCAAGCGTTGACCGTGCCTGGGCCAACCGACTACTGGAGATCTTAGTCCCAAATCATGTCATCCTCTGGTTCAGTGCTGGCTCTTTTCTTGCCAGAGCCGCTCTTTCTTCCACGGGGTCGCTTCGCGGGATTTTGAGATGAAACAGAATTCTTCCGTTTGCCAGGTCGCTGCCCACCGAGGGAACCTGGACCAGGCCCGGTGTCGTCTAGGTCAGCGACAGCGTCGAAGCTGTTGCCTTCAGCATCCTCATCCTGGCCGACCTTGAATTCATCGTCAATCGCAAGCAAGGTGGCAAATTCTCGACATTTGCTGATCATTTGATCTTCGCTATTCAGTGCTTCCATGTTCCGAGATATGGCGTCCCAAAATTTGTCGCCGGTCACACCTTGCACTTTGGTGGCGGACTTGTTCAGCTCCTTGGCCGCAGCTTTGCCGTCCTTCTCTCGTACATGGGCATGTATCCCGTACAGACGGCGAAGGTATGTTCGAGCCTCCCAAAGCATTGAGAGGGATGCGGCTGCTGTCGCTAGTTGCCGTAACACGGACGGATTGACCTGGGGTAGAGGCTCTGCATTGCCTGGCCCTTGTGGCACAGGTTCGGATGACAGTTCTCCCAGTGGTGCCTCCATCCTAGGCGGAAAAATCTCTATTTCGATTGAATGGGCTACGACTGTTCCTGTCGCGGAGACAATGCGCTCCATGCACTCAACTGCTGAGACCAGCTCAGCAAGCTGGCCATAATCGAAGAATGCCAGGTTTTGAGCCACAAATCGCGTAAGTAGAAGATGCTCTGGCGGATCCCCAGTGCTGTCGAGCTTCTTCAATTCGAAGTCTACCTTCGAACACAGGTTGGACAGAAATTTTTTCTGATACCGACTGTTACTGGTTTTGATAATATCAAAAAGCGGTGCCAATTTTGCGACGTAAGGTCGGGCCAAAGCGCCGCTGGGATCACCGACCACATCGCGTTGGTAATAGAAAGCCTCCTGAACGGCTCTCATATATTCTCTTTCAAACATTGATTCATACTGTTGATGCAACATTTTGTGTGTGTCAAACGCAACCTTGGCAATGGCTGGCACAGTGGATGTCTCCAGTGAAACCAACACGCCTGCGCATTCTTTGGGATGAACCAGTCCTTGACGGTTAATGCTAGCAATTAATTCAATGGCAGTGAGAGCGTACGCGTCCTGCCGAGATTGCGCGACTCGAAGCATGCTCTGTAGGAAGTGTTGAGCTATCAGAGCGGCAGCCCCGTCGTTGTCACTTGCTTTTAATGAGCCACCCAGTCTGGTTGAGTTCTCCTGGTCCGCTTTTTCAGCAGACGGCACGACTGACTTCTCTGCTTTGCCCTCGTGCATGGCAAAAAACTCCGCAAAGGATTTCAGTACGATATTCTGAAGGCTTGCATTGTCTTCTTTGAAGACCATGGAAAGAATCTTTCTCGGTTCATCCCGGCTGAACTGAGCTGGCCAGGACTGGCATATCGAGCCCACGCTCTCTAACGCCATAACCCTGAGTTCCAGAGGCTGTTTCGGGAGAGTAAAAGGGACAATGGAGTCGATCATTAACCCAGCCACCGATCCGCCTTTCCAAGACGGAAAAGCGTTCTTGAAGTGAGGCTCATACTTCTCTAGATCGCAATGCCGCCCGACGCAGCCGGCAATTCGAATATAGCTCTTGGCTCTGGCCACAATAGCAGAATTAGCATTATCTGCAAGATCGACATTTCGATAATGTTGAATCGGTTTCAAAACCGATATGGTCAGTTTCACGAGTCTGTCAGTGTTGCGCAAAACGCCATTGATTGTCCACAAACAGGCCATAACTTCGTTGAGCTCTGAGCGAGCAAGTTTGGCTACACTTTTGAAAAGATCGTTTTGCACTTCTTTCAGAAGACTATTGTGAGCGGACGAAAGGTATGGCAAGACACAGCGATAAATTACCACCACGGATCTGAAAATGAACAAATCCTCCGCAGTGGCGAGATTGCCGATGTAAGGATGAAGGGTCTCTAGTTGATCAGGGCTGAATAGCTTCGCATTTGCCTTGGCAAATACTGTGATCGTTTGAAGGAGAGCCTGCTGGAACTCCTTCTCCGAGCTCTCATCCTCAACTAACTTTTCGAACATCGTTGCAACCATCGCTTTGCAAACTTTGAAGTTCAATGAGGCCGTCTTGGAATTGTCCGATAGAATCTTCTTCAAACAAAACCCTAATGTTTCGAGAGCAGTCTCGCTGCGCTGCACCAAGCTTGCGATCAACGTCACCCGCTCTCCCAGACCAACTCTGAGCTTCGAGCCATCTTGTGATGAATCGATAAGCTCATGAAACGGGGTAAGCCAAACCTCCTCAAAAGTCTGTCGCGCCAAAGTGGCTACGCTTTCTTCTGTATCTGTTGTCCGTTGGAGAAAGCTATCGACTATAGCCAGCTTCAATTCGGTGCGAGATGTCTTGAGATAAATATCTTTAAGCAGTCCAATGCAGCGCTTCCTCACACCAGCTGTAGGGTCGGCTGCGCAGGTCAGGATGCTCCTGCACCCATCCTCTTCCAACTTTGGTTTCAGAGCAATGCATTTCGCGATCAATGAAAGCGCCGAGTCGCGAACCATCGGCGAGGCATCCGTTGCGCATCGAAGGATAACGCGCATGACTGATGCGTCTCTGTCTAGAAGACTTGGGTCTTTTTCCAGCATATAGATCACGCTTTTTAGACTCCGACTGCGAACCTTTGCCTGATCACTAGCAATCGAATTGAGGAGGACTTTGAGGATCGTATCAAAAGCCTTGCAAAAACTCGAGTTTAAAACGGTCAAAACGTAAGCGAACCGCCCATGAGCGGTTGATATCCTATCGAAGTGTCTAGAATAGCAGCGTTAGCATTTGCGGCAAAGGGGCGTTGTTGAAGCCCGTACCTATGAGTTTCCAACCACAGCGGCTCGGAGAACAACTTCGTTAAGAGTACCACAAGGCCTTCGGTAGCTTCGCCATCAGGTACAACGTCCCTGTCTTCGGAATTATAATAGACGGAACAGACGGTCTTTGCCCATTGCGCCAAGTAATAACCCCGAGCACTGGAGAGCTGCCAGTTGTCCGATGACTGTGCCTGTAGAAAGTACTCGAGAGCTATCCGATACGGACCTTCTGGCACAACTAGGTCTTGAGGATGTAAAGCATGGTTGGAGTAGTCCTCGAACAACTGTCTCAAATAGACACTGAGTTCACTATCGGACTCTTCCATCGAGGGAAGCAAGTGCTGAGCGGTCACAACTAGATCCGATATGGCGGATCCCATCCAGCCCAGAAGCTCCAGAGCCATGCTTTTCGCAGTGGCAGGGCTCTTATCAAGATCTGCAATACCAATCATATGAGACGCCATGATGCGAAGAAGTAGTTCAGCCGCCGGCCAATCTGTTGAACCCAGGACACCAATCAGATCCTCGGTGAAGATATCAAGAATGTTGCGAAAAGGTTGGTCGCCAGTCTTGGTAGATGTCATTGCACGTTGAACTATGAACTTGACGATATATTGCGCACTGCGGACCGCATTATCGTAGAGACGGTTGACTTTCGTTGCGAGACGCTCCAGAGATGCATCAGTCTGATCCTCATCGTCATCTTCGTCCAAGTCTTCCTCATTTTCTTGAGACTCTTCGTCATCGTCGGCTGCCGAGAGAGTACGCTTCGATTTTCGTGTTTTGGACGATGGAGTGTCAAGGGCAGTGGTCTGTACAAGCTGCATGACCAAAGCGGTCAGAAGCTGGATACTCTTACCATCGGCCAGCTTGAATTGCCTGGCACTTTGCCGCGTGGACGGAAGCTTTTCCAGAGACACAAGAATCTCGTCGAGAATGAACGGACGCTGAGCGGGATACCTGGAGAAAATCTTTGCCAGGACATCCATTGCTCCGCGGCGAACTGATTCATACTTCTGGAAACCGACGGCAGATTCCTTTTCAGAATGCGCGTTCTCCACGAAAATTAGTTTTGCAGCGAAAAACTCAGTCGCGGTGATTGTCCCTTCAGAGACATCAATGCGCGACAGAAAGTCGGCAAAGAGGCCAAGAATCTTTTTACTTTGCTGGATAACACCCCCTATAATACGCTTCTGTGAAGAGAAGAACTCAAAATACCTGGCTTCTTTGCCTCCAGGGCGGGCCTCAACTGCTGGAATGACGCAGTGATCGAAAATCTGATTGAATACATTCGGAATGGCCTCGATCAGATCCTCCGGACAGAGATCCCTTTCCGTCCGAGAGCCAGACATTGTCTGCAACAGTGTACCCACTGCGAGTAGAGCATTCAGCATATCATCGACTTTTTGCAGCCACTCTTGGGTTTCAGAATCATTTGACGGGTCGTCCAGTCTGAGATCGGGTGATTGTGCTGCAATGATTGGCCTCTCAGAAAGTTTCCGTAATCTACTCAAATACTCCGATGGGATGTCCTGAAGCCGGTTGAAACCAACAACCTTTTTCATAGCCTTCTGAAGACGGCTATGGGCTTCAGATGAGAGTATAGGCCCGTTTGTGTCAAGGAAGTGAGCAACCGAGAAAAGGGAATCTTGTCGTCCGGTCGATCCACCAGCAGTTGTTTCTGATTCAACTTGATCCTCCGCCTGGAATACCTCGTGAAACAGATCCTGTAGTTTTACAAGAGCAGCATCTGCCTCCTCTTTTTGATCCTTCAGCCGAACCATAGTAAGGTCCTCCACATCGTTATTGAGCTTTCTCTTCTTCGACGTGCCATGTTCGTCCAGAGTATGTATAGGCTTGACTGGGATAATGACAGACAGCTGGCTTGCTGGGTAAGCCGACTGATTGTAAGACGCCGGGGTAGCATTATTCGCTCGATGCGCTTGCTCGTTCCACGCCGGGGATTTCCTCATTGGCTTTTCGATCTTGACTTCCGTCGAGGTAGGATCTGTGACGGATTAGCTTAAGAGCGCGTTATCCTTGAATGCAATAGTTTGAGACTTACATCGAAATGCTATGTCTGTAGCATCTAGCATCATTTTTGCAAACGGGCCAAGCTCATTCCGACCAGAAGCGTGCTCGGAGGGTGGGCTCGGCAGGGAACTCTTGGCCTGAGCGGATCCAGAGGGAAGTTTGAACTTGCTTAGAATTATTAGTTGCTACGTGCGTACCGTGGGTATAGATCAATATTGCTTACAATTCTGTCAACTGGTCTCCGTCAAGCAATTGCTGGAGATATTCGCGAGATGTCTCCAACCGACTTGACTCATCATGCCCGGATTGTATCTCAGCATTTAGTTCATTCAAGACCGTTCGACCCGATTGAAGGATGTGATTGATTGAGGTGGTGGTGGGAGGTCGGCCAACATCAGGGCGCAGTATACAGTCTAAAAGGTATCGTGAATGAGTTTGACTTCACCATTGAAGTGAGAAGTTCATGATGCGTACCTAAGCCAAACACTGGCGCGCTAGACATAGGCGAGTATTGCAAAGCTTCATCAACAGACAATGGCCTAGTCCGGCGTTGCGAAGGTCCTCCAGAGCTATGACCCTGCGCCTGAGGACGGCCATTGATGACGACCTGGACAGCCGGGCTCCAGTTTTGGTCCATGGCGGCAATTTGACTCTAACGTATAGGTGACTTGGTAAGGAGAGGTGTGAAAAAGAAACAGGAAAGACATGTCCTGCTCAGAGACATGACTATCAGCGAAGAAAGTCAACTCTCACTCCAGTCATCCTTCCCTGAGAAGCTCTTGATACGCCGACGCAATACTGAAGCAACCAACAATAATAATTACTGCCAGGTACACTCTCTTGTTGCTGACCGCCCGGCAGTAGTCGTTGGTTACGGGGGGCTACAAAAGCAGGTGGTCCGTGCTGCACATCTTCGGGCGGCAGCATCTCAGCGGGAAAAAAAGTTCGGAGTTTTCTATCCTGATTTGTCAAGCATTCAATAGCATCTGTTCTGTCTTCTGCTTTACTTCTCCTCATAATTTCAGGTTGATGGTCAATATCGAACGTTTGTCGATACTGAAAACTTATCTTGCACTATGTCTGCCATTGGATCTTTGATTTTCTGCACAGATTGTGGAAATCTCCTGCCAGAGTCGACTGGTGATCCGACTAAGATCCTTGTCTGCGATGTTTGCGGCGCTCGGAACAAAGGTTTGTTGACCTCATTTGTGAGAATTTGTGGTGAGCGCTTGCGCTAACTTGGCCCTCAGATACTGTCCCCAACACGATCATCTCTGAGTCAAAACCGAATGCCTTCCCGTCGACATTAAGAGCCAAGAGATCTGCAGTTCAGACCTTGACAGCTGAAGATAAGCGAACTGAAGCACTGACACAACATACATGTGCCAGATGTGGGAGGAAGGAGATGTACTTCACGACGGTGCAATTGCGCAGTGCAGATGAAGGAAGTACAGTGTTCTACACCTGTGTTTGCGGTTACAAGTACGCAATCTCCGCTGTTGGCTCTAAAAATCGCATCTGCGGGCTGAGTACTGATACTTGTGTGACTGCAGGGAAACCACAAATAATTAGGAGATCGAGAAAGCATTCATTCAAAATTCTGATTTCACATCTATGGGAGTAACGAATCAAGCGCAATACCGATATTGTAAAGCTATACCTTCGACACCGGATCATTCATGCAGCAGCAACGCCAGCATCAGGCACCAAAGCATACTCAACTTCGCCATTCTTTTCATACTCCGCCATATCGAGAGCCACAATGACACTGTCTCTTACCACCTGCTCCGGGTCGTTCAAGAATTTCCTTAGCGTCTCCTCGACACCCTCATAGTCGCCCAAGCTTCCCAAAGCCTCAGCCGCTTCGTGTCGCACCATACCGGCCTCGCTTTGATTGCTAAGCGCTTCGGTGAGGCTTGGAATTGACGCTGGGTGGCAGAGTTGACCAAAGACGAACGCAATCTCATGGCGAAAAAGTGCAGACGGATCTTTGAGGCCCTTGGCCAGCGCCTCAACAGCGCGAGTCGCTGTGGGAAGATCGGGAGGAGAAGCGAGGTCGCGCAAGGCGAACATCGCACGGTATCTCAGAAACAATGGTAGACTTGTGTCGAGTAGAGTCTGCTCTATTTCGGGAATGGAAGGTTCACTGGCCGTCATTGGGAGTGGTGGAGCGGGGTCGATCGAGGTAAAGTCACTGTGATTTGGTACACATGATGCAATAAGCATTTGCAAAAGAGAAATAGAAAGATGGTGAATCAATACAGATGCCTCATACCTTGTCTTTAATTTCTCAGCTTTTCTTGCTTCTGAGTTTTCCCACAGAATCCGGTCCACTGCAATATCGCAGGTCTCTCTAATAACTTCGGGCTCATTCTGATTGTCTCTAAGAGCCTTCAAGATCTCCAAGCTGTCCTCGTAACCCAAAGCACCCAAAGCCTCTGCGGCTTCATGACGGCACATTGTATCTTGCTCCGTGTCCTTCGCGACTTGTTGTAGGAACGGCAAAGACGCCGGATTCCGAGTCTGGCCCAAGCAGTATGCAAGTTCATGTTTCAGCAAGGCTGATGGTGAAGTAAAGGCAGCAGCAATAGCCTGAATTGCGGGGAGCGTCTTCTCAGTAGGCGGCTGCAGGCACGCAAGGTGCTTCAAGGAGAACAGGGCACGGAATCGGCGACCGAGCGGCTCCGATTCAGATGTGAGGACTTTGCGAAGGGTGAGGATGGTGGGATCCATGACCTCTGTGGTATCGGTTGCAGAAGGGGACATGGTGGTATTCTGAAGTAATTGGGGAAGATGACAGTTGGAAATTGAGACTAATGGAATTCTAAGAGATTAGAGCATCAAACGTACTCAGAGAGCATAAGCATCTAAATTTTCTGATCTTATCACAACACGATAATAATTTTTAGGTGGGGTGGCGGGGGCGGCTGCAGCGACTAGGCCCAACTCACTATCTTTAACAGAGCCGGCCATCTATTCTTCGAACCCGATGCATTTATAGTCGTGTGATTGCAGCTCAAAGACTTCGTCGTTGATCAATTGTCAGAGACGAAGCAAATATGATACATCCGATCCTAGATGTATGTTTGTTCAATTCAGTTGGGGCGTGGGACCATCTGTCTTATAGGCATACCTCTCTACGGAGCACATGTTTACCGATATTGGCTTACAGCGGTTCCATGTTGGAATATTTGAGCAATTAGCCACGCTTTCTTGTAGATTTCCTATCAGAATATGTAGCCATATGGATCTTCGTAGTCATTGTGATATCAAGGATACCATGATCATACAATACACGTAGTTCTCAACATGGACTTGGCAGGCCTCATCCGGACCATAATACAAGCCAGACTTTAGTGAAGCTGCTTGAAGGCTGTTCGGAACCTCCTCAGTGAAAGGGCTGTTGCTGAAGGAGTTGGAGTTGTCAGTTCCTCACGCGTGTCCTCCGTAGAAGGCTTTCAGATTTTGTAAACTGCAGGTTGAAATTCAGAATATAAAAGAAACGCGAGGAGCAAGGTTCGCAAAGTTGTTGGCAGAGCGGCATATCCGTAAATACAGTGTCTTCTAGCAGTACGGTGTCGTGCAAGACATCTGAAAACGCACTGAAATCCATTTAACCTATGGAATCAACCTTTCAAAGACCAGAAGCTTGTAGTTATATACATGGTACACTCGAATAACACAATCACTTGGTCCTGATGTGCTTAAGCTTCTTTGGTTCGTGAATGAAGTTGTTTGCATATGCCTTAGGGACGAAGCGACGCTCGTTGGGTTCCTGAACGAAGTATTCGTATCCCTGCTTCTGCGCGAACAAGATGGCATCTTCCTTAGTCTTGAAGTTCAGGTGAGTACCCTGCATAAAATCGCCGGAAGACTGCCAACCCATCAGAGGGTTCTCCCAACGGTGGCCTCTCTGCAGAATGTCCCAGTCCATTCTCCAGTGATGGCTGTGCCAGGTACCGGACTGCGTTGCAGGCTTCGAAGGCTTGTAAATCCTAGTTGCATGGTCAGAAAGCGGCGGGTGATTGAGGAAAATCTGAATATGTACCTAACAGTTCGAGCTTGAAGGTCTGTAGGGGCTCCTGAAAGAACAGCGGCAGCCACAGTGTCGCCAGGCTCGCTACCGTCCATGACACGCTTGGGCACAGGGGAGTATTGTCTGGATGGCCGTCAGCGGAGTTCTTGGGTATCAGCTAGGCTTCCCTTACGAGGTAGCATGGTCAATTGTGGCATCATAATCGGGCTGGTGACGAGCCATTGCTTCAGATGGCGTCTCCTTGCGAATTAAGGAGCTGCCTGAAACGGGTGTGGAAGGTGCGTCTGCTGGACTGGTCTTGATCCCGGGGTCACCAGAACGGTTTTGTGTGGAGACGAAACGCGCATTGATAGGCACAGCAATTCTGCTCACCCGAAGGCAGGCAGAGCCACCTGCTCTGACGAGAGACATTGTCGCAGATTTGTCTAAGTTGGGTTCAGACGAGCGGGCGACAGCGGCATAGTAATATCCTGAGTGAGGTATGCGGCGAGGTTCTTGGTGGTTGCGGCAGACCCAAATGCGGTTTAGCGCCATTTGAGGCTCCCGACGTGAGGAACCGCTCATCCGACAACCCGCGATCTCAGAGGCACATCCTCACTACATAGTCGTTTATCGATTGTACGGTTCACTCGCCTGTATTCAAGGTTAGTAGAAGTGCTACATGGTGTTCATATTCCCATATTCTCATCATTATTCAGAAGTCTTACCGGAATATTAACGCAGTCTCAAAATTAGACAAGATGAGCTACATCGCCCGCCGAGGTCTCTCGACCTTGATTCCCCCCAAGGTAAGGAATGATAGCAAAAACCCAGAGATTGCGTTTGTTCGACTCCAGTGAAGACATGCTGATTGCTTTCTAGATCGCTTCTCCTAATGTGAGTCACCTTATGGCGTCCCCTCGATGCTCTTCACATCCTTCAATAACCTCCTTCTCGAGTAAAGGCTTTTCAGCATGACCTTGAGCATTGGTCGCAAACAAACACCGACTCTCCTTATCGTGCAATGACTGACGTTTTACAAAGGCCATCGGTGCCGCTAAGGATGCCGCTCGCATGGAGCGCGTTGTGAACTTCTACGCCAGACTCCCTCGTGGTTCCGCTCCTGAGGTTAAGCCCACTGGCCTCATTGGACGCTACCAGGCTCGTTACTTCGGCAAGAACCCTTCTGCTGCTCGTGAGTAGTTCCGGACGACTTGAGTTTGCACACAGCAATTACTGAACATAATCGCTCCAGCTCTTGCCCACGCCATTGGTGGTATCCTTCTCATCGGCTACAGCATGGAGTACTACTTCCATCTTCGTACGTTTTCATTTCGACATGAATATTCGTCGCGTTACTAACAGTTGCAGGCCATCACAAGAACCACCCTCACTAAATGCCTCACTTATGTGTGGCTTGCGGAGGATCTGTGTACATACCAGCGAACCTAGATCGAAGCAATGTAGAAGAGGCATACCTCCAACCCAGTTTCTCTGGCCTTGATGCCGGCTTCTTATCTTTCAATTCCCGGTTAATATGTACACAGCGACTGTCGCTGTGCATTGGTCGGTTGCGTAGTATATGAGGTGTAGATGCAGGATTTGGAGTGTCGCCGATCCCAACACCACCCTTTGTATCTCCAATGATTTTCATGTGGAATTTGGAGGACCGAAGGACCAAATATCCAAGATCATTTTCAATCTTAGAAATCTTAGCGACAGTGAATAATCCGTTTGCCTGTGACACATCTCATTCTTCTGGCTCCAGCCACAAGATTTTGACTCTTTACTTCATTTTCGGCCCACGCTAACCCAAAACAGCCACCTCACCTCCAACATGAGCCGTAACCCATGACTGCAGCCATCACCCGGTCATCAAACCTGAGAAAGACAACTCTTATTGCGACCTCCCATTTGGGATTTCTTGGGCAGTGGCGTTTAGTATTATATCGCACCTATTTCGCCTGCCCGTTCCTTTCGGGCTATATTTCCAGCCCTTGGATTTGTGCACTCCCCACCGCGCACTTAGTCTCGTCGTTTGGAGCTTTTCCCCCCAAGCTCAAACAATTCAGCAATCAGTCTAAACGTGACGATTCTTGATACCTGGTAATAGGTATTTCTCCTAACATTCTTTCTGTGCCTTCTTATGAGTTATATGGCTTCTGCGGCGACTATCCCAGCATTCACAGTTACAAGACCAGTGTCTAACAGATGTCGCAACCTGCGGATCTCACAGACTCGGGAATTGTTATGGCAGAGCAGAGCAGCCACGATGTGGTAAATCAGACCCTGTCGGGCGGCGAGCCTTCGCCTTCCGACGTTCCTGCGAGCACCAAAGACAAGATCTCTGCTGGAGGGGACGTGGGGGAGACTCAACATACCACCGCAATAACACAGACCACGACTGAAACGAACGATCCACAAAGCCAACCAGAGCCCAGTGCCTCCGACTCATCACTCGCGAAGAATGATTCAGAAAACGATCCTGAACGGCCATCGACAGTGAGTCTCTACACGAACAAATGTGAAAGTGAATGAGCTACTGAACGTGTTATAGGAAAAGGGTATCTCAAAGCAGGGGCCCGGGCCAGTTGCCACGCGAGCACTCGAAATGAATGGGGTGGCCTCGATGTCGGATGCTGGAGAAGACACGGCTTCCCAGGGTGGCTCGGAGTCAGATGCCAGTCGAACAGACGGTAAGCGTGTGGGCTCGAAGAAGCCGACAACTTTCAAACCCGTTTCTTTCGCCAAATTTTCCGTGCCCAAAGCCCCGGGTGCGCTTGCCACGGCTAAGACATCTGATAAAGGTACAGACAGCCTCAATTCCGTTTGAGTAATTTATCTACTAACTTGACGTAGCCCCTTCGTCTTTGACCACACCGTTGGGCGGTCCATCGCAAAGCTCTCGCCCGCGCTTGGTGGCCAAGACGACCAGCAGCCTCCGTGACTCGCTCTCAAAGTCGGGAACAGGTACAGGCAAGGCTGGTGCGAGTGGACCTGATCCAAATCAGGTCTGGAACAAGAATAGACGTAAGGCACTGCGTGTCCTTCCTTGTGAGAACATCCCCTCTCTAACATCCAAGTTTTACAGCCGTGCAACCTACGCCACCAAAGCACTTGACAGATGAGGAGCTCAAGCAGCAATACGGAATTCATATGACCTCTCGCATCCAAGAAGACGGTGGTGGGACCGAAGCGAAATGGGCCGATATCGATGACGACGAAGATGACTGGGCTCCTGAGACGATCGAATGGACTGATGGCACCAAGACGAGCCTTACTACTCATACGGAGGCAGTACATGCTCCGGGCCAAGACACCAAGACGGCGAACGAAGCAAAGGCCGATTCTCCTGCACCAGAGCAAGCCCCTGCCACTAAAGAGGTGACCAAAATCGTCACGAAGCCCACAACGACTATCGGACCCAATCCTACCGTTCTCAGGCTTGGCGCGAATGCGGAAAGGCAGGCGAAGAGTGCAACCATCTTGTCGAGAGGACCAAACGACAAGACGTCGTTGTCGTCCACAAGTCCAGCTCCTCCATCTAAATCACCTTGGGCCCCACTGCCGCCTGTTGAAAAGGTATCCCCAGTGATGCCGCCTGTTCAAGCTCAACCTCCCGGCCGGGCTCCTGTCAGAGAGCACCAAGTTAGCGAACCACCTACCGGAAATGTCCATCCAAAGGAGATTGCGGCCGATGACTTCAATCGATCGTGGAAGGACACGCACTCTGGAACAACTCGTGAATTGTACAACTCTAGATCGGGTCGTTATGAGCCTGTACCAGAGAGGAAAGCACCGTGGCGAGCTGAGCAGCAAGGCTTCCGCCCTTCTTCTCTTTTACAGCGGCCGACACCAGGTGAGCAGGCAGGACCTGCGGAGCCTTCTCCAGCATTCCAAACTCATCGGTCAAGTGGCCAAGATGCCGGGCATTGGACGCGTCGGCGAGCTTCATCCAACGTCAGCGGAGGAAGTGGGAGCTTTGGACGTCGGATGTCGATCGGCCGCCCTGATGGGCCGCAGAGAACGTTTGAAGCAAGAAGAGGCTCGCAGGTCAATGGAATTATGGACCCGTCCCTTCAGAACAAAGAGTCGGTGCATCCAAAGGACGCATCTATGCATGAGGCTTCCTCGGCCCGCCATCCACCAGGTCCAACATGGCCTCCACGTGCAGCTGCGGGTCCGCCTGACAGTGTTGCTAACGCATCTCGAGCTGCGTCTCAGTCATCAGTGCATCCGGCTCCAGAAGCTCAGGATGCTACAGCGCAAGCTCCGCAGGAAGATCCCGTCGCGATGCAGGAACGTATCATGAAGGAAAAGCGACTTGAAGCCCGGCAGCGCAGGTTAGAGCAAGAAGAGAAGGAGGAAGCTGCGAAACGTGAAAGAATTCGACAGAAGCTGGAGGCATTGGGTCCACCGCCCGAGAAACCAAAATCAAAAAACAAGGAGTCTCGGGAAGGTGATAAAGCTGAAGCTAAGGCGACCCCGACCGTCGCGCAGGCAGCACAATCCCCTCCTAAACCCCCGGTACCAGAGCCAAGCGGCGAACCGAAGCAATACGGGATGATGAAAGTCCATCATCCTGACACCGTCAAAAAGCTCGTCGCCGCGAATGAAAAAGAAAGAGCTGCCGAACGGTCGGCTCCCACGGTCAATGCTCGACGTCCTGCTTCTCCAGCTCGCGATCCTAAATTGGAGGCTACCACAGGACCTCAGGAGCCTAGCGATTTCCGGCAGTCCCGTCTTCCTGAGAAATTGCCCGAATCAAGAACTGAAGAGCCGAGTTCCCAATGGAAGAGTAATCTTAGCACTTCGAGCTCATATTCCCCTTGGTCTTCGAATACTAAACTTGGAGCCGCCTCTTCATCTATTGCCAATCCCTGGAAGCCTCTCAGTAACGATAAGACCCTGGGTAATGGCATATTTGATCAAGCCCTCGGGGGGTTCCCCTCGAGAGACATCTCCCTTCGTGGCCCTCTCGGCCTTGATCAACCCCCAATCTCTTCTGGCCCACAACCGTTTTCTGCCCCGTCTCGACCCCAGCCAGAGCCTACGTCAATCTCTCCTTTGCCTCCTACAGATGTTCGACATGCGCAGTACGACTCTATGACCCCGGCTGTCCGACCAGGGCCAATCGGGCCTCCAAGTGTACACCAGTCTCATTGGCAACAGGAACCGCGCGTTACCGGTACTACCGCTTGGAATAATTTCCACGCGGTTGCTGCTAAACGTGAAGCGGAAGAGAATGAGAAGCTCCTAAACGAGATGAACACGATGCGTGATAGCCAGCCTTTGCATGTTGCATTCAATGAAACATGGCGACAGGTCCGCACTGGCGACCAGAGTGGACAGAGGCAGGTTGTCGGTATTCATAGACCAACCGACACTTCAAGTTCAATATCTAACAATCTGCCTGGTTTCGATCATCCTGTCGCGACTCTACCCTTCGCTGATACTCATGCTCGTCCACTGAGCAGTGTGCCCGTTCGCAGTTCTCGATTCTTCCCTCAGGCCACGGAGCAATATAAACGGCCAGCCTTTGAGGAAGATGAGCATTTCCGAAGCCCGTCTCCACCACCACCCGAGGAACTGTCGAGTCATCCGGTATATATGAGTGATTCTACCCGACCTTTGGTCCACCTTCCCGCTCCTAAGCCCATTGTCAAACTTCCCCCCAAGGTAGTTGCACCACCACCACCTCCTACATTTGCTTCCATGGTTGCCGCTCCTCCTCGCCTCTCAGCTCAAGCTCAACCCGTCTCAACTGCAACCTCCTGGCAGGAGAAGATTAACTGTCTTTTCGGCAAGAAAACTGTACATGAGAAGAAAAATGCTTTGGCAGTCACGTCAGCATCGAAAGAACCTCTCGATGTTCAACTTCATATTGCTGCGGTGTCTGTATCTCTCCCCTATCTTGCTGAGGATATGACTCAAGTTGGCGACGGAATAGCCAGCGCTAAGCAAGTCGAAGAGACGGAGGAGATCTTCGAGGATCGTGAAGCGGGTTCCTTACCTGTTGTTCGAGTTCCCAATGCTGCGCCTCCAGCAGCTTGGCATGCCGCTCCAGCACCATCGCAATCCCGGTTCCGGTTCAAGAGTCTCAAGCCGATGCAAATCCACAGCATCGAGCCCTATATTTTGGGCCTCGGTGACAGGGATTCATCTGGCAATTTTCGGGTGTCTATCCGCTTCCCCGGCGCTATCGCAGCGAAAACTGTGACTCTTCCAAAGAAGGCAGAAAGTCAAAACCCTCGACAGCGTGGGCCCTCGACTTTCAAACTACGAAAGAATACAAAAGCTCGGGAAGGCCCTGGAAACTCTATTAACAAGAAGACAACCACCACTCAGCAGAACGGCGGGAGCGCCTCTTCGCCCCGGCATCAACCGCGGAACACAACATGGGCACCGCGCACAAGTAGCGCATCTCACTAAGCTGGTCTAGCTTATTCATGTAGAGGGATGCGCCTCTATTCTTCGAACTACGTCTGTTAGCTCTGCCGTGGCAATTCTCGGGTTTCGGATATCTATTCAGCGGTTTCTTCGGTATCTGGTGAGCAACGCATGTGGGATATCGAACGGGTTTGGTTTGCCTTGAACTTCTAGTACTCTTCTCAATGTCCTTTGCATCGTATACTATCCTCGTCAGTACTCGATTCGAAGTAACAGTCTCATTGTGAGAGACACAACAATCACACATAACCTTCTCTTCCTCATACACCGACATCACTTCAACCTTGATTCTCAATCGATCAGTCGATCTTCGTGCTAGTCAATATGTATCATTGTCCTTGCAGCTGTTCTATCATTTATTTCTTCAAGGTCTTCCCGGTAGTTCAGAAAGGCATCAGACAGCTCTTCGTATCATTCAAGTGTCGGAATCAATGCAAGATGAAACAAACACACAAGGAGTGATGTATTTAAGTTCGGCTATATAGCGTTGTGCTCATTGATTCGGCCAGCAGAATTTGCAGGGCCCCTAAAGGAATCCTAATTCAAATCAGTTCAGTGTATGTCATGTCTCGCCGGACTTACTGAGAGCTAAAGTAGCTCTTTGCGTTGTGTAGGTCTACTCAAAAGCATCAGATCAAGTATATTTACGTCTTTCGATTAACCGAACCAGGATGGCAGCGAGCAGAATCACAATCGTTATACTCTAGATGCTTTGCAAATATCGACAAAATGTGGTAGTCAAACATACGCCCGTCACCTAACACGTTGGAATTGATAATACCCAAATCGCTTGAAGAGGATCATCTTTTCTCCATGGGACCCGAACGCCAGCCCATTGTCACCCAACCGTGGTAGACCCAAACACCGTTGCTGAAAAGACACAGTAGAAAGGGAAGATTTCGTGAAACAAACATAATCATCACCAGTTCCATGTCCGGCTTGAAGCGGTGAACACGGGAGGTTTCCACTGAAGGCGCGCTGGGTCAATCTTGCGAGCTCCCTTCAGTTTCTCTTTTTCAAGACGCTTCTTGTGCTGTTCAACCACGTAGTCGGTGAGAACGATGACCCAGTTTCCTTTCTATGAGGTAGTCAGTTAATTGTTCTAACGGTATATCAGGCTTCAAGTGGGATGGGGTGAGGGCGCATACATAGTAACGCAGCATGTTCAGGACGACCAGGGTCTCATGGACGTCTTTTTCAGTCATCGAAGTCAATAGAGCGAGTTCATTCTCACTGACTGTTTCTCGTCCAGGTTCCATGAGTATTTCGACGAGCGTTTCTCGCCAATATTGACGGTAACCCAGTAGACCAAGGTCACTGAGCGGCTTTTCAGGAGAACCGAGTTTTCCCTCGCGCTTGCTGAGCTCATAGCTGAAGGAGATAAGCAGCCGACCGAACCCACGCCGTTGGTACTGAGGTAGTGTCAAGATACAAGCCAAATTGTAGCCTTCCGCGGAGTCCTTTTCCTTGGAGAAGTAGCCCACAAGATGGCAGCCTGTCTCGTCTCTCGTGCACATACAGTAGAAGAGGAATGGGTCGACATCGTAGTATAGGGTTTTGTGATCAAGGAAGAGTTTGCTCAGCAGACAAAGATTACGGCACCACGTCCTCTGCCGGCGGCCATCAACTTCGAAAAAGGAGATGTAGTCATCGCGGTATATCTCGTTGCCAGGAGGATGGACAAGCGTGCACTTGGTACGGTGGCGTTCAAAGGCACGTTTGTCGTCGAAATAGCTCAGACAGAACTCGTCGATATAGATGATATCAGCGTCTGAGAAGGAAGCGGGATAAGGCGAGAAGTACCAGGGCTCAATGTCGTATTTGCCCATTTGAAGACGATTCAAGTTACGAACACGATGGATTTCCGTTGGGTTCTGTGTCATACTACCGCTCGTTCGCAGTCGTTCGATCTCTTCTTCGCGCGACATGAGTCCCAACGCTCTCTCCTCTTCTTTGATGCTTTTGCCGTCCGTGAAGCTGACGTCAACCATTTCGACATCGTCAGACTCCGCCTTAGGGGTTCCGTCTGTTGAGATGGCCTCTGCTGTGACGATGGGCATACTGAGAGGAGTTCCGTCACGGTTCTCTTTACCACCTGCCTTGGACGGACGTTGTGCCTTGCCAACATTCACATTCTTGCCTGTGAGAAGATCTGGTGTTGCAGAGACATCACGACTATCGGCTCTTGCACGTTTCTGCGCATTTTTGCTTGGTGCTTTGTTACCAACACCGGTCTTCTTCTTCTCTGGTTTCTCCGGCTGAGGCCACTCAACTTCATGAGACAGGTCCAGTCGAGAAGCATCAATCCATTCTAATTGCATACGTTAGATTGTCCGCTCTTCAAAGAACAAGGACAAACAGGTACTTACCATCTAAACGTTTGTTGAAATCGACATAGTGAACACTGTATCTATCATCAGCATGAGGAATCCCAATAGACCAGAACAGCCAAAAACGCACTAGAAGCTAGGACCATCTTTACGCTGCCTGATCGATAGAATTTCTGCTTTTCTCAACTCGCCGTCCTGTAGCAAAGCAAACATCAGCAACAACATTCACTTTCGTTTCGGTGATGTCACGTGCTAAAATATCGAACGACGCTTGGAAGCAATGGAGGAAGAACTGACCTTGTGTACCATTGCCTTAACACCGATCCTATCGCCATTATTAGCCTATGCGACCGCTAAAAGTCATATAGAAGACTCTGGTAATAATTTTTTGCGAGTATCCAACAGCAAGATGTCAACTTACCGGATGGTTGTAAGGGTGGCAAAGCCTTTTTCGACAGGGTCAGGGGTCCCAGTGGCCTCCCCATGAGAATCCCGAACTCCCATGGTGATTCAGACCCAGATCTCAACAGCTAGAAGATGGCTCTTTAACAGAAAATCTGATTTGGACCACGAGCACGATGAACTATCTGATCTTTCATAGGAGTTGATGGAGGTTTTGGTTCTGTGAAGCAGCCCGGGGAGACCGCCTTTGAACCAGCCTTTTCGCTGCCCGCTTTTGGCAGCCTCACAAATTAAGAAAGTGACTACAGTGCACAACTTGTTCATCACTGCGCAGGATTCAGGATTCGTCTGGAATTGAATGTGATACTGAGTATATTTGACGGGAGGCTCCACGAAATACTTCTTACTACTATGACTTTATAAACTGTCGAATAGTAAGAGAATCAGAATAGTGAACTAGTTTACATCCTAGGTATCATCGATCCCTATGCCTTCAGTGCCACCCATTGACAACTGCCTCTGTCCCAGCAACAAGTTCATCCAGCTCCTCCTTTCTAATCCTGTACGTTTCTTGAGCTTCCCGCTCTCTCTTTAGAACGAAGGCGACGTCGTCGCGGAGCTTCTCGAGCCTTCGCGAGATAGCCGATTCTTCAGAAATTTGCAGGGTCTGGAAAGCATTCAACTCATACTTCGAGTTTTCTAGAGCAGAGCTGGCCTCGACAATCTTGGTTCGAAGGGTCTTTGCGCGGTTTTGATAGCCACCGTAGTGCAGTGCTAGCTTCTTCTCAAGCTTGTTTCCTCGCTCTGCGGTAGCTAGCAGAGAGGCCTGCACATTCTCGAAAGCGTCAATCATTCGCTGTTCTTGTCGGTACATATTCTCATCTTCATCGTCATCACCATAGTTGGCGAGTCCGGGGAGGGCGTTGGAATGCGTTGACGACCAACGATCATCAAAACCCTGCAGCCATTCCTGTTGCTGATTAGACGAAGCAACTTCCGCTACAATAGCAGCACGTGCTGCTTCGATGAGTTCATCGTTGAGTCGCTCCAGTTTCCGTGCCTTGCCTTCAACCTTGCCATTAGGAAGGCGGAATTTTTGAGCATCGTTGGCAATCAACAGAGCGGCTTCCTTAGCGATCATGCCATTGATGGGATCGGTAACCTGTGAGGCACGCGCCATCAGAGCATCTATATCGAGGACACTTGGACGTGGCAGTCCCCGCTGATAGACTTGGGTCTGGCGTTTCAACTCAGCTTGCGCAGCTCTCTCCCGTGCCTCCCTCTCTCTCCGATCACGCTCCGCAGCATCTTCTTCAGAAATCTCCGCCGCAACAGTTGGCTCCGCAGACTCTGAGGGAAGTTCCTCGAGTTCCCATTCGGTTTCTTTAGGCTTCGGGAGCGACGCCAACTTGCTACGAATAGCTTGACTGACGGCTTTCTGGTGCAATCTGATATCTCTCGGTGTGGTGCCAATCAACTGTCCGCCTTCCATCTGATTGAGCGCGAACTGATCTCTAGGAGTCCTGAGCGGGGTTGCCCCTGGCCCGATCCCACCATGTAATGGAGTTGCACCCAAACCATTAGCTTGTCGGAAAGGAGTCGCCATTGGATTCGGCGTAACGATCTGTTGTCGCCGAGGGGCGATGCCATCAAAACCAGTAGAAGAACCTCCTTCGTGTAGAGGCGTATTCTCACCACCCAGCAAAGATGATTGCGTTTCAGTCAGCGCTCTAATATTTCTGATCTCATTGGCGATATGATCCTCCTCTGGCGGCGCTCTTGGTGTCCTAATCGGCGTCCCACCGACGATAGAAGTGTAGTTACCGATCAAACCTCGAGTTGTTTCGTCGTCTCCAGACATTTTACTGGCCCTGTCGCCGGCCATGCCCATTTTGATAATGTCCTCCATTTCGCTTTCGCTCACTTGAGGAGCTGGCAGGACGAGCGCTCGTCTCTTACTGCTCTGCTCAGCCTCACGGATCTTCTGCATTTGGCCGGCCCTCGCGGCAGCAGCGAAAGCCGAGCTACCATTCTTGTCATTCTTTCTCTTCTTCCTGTCCGCGTCCTCTTCCTGATCTCCTTTTCGCTTGTTTGCAAGTTGTTGTTTTCGAGGATCAAACATTTCTCGCTGTCTTTCATTCCGAGCTTCCTCCTCCGTGGTATCGTAGAATCCGGGTGCTGCTGGCTTTTCAAATGGGATGTCCGCGTTGTAGTCCATTTCACCCTTCTTGCGAGTGACAACCTTGATATTGATGCCAGCATTTTTGAGTTCACGACGTTTTTGCAGGACAGCTAGTCTCCGGGATTCTTCTAGTTGCCGCTCTCTAGCCTTGCGCTTCGCCTTTTTGCCTTGGGTGTTCGCCAAACGAGCTCGAGCTTCACTCAACATTTCCTTCTCATCCTCGTCGAGATCAATTGTATCGGGACGGGCAGGTTTCGATTCCGGATCGGGATCTAATTCACCGGGTCTTCAAAATTATCAGCAAAACGAACATCTTTTCCAATAGGTGCGACCTCATACCTTAACCGTCTCACATCGTCCGCACTAGGCGCAGCCGCCTCGCCGCCAGAGGGCCCTCCCAGTCCCAGCTCATCGTTTTCCCGGGCCTCAGCTTCATCTAATAGTTTTTGATAACGTTCAAGGCATTGTGTTGCTGTCCTTCCGACAATAGGGGCGATTGTACGCCATTGTGTTGGCATCAACTTCGCCAGATGTAGCAGCTTCTCGTCTTCTTCCCTCGACCATTCGACCTTGCGAATACCAGGGTCCAACCACTCTACCCACCGTGCTTTGCATTGTTTTGGGGTCTTCCTCGCAAGGAGCGAAGAGACTCGCGCCCATTGGTTCAGGCCGTACTTGGATACCTAGAAGGAAGAAGGACGTGTCAGCTCACAAACGCTGTCGGTCGTCCTACAATTGAAATCGAGCGAAATGACATACAGCCGCCCGGAGAACTTCATCCTCAATATTAGTCCTGATCACCCATTAGCCATGCCGAGATCCTCAAAAGCGAAAGTGCACATAGACTTACCAGACTCCTCCTTTAACAACGGGCATGGCGAATATGGTCGCTCAGCGCGAACGATTTCACCAAGATATATGGGTACTGATGTACAAATAGAAGAATCTTCGAGTTTTCTCTGATGCAGTAGATGAAACTGCACTGGCCAGAGTCGATAGGAAATCGGCGCGGGCCAGAAAGCGAGATTCAAGCAGGAAGAACATTAGCGCGGCAGCCGCCCTAGCATCGCCCCCGCGATACCACATTAGGTAAGCCGGTCCGGATTTTTGGGATTTCTTCATATCGTTATCGCAAAGACGAAAAGACACAAATCTACAGATTGACAAATCTGACGGCAAAGGCCTTCATAATGTCGGCCTTGGTTGAAGCTCCAAGTCAATTCAAGCAACCTTCTCGTAAGGGCAAGAAGGCTTGGAGAAAAAATGTTGACGTTACGGAGGTCCAGGAAGGCCTTCGTCTTCTGAAAGACGAAGAAATTAAAGGGTATGTGCCCTCGAATGGACTCTTATCTAGAAAGCCTTTTCCGGACCTATGGACTGATATAATTTGACCTCACAGTGGTGTTCTAGCAGAAAAGCCTTCAGAAGAATTGTTCGTCATCGATAAGAAGGGCTCCGCCGAGATCAGAAATGCATACTTCAAACAGCACAAGCCTCTGAAGGCCGATGAGATCCTAGCCCAGCGTTCTGCAATTCCTGCAGTGGATACTCGCAAACGTTTGAACTCGAAAGTCACAGACGGTGTGATTGAACCGAAATCCAAGAAGCACAAGAGCGACTGGGTCACTCGCAAGGAATGGCTGCGCTTGAAGCAGGTGGCCAAGGAAGCGAATCCGACTCAGACGGCGGAAGAAAGCGAGCTTTACGACCCTTGGGCGGATTCTGAAGACCCAACACCTGTTGAAGACCCTCAATTCGATTACCTCGAGAAGCCCAAGCCCAAAGTTGCACCCCCGACGATTAAGCAACCTCCAATTTCACTTGCCGCGAACGGAAAGCCAATCCCGTCTGTTCGCAAACCAGATGCTGGCATCAGTTACAACCCGTCATTTGAGGATTGGGATCGTCTTCTGCAAGAGAAGGGGCACGAAGCTGTAGAGGCTGAGAAGAAGCGCTTGGAAGAAGAGCGAAAGGAGCAAGAGAGGCAGCGCCTTATTGCCGAGGCACAAAATGATGATGGCGAAGTTAAATCTGACGATGAGAGTGCCTGGGAGGGATTTGAAAGTGAATATGAGAAACCAGAGTGGCTCAACAAGAAGCGCCCGGCGCGGAAGACGAAGGCAGAGAGAAATAGAATCAAGAGGCGCAAGGAGGCCGAGAGGAAAGCTAGATGGGAAGCCAAGATGAAACAGAAGGAAGAGCAGCTTGAGCAAGCCAAGGCTATCGCGGAACAGGTACAGCAGAGACAACTCGAACGCAGCCGGGAGTCTGGGGATGATTCTTCCGAAGAAGGAGATGATGCCGCCCTACGGCGTAAGCCATTGGGCAAAGCCCGGTATGTTTTTCTTGGTCTTGATTTTCGGATCTCACACGTACTAATTTGGCAATAGCGTGCCCGAGAAACCATTGGAGGTTGTACTCCCAGACGAACTTCAAGACTCATTACGTCTACTGAAGCCGGAAGGAAATCTACTGGATGACCGCTTCCGCACGTTAATAGTGCAGGGAAAGCTGGAATCTCGCAAACCGGTGACACAGGCCAAGAAGGCAAAGAGGAAGCTGACGGAGAAGTGGACTTACAAGGACTTCAAGATCCCAGGATTGGATATTTGATAATTTGGTTTTCGTTTTTCTCGCACTTGATAAAAGCTTGTTGGTATAAACTGGCTCTGCAATATAGAAATCATTCACGTTCTCAAGCTCGCAATTGACCTCAATCACTGAATCTACCATTTCTTGTGCCCTCAATGCTAAGGTAGATCTAGTAAGGACTCTATAAACCATAGATCTATGGGGTGCATTATCCTGTGCTGTTCGAGACTCTTCAAATCGTTCCCTGAGTGGGGCCCAAGGTTGTCCAAATTTTTAGCGCATCTCTCTAATTGCCGAATTTTTGGAGAAAGATATGGAAATGCTACAACAATCATACCCTTCTCGGCATTACATTCTCTTCCACTCGGACCATCATGATGCTTTAGTATCGCACATATCTTTGGCATGGACGTCAATAATCTTTCCAGTAATTGGAAGAAACTTCAGGAAACGCTGAAAAAACAAAGCGCTTCCTCATCCTCGAAGAAACGCAAGACATCGGACCGCGAGACTCAAAATGTTACGACCAAGAAACAGAAAATAGAGACAATAGAGCGCAAAAAGTCCTCATTAAAGAAGAAAAGAATGTCCGAGGGGCAAGAGCATGGAGGGGACGAGAGCGCACAGGAACCCATGGTGAAAACTATTTCCCACAAAAGCTCTACAGCTACGATCTCCGAGCAATCGCGGACTGAGTCCAAGCCAACAAAAGTTAACGAGGGCCGTTCACCTACGTTAGTAATTCCTATCCAATATATACAACCTGCGTCATCTGACCCCTCCTCAGTGCAGAAATAGGTAAATATGTCGCTATGGACTGCGAAATGGTGGGAGTCGGTCCCAACCCCGATAACGATTCTGCCCTCGCGCGTGTCAGTATTGTCAACTTCAACGGCGAACAAGTATATGATTCGTACGTCAGGCCCAAAGAGATGATTACAGATTGGCGGACGCATGTGAGCGGCATTTCTCCCAAGCACATGGCGGAGGCTCGTTCCCTTGAACAAGTCCAGAAGGACGTTGCGGAGATTCTTGACGGACGAATACTCGTTGGACATGCTGTGAGCAATGACTTGGATGCTCTGCTTCTGGGTCATCCCAAGCGCGACATCAGGGACACAAGCAAGCATCCTCCTTACCGGAAGATCGCGGGTGGTGGCTCTCCACGCTTGAAAATACTGGCGTCGGAGTTCCTAGGCTTGAATATTCAGGACGGCGCGCACTCTAGTGTCGAAGATGCGAAAGCTACGATGCTCCTGTATAGACGAGATAAAGAGGCCTTCGAGCGGGAGCATTTGAAGAAATGGCCAATTCGCGTCGTCGTCGATAAAAAGGAGAATGGCGAGGACCAGAAGAAGAAAAAGAAGAAGAAGAAGCCTCGTAAGAGGTAGTGAAAACCTCATAGCTGCAGTTGGAGACTTTATATACCCCTAGACTTTTGTCTCTTGTGTACATATCGCATCATTCATTATCTTGAAAGACCAGCTTCGAATAACCAGATAACTCAGAGAACAATATTTCTATTCCTGATTGAACTTCGTATATACAGCCCTCATTATCATTCCATCTGTTATCCAGCATCGTTACCTCTTGCCGCTGTGCCTAATAGTACATTAAGTTTGCAGCAATTTGACCGTTTTTGGGATGGCGCATTTCCATTTTCCTATCCACTTAACACGGGCAACGCGTTGTGTCGCGTTGTTCCGAAGAGCAACCACACCATTGCAGCAAAACACCCCTTAAGGAAGTGCAGGCATTGAACAAGCGCTAGTTTTATTGCTAACACCTATTCGGATTGCTTTGCAATCTGTAAAAATACTCGAAAGGCGTTCCTGTCACCAGCTCTGAAAATGTTCGCCATCCAAGCATCTCAAAAACAATCATCGGCAGCCGATAATGAGAAGTGGATGGAGAATTGCATCCCTAATATTCTTCCCTGCAGAATCCACCATGATGGGTTCGTCGAGTCGCTAGAGCATTACTGGAATCCCGTATCCGATGAGAAAGGTAAGCGTTTTCTTAAACATGCGGAGTCATTCTTCCCTCAATTTTCGTCTGTCTGCTAATATTCAGGTAGATGAACGCCTGCAAACTGCTTACTTCCGGGGACGGAGGCTTCGGGGCCGACGTGTTGCGATTCCAGAAGGCTATCAAGGTACGACTTACATATGCTGACCATGTGTAATACTATGCTAACCTGGCATATAGGAATAGTTGTGCAGCATACTGAGCGGATTCTGCCGCCTAAGAGAAGGGCTACTGGGGATGAGACCGAGAATCAAATGGAGCAAGAAGGGCCAGTAAAGGTCCTAGAACAGCAGGCTACTTTTGACGAATTCGTAGTCTGGGGCCATGAAGAGTTGCCGGCGGCCGACGATGCTTTCGTCAAGGGAGTCGAAGAATGGTTGAAGATGGCTGAAGCGGTATGGAGAGACAACCACTGATCAGACAGGTGGCTAACCTTCAACCTAGTTACATACACAAGTCAGCGACGCAAAGACATGTTCCACTTGAAATCTCAATGCGATTTGAGGTGAACCACTGGTTCGTCACCACTTATCCGGGCCTGGGAGGCAGGCTCAGCCTCAGTGATCTGCTGTTAAGGCCCTGGCCGCTCGCAGGTGCAATGAGCGATACGGGCAACATCGTTCGAGGCAACACCAACCGCTAGTTCGAGTTCTTTTCAACTCGGGTTAGCGGATGGGCGATAGCTCTGAGTACCGAGTCATGCGAAATCTTGCCGTAGAAAAATGAGCTGGTCTCTTTTGGTTGACTTCTACACACACGTAATGGAACCAATGGACCGAAAACTGCAGCCCGGCAACGAGATTGCACCGCTGTAATAAGGTGTCCACGCTGTGTCGCTGGAAAGGTGATGCGACTGCCGGTATCTGCTAGGGATACAGTCATCAACACTTCTTCATTTTCAGCCTGGCCCCTTTCTACAGCATTTTCTATATAGAAATTTTACGATTCATGCTGGCTACGTTATTGATAAGATAAGCTCTTGACCGCCTGATAAGAGTAGGTTCTGCCCGAACGATTTTGGGATAGGGACAACATTGAAATTCCCAACTGCTGCCGTCATTGTTTCTAACATCAAGTGCCTTCTTCCAATTTACAATGCAGATTCTCGACAGTGGTGAGAAGATTACCCCAGAGGCTTTAATTCCCAAGTTTGAGGTCAACAGACTCCTCAAGCAAGGTAAGAATCATCTCCTGTCAAGATTCAGATGCACGACTCAGTGTCCCTGATACAGTATTCGCTGCATACTGAATTGACCGCATATAACTGATTATGCAACTTTATAGATCAAAATGGCCGCCGTATTGCCATACTCGGGTATATTGACGGCAAGCAAGGCATCCTGATCGCAGAACGAGCAGCATTCGCAACCGAATCCCTTGAAGTCCTTAAGGCATTCCACGCTGCAATCAGCAGCGTAGACAATCTAGGAGACAATGACATATACCGATGGTACTTGGCGAATACAGGCGCAGGCCAGGGTGGACAGCAGTTTCATGATCTCAAACTGAATCTCATCTGGCCTTGCACGGAAAAGCACATCAAAAAGTACTCTGATCAGCAACTACGCATGGTGACCGAGACACCGGAGATCTACCGTGACTATGTGCGGCCCTATATGAGCGCTCAGCGGGAAGAAGGGAGATTGAACTGGGTCTTCAACATCCTTGAAGGCCGGACGGAGCAGGAGGACGTAATTCTTCGGGACGCGGGTGAAGGCCCCGATGATGGGTTTCTGATGCTCCCTGACCTCAACTGGGACAGAAAAACAATGAGCTCTCTGCATCTGCTCGCTCTTGTGCAGCGACGAGATATCTGGAGTTTGCGTGATCTCAAGAAGAAGCATATCCGTTGGTTACGGTATCTGAGGCAGAGGCTGCTTGAGGGAACAGTGAAGATGTATCCAGAATTGGAGCAGGACCAGCTCAAGCTGTATGTTCATTGTAAGTATTATTCATTAGGTGGTTTTGCCTGGGTCGACGGAATGTGTACTGATTTACGATGCTAGACCAGCCCACCTACTACCATTTCCACATCCACGTGGTCAACGTCATGCTTGAGGCGGGTGCGACACAAGCTACAGGCAAAGCCTTCGGACTGGAAAATCTTATTTCTCAATTGGAGACCCTGGCAGGGGATCAAGATGCAAGCATGGCGGACGTCAGTTTGACATACTACCTCGGAGAAGCCAGCGATCTGTGGATGAACATCTTCTATCCGCTGAAGAGCGGGTCGAAGCCAGCAATTGGGAACTGAGAGTGCGATAGTCATGATTGATGATACTTAGAATTATGCTAGAACGCGTTGAACGTTCGTTATGTGAAGGTCAAGTGTCCATTATACTAGATAGTCTTCTGAGTAATTCCGTCCACGACTGCGCTCCCAACCACCTTTATGCTCCCAAAAACCTGTGTCTGTTGGGTTCCTGAAATTGCCGCTAGTTCTTTGTTTCCTAGATAAGCTCAGTAGGTGGAACCGCGAGGCAGTTTAATATGTATCTATTTCCCGAAACGGAATATCTTCAACCCCGCAAAGCGACGTCAAGTCACCCCTCACCGGGAAACAGTCAATTCCATCGTTTTAGAACCCCCAACAATCCTTCCATATCTCTTTCCAACGATCTTCGAGCTCAAATTGACCTGTATTTTACAAGACTTCTAATTGATCAGCGTTCCAGACAGCTCAGCGCTTGACCATCATGACTGAGAATGTTGATGTTCCCACCACAAACAAGGCCTTCGTGCCTCTTGGTAAGTACCATATCTCCAAGCTCATCAATGGTCCGAAGTATGAATACTAATACTTCCGTAGAAAACAACCCAGAAGTCATGTCCCACCTTGTCCACCAACTGGGCCTCCCACCCACACTCGGCTTCACAGACGTCTACTCAATCGACGAGCCCGACCTCCTCGCCCTCGTCCCCCGGCCCTCACACGCTCTCCTCCTCGTTTTCCCTATTACTCCATCCTACGAAGCCTCCCGAGTCGCTGAAGACGGGCCCTTACCCGAATACAACGGCTCCGGCCCCGGAGAGCCAGTAATGTGGTTTAAGCAGACGATCCGCAACGCCTGCGGGCTGATCGGACTCCTGCACGCCGTTGCAAACGGCGAACCGCGCAAACATGTCATCCCGGGCTCCGATCTGGATGCTCTTCTTCGTGAAGCGGAGCCGCTGGGGCCCATCGCCAGGGCGGACTTGCTGTATGAGAGTAAGGCGTTAGAGAGTGCGCATGCGGACGCGGCGCGGTTGGGGGATACGGCTGCGCCGCAGGCGGAGGATAACGTTGATTTGCACTTTGTTGCGTTCGTGAAGGGGTCTGATGGGCGGCTGTGGGAGCTTGATGGGAGGAGGAAAGGGCCGTTGGAGAGAGGACGATTGGCAGATAATGAGGATGCGTTGAGCGATAAGGCGCTGGGGTTGGGGGTCAGGAGGTTTTTGCAGACGGAGGTTCGGGCGGGTAATCCGGATTTGAGGTTCAGTCTGGTTAGTCTGGGACCTTCTTTCGAGTGAGGCTGTCGACGAGGCTTCAAGGGTCGTCGAAGTAGTTATCGTCGCGTGGCATGTTACGGATGTGTACAGTAGACAGATTGCGAGGCTGTCATGCCTCAATTACCGGCGTCTCGGTCGTTGGGAGTATCTTATTGAAAAATCAGATTCAGCGCATCACGGCAGTCCGAAGCCGCTGTTCCCGTATGCCAGATGGACCTTGAGACCATGCAGGTCAGGAGTTAGAGGTAGCTACAGAAGATATGTACAAGTGCATTGATTCTCTCACCACTGGAAGTAAAGAAAGCCTTAGGCCTCAACCCACCAGTCTTCTGAATTGAACTTCAAAGTTTCATTCCCACAGGCCCACCAGCCAGCAGTCAAATTACGCGCGAATACTTCCAATGCAGAATACGCCATACAAGTATGGCCCGTCTTCGCGCCAGATCCTGTCCTCGAGAAGAATACCTGCTCAAAAACCTCCTTGAGATTTGGTTTTCGAGAATGCACATCCGGGACGCCTGCGATGACCCTCCGTGTAATAGCATCAGCCGCATCAGATGGCCAACGATTTATCCTCCTTCCAATGACAAGGATCTCGTACGGCTTCCGCCATAGTCCGTCCAGCGGCGTAATGGGCTCGCCCTTCGTCGTCGTCTTGATCCACATCCATTCCTCGTACACGGACAACCCCGCTCCCTTAATGGCATCGTATGCAGCTCTGCGTGCCTTTGCCGCGTTAGTTATCCAGATTGCTGCAATGGATACACACTGGGAGTCGTCCGACAGATGGGCCTTCAGAATATCCCGTATGCGCTTAGACAGCAGGCCTATATCAGAATAGGACTGTGTCTGATAGTGCCCGCTGCGCCGAGCGGAGCGGTTCGACCAGGGCGGGTCGAGAAGGATTAAGTTGAATTTGCGGTCCAGAGATAACCCCGGGATAGGGCCCTGACTCGCCTCATCCTCTGCCGATAGCGGCAGCTCGCATAGCAAGAAAGTAGAGAATGGCGGCACGAAGAAGACATGCCGATGCGTGGTCGTTTGCTCACGGTGCTCGGGCTCGTGCTCCGCCTTGCACCGGACATCTAGCACGGCTTGCGCCAAAGACGTATTCCTAACCAGCACGTTGCAAATTTCCGGCAAGGATTCGAACATGTTCAATCCCGGCGATAGGATAATCGACGGGCTATTAGGGGCAGATACACCAAGCGCATCATCCGCCGAGCACCCATCCTCGCACGGTGAGTTTCTGCTCCTAGTTTCGTCTCGTTTCCTCTTCAGCTGCGTCTCTTGCTCTAGGACCTTTCTCTCGAGGCACCATTCTGCAGAGTCCAAGTGGGCGCGGCTAATCTCCTGCAATGCCCCCCGAACCAGAGGCTCAATGATTTCGGTCTGGTAGGCCCGTTCAGAGACCGGAAGTCTACTGAGGACTCTAGCCCTCGCAGCATCCGATTTGGGCTCTGTGGATACTGCGTACGGCTTCTCCAGAGGGCTTGAAGATAAGAGATGACGTTTTCTGTGATAATCTATCCCTGCCTCCGTAGGGTGGGAATTGCACAGTGTGGCTCCCAACTGCACCGGCGAAAGTTCCTGTGCGCATGCGATTGACGTCGGGATGTCAATCAAGAGGATTGTTTTTTCTGCATTCTGGTAGAGGATGGAGTGTGGCATCATCCCATGGTAGAATCAGCTAGTTGTGATTTCCCAAGTCCGATGATGCAAATGTTCTTAAGAAGGAAGGGGAATTTGGCAACTACACAGCATCATGTTTTTCAGAGCCCGCCAAAAGATTCGGCAATATCAGCAGCACCTGATCGAAAGCTGCCACCATTCATTGGTGGAATCAAATATGGAACTATGCTGCATGCAGTGATGGGGCTGACCGTATCACATTTAAAATATCTTGATCGCGACATAACATGATGTATCTTACTTGTTTTGCGGGTGTTACCATTCTATACATGCTCATGACTGCGCGTTACACATTCAAAACCTTATGAAAGATCCTATATAAGCCCTCTGCCTCTGAGCGAGGGGCCAGAGCTCTCAGAGCAAGTAGCGGCTGTAGCTACCGCCCGATGAAACTATATTTGACAAAACTGATCATGATCGCACTGTTTGCTGGGATAACTGTTGTGATCTCAGAACTCGTTGACCGAGCATGAGACCAGTTATTCTCAAGCGGACACGAACCGCAATACTATTCCACGTGTCGTTCCTCTTCCCCCTCCCCGAGACGTGCCAGCGTCAGTCTAGGTATGTAGGGTCGTTTCGCTCCAGAAAAGCAGGTATTCCGTTTTTGATTCATGCTGAAAACAAACAGGAAGAGATAAATTTGTACAAGGCGTAAGCTTTCATCACAAAGTTGGTTCAGATCGTCGAACATGCAAAATCAACGCTAAGCAACACAGTTAGGTCACGCACCATGTCACCCATCTGGAGATGAACTTACACGTCCGCGGCGTCCCCCAGCCGACTGTCCAGGGGCCTGAGGTGTTTGTGAATAGAATTGAGGAGGATACTGATAAATCTGGGGCGTGCCCATAACAGGGCTGAACTGCTGGGGAGCAAAGGCTTGCTGGTTCAGCAATTGAGTGGGTGTTCCAGGCATAGGAGCAGACTGCCGAAGACTGTCCAAGGACGGTGTTCCGGCTGGATAGCCAAAGCTGGGGTTACCCAGAGTAGGATAAAGGCCAGCGGGAGACACGCCCCGGGATTGGGCAGCTAGGTAAGCTTGATATTGGAGCTGTTGCTGAGTGAGGGGCAGCAGGGGATCCTGGACAAACCCAGCACCATTCATTGCAGCAAGTCCGTTGAGAGAGCTGAGTGCACCTGTGGGGCTCATGCCATTGACAGCACTGATCGAGTAAGGGTCGAATGGCGCAGCGCCTGGTTGTTGCTCAGGAACGGACCTTGAGTTGTCCATGTTTTGAGCAAGAAGACTGGGTGCGAACTGTCCGTTAAAATGCCTATCCATGGTCGATTGTGCTTGCCTAGAAGTAGGACGATGCTGCTTGTTCTCAGAATGACCTGATTGTTCTCGCCCGTGATGATTGTCTCTAGCGCCTCCACGTGAAGATAGTCCAACCTCATCCATGAGCCGCTTGTAGCCTTGGCTGGGAGTTGCCTTCAATTTTGTGAGAACCTTTGCCACATTCTTCACGACTTCTGAGCGCATTGACTCGTCGAAGAAAGGCGTGGTCAAGACTTTGAAGATCAGTGTGGCCCCGGAATTCTGGTCACTCAAGATCTTCTCCAAGACCTCGTCCCCGGGGCTGAAGAACAACGCCCGTAAAACAATCTCGCGAGCCTCGGGCTCGTTGCGCTGATTAATCACTTTGAGCACGGTCAGGTAAGCGACCTTGTGAGTGCACAAATGGACCAGATGAGGAACAAGTCGTGGGGCGAGTACGGTACGGCGACGAGGGAATGTGCAGGTGTCCAAAAACCAAGTTAGCAACAGGGCGCCGTTTGCATTTGTCGCCAGCTGTACGCTATGACAGGCGATGGCAGCCGCAAGCATCCGTTGCTGTTCTTTTGAGGCGTGGTGGCTCTCGAGACAGGCTCGCATGGCTCGAGCGCCGAACCGTCCCTGAGCAATTTCCCACATACGGCTTAGCATGGTCTCGAAAATGAAGTCATTGAATGGAGCGCCAAAACGTAGGCAGCATTGTAAGACGTAATTGCCGTATTGGTCAAGGAAAAGCGGCACAGTGTAGGGACGAAGAGCATCAACAATCATCTTCATCTGTGCAGGGGTCTTGGCGACATCGATGATCTTCTGAGCAGCCCAGGTACCATTCTTGTGAACACCGATCTCAGCAAAATGGGGTGCAATGGGAACGAGCATCTGTTCTTTAGTCTGCTCTGAGCAATACTCGAAGAGTTTCTGAACGACAGTGTTGCCCAGATAATCGGACGACAGTTCCGCGATCTCAGGAAGCATTGCGACCGCAGTTTCCTCAATCTCCTGAATTGAACAAGAACCGTTGTCTATCCTCTTGCGGATGTCTCGAAGACGTGGAGCATCGAACATTCTGGTCGGGCTGGGTTCAGGAATAGGAGGGATCTCGTCTTCGAAAGCTTGATATGCGATGGCTCGCTGAATAGCAGCAGTGATATTGAGTGTATCATCATCGGTAGCGCCAAACTCCTTGACAATCTGGATCATTTCCGGTTGAAGATCGGGTAGAGCAGGAATTTGGGGTGCAGACGTGCCCACAGCGTCAGACTTGTCCTGGCCTTCGGAAACACCAGACTTGAAATTCGGGTCAGGGGTGGGGGAAGACTGCACGCCGTTAGGCCCAGGGGTGCCAGATGCAGGGCTGCCAGGGACTTTGGCATAGCCAATCCGGACGGGGCCTGCCCCTGGGAAGATCTCTTTGCCATTAAGCAATGATTTGGCTTGCACGGCACTCTCCAGGCGCTCAAAGTTGACAAAACCGCAGTTCTTGTGCGTCAAAACACGGGTAGACTCAATCTTGCCATATATGCCAAAGATCGCCTCGAGCGAGGTGACAGTTGTGGAGACTGGAATACTGCCAATCCATAAGGCTCGTGTGGGCCCATCTTGGTTGCTTTCGTCAGCAGCCTCTCCGCTCGCGCGAAGACCCAGGTTTTGACCACCATTACCTCCGAGGTTCATCATCTGCACAGCTTCGGATAGCTCATCGTATTCACCGGTTTCGGCGATATGAAGATCCGCGGCACTGAAGCTGTTTTCGAGGCGAGACGGAGTGGCCAGATAGTTACGAATTGAAGATCTCTGCGGAGGAGCTTCTAACACACCAGCTGTTCGTGCTCGCGGTCGGTTTACCGAAGCATGGTTGGCGAATGCTTGCACGGCAAGATTATGTTGATGAATCTGGGCCTGCGTGGCAGCGAGTTGAGCGGCTGTCGCTGCGGCAGAAGGGGTGACGGTGCCAGAAGGAATTTGAGAATAGCGAGTGGCATACTCAAGATCCTCATCGTCTGCGTATTTCTCCTTAGCATTGACAGAATAAGACCGGAATCGGTTATTATTTTTCATCATCGCCAGTTCAGCTAGCAGTGGTGGCAACGCAGATGCCTGTTGCTGCTCTTGTTGCTGCAAGAGAACATCAACAGATGGTCTTACAAGGTTAGCTCGTGCCTGTTGGGGGGTCTCTGCGAGTCCCAAGTAGTCCAACGTCTTTACATCGGTATCCGCAAGGCCGTCTCTCGAAAATGAGGATTGGCTGGGTGATGCAGGCCCCTCCGAGGACCGGATACTCGTCAGAGTCGTCGCTCGATCACGCGCACTCGACCAGTTCGTAGAAAACAAAGAAGGCCCGAAAGGACTGGATGACGCAAGGTAATTTGTCCTCTGCGGCATTGAACCTGCTCGAAGACGCGAGAGGGTGCCAGTGTTGCTTGGTCCGGCAGTAGTTGCTGCCCTTGCCCCTGTGTCGATGCCAGAAACGCCGGGAGGACGGAAGGGACTCGTGGATGGTGTAGGCCGAGAGGTTTGAGATATGAAGGTCTGTTGAAGGTTCGCCTCATTCAAAACGCCAACAGGCGAAAAACGCGAAGGAACTGTGCCAGCCCTGGCTCGTCTGGCGGGGCCACTAATAGATCCGGCAGTGGTAGGTATCAAGTCAGGAAACCCTTCCTGGCTAGGAGACTCGGGAATATTTTCGCGCAATGGGGTCGAGTGGCCACTAGTAGGGGGTCCCCAGATACTCGGCGAAACGCCTTCTTCCGCTTGGATTTCTCGCGCACTAAGTATAGAGAAGAAGAATGATCAATTCAGAGAACAAAGTCGCAAGCATGAGATCCCGAAATTTTGCAACTTACCGTTTCGAGTATAAGCGAGCGCCAAGCTCGTGAGAAGGGGATCCAGCCCCTAGCCTTGCGCCTCCAATTGAGCCCCCTGCATTTCCAAGACCATTTGGAGGTCCAAACGCTGATTTGACAGCGGTAGATGCGGACAAGTCGCTAGGGGAACTGCGCCCCGTGGAAGTCCCGGACATCGGTTGGGTCGTCGGGATATAATTGAGGTTCATGTGACCCTCTGGTCGAGAGACGGGTAGCATTATATATTATAACCCTCTACCTTAAAAAGGCGAACTGCTTTTTCCCAAGATGCAAAGCCGATAATATGCGTAAGCAAAAAATGTACCCGGTTGAGTATGACAGAAAGTGATGTTCAGTTGAAGATCCGAGCCGAAGAAACCATGGGGCACGACGTAAACTTTCGAACACTCGTACAGATACTGACTAGAAGGCCGTCTTTGGTCTTGCTGAAGTAACGAGATCGACAATTGACCGGCAGAGTGAAAAGGTTAAGTCGAGTGGAACACGTCCGGAGAATGTTGCCCGTAGCGGGGTTAGATCTGGGATGGTTTTGTCGCAGGAGAGATTCGCAAGTTTTGCACAGCTGCCGAGGGTTCGGAGGACGAGACAATATACGCGATGGATATCAATATGGCTAAACGAAGCCGTCTATAAAATGCGTCGACGATAGCAGCGGCTAACTGACGGGTGACTTGGAAGGCCAAGCTGCCACGGTTTGCTGATATATTAAATTTGTCGAATTTAATATCTATCACTGCGTCGCTCTAGAGAACGCCCTGGAAGGACTGTGAGGAAACAAAAATGTCGCTCAAGTTATTGCTGCTGAGTGAGTGGGATAAAGAAGAAGTGATGATTGAAACGAATCCGAAAGGGACGAGGTGGCTGGAAACCAGGTGCCCGGCTCCGCAGAGGCAACACCAAAATAAAGAGAGGATGAAGAGCAGAGAAATGACAAGCGACAAGCGGTCACTAAATAAATCCTTAAGAGGGAAAAGATTATTTAAGAAGAGAATATAGAAATGAACTCGGGAGAAAAAGAGGAATTAGATGGAGAGAAGGGGGAGAAACAGCTAGTAGATGATAAGAGGATTAATGGATTTGGCCAGGTTAGTGTATGGACTCGTTGAGTGAGAGGACTGAGGAAGCGAAAGAACCTGGTTCGAGAGACCGAAAAGGGAAGTTTGATTGGTTTGGTTCCGCTTGGTTCCTAAGGTACCAACCAAGTTTGCCGGATGCCGGAAATGTCATGTTGATTGGAATTCCTGGTGACACTTGATAGATATTGCTTTGTTTTAGCACGATTCTACTACCATTGCGACTATTTTATGATTGCTTCGACTTTCGATAGGTATATTCAGATGAGGGACTGCGGCTTTCTCTTTATTTAAACGCCGACTCGAAAGCAGTCCGTTGATCTGACTTGGATCAAGAGAACTGAACTTGAGATCCTCGATGGGTTGCTGACCCACTAGGTACGGAGTATGTGAGGAAATCGCGCAAACATCCGGCAATCCGCTTTGTATTGTTTTCTCGCGCTCGACTACGGAGTACTATGGCTCGATTCTGTCCTCTTCTAGAAGTGCTCAGTATCGAGCTACCTACGTCCAGGTAGATTTGCTGTTCACATCGTACTATCGAAGTCCCTGTTAATTGAAATCCGTCGGGTTGTGTCATGCGTAACAATTTGTCTTATAGTGAACGCTCCTTTCATAATGGGATTATTGTCCACTTGCATTTCCTCATCATAACCATGGGTGTCTGGTGTACTCGGGTACTCTTCAAGGCACTAACAGTACTCCGTATGCCCATAAACCAGCCAAACTGGAGGGAGCAGCATCTGAAACGGCAACCCAAAGTGGCTGTTTTCTGAAACGACCTAGCCCCCCGCATTCCAGCCATCATGCGTGATGCATTTCACGCTGTCATCCAGTTGGCTGACAGCCACATAGTTCAACTCTGTGAGGGACCAAGGCCATAAAAAGTACAGGTCCTTGACCAATCATTACACCGTACTTCATGAAGAATTATGCCTCAGCGGTTGGCAAGAAGTTTGTTAATCTGCCGAGACAAAAGGAGTAGAGTGTGACCCTTGATGCAATTCCTTACTGCATAGTCGGATATATCTTGGTCTCATTAATATTTGGAGCTCTCTGGACCTCCAACTACACAGCCTGCTTATAACTGTTCTTAAGCTGGGAATTTTTCTCAGTTCATCTTTATTGTTGGCCTCCTAAAAACGGCAAGGAATCTGCAATCTTGCGTTTACTAGTTCTTTATTTGTCCATGAAACTGCTGCCCCCTATACTATAATTCATTCACATCAGTGTGCAATAGCTTCTCAGTTTTAGAGCACCTCTAACCGAATAGTCTTATTTGTGAGGAATTCCTGCCATATTCTGCCCCTCTGTTGTTTCTTCCCCATAAGATTCAGCACCGTACTTCCTCAGAAACAAAGTTAATCCTCATGGGAAGTCTTGAATTCTTCTACACATTCGAATGTGCCTACTGTGCCCATTTGCAGTAGCATATCTACTTCGTAAATACCCCCTCTCCTCCAACCTCATCTTCTCAACCACTTGAAAGCTATTATTTGCCATACTTCACTCCTTCCTTTACAGTAGAGCGGTGGATAGGAAACTGCCTGTGAGCAACCCCTGGGTGCAGCTGACCGACAAACTCGTCCACATCCCGCACCTCCATCCAGGTATCCTCATTGAGTCTGCAGCCGCTCAGTGATCCCAGACATTTCAAGTCGGATTAAATGGGATTATCTGCGCGTCCTGAGAAGGGACGCAGGAGGGGAGCGGCTTTCGCGAAAAAGCGCTGTGGCTCAAAGCTTGATAGATAAGGGACAGGAACCAGGTGCTTGAGGTGGGTGGCTAGAGAGGGATTCCAGTACCGAGTACTCCGTAGTGTTGTATATTTGAGGGCATCTGTATGTGCCGTACGGCCTGAGGCAGATAGCCGCCACCAACGGCGCGCACCGCCTTGGATGAACTTTCTTTACCGCCTGGATAGCTTCGGTCATTGACTGATACGAGCTTCATTCCATCTCATCTACTCGGTACACTACAATTTTATTGCGCAGGTATTTTCGCTTGCAAATCATCATTTATTAATGACTGTGAATGCAATAGAGCGAATGTCTTCTACGGGAACGTGATACTTCACATCGACGCAGCCACGTCCTCAAAATCGACGATTCATCCCTCCCTTCTGGCACAGTCACCCCCCAGATCCACAAGATGACAGACGACAAGGAAACACCTGCAGAAGAAGAGGTGGTGGAATCCCTCATTCAGGGACGCGCGAGACGAAGTACAGCAGGGCGTCATCTATCCGCGCTTCTGAACGCTGAAGCAGACGACGAGCTCGCGCTACTGTTCGAGGAAGTAGACGATGACAATGAATTTTCAATTGACGCAGAGGAAGAAGCAGAAGAGGATGACATGGCTTTGGACTCATCTTCCGATGACGATGAAGATCAAGGCCCAAACGCGCGCAGCGATGATTTGGAAGGTGAGAAGGAGATCGAAAAGGAAGCCAAGGCCGACCGACAGAAACGCAGAGCACGCGAAGATCTACGCCTGAAGCTGGCCCGGAAGAAGGTCAAGATCGATCCCTCCGCCGTCTCTGCCGTCTCCGCAGTACCTGCCCCTCGACCCAAGAAGAAATCAGAACGTATCTCGTGGCTTCCCACGGTTGAAGATGGGCCTACGCGGTCGTCCTCGCGTCGTCAGACGATGCAGAACAAGCAACTTACACATGCGCGACTCAAGGATAGTGAGGAGAAACGCATACGGCTCATTGCGACTATGGAGGAAGCTGCTAAGAGGAAAGCGCATCTGAAGCCGAAGGAGATGACGCAGGCGGACCGTCTAGCGGAAGCTGAACGGGTGGAGAGGTTGAATAGCAAGAGTCTGAGTCGGTGGGAGGAGATGGAGAAAAGGAAGGCCGAGGAGAGACGGGCAAAGATTGAGGCGCTGCAGAACCGTCGTCTGGAGGGACCCGTCATATCTTACTGGAGCGGCATCGCTACATGGGTCAATGGCCGTTTGACGCGTGTGGGCAAGGTTGACATTACACCCAAACCAGAGAAGGAGGAGACTACGCGCAAGAAGAGCAAGAAGACGGAGAAGGAAGAGAAGAGTACTGCAGAGAAGCCTGCTCAAAATGCTCTTGCAGGGCCTGCTACTTCGCAGACCGCTTCTCTAGGATCTTCTACACCTCAAGAAACACCTGCTCAAGAAGATTCTGCGAAGGCCCCTCAGAAAACAGAGGAGACAAAGTCCGTTGCTCAGGAGCAAGACACAGACAAAGCCACTACGGCATCTGAGCCTACACAGGCTACCTCCGCCCCAGAAAATTCAACAATCCCAGAGGGCTCTGCAGCTTCAGCAGAATCTTCAAATCCCGCCCCACCAGTTGAATCAACGACAATACCCAGTGAGGCAAGCACAGAGAAGGTTCCTGATTCAGAGCTGCCAAAAATAAAAGCGGACTCGTCTAAAGAACCAGTTAAGGTCGAAAGTAAAACTACTGGTGAGGCCCAACAGGAAAACGAGACGGCTGCAGCCGGCTCAAAATCGCCGGGTGAAGAACCGAAGGATCCGACACAGACTGCAGCGCAAGTATCGGAAGAGAGACCCACGCCGAATGCCGACCAGTCGAAGCCGGAAGCGCCGCTGTCCGGAGTCCATCCGGATGGTGCTTCTAGAACAACGGATGCTGAAGCACCCACGAACGAGAAACCCTCGTCTGAATCTAAAGTGGCTCCTCCTGCTACTTCTCCGCCAGCTACCCAAATTCCTATCGCCGAGCCTACGCAGATAGGCCAGCAAGAGGAACCAAAAGTGTCGGCATCGACCGAGCAGAAGCAAGTAGCGCCGGAAATACATGCGGATCAGCCTGACTTCTCAAGTGACGGCGCACCACAACCCCAAATCCCTGCTCCACCTCCGGTGGTCGAGCAAACGGGACGATGTCTGACGATTCTCGAGAACTTTGATGAGGAGACTGCACAGAGCCGCGAGTTTAGTATTTATTTCAATTCCAAAAAGCCTCCTCGGCTGACCAGTACGTGCACTTTTTTCAGAGCCACTCCGTCTAGATGACCAAACTGACTTATTCTCCAGAAATCTCCTCATCACTCTGTGTTATCACATCTCTTCCTTCACGGTACCGGGACCCTGAGACGTCCCTCCCGTTTGCCAATGCATATGCGTATCGAGAAATCCGACGGACTGTTGCCCAAAAATCTGCCTGGAGCCCCATGCTAGGCTGCTATGTTGGTCCTGTCGGTGTTGCGGCGCGTGGAGTGCCAGCGCGATTCCTCAATCCTGACGCCCCAAGTGAGACACAACAGAGCGAGAAGAAAGATGGCAAAGAAAACGAGGAAGAACCTGCATCTGCTGCGTCTGGGAGACCAGAGGGTGAGATGAAGACCTCCGGAGGTGTTTCCAATCCGCCTGCGCCAGCTGCTCCTGGTACACCAACACCTGTGTCAGCGGGAGGCGTGGATCCAATGGACATTGATAAGCCATGATAAGGCACCCCACACCACTAGGGCCGTGCCCATTTGACTGGGATGTGCCCTTTTTTCTGTATGATAGGTCGTGTAGATAGATACCCAGATGAGTTTACTAAACCGCTGATGCTTCAGAGGGTAGACTTTGCTGTCCATATCTGCATACAGGATGCATTCGTTGGCCTGTTGTACATCCTCTACAGATTTCGAAGCCGATGCACCAGTTCAACCCCAGTAAGCTCCCACCAGCGACAGAATTACACCATTCCACCCTTACATGAGATACTCAAGATGGATTACCTCACCCATGCGTGAAGTTAACTCAAGTCCATCACCCCTTGCATCACAATGGAATATCACATCACATCACATCATTATGCCATTTATATCCTCACCAGGAAAAAGAATGACACCATTCCCTAATCCCCCTGTGAACTAGACAGTCCATGGTAGTGGCAAACCTTTCTTTGTCCCGTCCATGGGACCCGAGCCCTATCCCGTTCGGCAACTGCGTAAGGATTGATGGAGATAGGTTGACTGGGTAGAAAACGCACGTGAAAAGAGGAAAATAGCATCTAGAGCGAGGTTTTCCCCTGGGGTTGCACTTTGGACAAGAGATTGTGCCATCTTAGGTCATGGGTACGGCTTTTCTAGATGGGCCGGACCTCCTTGGTTTCTGTGTGCTGCGTGCATGTCTGGAATGGTTATAATGATGAGCAATATACTGGGAGGGAGCACCTTGATGTCGATTTCTTCTTGCAAGGGAAGCAATGTCTAGAATAGGAAAGTTGATTCGTTGTCTATCGTACCTTACTCTGCAGCTGTGGAGGTCATGGGCACATAATTGCAGTATTACTTAATTCCTTCCATTTCACCTTGGTGGTCGCGTCATTCGCTCGTCGCATCCTCTACGGATGTAGAAGTAGCTGTGTCTTGTGCTTGAAGTTCCTAAGGACCCGGGTAGAAGAACCGCGCAGGGAGAGTTGCACAACGTCCACCGCACAGTCTCACCAGAAGGATACTCGGATTATGTACTCCGTACTCAGTAGGACATCGTGTCGTGGATTCGACGTTACTTGGGATCTGGACTGAGAACCAGAAATCAATAATGGGGCTGTGACCATTGCTCATCGTACAGCAGTGCATGCTTGCAACAAGGACGCACGACGCAGGAGGCCTTCGACCTTGGTAGTGAGGTTGTCGGTCGTATGCATGAGTGATTTATCTGTAGTACTGGACTTGCCGACCTTGGGAGTATTTTTGTCTCGTCTTCTAACTTAGTAGATTGACGAGTAGTGCCTTGAAACGGGTCTACCTTGCTTACCTAGTCAACCATATATTTTCCCGTAATGGCGTGGATGTCAATCACTGGAGCTTGGAGCTTGGAACCTGCAGTAGGTCACCAGGTGAATGAGTTGTTATAGGAAACCAGCAAGACGAGTCATAGACCCATGGAGAACTATTGAGTAAATGAAAAATTTGTCGACTATGGGGTAATGGATGACGAAAGAAATGGTTCTGTTTTCTAAGATTGGTATCACGTTTGTCTGTGTGTCCCACCGAATACTTCAGGCCTCTGCCCCTACGTACGGGTTTCTGTTGTTTGATATCAGAGATTATTGATTGTCGATCTCGTCCAAACCTAAGCCTATTCCGTTATCCATGTAGTAGTGCAAGGCTGAGCGACTCCGTACTTATAGTGACCTCTTTGTATTTCTCTTTCAATTGACCAATAGCACAGAATTCACCTCTCACCTCTCACCAGGGTGTCTGGTAATTCTACTAAGATCACTCATAAATTTTGAATCATACAAGCTGTCTCGGGGCCGAAGTGGCGACCATCAGCTCAGACATCGGCCACACCTCCATTGATTGATGCCATATGGCATGATTGATTGATTGGATATCACAACTGCCGATCGATCACAATGGTCTACAGTAGAAATCAGGATATGGACCATCTTTATGCACGTACGTAAAATATCCGCTTTTCGCTACCAGGGCTACGACGTGCTCTTAATCAATGGATACAATCTCTTCCGGAGGGAGTTGTCTAGACCCCTCGACCGCTTCGTGTGGGGAGTGGGATTCTGCCCTTTGCAGTCAACCGTCAACAATCGTGTCGCCGAATATGGATGCCCGATACACTACCAGAGTGTCTGTGCCAGTGAGTATGCCAGGGATGGGCTGATCTGGCGTTGACCTGGCAGTCCCATGAACTCCCACATCATCTGCGTGAGGGGCATGATTGGATTGGATTCTTATCTTGATTCCCAGATCCCGATAATCGTGGCTTTGTCGGTTAACAGAAAATTGGAAGGGGAGAAAAGGCAAATAGTGTCAAGGTTCGTAGCTTTATCTGGTGATGTAGACTAGATTATCCGGACGAGGATAGATTGAAGAATGGTCAACCGTTTTCGTCTTATCTTGACCCCCTCCGTAAGTCAGAGATGATTCTTGGTCGGCGCCGCGGGGTATTGGAAATCTGATGAATATAAGAGCATTGAGAGCTCTCACTGACCTGTGTCTCATAGAATCGACTACGGGTTCAGCCCCTCCAAAATTAGCAACTAGAGCCAAAGAACGAGACACTGCGGATCTTGCAGCATTTGCACATCATATCTGCCCGCCAAACCTACTCAATTCCGCACTCGACGGAGACGACTAGATCATCATCTTCTCCAGTGAGGTAAGCGATATGATTATTATAATATTATGATATTTATTAATATTACTACCTCGTTACTACCCTACTTGCTTGAAATGTTCATTATGCACTCATGGATTGCGCGTTCCAATTGAAACCTCAGGCACCAAGCATCCGTTCTAGACCTCCTTTTGATGATGATGGCGTGACTCACCTTCTGTCTGTTGACAAAGGACAAGACATCAGCCATCGATTCCATCATCAATTGTTATTATTATTGGATGCTAAGGAAAATACGGAGTACTGAAGACGGATTGTGTGGAAATCTCTTCTGGAAAGGACCAACAGGCTAACGCATTGTGTACATCATGCTTTCTCCATGTAGCGGGACTGCTGGACAGAAGTTCTAGAATTTCCCTCGGCGCTGAGACCGGCTCCTAATTATACCTTGCTCCTTTGTACTCGGATACCACCTTTTCTGGGTCTGCGGACGACCTATCTACAGGGTACTCTCAATTCATCAGCATACATAATCACTGTCGTTTCATCCATTTTGACTTCTGATCGACTTGATCTTCATATCTATTCTTATCAAAGCACTTCCACCCACTCGTCCATAATTATCGTCGACCCTTGCATTTGCCGTGACTTACAGTATCCCTGTCTCATTCCCGGTTGCGGATCTCCGAGCGATTTTCTTTTACTCCATATCGTCAGCTGCCCGATATCCAACTATCCACCCACTATCCAGCAGATCTCGTCATTCAATTGCACGTGCTTGGTCGACCAATCCCAGCTCCCAAGCTCGAGGATCAAGGAGGAAACGAGAATTGCATCAAAAAAAAAGTCATTTAGCATCTTCACTGGTATGTATGCTTGTATCCTGTTGCCCTTTGTGACAGCCGTATCTGCATCCTGTACATCATTGTCCCCTTATCTCCCCCCATTCAGAAGCTTGTGATAACGACCAGCCCACCTGCCCACTGCCGCTTGGTGCAACTGAACTGTGACCTATCTAACCGTTTATGTGTCGCTGTAGGCACGCATTGCAATCCCAAACAAAAGCTTATCGCTGCTGTTATCTCAACCGGGCCGGGGATTTCGTGGATAGTCACGCTACACATAGCTGTCTATCGAACGGGGGCCTGTATTTCCCTCAGCATTCCTCTGACAGACATCATCTGCCTGAAAAGCGGGACAAAAAAGAAGGCGCAGAAGTAAAGGGGAAGGACATTACAAAAATTCTCCGCGCAGCTGCAGCAATAAACACAACCAGGTACGACAGTCTGAGACAATTGATCGATCCAATTGCGTATCGTCACAGATCCCTCATACTTAGTTCCCCCCTTAGGGGATAAGCTCGTGCTCCACACCTGCTCCAGTCCTCTAGTCCATTGGGAAGAGGCGTCCACTCGGCGCAAGGTGCCATTGGCAGACTATCTCTATCTGAATATATTCGGAACGAGTATATACATCCTCACCGCCATCCATGACTCAATCGAACTCCCATCTCCATCATGGACGCACTCCCTCCTCCAATGGCTCGAAAGTGAGGACCTCGCGACCAACGCTACATCGGAAAGGCACATATTCTGTGAATCATCCCATCTCGAAGCTAGGCTCTGGGCAGGTCAGGCGTCCGGAGCCCGAAAGCGACCGTCAGCCCGACATGGCGGCCAGTTTCTTGAATTTCTGGTATGTTGTTGCCCGTTCGTTATCTTCTTTTGATAGAAGAAAGATGGGAGAGCACGTCTGTACCTGAAACTCTCCCAATTGGCCCATCCGGGCCTTATCATTGCTGCCCATCTTTGCATACCTTGGACATAAGAGCTGACCAACTTGGCAGTGCCATGTGCGAGAGACAGATCACGGTGCCGGATAATTCTCTTCTCTATTGCAGCGAAAGGTGTGCATACCCCTTACCTCTTATCTCTGCCTTCGTCTGAGCAGTCATTGTGGCCCTTTTAAACCGTCATTTTTCCTCTGCTTGATGGCTCTCTGCTCACACTACATATCTGCAGCTGCCGTCGTAAAGACTCGCACAAGCCACTCTCCGCGTCCTTCCCATCGAGTGGCTCGATACCCTACTTGAGATCTCCGCCCACCTCTCCTCTCGTTTCTTCCCGAATGATTGTTGCTCCGATGACTCCCACCAAGGCCCCGCTCAAATCCACCCCGACCACCGGGATATCCACAGACGTCCATGACTCCAAGGTAGATCAGGACCCCTCTGAATGGAAGCCGGTAATACCTGCGGCTTATGGCAGTACGGGATCGCTAGCGTCGACGGAGGCCTGGCATTATCTTTCTCAATTCCACGGCAGTGAACCGTTGTTCCCGAGGCGTCGCGACGGTGCCGGTCACCGCAGCTCGGCCAGCCTATCTACGCTCATGAGCGCAACGGCCCCTGTTCCGTCTTTGACCCATACTCCATCCACCACGGCATCGTCTTTCAGCAGCACAGCGTCTGACTACATCGGTTACATTCCCGAATCGTCTCACCGTCCGTTGCCTCCTCGCCACAATCCCTACTTTTCCAATGGCGCCGGCGTCACCAAGAGTGTGGAACTTGTGGTGCCTCACGTTGAGACCCCTTCTATGCATGCCAACGCTGTGGACATGTCCGACAGTGGCTCGATCTTTCCTGCCAGTAGCTCTCTCTGGAATGAGAGTTTGGCCGGAAAAACTCCTACCGAAACAGTGACTAAGGCTCCGAGTGCTCTCGATTTGCCCATCATGCTGAAACAGGAGACTTCGTGAGTGGCCTCCGAAAGTTTGACTAGGAAGTCGCAGCCCTTGTTTTTGGTGCTGCCCAAGTGACCGCGTTTTAAGTTCTGTTGTGGTGCTTCTACCATTGCCAACGAGCAATAAGAAGACGATTAAAAGTATAGACCCGAAACTGAGTGCGATACGATATGATGGATAACGGACATGGCAACTTGATCATTTTGGCGCTTCGTTCTTTGATTGATCAGCGGAAACTGAATAGATTTTAATACCAGCTGTTAAAGGCATGGGCATGAACAGGTTAGATAGAATAAGCAATAATACGCTCTTTGAACGATCCAGATGCCCGTGCAACTGTGCATAATAGACACTGGTGTGCCTCGAGCCTGGAGTGAAAACAAGATATATATCCCATCCAACAACAAAGTAACATAAATAGGAGTTACCTGTCAGGATCGTCACAAAGCCAACCACATCTAGCCAACTGCCTAGATTACAAAAAAGTTCTGCCCAACTGGGTTAATCGATACAACCCTGGCGCGCAGAGAAGTAAAAATAGTATCTCGATTCGTAAGGTGTCAGATGTCCAGGGAGCGTCTATGAGCACCGTCTATTGCAGAACCAACACCTTAGACTCCATTAACCAGCCTGAGTATCAGTCGCAACACACTACCATCTGCACCTCCAAGCCAGTGATGAGATAGCAAGGTGGAGAGATGAGTTGTACTTTGATTATTCCGTTAACAAGAGAGATACTACCTATATTGGAACAAGAAATAAGGGCAAGCCGCTCGAAAGGCGCCGGCACCGCATCTCATGGCCTCAAGACACCACGAATCAAATACGACATTAGAGGTGGGAATGAAGCTATGTGCAGGAAGAAGAAGAAAACTGAGGATACAATAACAGCAATCTCGAAGACTGGCCAGGCCAAAGATCAAATCACTCGGCGTCACCATCACCGGCACCGTCGCGCGTGGATGCGGGTTCCGCAACCGCTTTGGACTCTGGTATTTTGAATTCGATCTCGTCTGAGATGCAGCATGTCCCGTCCTCGTACTGGATATATGGTTACAACATTTGACTTGAAGATTGAATGATGGGGGAGAGATGCACTCACTGCTCGGCCGGGACATGATGCAGCGCCGTAGATGTAGTTCTTGAAGCAGACAGAGTTGCCTGCATCGTGACCGCTGGGTCCGCCGATGAGGACTGGGTTCGGGACCGGTGCGGGAGCTGGAGCTGCGAGTGTGTGCGAGGCGAAGAGGGTGGCGGCCGCAAGGCAGATTGTGGAAAGATTGAATTGCATTGTGGTTGGTTTGGTTTAAATGAGATGCTTTATGGGTATGCAGGACAGGAATCCAGTATTTGGGAGGATGGTATATCGTTGAGCGGATGGATGGATGTGCGCGCGACTACCTCTCTCCTTATACCAGCTTGCGATGCGATGATGCAAGGGATTTGTTGAGAAGAGGATTGCTGAGCATCTCGATACGGTTATCCTGGTTCATCGCCGGAGGATATTATTGGCTGTGGTTTCCTATGGCGAGGGTTAGGAATGCTTGAATGGCTTCTGTTTTGTTTTGCTTTGGTGATGAGCACATATCTAACGCCGTACTGTCTTCCACAAGGGGAAGGGCGAGGTTGTCTTCGACTGGAATGTGAGGTCACTAGGGGTCAAGGGAGGACTTGAGCGCGTTCCAATGAAGGGGATTTCCTTCAGTGGAAAAGGTATTATCTAAGGAAGATGTTACAGTAGAGAGAAGCAATTTGAAGTATCAAGGTGGTTCATTGTCTTTGACTGAAAATGATCAACAGAACATACACTGATCTCCACCATGTACCATACTTTGTTATCGTCCAGATTGATCGATATGCTCCTATTAACAAAGTAAACAATCTGATACTGTGAAAGACACAATAGATGACGCTGCCATGTATCATGATCTGAAAAATATATCTGTGTCGGACCGCCGATGGAGGCAAGTATCTTGGTTCGCAGCGTTTGCAGAGCGGCACTACCCATGGTTGGTCCCGACCACTCAACAATCGTGGCGAATTACTTCGTGCTGGTGAGAATATCCCTCGAAAGCAGATTCGGTGACACATGATGTTTAGTCGAGATGTCGCGTAGACACGACGATTTCGTAGTGAACCACCGCCCATGACTGACTGGAGGCCCCGGAAAAAACATCCGGGCAAGCAATTGGATCATAGGCTCTCAAGTCGCAAACCCACTTGGATTTAGGGAATATCCACGGAACGCCCAGCAGCTCAGCCCCTAGGCTTATCCAATTGCAGAAAGTCAGAGCAAAAGGAGGTTCCCGGAAGAGACTGCTTAATCAAAGACAGCCTTTAGTAACATGCCTGTCCGATAAATAATGCTCTCACTCAATGAATCAGTTTCATCCAGGAAAGACGCCACACAGTAGCACATACCGTCCTCGTAGGCAGTGGCAGATCTACGACATAAGTACGTCAAGAACCAGGCGGCCTACAACACCCGAGCTACTGATGTTTTGAGTACCATGGGTCTGACTCGCGCAGAATATCGAGTGCAGAGCCATTTATTGCCTTGCCCAAGTCTCTGCGCAAGAGTTCGACCCGCCAACTCGCCTTGCAGCAGTGGCTTCGCATAAGTCGCACCTTCTGTCAGCAAAAGACTTTGTTACGAATTCCCGACGACTGCATCATTCCTGGCCAGGAATAGTAGTTCAAGCCAGGAACTGTTGATTCAGAAAGAACTGCCTGTTGGTTGAGTTTGCTGGTTCACGCAGACGACCAGGCGTCAAGTGGAGCCGCAGCATTGGCTTCAGGATCTATTTTCCGTCGTCTATTTGGGCCCGGCTGGCGCCAATCGGCGCCAGACGATGAACTCTTGTCGTCGACATTTCTCCCCTTTTCTTCTTTCGCTTCCAGCAGGCTTGTGTTGATCCCCATCGGAAGCCGCGAGAACTGGCCAGCATATATTTCTCGGATGGAAAATACTGATTTCCCGCTCCATTCCGTCACCAAACGACCTGTATTGATCATAGAGAACAATAGACCTTCCGAAGCCGTCCTGTCTCGAATCTGTTGGGGAAAACTCAAAAAGAGAGAAAATCCACCCAACGAGCTAAGTGAGACGAAGACCGAGGTGATGCCAGGATGGACTGCATGATTCCTTCCCTAAAGGCCAATCCCGGATCTAAAGAAGCAGACACGAAACGAAAGTAATTGTCGATTCCGGGAGATAGCAGTCTGTGCGTCAGTCAACTAGCCACAAATATGTCCAGTTGCCACACATTGGGACGTCATTTCAATCTCGGGTCGTACGATACCATGCTTCATCCCACCGATACCGTTCACACGAGATTCAGAATCGACTTCAACCCAGCGAGGGCATGTTTTGACCTTTCAAGACAACATCCACTCTGTAACCAAGCGACCGATCTCCCTCCTCGACTGTGGATTCTCCTATCGATGTTGTGACACCCAGTTGCGGAAGCGGAAGGCAGAAACAATCACACGCAGCAGTTGACAATTGACATTCTCGTAGCACCACCATATGCACTATTGTACTCCTCTTAAGTTTGCAACACGTATTTGGCTGTCAAATGTCGAAGCTTACCTTCAGAGTTGATCCTGCACTGTGCATGAAGGTTATCAGCTATGCATCCAGTACGCCCCTGAGGTGACTACACCGCTGGCATTTGAAGTTGGGCTTCCGAGACATGAGAGATATGGTCGTCCATGAACAGCCTATTTCCTGGTTCTCATTTATCTTGTTCATGCAGGCTGATTTGATGACCTTTGATACCGTCGAAAGACAGTGAACCATCCGGGACTCCACTCTCGTATCGATCGACTGGGACTGAAAGATGTGGCACACATCCAAGCCTTTCCGCATGGATCGGAAGAAATAGAGAAAACTGCTGAGATGAAGACGACATGGTTGGATGCTAGAGCTGGTCTCTAGTAGCCGCTATCCGCCGGCCACTGCGTGTATCTTTACAAAGTCAAAAGCTCCCGCGAAGCAACATCCACCGGAAATGTCCGGTGGTATGATTGACCTGATATGCCATTCAATGAACATGTCTCCGGCTGATCATGGTTTACGACGTCACCGAATAGTATCCTGACTGAAGCGTGGCCCACGTTGTGATGGCGACCACTTAGGCAACCCTTCAACCAGTGAGGAGAAGAGGGCAAAGAACGCGTTTAGGCTGCTGCCGCGGCCTCCCCCTTCTCTTCGTCATCCATGTTTGCGAGTATAATGAATCCAGAGAAAAGCAGTGTTGTGGTCTGAGCTGGCAGCATTTCACCGCAGCAAGGTATATTGCCCGCCTTCAGCTTGCAAGAGCCTGAACACTGATGTCGAGCGGTATTTCTGTGGACCCCAAGGGCCTAGCAGCACTCAACAGACTATCCTGGGATATGAGCCTGAGTGACGGGGCGATCAGACGGCGATATCGACGCTGCTTCGAGTAAACAGGGGTATTTTGGCACTTGCGTTCGAAGGATGTCGCTTGGCATGAGCACTGAACATTCTCGCGAGATTGTAGGTGGCAACGCTTGCACAAAAGGACTTCTCTCCCTGTCGTCACCTTCGTTAGCGGCTACCTGTTGGGGTAACTCAGTTGGTTAAGCTCTCCCAACCGAGCCCTGATGGCAGCAGGTGATGATTGTGCGCAACTGAAGACTGACTTATATCTCTGAAATAACCGAATACGACGCAGATCATGAAGAGAGCAAGCAAACCTATTTGTGAACTGCTGTCTTGCTGGCTGGCCTAGATTGATGGGTAGCGGAGACTGACCGGATCCTGAGATTGGCTGGTAGGGATTACCGAGTCGCCGTACGGCACGGACTAGTTGAAGACGGAAGTACATTCTCGCGGAGACGTTTTTCTGGTGACCAGATCCGTTGAAAGCTTCAATCGCGTCTATAATTACGCGAGATAATCACGGCTCTAGGTGGCATGATTAGGGAGAGATAGGATTGTGAAATGCGGACTTGCAAAGCGCAATGTGTTCCTGTTCCTTTCTCGACTCTTCCGATCATGGAGGAAGAAGGGAACCCATATCGAATAGGTATTCCATATCATACATTCACGCAATAGCGTATTTTTGGCTCACGGCGCGTCAAGGAACTCCCAGCCTTCAAAAGCTCTGGTAATGTTCCAGGTCTTTCCGCGCGGGTAACTTCTGGCTCCTTGCCCTCACCGCGGACACTGCCTAAGATATACTGTTTTCCTTCCTTCATCTTAAGCTCCCCCGGTGGGCGCCATTGACGCCTATTGGGTTTTTACAGTCTGTCATGCCACGGTGGAGACAGAGAGGATTAGCATTCACTCTCGATCTTTGTCAGGGATCCGATTGCGTGGGACGAACACCAATCATTCAGCCACAATTCAGCGCTTAATTCAACCTTAACCTCTCACAGACTACTCCGTGGTCCTACAAGAGAAGAGGGGGCGATCGGCTTCTCACAAATACCTAGCACTTTGTCACCTCAACAAACGTCCAGATCCTGGAAATCCTTGTAGGTCCTTGAACTTTGTCGCAAAGCTAGTCAACCTATTCCTTGTTTTGACCTCTTCACATTGAGTGGCCGCCAAACGCAGTGGTACATACAACAAAATTTGGACGTTGTTCATGACAGATAAAGAGGGTTAATAAGAGAAAGTCTCAACAGTATGGAGCGTCAAAACAACCGAAGACAAGAGAATGGAGAGCAAAGGTGGGAGGCCCAGCCTTTCTAAGCATCCAATATCCGTTCTTAAATCATAGATGTTATACCTCCTTGAGCCACACTTGAAGTGGTTGCTAAATGTTAACCGATGTTAGGCAAGATCCCAACGCTCAACCTAGCCAGCAGCTCGAGCTCGAAGCCGCCTTTCCACAATCTCAGCCCCAGAACGGACGCATCGAGGACACGGAATATTATACAAACTTTCTTGAGCAGCTTCTGGGGTTGGTTCGTCATGGCGACCAGGAAAGCGTTTCTCGCATGATATCCGTCATCCGTTCTGGGGCCTCCCAGGAAGAAATCCTCAAAACATTATCCGAAATTTCGACCAACATCCGTAACGGTCAAGAGGGAAACAGGGGTAACAGATGATAGACTGAGCGATGGGGAAGGGGCCTGAACTCAGGTGGCGTGCTCTTGTCTACTTTGGGCAGCTTTCCCTGTGTTTATCTTTACTGTTCTCGCTCTCGCTCTCCGTGAAATCGAACCGACTGTGGTCACTGTCCACAAACCCCCATAGTGAAGGTGTTCGAATTTAAAGACATTTCCGTCGAAGAACTCCATGTGCGCTGAACCTGGGAGAAACGGTATTTATCAGTATTTGGGACTCCTGCTCTTGTGTCAACTGATACACACCCTGGTGCAGCAAATGGCTGTCCTTTCACTCGATACCTGTTGATCTTCTCTGCTATTCTGCAACGGCTGCCGAATGTGGTTCCCGAAAGTTTCATTCCAGGCATTTGTTTCCCTAATCCTGAACGCTGGAGATCACAATGCTAATCATGCAAGCCCCTCTGATTTGGACACATTGATCACTCGTATGGTTGGGATATGAGATTTGGGTTTTGAGGATTGGGGTGAATTGCTAGTTACCATCGATGACTAGCGAAACCAGAGGTACATTACTTTCCAACAATGCCTTAGACGACGCGAGTGTGGAGTCTTCCATAAACGTGGCCTCAGCTCCGCTTGATTTATTTCAAACACCTGGGCTGTGCCTTGTCTTGCCTGTCTATTTTGAGGCTATATATACACAGTTCATGTATCTGGTGCTGTAGAGGGTGCCAATCAATGAACTGAAACGAAGTCAGAAATATCGTGCCTTTCCGCTATGATGTTTGTTGCATAAGTGCCGTTGCGAGGGAACTTCTCGGCGTTGTTCGGAAGACAGTTGATCTGTCCGTATCGAGGAGGAGCTCATAAACGTTCTAAATGGTCTAGTGGATCGTGCAGGACCAGTGAACTCGTTTGCACATGTTATTACTAAACAGCACCTGAGGCCGAAGCGCAAGGGAAGGGTCTACGGACAACACAAGGATAGAAGATGAGACTGATATCGAATGAGATTCGTAAAGATTCTAATATGTCTAAAGTCGTATACCATATCAAGGTGTGCAACGACCGGTGAAACGGGGATACAGACAACAGTCTCGGACTGTGTAGCGGGCACACAACCAAGCGAGGAACCGTTCGAGACCGAGGCCGTATCCACCATGAGGGGATGTGCCGTACCTAGAGCAATGATTAGACGTAAATTCGGAGGTAGCATGGCAGGCAAACTTACTTTCTCTGATCGGTGTACCAGTAGTACGGGGTGGGATCCATTCCCTCGTGCTTGTAGGCGGCCATCAGTTCGTCCCAGTCGTCCATTCTCATACTGCCGCCGACAATCTCGCCGACACCAGGCATGAGGACGTCGACACTCTCGGTGACGCGGCGATCTTCAGGATCCTTCTTCATGTAGAAGGCCTTGATCTCGGCGGGGAAATGGGTCAGGAAGATGGGCTGGTTGATGATGTCGGTCATCTTGCGCTCGGCAGCTTCGGCGATATCGTCACCGAACTGGTGGGGCTTGCCCTCCTCATTGGGGATGTCATGTTCCACCAACCACTGAATAGCGTCGGCGTACTTCATGCGACGGAAGGGGCGACTGGGGGGTTTGAAGTCGGGGTTGAGCTGCTTGATGAGGGCAGCGGTGGCGGGGTTGGCGAGGGTCAGCTCAATGACCCGGCAGATGACCTCTTCGAGGTGGTCGAGCAGGTCGGTGAAGGTGATGAAGTCGAGCTCTGCCTCGATGTGGGTGTACTCGGACAGATGACGACGGGTGAGGGACTTTTCGGCGCGGAAGGAAGGGCAGACACAGAAAACGTCACCCAGAGAGGGCAGGCAGGTTTCCAGGTAGAGCTGGGAGGATTGGGTGAGGTATGCGTCTTCGCCGTAGTAGTCGAATTTGAACAGGGTGCTACCACCCTCGACTTGCGTCTGCACCATGGCAGGCGGGGTCACTTCCAGCATGCGCTTCTCCTCAAATACCTGACGGAAAGCCTTGAGGCAGGCGGCACGCACCTTCATCACGGCCGAGGAGATCTCTCCACGGAGGACGAGGTGACGGTTGTCGTAGAGGGTCTGGGGGTCGGCGTCCTTGGCCACACGGGTGGTGATGGCCTCCTTGTCACCGGCAGCGCGACCAATGACGGTGAAGAAATCCGCATGCAGTTCCCGGTCGTTGGGCGCATGCTGCTTGGGAGGCACCGCGCGCATCTCTCCATGGATGGCCATGGAGGTTTCGAGAGTGAGAGTCATGGCGTCGTAGGTCTTGGTCAGGTTTCCGGTCAGAACACACTGCAAGTAGCCGTAGCCGTCACTAAGAGTCAGAAAAATCACATCCTTCTGGACGCGCAGGCGATGGACTCGTCCCAACACACGGACACGAGTACCCGCAGTTTGTGTTTCGGGGGATCCAAGCTTGACGATGGCTGGGTCGGTGACATCCAAGCGAATTCGAACAGGCTTGGGCAAAGAGGGATCTTCCGTGATGACAACTTTCTTGGCCTCCTCCAGGACCTTCTGACGCTTTTCAGCTTCCTGCTTCTCGCGAATGGCCAATTCCTGCTCCTTGGCTGCCTTCTTCTTCCGCTGCTCGACAATGCTGAGCGCCTTCTTTGTGGCCGACTTGGTCGGTGGCTTCCACTCCAACTTGGCGGCTGGGTCGACGTCCTCTCCTGTGGCGTCCGTTTGAGATTTGCGCATCAAGTATTGATTGCCCTCGGCGGGGGGGTGTTGGAGGTATGCATGGACAAGAGTCTTGTAGGGGGCCGATTCAGAACCGGTCGCGGTCGAATCGTCCCGGCCGACGTCCTCGTCGATGTAAATTGTGGCCATATTGCAATCTGATTGTTCTTGTCCAGTTAAATTAGAAAGTGATGCTAGAGAGAAAAAGTCCTCGGTTGTTTGGGTTGTTCGTGGGATCATGCCAGCTCAATCACCATCCTCCTTCGGGTGAGTCATGAAATGCAACCGTAGGGAGAGAAGATAAGGGATCTATTTAGTGCACCACGAGGTATGGTCCGGAAACAAATTGGAATGTACTCACAAGTTATATATTTATCAGATTGGGCGAACGAGATAGTCTATGCCACACACACCGAGTCCCTCCAGAGAGAAGAGCAAAGAAAACCGCACAATGTCTGGGGATTTCTCTACCGCGGGACTTTTTGGAGGGGTAATTTTTGTTGCGATGATAGCGGACACCTCCATGTGAGAGCCTCAGGCACCAACTCATCCCTATTTGGGCAAATTGATCTGCTTACTTAAGGTGCCTTACAGGTAGAAAGTTAACTACGACTTGGACGACGGTTGGCTTGATAATGCCTTCAACCCAATTTCTATATGTACTATGGTAGGCTAGATTTGCATGACTTTCTAAGAGAGCATATGTCCAATGGCTACTTCACTAGCGACTATGGCACCAGGAAAGATTGTCTCGCATCTCTACTAATCTCTCCCCTTCAACCTAAATTCCGTTCTCACTGGTCTGGACTCTGTATCTGCCACCATAACGCGTCCGGCATCAATCTAACCATAAATAATAGATTGATTCTAGCGTTTGGTCCGTGTTGTGAACTTGTGATGCTCGATTTGCTAGATAGTCCGTTTCACATTCAGTTCCCTTTTTTTCCTGCCAAGCCTCAGTGAGCGGAATCCTCTCCTTGCAGCTAATCCCAACTAAGTAATTCCTGATCCTGCAGTGTCCCGGATCAATAGGTGGTCCGGACCGTACCTGATAGACTTCTCTCTCCTTGCAAGATCCAGGAACAGTTCCACAATAATATGGCAAGTTAAGATGATCTTGTCCACTGTAAGAGACACGTCTCAACATGCATCTCTCCCGTGACATCTTAACTGATATAATTCTATCGTCGTTTTGTGTGTCAATAGCTTATGGAGTAACCATACTGACCATATGTATCTCCCGTCTTTTTCGCCCCAAGTCAGGGACAACAAAAGCAAATATGCTAGACCTGTGGTCCCTTTATGGTTAGCTGCTGAACTCCCAATTACTGAGTAAATTAATTGTCTTGCGTAATGCGCCAATCATTGGATTTCTCATGGCCTGGGAGTTGGGAATGTACTGTGTATGTGCGACTGACAGAGGCTTAAAAGGCTGTCATCTTCCCCATTCAGTTCTGTTCCTTTATTAAGCCTCATATCCGTGGATGATGGTGCCGATGCGCCATGGACTAACCTGCCCTACCATGTTTACTCCACTAATTCCCCTATTCTTAGTATGGATATCCCCTTTTCTAGTTGTCTGTTTTTCCCTCCCTCACGACTCAAGACATCTTGATTCGAAGTACATAGTTGTTGCTGCTACTCTGTAGATTCAACCCCATCAGATCTAAGATTGCTTTGAGAGGCTGTGACCGGTAAATTTGGGCGGCTTAAAAGGAAATCCACAGAAAACTACTACTAGTTGTAGATATGCGACAGTTGGTTCAATATTGGCTGGATGGATCACCAGCGAGTAATCATTGGAGGACACCAGTCACTTTTGCTCTTATTCCTCCCCATCATCACCATCACCACCACCGTCATCTTCAGTCCCCTTTTTACCCTCTCTTCTGGTATTACTGCTCGACTCTCTTTCTGGTCATTCATTACTATATTCTAATCACGTATGATCTGTCTCTTTTCTGCCACGGACACTGATTGACTTCTTCAATTGCATCTCCAAGCGTTCAAACATCCTCATACCCACTTTGTTTTTAGTCTCCTACAAAAGATGGACTAATTATTTCCTTTGAATGCTACCTTAAAACAGTCTAGTGAACTACCTTACTCCATACTCCAGACTACTAGTCCTACTAATAGCTTTAGACCAACTAACTACAGGAGCAGGAGACTTACCCTCACTCTCCTTTTCTCTCCGCCCTCACTAGAGTCACTCCTCCGTCCTCGCTTTGTTTTTTTCCCTCATCCCCTATCTACTATCTAAAGTAGATACTTACTCCTTTTTCTTTTTATTTTTTTTTTATTTTTATTTTTTCTTCGACTGCTTTTGCTCCATACAGACCAGGAGTATCTGCTTCATCAGTTACTTTTCTTCTTTCTCTTATCCATTTCTCACTATTCTCTTCGTGTACTAAGCTAATTTCTCTTGATATCCCATTCCCCCTTCTTGGCTTTTTGTTATTGCGGCATTCATTCTCTGCTGCCAATCCATGCACATTCCAATTGACCATTGAAATCCCTTCTCAACACGTCTCCTTTGGAGATCCTTAGTCTTTCTCCCTTCCTTAGTTGGATGCTTTTGTCTTTTGCTTCTGGATACCGATTACTTGATTTCTTCTCTTCGTTGAATCATATTCGCTTTTCAACCTTTCTTTCGTTCTTCCCCTGCTCAATTTCCACAATTCTCATTGCCCCCTTTTCTTCTCAACGGGGCTGATCTTCAGACCGGTGGCTTTCTACGGTCTCTGATCAATAATATCGCGTGGTACTAATCCTCTTTTGCCCTGGTCTGGTGATATTGGTCGCTTCAAGCAAATCGAACCCCTCCTACCTCTTCCTGTTTTAGGGGCAGTCACCCGTATCTATATCGTTTCTCCTCGCCATGCAAACCACCGATGCCGCGAGTATCTCGAACCGTTTAATGCATTCCAAATTCTCTTCCCTGAACGCGGACAACACGGGGTTCTCCCACGGCGCGTACAATTCTAATCTTCCCGTCCAGGGTTTCGCGGATCGGAACGCTCGTCGTCCCAACATCCCTCACATCAATACCTCTAACCCGGCCTCGACCCTCTCGGACGGCATGGCAAACTCCGGCACGGCATTTGACATGAACTTCACGCCTCTCCTCCCTTCTCAGCTTCTGCTGGGCAGTCCATTCCAGCCTGGAACTCCCTCAGCCTTCGCTTCGCCGCAGTTTGCTAATTTCGGTGGCTTCTCCCAGGCCAATGCCTCCGCACATGCACAAAATCATCAAACCCAGTTGGGAAGCCCAACCCAGGCCGCACCGAACGCCGGTTTGTATTCAGGGATGATGGCAACCGACGGCTTGGCGAACTCTCACTTGTTGAACGGCCCACAGTCTCCAATTGGTGGTCTGGGAGGCCTTGGTAATGCAGCATTTGGCAGTCCCGCAGCGGCAGTAACCCCTGGTCTCCTCTCGGGCACGAGCCGGACCGTGTACCTGGGCAACATTCCCGCCGAAACCTCCGCGGAGGAGATTCTTAATCATGTACGTAGTGGACAGATTGAGTCGGTTCGCTTGCTTCCAGATAAGAACTGTGCCTTTATCTCCTTCCTGGACAGCAACTCGGCGACCCACTTCCATTCGGATGCTATCCTGAAGAAGCTGGCCATCAAGGGCAATGACATCAAGGTGGGATGGGGCAAGCCGTCCCAGGTTCCAACCTCGGTTGCGCTGGCGGTTCAGCAATCCGGTGCCTCGCGCAATGTATATCTGGGCAACCTTCCCGAAGAGTTGACGGAAGATGAGCTGCGCGAGGATCTCGGTAAATTCGGGCCGATTGACACCGTCAAGATCGTGAGGGAAAAGGCGATTGGGTTTGTGCACTTTTTGTCGATCAGCAATGCAATGAAGGCCGTTTCCCAGTTGCCCCAAGAAGCCAAATGGCAGGCCCCGAGACGCGTCTTCTATGGTAAGGATCGCTGCGCGTACGTGTCCAAGACCCAGCAGCAAAATGCGGCACAATTCTTGGGAATCGCTCCTGGCTACGCGCATATCTTGAACTCCGCAGACCGCGATCTGATCACCAACGCTCTCGCTCAACAGTCTGTCGCTGCCGCTGCCGTGGCCACCTCAGCTGGCGGCGTCAACAATCTGGGCAACAGGACCATTTACTTGGGCAACATCCACCCGGAAACCACCATCGAGGAGATTTGCAACGTGGTCCGGGGCGGACTGCTGCACCATATCCGATACATCCCGGACAAGCACATTTGTTTCGTGACCTTCATTGATCCAACCTCAGCCGCCTCCTTCTACGCGCTGAGCAACCTGCAGGGTCTGATGATTCACAATCGCCGCCTGAAGATTGGCTGGGGCAAGCACTCGGGCCCTCTCCCTCCTGCCATTGCACTGGCAGTGAGTGGCGGGGCTTCCCGCAATGTGTATGTCGGCAACCTCGATGAGACGTGGACAGAGGAGCGCCTCCGCCAGGACTTTTCTGAGTACGGCGAGATTGAGTTGGTGAACACGTTGCGAGAGAAGAGCTGCGCTTTTGTCAACTTTACCAACATTGCCAATGCGATCAAAGCGATTGAGGGAATGCGCAACCGCGAGGAGTATAAGCGATTCAAGATCAACTTTGGCAAGGATCGTTGCGGTAACCCCCCACGACAAACTGGCAATGGTGGACAGCATGGTCGGAATGGAGCGGGTCTCGAAGGAACCCAGTCTCCGCCCCCAGCGCTTAACAACTTTCAACCAAATCTGAGCCAATCTGGCTCCCAGTCGAGTCCCACTCGCCATGCTCTGTCACCTGCGCCCGGCTCGACTGGCTCTCAAAACGGACATCAGCAGAACCGTCACCCTCTGCAAACCGTGTCCTCGCCTTCTGGTATCTTGAATGTGGGCGCCAACAACCCGCTGACCATGTATCTGAACCAAATGTCCGCTCAGCAGCAGGCTCAGGACCAGGAGAACCGACTGAATGACCCGATGGCTCTGGCTGCCCTTCAATCGCAATCACAACCCCAGGCCCAACAACAGTCGTACTACAACGCTGCCAGCAGCAGCGAGCTCACGAACGGAAGCATCGAGGCTCCCATGCACCAACGCAAGCCCTCGAGTGGATATTTGAATGTGACCAATGGCTCCTCAGGGCCAAGCCATCACGCAACTGCCAGCACCAGCAGTTTGAGTGTGCCTCGTGCGCAGCATTCTCGCACCGTGAGCTTACCCTCGTTCTCCCAGGAGCCCTTTGGCCCTGTCTCGAGCCAGCCCGGCCATGGCCGCTCAGGTGTCGCTCACCAGCCCCAAGCAAGTTTCTCCAGCTTCTCCTCGGCCCTGGGAGGACTGAATCACGCGGGATTTGGGCTGGCTATCCAGAACGAATCGTCTCTGCCCGGATGGGCTGAAGAGGAAATCGGTGCAAAATAATTGTCTTCCTCGTATCTGAGTGACCCAGCCCGCTGTTCAGTTCTATGAGTGTCGTTTCTACCAAAACTTTTTCTTTGCATCCTCCATCGTCAGCATTGCCCTTCCTTCTCTGTATTGGTTTGATCAATTGTGTGGTTGCATGACCTTTTGGTTATTCTGTTTACATATTTTCTCTTCTCAACCATGCCATGCCCTCTTATAACATTTTAATACCTTCTTGATATCATCACTTGTATTGCTATGTGGGCAGGATCTTCTTAATATCTGTCTTCTACCTCTGTCTTTTCTATTCTGTTTCTCACCTTTTTGAGCCGTTCTCGGCCGCTGACTTTCAGTGCGCTACGAGAGAGTGGGATGAGACGTCGGCTGATACCCTGGACTGGTTCGGCGCTGGCTTGTCCTTTGACGTTTCATTCCCCCTATTTACATTCTTGGTGCCACTTCAACGATTTCAAGCTGAGCATACGGCCCACCCACGTTGCATGTTGGATACGGACAAGGGTTATATAGCTGTGGACGTCATGGTCCACGATGGCAAGGGCGACTGCAAGCCATGGGAAGATGAAAGATATGGGACAAGAATTAACAAAAATGAAATCAAATGAGCGGTTTGTCTCAGTAAAAGCTATAAGCTTAGACATGACGTCAACTTCAACCTAGTTCATTATAGATCCAACATGTTTTTAGTTGCGAGACATCAACTCAACGATTTGGTATATCACGTGATATCAACTCCGCCTGGCTCGACGCTAGTCCATATCTGGCACGATCCATGAAGCTCAACCTCGAGGGCGATCCCATCAGTCTTTGTTTTCCTTCCCTGTCATCAATCCTGTTCAATTTTTCAATTTTACATTTTTTTGCTTGCGGAAACTTCCACAGCTCCAGGATGGCCTTACCTCCAGAGCAGATCAACATCAAGCGTCGCCGCGAAGAAGAACCTGTGGACATATTGTGTAAGAAAAAGCTCCTTGACTTTGGGTCGCCCCACGGCCTTGTGCGGCGTGTCACATGTCCACAAGCTACTAAATACTCGGAGGGAGTCCTAGTCTATAATAAAACCCAGCTAACATGAAACTACAGATATTCAGTCTGAACTTCACCAGACCAAACGGCGTTTTACGGACTTTGTCTTCCAGCGGGTCCAGGTCAGTGGCAATGCTCGGGACAGCGGCTCCTCGAGTCCTGCATCCCTGGCTGCCCCATCACGCACACTGCTCACCCCTAGGTCTGTGAGTAGCTCTGCGTTTCCAGCTTCCAGAGGTGCTGCTCGCCCTTCGGGTCCAGGGACGGGCGTCGGCGCGACCGTCCCACTGGTTCGAGCTACTTCCCCTGGGGCCGAGTTTCGGGAGGAGCAGCGCCTCGCTGCTGTGCGCAAGGCAGCGGAGGAGAAGCTACACCGCGCACTGCATCCGTCGAGTAGGGTTGCGGGTGCGGATCTAGTGAGCTCTACTACTGTTGGCGGGACGCAGGAGTCTTCTGTGTCGAGCGGGAGGGAGAGTCCGGTTTCCGCGTCGCCGCGCTCTGTTCGTCGGTTCCAGATTTCCAGGTCCAGTACACCTGTGAATGTTCTGCGGAGCGCAGGTGGCGGCGTGCAGAAGCGGCGAGGGGACGGGGCGGTCGCAGTGCTGGTGGAGAAGTTACGGAGGGCTCCGCATTCGAGGCAGGCGTCGTTGGTAGCTGATGCGGCGGCGCAGGCTGCGACGGCGGAGGGGGAGGACCGTGGTGTGAATGTCCCGGAGCCGGAGCCGGAGCCGGAGCCTGTTCGGCCCAGGAAACGGCCTGTGGTCAATCAGGCGGAGAGAAAATGGAGAGAGGAGCGGAAGACTGCCATCTCCGCTGCGAAGGAACACATCACGAAGGTGCTGGAGAAGGAGGCGCATGCTCGCAAGAGTAACTGGGAGGATGAGTCGGAACGGCTGGCTCGCGAGTTTGAGCAGATTGCCTTAGAGCTGGAGGGAGGTAGAGAGACGGAACCGCCGGTGCAGCAGCCAGTAGCGCAGCCGACAGCACGTCCTACTGTCCCCAAGCCTCCGTTGAAGTACCAGCCGCGCACACCTAATAAACCTCGAGGGACGACGCCGCGGGAAACGAGCGTTGTAGAAATTCCAGACGTCCAGCCTCCAGTAGAAACCGTGGCGCAAGAGGATGACAGTGACGGCGAGTATGTCTACGATACTTACATTCGACAACCCCTGCCAGAAGGGACGCTACTTACGAACCCGCTGACCGATCTTGAAACGGCCCACGAAATATGGTTTCAACAGAATGGAATTGACACCACTCGCCAGGATATTGGAGTCATCGTCATCACACAAGAGGACGAAGAGTACTGGGAACATTTTGCAGAGGATGACGAGGACGAAGAGTGGGATAGCGAGGACGCAGATTCGAATGGTATGCTCAGTCCACCCGTCCAAACTCTCTGCATGCACAGTGCTAACCCATCTTGACGCATACAGCCGAAAACAACCCCGCAAACGACTATCCGGACGAGGACCTGTCGTGGGACGATGAAGAAGATGACCCCGCAGCCATCTACCACAAATATCGAACTCATGACGCGTCTGACGACGAGGAATTCGACTCTGCGGATTCAGCAAATGAGGGGCGGCGCGCAGGCCGGGTTGGAGTTGGATTTGGATTTGGGCTCGACTCGCACGTGGATTCTGACGAGGACAGCCTGGACGGCGACGGTCCCAATCACGATCGAATGCGACGGTGGTAACTACTCTAACAAGTGACACCCTCCCAGAATCGGGTGGCTGCATTCTGCAGCTTCCAGTTGATTTCATGATGACTTGCTTGCTTGGTGTCCGGGCACGCAATCTGTCTGGTCGAGATAAAGATCGTCCTCATCATCGTTGACCCTACGGCGAAAATAGCCCCCAAATACCAAGACCCGGTGACCTCGGGGAAAACCCAAGCCCAAAACTGTAAAGAAAACAAATCATACTATCGTATCTGCATCAGCCACAAGCATCAGCATCAGCATCCGCATCAGCATCACCGCAGCATGGAGTAGCGTCAGGCAACCAGCCAGTACACAGGCCTTCCCCCCCACTTCTCTTCAGCTAAGCACGTATCTAGCCCGTGAGCAAATGACAACCGGCATTAGCAGACGATAATCCCGAAGCTGATCAACCACCCCGAAACAACAATCTCCACGACGGCGCATCAACATCAGCACCCAACAACGTTTAACGTCCACGGCGCCAGGGGTAAGATTGAATACGAGTTAATAGAGTACGAGACGGGGATGTGGGGTTCCTGATCATGAACATGATTATCATGCCATGTCATGTCATGTCAAGCGGATTGAGAATCTGACCAAAAGTCAAACGAATTTCTACATTGTACCATTGCAGTTGTTGAAGTGCCGAGTGTAGCCCATCTCAATCCTAATCGGTGGCATGTCACATGGTTAGGTACTGATTGCCACTACCGGCTACTCCGTGGCCTACGGTGTCTGGCGCCGTACTTGGGCTTGGAATTGAGAGGTGGTTGTTCCGGGCGAGCTTGCAGAGAGCTCGCAGTTGGCACTGGTTGGTCTGCATAGGACAGAGGATAAGAACAGGGATGAATGCTCTGCATTCTACGAGAATTGTAGTCTCTCAAACGGGTGCTTATTTGGTTCCACTGTAGTTATGAACTTGTGGTGGACAGCCTTAGTAGAAGCTGACAGGACCCGTGTGGGGAAATACGTATTGTATCGTATCATACTGTTGAAACCATACGTATCGAAATGGGATGATGTATTATCGGAAAGCTCAAGCTGTCGGGACAGCGAGCTGTTAGAATGCAGTGCTAATCCAGAAAACCTCCCACCCATGAATGGCATGACCCTGCTCTTGAACATTGGAGAAACACACGGTGAAAGAGAAGAAAAAAAGGAACCATGACGGAAACCTCCACATGCAGAAAGAGAATAAACTTCAGAGGTATCTTGCTTGTGGTGCGGCCGTAAAAAAAAAAAAAAAATAGGAAAGAAACTGGAAAGGAAAAGGGACGGACGAATTGCAAAGCGAAGTTGAAACCAGAGTGCAAATGGTTATGCGGATATCCGCCGACCAAGCACTTGTTCCTTTGGTTCTCGCATCCATGGATACCACACTTGGGCCCATTCCACAACTCCAAATCGTGGAGCTCCCGAGTCAATCATGGTCGAACCCTCCCGCAGGAACTCGCCGTCCCGCATTCTTCGTTGCTCGCGCAGCGTGGGACATTTCTTCTCCTTGATGAATCTGTAGAACTTGCACTGGATTCCCTGAAACCCGCGCCGCTGGCGGTTGGGAAACTGGCGGTTGAAGTTCTCGCGCACCTCCTTCCACTCCTGGCAGAGGTCGACCCGGTGGTACCAGATGAAGTACATCTCTTCTTCTTCGTACTTGGGCCGGGGAGGCCGACGCCGTTCGGCGGCATTGCTGGAACTGCTGGAGACGGAGTCATACCGGTCCCGAGAATAAGGATCTGGTGAAGAATCAACCGATCTAGGCCGGTACGACAAAAACATTTGGTCCTGAGACGAGCCCGGGGTGTCCGGATAGGTGTGGCTCTCCCCATAACGGGAGTAATAATAGCGATTGGGACTTGGGGGGTAGTGTGGTGAGTATTGCTGGCTTGAGAAAGAATGATGTAGCCGGTTGTCCGTTGGGTCGTTGTCGGCCGATGGATTCAACAAGGAATCGATGGCCATTCGACTCTGGCGAGACGAGGACAGGTAGCTAGTTTGCGAATCCATTTCGTCTGGTGGGGAATACTTGCGTCTGAGGACTGATGATCGTCGCTGTAGGTGAGAAGAGGGGGGGGTGGTCGTCCAAAGAGAAGAATAACACTATGTGCGAAGAGACAACCGCCGATGGCACCAAGGTTGGAGGTGATTAAGATGCAGGTGATGGCACCTTTTCCCTCTTAAAATGGACGAAATAGATGAGGTGGAACGATGTGTTGGTTGTTGGGTTCAGTTATCTGAGGGACCTCAGGCAACCTGAATCACAAGGGCTGATAGAGATAGACTTTGAAGCCTCTGGTATATGTCTCTCAGCCACTAAGCAGTTTGGCGCCTTTTGTTTTAGAAAACTGCCTGGGATTTGCAAAAGTCGAACACAGCCAGGAAGGGCACAAAGAAGGATGGACGACAAGAGACGTAATATTGCGAACAATGTTTTTTCTTCTCAGAGCATCCCCAACAGCAGATGAGTCGCCTGGTTGGACTCTTAAATGGAGGTACTGGCCGCAAGTGTCGGGTTAGTCGTTCCTAACCCATGCAGCGTACCGAGTCCTTGGGACACACCGGCCTGTAAAAGACCCCGACTGCGCCCCTGTAGTGTCCGGCCGTGGAGAGGGTGGTTTCTCCGGCGGGTACGTGATGGTGCTGGATGGACGGTCCTTGTCGCAGTGATGCGTAGCGCCAGAACAGGGGGCAAAGTTCAAAATTAAACAGGTGCAGGCAGAAGTGTTGGTAATGGTGGTGGTGTGATGGTGTTGTAACGAGGGAAAAGAGACACTTGAAATAAAATTGGAACCTTGGAATGTGCCAGACACAGACACAGAGAATTGAACAATGGGTATAATATCACCGTAGCCCCCTCCTCTATGAGGTATGTATGGTATGTACGTAAGTGTGAATGTCTGAATGTCTGTCCCTTTCTTGCACTCCCCTTCATGCAAGGATATCGGGCTTGAAGATGCAGAAGGAAGAAGAAGAATTTGCCACAACCTCCACGAAACAGCAAGGTCCAGGTGTAGATAGTAGTACTTCGACAGATTAGATGTTATACAACAGGCTGGAAAGAGTGGAGATGTTCAATCCAAAGAGAGACAGGGTCACGTTGGGAGAAAGACGTGCAGGAATGATTGTTATTGTTGTCACTGGCGGATTGGGGTACTTTATGATTCTTTTTTTCCACCTCGTTTATTTTTCTTTTCCCACTCTTTCTTTTTCAGAACGGTCTCCCTTGATTTATTTTATTTTATTTCCCTTTTTTCTTCTCGATTTCACAGCGAGCACATCTACTCCTTTGATGAGGATATCCGAAGCATAGACGAGCACACTACTGTCCAGTGGAGAGCCGCAACAAAGAAGTCAACAACAAAACGAAGTTACACCCTCGGATGTGACGATGATCTGCTTCTGGTGGTAAACGGAAAGAAGCCAACCTCGAAAGGGTAGACAAAGGTGCTCTGTTTCGCGGCTGGACTGACAAGCTTAATATGGATCAGGGCCAGGATGGGGCAGCTACGTGAACCCTGGTGTTTAACACAGATGACACAATCATCCAAACGGAGGTTTTGGCCATCCGCGGGGCAAAAGCCAAAACTGTCAAGGACAACAAGGATCTGAAGGCCAGTAGAATTTGTTATGAAAAGAGATGATCGGTATGGGAATGGTTTGGTTGGGCTGTCAGCCTCGTTGATGTGCTGTTTAGCTGTCAGTAAAAAAAATTGGAAGTACGGATTCTTCATTGAATATCAATTGTGGATCCTGTCTAAAATAGCTGCTCGTGTAGAGGTCAGATAGCATCTTCCTCGACACTAAGGTCTTATTACTGCTGAATGAAAAAAGTCAACTTCAGTATGTACTCTATAGTCTGGAGTCTCGAGTCTCTTCGATCGACACTGGGGAACGGAATGTTATCAAATGAGGTGGAGTACGGAGTAAGCCAGTCTCCTTTTCCAGTCCAATTATATTCCTATGTCAGAGCGAGTGGTTGATTGGCTAGTGATGATGAAAGAAATAAAACCCATAATATGATTTTGGAGGTATTATTCTGGAGTTCACGAGCATTGAAGGTTGACTGTTTCAATGTACACAATAATGTGCTTAGGCAATTTCGACCGAATCAAGCCGTTCGAAGAAAACCAAAGATAAGAGTTAGGAAAGGATTAAAGAGACTAGGTAGCATAGACCAAAGAATTAGGAGGGTGAGGAACAAAAAAAGGACAAAAAATAAAAAATAAAAAATAAATTAAATTAAATTAAAATTAAAAATAAAAAAAGAATAGAATAAATGAAAAAGTGCGGCCAACTTGAAGACAGCCTACGGAGAGACATACCCGAATCAGCCAATGACACAGGAAGAAATTGCGGCGTAACACACGCACACACACATAGTCTGCAGCCCTGCCACTGCATGAGAAGGTTCAATTTCCCGGAGCTGATAGGTCCTCATTTCTTAGGCCAGTTGCCTTGGCATGAGTGGCTGCAATACTAACACTAACAATATCTCACTGACCACCTATGGTCACCGAAACAAACACTTTGCAGGGGTTCGATCTTCGAAGTGGGCTCTGGAACATCAGACGATGCCAAGGTCAGAAAAATAGGAACGAGATTTTATCACAAGATGTGGAGCTTAGGTGAGGATGAGGTCGGCGAAGTGTATTATTTTGCCAACAAATTAACTGAAATCCCATTCTTTCGCTTCTTTTCATCCTCCATTCGCTACTTCGTATTTACAAAGTCGAAATCTGGATACCGATCCACTGTCAACTTCCAGCTTCCGCATCTACTCCGTGGAGTGTGGGAAACATAACAGAACAGTGAGATCCACCAGGCCCCACCCTCTCTCCATATTTCAAAAGTAGATAGACTTCTAGCATCAACACAGATGGAATCTCAAGAAGATAAATTGATTCAGCTGAGTCTCGACTAGCGAATAATACCCAGATCCTAGTAAACAGCAGGCTGGCTTTGTGTCATTGACTTGTTAACGGACGTTAACAGACTATTGCCGAGTGATCGACCCTTCTTGTCAGTCCCCGCTGGCCTGAAGAATCCTACCATAATCGCCCCAATGCAATAAAAAGAATCTGAAGGAAAGGATCACTGCAGGTCCACAACAGCTGTGTAGGCCGACTCGTAGGTCAGAGGCCTGGAGTCCTCCATACCGATAGCCAAATACAAAGTACAAGGATGGGGGGGTACAGAGTGTAGGAGGGAAGAAAACCAACAGAAACGGCCGAAATGAACTGTGTTTATTGGATGCGGAAGCGTGAAGTTAACAGTCCAACCTGCAGTGGCTTTGCAGGTGAACCGTGGTACTGGGACCAATAGACCAATCAGATGCAGCCTTCTATGCCGCCTAGCTCTTTCGGTCTCAGATTACACAGACCGATTGCTGAAGGACAGGCGATAATGAGAGCTAGGTTCTTACCCGTCACAGGTAAGTACGTACCGGCCCCAGGCTTACCTACTTGGCTTCAAGTTCGGGGGTTCGTAAAAAATTGACACTTGACAGCAGCATGCGATATGAGTGGGTCTTTTAAGTTGAGGATTTACTCAGAGTAGATAATACGACGAGGGAGAAAGGGAAAAGTAAGACAATTCATACTTCCAGGATACTTCCAGGTGGCCCTGCAGGCCTTCAGTAGATCAGGCATGGTTCAAGTTTCTTTTCAGGTCACACCCATACATGCATATATACAAAACCACGCAGTCCAGATACAAATCTGCAGCAACTGCCAACTCATCTATGCAGTTATGAGACGATCTCATCAGGGAAGGAGAGCCATTGGTAAAATACATTCACCTGCTTCCCAACGTTGCGCAATCATTATCTCTATCCAGGTTTATAGCTAGGTTTTGCTGCCAGATTACATCCCGCACCCGAGATGTCACAAGGCCGCGATGTCTGCAAATTACGCTCCAGGTTTCAGATCCGTCTTGTTGGTCTCGTCCACGTCGCGGCCACAAAGAAGAATTGATAAGAATTGACTGACCGAAAAGTCATGAATAGCTGATTGAAAGACAAACAGCCCCCAAAGCTCAAGATCGCCTAACCTCGTGGTATTTGTCAAAGGAATCCCACTAGCACCATATTTTGAGCCTGTCAAAAGTCAGATTCTAGATGAAATCCAGAAATCGTCATCCTTTCAGGCTGGCAGGCGTGCCACTTGATAGATTTCATCAAGTTAGGCCCCCTGTACTCCGTACCTTAGTCTGAGGATTTCTCCGTATTATGGTTTGAGATTGATACAGATGGGCAGGATGAATGCGAATCGGTGCTCGGCGACGGGTCAATCCGGAATAATCGAAGGGGCTTCCCTTCGTCAAGTGGAAAGTTTCCTCATGTATGACAATCGACACCCCAGGATCTGGCCATAAATGGTGTCTTAGACACATAATCCTTGAATAGGCATGTAATAAATGAATCTTAACGCGAGTAATCAGTTAAACATCATTACACCGAGTTCCCCATGCTTGAGGAAAAAGCGAGTCAGACACCCGGTTAGACGTTCATGTATGTAAGATTGAAACATACAAAGTAATCACCCCAGTTATTGGATGGAGACCAATCTCAAAGAGAAAACACCAACACAAATCTCCAGCATCTCCATACCCCATTTGTCAGGCCTGCCCCTTCAAACCCGTTGAAGGATTTCAACATTACTTTTTGTTTCCGCACCGCCATTCTTGTTTCATGGTGTAGCTGAGCGCTTGATGATTGGCTTCTACTTGACGAAGACAGTCGTGGATGTGTAGCAGAAAAAGGGAGACGTCAGCTGTTTTGATGGTGCCTTTTGGCCTCCGTATGTATCTGCAGCTGACCGACTGCATGGTTTGGAGATTCCATCATGTTGGCATCATCACCCCGTTAATCATTTCTTTTCTTGTTAGCCGCAAATTAAATTCTTTTTATTCATCTAAAATTGTATCCATCTCTGGCTCAGATCTCCACACATCCTGAGCACACGTTAGTGACCTCAACGTCACAGAATGACCTGCCTTGATAGGTACATAGTACGTCCGTCACTTGTAGTGCAATCATGATGATACACATCATACTAAAGAGGCATAGATAAGCAGCATGACTCATGACCTCCTTTACTTCATGATTCTGCATTAGTAATGCCCTGATGGTAAGGTACCATTTTTCCTTAATGAGTGGCTGGCTTTTTGGAAATTGCGGCACAGTCAACTTGCATAAGCTAAGAACAAATAAACATTGCTAGTAAAAAACAGTCACATAACTCGCCACTTTAACATGCAAATCAACCAGTTGAATATCCATCCTCACTAATCACACTCAAGCGGCCAAAGACAACTCATGTCCAGCCTAGTATACCAGCCTCCCATGGTGAATATAGGCGCCTTGACCACATGATGTCTCACAGCACAGCACAGCAAACGTTTCTTTGCTCGTGAAGAAAAGAATGTCCCGAGAAGATTGTTCTCCTTTGCTCCTTGCCAAAGCTGATGGGATAGAGAAGACAGGATGACCGCATCTGCTGTCGATCATAGGCATTTTGTGATTAATCCACCACACTCACACCAAATATATCAGTTATCAAGCCAAACAAAACAAGTTTAACGGTCGATCCCGTCCCGTTTTCAAAGAACTCTCAGTCTCACAAAGTACGAACTCTACGCAGTGGCTAGATAGTCAACTAGACTGTGATTCAACCGCGACTGCAACCACGACTAGACAAAAGACATACTCCGTAGCAACGTTATCGATCCCTTGGACTAGGGGGCCCCTGTTCTCTCAAGCTTCAACCTTTCCACTAAAGGTCGTCACACGCATACCCGCAGACGTTCTCAGTCACGTGAGGGGGAAAGAAGTATTGACGTGGAATTCCGCGTGGCTTCATTACCTATTCCAGAAGGTGATTCGACTTTCGCTCAGGCTAAATGTCTTAGCAAGACCTGTCATGCTTTGGGCAGGACAATGTGTTGAGGTAAATCGTAGACAAACAGAGGTCAGGCGAGGTAGGCACTGACTGGTGTCAATGCATATTGCTATTATTTTTAAGGGCTGCATAAAATGTAATTGGTATTCCCCCCCCCCCCCCCCAAATTTAAAAACTGCTACTCGTGGAAATTAGTAGTTAGGCGCGGAGTGCTACTGTAGACAGTCTTAGACTCGGAGATAACGCAACAAGAAGCGAGATTAGAGAGTGACTTCGCCAGTTTGGACCGCTCAGTGGCTGACCAACTTCAACTAGGAGCTCAAGAGAAAGGGCATGAAGGCAGAGGTGATCCACCCTGAGGCTCAAGGCTGGAAGAACGGTGTCGGAGCTATGCTAGGGTCCGCTTCGAGGCCCAATGCTGCCAGCCTGGCACAAGACAGGTTCATTAATCCTAATGTCCCTGGTATTAGTGCCATACGCCAGCACCGCTAGTCTCTGTTCGCCTCTTGAGGAGGAAATACCTACGACGGAGTACAAAGTACATTACGGTACTTGTGTTGTCTACCAACCTAGGTACATTATTGAAGAATGTGATTGGTACAAAGGAGAGGAACTGACTGCCTAATACTGCATCTGAAGGAGAATAGAGTGATTTGGAGATTCCAGGAACACCGAGCGTAATATTAACCGGTAGCCAAGCTGTTTCCCGTTCCTAGGTGACTAGTGTCGGACTCTCTCGGAGTATCACCTGTGTATGCCGGTATCACTCAAATCTACTCCGTGAAGCTGTATGAACCTCAATGTGTAGAGGTTTACCTCTGTACTTTTTGTTTCGATATCACTATAGGAAGAAACTCGCTTCGACGCTTAGACCTGATCATCGTGGGAAAGATTTGAGTACGTGCACAATCGGATGACGATCGAATACCAGACAGCAGCAAAACAAAGATACTGCAGTCAATGGAAGCTTCAATGGCTCTGAGCGCTGGACAGATGGTCATGCCCAGCAATTGCACAAAGCCCCTTACTTAATATTGGCATCTTCTTGGATGAGCTCAAATAGCTGTACAAAGTATGCATGCTCAGTCAATATTGAAATTGCTGCTTTAACAGTCCGTCGTGGTCCAATTGATCAACGTCGACGCACCTCAGTAACGAAATACATTCGGATAGTCTTGGCTGAGATTTGAGCCTTGACTCGCACTACTAGTACTTTTCCCCTTTGTACTACCACTTCGTGCTCCGTGCTCTCTGGATCTGATTCTGGCATATCCAGGGATGGATTCCAGAAGCTAAGGCTGGGCGACGGCTTCGGCCAAGCATCACCCTGTATGCTCTGTGCGCACCAACCTGCAGGCCCCGTACCGGGATCACCCCTTTCATTCACAGTACTGGATGTTCGGATCCGACCTAGTTGCGTGAACGCAATTTATCGCACTCAGTACGTTATTTGTCAAATTAGGAGAAAAGTGCTCCGTCGAGAGCTATGATCAGGCTCCCGACACGGAACCGGCGGGAGGCCCCTTCAAAGTTCAATGGGTCCCGACTTAAGGAGATAGATACTGATGCTTATACTGATGGTTTTGATGGAGACGCCCGAAACACTGTATTGTTTATTATGGATGGATGATGGGTAGGATACATGTACCAGCTATGGAACCACTACTGAGAACTTCTCCCCGTGCCTTAGTAAGCCGTGTTTACAGCGTTTGCACCCTGTTCCGTGACAATACGTTACTAGCGAGCTGCGGGGGGCTAACTAGCAGCGACTATATACGGAGTAGTATTTGAAACACCAATTGCCTGTTGCGTAGTCCTTACTATGTGGATTTGTTCCACAAAGCATGAACCAAAGAAGTTTCGTTGTCCATGTACTCCGTACTACGGAAGCGCTTCCGCGCCATTATTGACGGATCATGGATCGTCGGCAGACTTGTCAATTGCCAGAGCCCCAGCAGAATGCACACTGCAGAATGTTAGGTAGATTGTGATTATTGAACTATGGAGCACCTAAATACGTGCTTCCAGTGGGAAGAGGAATCTTCGGAGCTAGGTTCCGACGATTGAGAAGGGAGAAGAGCATGCATGTCACATTCCTCTGCAATAATGATAGCCCCTGTCTTTCACGAGGTCATGTAAGGAGGTCAAGAAAGGCTGCAAAAGGCAACCACTTAGATGGGGTGAGAAAAAGTTAATCGCACAGATAGAGTTAGGCTCGTGCCGTCTGTCTTGAAGGATGAAGATTCCACTGATACCTTACTCCTGTCACTTTGGACCATGAATTTCCTGATATAGTGTCTGGAGTTAACTTTACAAAATGCTTGCTCGAGCCTCCCTACGTCCATTCCATGTTCAAGCTCATTCCTAACATGTTCCTGAGCAGCATCCCTCAAGCCATACTTGAAGACTCTTGTCCTACCTCCAAAAACAAATGCTTGATCTGACGGAGCTGCGATTTGCCTTTCAGGCATGTATGGGAGGGCACAGTCATTCCTCCACCTCCTGTCGAAGAAGCGGCGGAATTTCCAAGAGTTTACTTTCTCCACGGAATTGAAGACATTGTCTCTGTCGGATTGCCCTTGGATAGTTCCGGTCCTCTCCTCCCCGAGAATGGCCATGTTGTGGCGGTGGCTACCCCATGTCTCTCCCGGACAGCCTGAGTATGTGGGACAGAGATGTCTGATGAACTTGAATGCTAACGCCAAATGAGTAATAGACGCCATCCAAAGTCCAATTGGTCAAGCCTTGAGCAGCATTGGGCGTCCTTTGAACCGCCATCTTGAATTCAGCCTTGTCAAACGCGCTTAAGTTGGCCAGACCTGGAACGGAGAATGCAGTCTCGTGTCAATCTCTCTGTCCGTCAAGACTCCGCATCTAGTGCTGTTCTTTTGCGCCGAAGGTGGCAGGATACTGAACGTAGCGTGGCTTGACCAACTACTCTTCGGATCTTCTCACCAGGTTGTTGGTGAAGGAGCGAATCCTCCAGGCTGATTTGCTTTGCTCCAGCGCTTTGGCGCGTATGTCTCCATGAGTCGGCGCGATATTCGAAGGTATTTGTCAATTTCCCCGTTGATTTATGCATACTAAATTGGCTGACGAGTGGTGAAGTTCCAGCTGTCCCAACTTCCTCGGGTCTCTATCTAAACATGGCCTCCTTTGCCTTTTTCGGGTAAATGCTCTGAACTGAGGGTCGGGGGCTCGGGGTTGGTTGTTAGACCAGACTACAATTCGCCTTGTTATTATTAAAATCCAAGAGGGGGAGAAGACTGGACGAACGATCTGTGTCCTAAGTCGTTTCTGACCCCTGCACTCAACACGCGGGGCCAACTAACAGAGTCCAGAAACTACTTGGCTGGGATACTCTGCACCTATGTTTGTCGACTGCGCCGCAATTTAGAGCTTCCCTGGAGCGTTGAGGCAAGGCGTACTGACCCTACCACTGTCACAAAGCATCCCTGTCATGTCAAACAGAAGATTGTTCCAGATCTTTGCCATTGGTGAGTGATGTCGACTAAGCACACAGGAGGAAGACAAGGCTATGGCCAATCTCCACCATATAAAATTTAGCCACTTGATAGTCCTGGTGCCTGATGCTTATACATTGCGGCGTAGGCAATCTGAATCAGCACTCTGGCCTAATCAAATGGAAATTGTCTGTGCTTCGGCCTTCCGAGCTTCAATTACTATTGGGAAATAGAGACCGTTAGTGCTATTAGAGATAGCGCTCTAGTTAACTGTCTAGGTAGTGTACGCAGACAGGGCCAGAGGTCTTCCAAACATACAGATTACACCTTCCAGAATACTTACGCTCCACTGCCTTTTTCCGGTTTAGCGAAAATCCATGATAGAAGCGTAATCCGCTAGTAACTTTTGCTAACAGCCCATCCCACTCCACCTCTTCACGGACCGCCGTTTCGATCGACAGTTTTGTCAATGTGATGAGATGCGATTCTGCTGTCTTAGGGTGCGTTGGCTTGAAGATATATTTTTCGCTTCTTGGCCCGTTGCTAAAAAAGCCTGACATCAGCGACGGGAGCATCAAACACACCTGTTCTAAAATTTCGGGCTTAATCTTCTCGTCCTGCTGATCCATACTCCACTCGCACATGATGTTACTGCTTTCGTCACTTCGTGCTCATAAATACTGACCGTCCTGCCCGCTCACTCGCAACGTTTCGTCCATGAAAGCTGCTAACGCTCAACTATCACACCCTCATCCAGACTGTCGGGTCTGTAGAGTGGTATCGCCCCATGCAGGCATCAGACGGTGGCCCCCCGACTTGGTTGGACGCAATCAATTATTAATCTAATTTTGATGAGCCCGGTGCCTCTTTTGGGTTTGCGGGTCGCCTAGCCTCTGGACCTTTCATACCTGGAGCCCGCGAGCCTTGAGCCCTGAACCGTTCGCTCACAAGTCGCGCATTATGGAAATGTCGGATGCGAGTCACTTCCCACATCGAGCCATATTGCGTATGTCGGTTGTGACCTCGTGAATGGTTCAACGTGCTATGTCCTGTACACTGTTACGCTCAGGATCCTGCGTGTGGAGATCATCCCACAGAGCAATTGTTGTAATCCCTGCTGATATGCTTATATTGCTTACCGCTACTATGGCCATCTTGCTAAAGCAATGCAGTATGGTGTCGCTATCGAGTATTTGGAATTTTCCAACTGTGATCCATGAGCTTCAGGCCTGTTTCTCCACTGCCTCTGCTGCTTCGGACATGCGCTTTGTACGGAGGAGTAAACTAGTGATTCGTGTTCAGAGTCAATACTCCACCCCGATCGCCTCTTTTTTCTTTGTTGGTCTTCTGAAGCTGTTTCGTTCCACTTTCTACTGCTTTCTTCTTCATCGGCGATGTCCGCTCTAATCCACAATACAAACTTTGGCAATCCTGGCCCCCTCGGCAACTTATCCAGTTGCCCCGGTATTAAGTCACCGTGAGGCTTTTCTAGTTAGTATTAAGGGGCCACTGAGACTCAAGTCCCATATCCTTCTAAGAAGGTCCCGAGTTATCCAGTTCCACACTCGTGGGGTGTGCAACTTAATAATGGTTACGGAAGACTCGAGTTTATACTTATTGGCTATTTGCTAAAAGATTTTCCCGCCTTGTTTCATGGGCACGACGATGGGATTGATCGTCAGTTTCGACTTGAGCCCTCGTCGTGAATCGCGATATTAACTCTGGAGCCTAGAATAATGCAGTATCCTTCCTATGAGACACGGATCTACGCCGACGCAGCGATTTTCGTAACTAAGTCTGGACGTCCCACTGTTGGTCCATCCCCGACGAATTCCCCGCCTTGAGGTCGAGTAGTGGATAAGCGCTATTTGGCAAATCACCAGCTTGTGTCTTCATCCTGCTCTTCGTTTCTTGGAGCCTAAGGTAGCAATCGCATTCAGCAGACACGGAATCAGGCCGTCAGCATGTAAGGTGTCAAATCAACGCGTCTCTTGACAGACAATGAGAGTCACTGCTATGATAACCACTTAAGCCCGAATCTTTCGGAAATCATACTCCGTAAACGAAACTCGCTTGTGGCGGCTGTGTCTGCTATACGGTATCGTACGATACAGTTTCAACATCCCACGTCAAGAAAGTTTGCCCTATGTTGGAACAGGAAAGAGTTTTCAGGCTTGATGACAGAATGAAAGTTCCACCCAGCGCGTAAAGGGCGTTGAAGATGATGTTATTGAATACGTATTTCGGATGGACATGTCTTATCAAGTTGAATCGGGGGCAATCTGAATGTCAGTACGCTTGCTCTAGTTTTGAAGTATATATCCTTCGATCGCCTTCACCTTAAGAGGACTTCAAGTCTGCCGCTCTTAAGTGGTCCAGAAAGTCTCGCTCATTGTATCCAGCATGAGAGTTGCATAGTCCTGGATTAACCCCAATAGTTTGAAGCAGTAGAGGGTTTGTCAATCATCTAGCCTTCGACCGGATATGCACTTGAATCAACTCTAGCCAAGGAGCCTTAGGTCTTCTGGAATTCCAGCAGAACTCCTCGATAATACCAGACCATTGCAGCGTAGGTATCGGGATTCATCATTGCCAACAGCATTCCTTGCATTCAGGCGTCAGAAACGTATAGATTGTTCTCATACTGCACGTATCGATGCAGTGGTAATCGAGGGCGAAACAACAGAGGAACCGTTACAGAACCCAAAAGAAGTACTGACCACGTCCTGATGTGGAAATTCACTGAGAGGTTGTCATCTATCATAAGACGCTACATCAACAGTGCTCGCTTGTCGACAAAGCACTGAGTGTAGGTATTCGTCGCCACTCGAGTAAAGTCTCAATTTTGCGTCATGCTCGGACACTCATGTGTGTAAAGGTCTATTCTGCTCTGCTCATACCACGGTAAGTCAGTACTCAGATAGAATAGTCGAACAGAAAGCAAGCCGACAGATCATACTTCTACCATTGAACTTGCTGTGAATCCGCTCGACCAACTCCCGTGAAAGTCCTGCGAGTCCCATATTGCACCGGTCGTCAGAGAGACACAAAGGAAATGGATGTTCCAAAATAACTTCGTCTCCACTGTAGACCGAACGGCGTATCGTCTTGAGATCCTGCAGCTTCGAGATGATCGCGGGAAAGGAGTGTCTAGGCCGCGCAGGAGAGCCGTGACAGTCTACGTGCTAACGTGTGCATATCTGAGATGAAGTCCGTGTGGACGTTCAGTATACCAAGAAGGGAATTCAGCGGCTTCGAGGTGGCTCAAAAGTGGGCTCTGCCGTGAAGGGGTATGATGCGCGGAGGAAGGACGTTTCGTTGATATCGACGTAATACTAAGAGGAAGTGAGCAGTTAGCGGCATGGTAAGAACATCGACTGAGAGTTGAGGAGCAGCCTGCATGTATACATAATCCTCAACACCTGAGAAGGAGACTTGAGCCTGGAGCTTCTGTAATGTCTGCGCTGGAATGATTCAGAGACAGTAGTGAACAATGTCAGCTGAAAAGTATTGTAGAAATCAGGGAAGGGAGGAGCCAGCGAAGAGTATGTCCAAATGTGAAGTTGCAATGTGCTTATGGTTGTTGATATGGCACAGGCCCTTGATTATCAAGGGCCAAAGCTGCGAGGCTAGGGTAAAGTGCCAACAATGCTATGATGTGATCAGTGCACTACAGTAGAGAGACCGAGTTTCTACTAATTGTCTTGTCCTTAAAATTAGTTCACATGCACTGACTGCATGATAGCCCAAGCTATCATGGAAGCATTAAGTCGTCAAGGCATGAAGACAGTACATTTGATATCATTTTATTGAACCTTTGGCTAGACATCATAATCAATTCTGTCAATAAGGAAGCCCCAACCCATCGTATCCATCCGTATGCTTTAAGTTCTGGCTATTGATATTGTGTACACATATCCAGTCGAACTCTGCAGACTCCAAATTGAAGCACGATGCTCGAGGAACGATGTACCGGCCAAAGTCGAATTTTCACTCGGCATGGAATCCGCTAGCGAGCTCGCATCTAATACAAGCAAAGACACCATTAGTTTCGATATTAGATCATGGTAGAAGGAGACATACGGGTCTGCTGCGTGCTGGATGTTGCAATGTTCCCAATCAGCATCGCGAAGGATGGCTGCGCGGAATCTGACGGCATCATCGATACTGCAGAAACGGAAGACAACGTTGCGCGGCTAGAGGAATCTTTAACATACAAGCCCCTCTTGGGGATGACCACACCAGCTTACCTCTCCAGGGACGCAAGAGTCCACGATTTTCTCCACCTTGCGATTGTTGGCGCCGGCTAGCTTCAGAAGCTCGCCCATGTTGATGTTCATGCTGACACCAACGGCGCGGACAACACGGGTGCTGCCAATGGAGAGATTGAAAGAAAGCTGAGAGCTGATGACATCGACTTCTTTACCCATCTCCACGAAGACGGTCTTTCTCTTCTCCTTGTCAATGTCAATGCCATTGGGGTACTTGTCAAAGAAAGTCTTGCAGGCCTCGTGGTCGCAGAAAAGGATATGAGCTTGGTTGCCGGTAGGAGTGATGTGGATGCTCTCAACCATACCACCATGGATAAGTGACAGAACTTTGGCTGGAGTACTCCAAGCGGAAGGAAGTCCCTTGATAATGACGCGTCTAACTTGAGCCGCTAGTGAGATGTCATATTAGCATATACAAGTCCGCCCAAAGGAATCAGGAAAATTGATTTCATACCTGGCTTGTCACGCGTGACAGGAGTACCCCAGGACTTGAAGGTAGTAAGATTCTCACGATCCTCTTCAACGACAGCATTGTCAGAAGCTGCAACAGGAGTATCCTGCATGATGAACTCAGTCGCATCGTCGCGGAAACCGGAAGCAAATGCCTTGGAAGCTCCAGCGTCTTCCTCAATGCCAGGCATCAGAGAGACGTTATTGTTATCGGTGTTGTTTTCAAAGTCACCAAAGCCTTCAGCATTACGCGAGTGGGGGGCTTCTTCATAATCAGATCGATGTCAGTTGTGGTCTTCTGGATGTTCGAGCCGCGTGGTAGAAGTCAACTTACCAGAGGGCCACGCGTCGTTGGAAGCAGACACGGGATCAGATCCATTGGCGCCAACAGGAGACTGTCCGCCAAAGTCATTGGAACCATTAGCAAAGCCATTCAGCTGAGTAGAAGTACTCTGTTCAGCCTGAATTTTGGCCGCAGCGGCAGCCTCACGAGCCTGCTTCTCTCTAAGCGCTCGAGCAAAGGCCATGAAGCCAGCAGCATCATCCACGTCAGCGACGGGATACTTCGTTGCGAGTTCAGCCATCTTGGATGGAGTGTGTTTATTGTATGAAGAACCGCCAGACGAGTGGCAAGGTTTAAGGGGGCGGGTGTTGGAAGGAGAAGAAAGTCCACCAGAGGTACGTGAGGTTTTGTTGACGGGGACAACCTGGGAGTACTGTTTGGTGTTGAAAAAATGCAATTAGCTTCACTCTCACGATGTGTGCATGGCCTGCTTGTGCAAAGACGCCGATGTGACCAGGTGCACAGAACACAATGCCGAAACGAACACTACCCAGAACAGAGAAATGGACGAAAGGAGGACCAACCTGCTGAGAATACTTCAACTCCTTTGCTTTATCTTCCTTCTTAGGTGCATGTCTGCTTTCCTGCAGGCCCTGAGAGTCCTTTCCCATGACATTGTCGAAAGCGTTAATGATCATGTCTGAGACTTGTTTAAGATCCATGGTCTCAGGGAGTCTGAGAGCAGTATCAAAGACGTTTGCTAGCCAGGAAAACATAGAGACAGCTTAAAAGGATGAAGAGGCCTTCAGTCACTCTATGTCACTGTAAAAGTAGGAGTGGGAAGAGGTGATAGATGGTTAGATACAGAGTCATAGACGGCGGGATGGGAGGTTTATGCTTGTTATATAGTTCTCAGATACTTGCTTAGCACAATACAGTGACCTGCCACCGGAATTATCCTTCTCACTACCTGGTATCAGGGCATGACAACGGAAATATCCGTTTCCCTTCACTCAGTGATAGGCACAATAAGATCCCAGCCGCCTTCACTGACAACATAAGGAGGCCGGTGGGGAGTGTCTAAGTCTAAACCCTCAAAGACAAACAGTTAGCTTAAATATTCATTCAAGATATGACATTGTTCTTAGGGCTGAAGCTTGGACATAGTTTCAAAATTATAGCAGATATGGAACATGAGTATACAGCATGACAGGGAGGACACAAATCTGGATGATTGAGCTTCTGTGAGCTTCGGTCGATTATTTGTGTATATCGCTTTCATATTAGACAAGAAGATAAGATACCAACATGGAACCGCCAATGGTAAGACTGCCGAATTCATGTCGACGGTACAGGAATGCTTTCATAACCTTCCTGGCCCGGCTTGCGATCTTCGACGATAACTTGCAGCCCTCGCCGTCCGCAATAGCCGTCATTCCCAGCAATCCGATCGAACTTCTTGAAGGAACCACCACTAGCTTCATTTGCATCTGCAACCCAAACTATTTCCTGAACAGTTTGACCTGGCACCTCTGCCCGTCGTGGGTTGTACCACGGCAACCCCACAAGGTGATTCCCAATGTTGTGGATGAAGGAGTAGAGTTTCTCAAATCGGCGTGTGATTCCAAGCCAGGACCAACTACGGAGGTCGTAGGCGACGCGCACGAATGGGTTCAAGTAGATCCCCGTGTCGGTTATCTCATCTGGTTGCGGCTGAGGTTGCTGAATGTCCGCATGGATTAGACAGCACTCGGAAGCTTCCCAAAAGAGGTCGTGAGAGGCGCGGAAACGGGACGGAGCTAGAGTCGAACCCTTTCCTGCCGTGCCAGACTGGAAAAATTTGGCATCGAAAGCAACCATTCCTCCCCAACAACTGCGTACACGCACGGCATCCTTCCCAGCTAGCACATCCTTTCGACTTTCACCATGTCCAGCTGTTGAAAACCACGGAAAGAAAGGAAGACCCATTCCATAGCCCTGCAGGTCACGAGTGGCGTACGTGTCATAGAACTTGAAGGGGTTGATGAAGTCGACTGCGCAAGCTGCCCGATACTGAGCAACCCCGTTTTGATCTGCATTGGTGGAAAACAACAACTGAAGAGCGTCAACCGGATCGAAAATGACGTCGTTCAGGTACAGGAGCTTGTCGTAACGCGTCTCAGGATCATCGTCCAGCGGTTTCAGAGCTCGGTTGCGAACCTCTGCCAGATACTCGATGCGCTTGATACGTTCCTGTCCACCGGGGACTGTAACTCGCGGCAAACTGTCCAGATCCAGATGCTCTTCGAAAATGATGGAACTCTTGCATGGTACCCGCTCCTTGAAACCCTGCAATGCGCTTTTACCCTGTGGTCCGCTATCATTCTCGTATATACTTAAGAACACATTATCTCCACCCAGCAGGTCAATAAGCTGAAGAACTCGATTGCCCCATTCTCCGCCTGCTAAATTTCCGTCGCGGTCGTATAGGCTCGCAGCCACGAAGATTTTCTCATTGCGAATGTTGCCTCTGCCCGACCTAGTCGATTGCGAGACTGCATCCCGGAGGACTGAGTAATGCGGCGGCGGGTGAGTATAGGATGGACGAAAGATTGAAGTCAATATGACGAGGGCTAATACAATCCCTATAATGACATGGATATAGAAGCAGTAGCGGCGTAGAAGGAGACGTCGATAACAACTCGGTCGCGACGAGGCGGAGAGGATGCGTCGAGAAGGTTTGAGGCGACGGTAGCCGGATGAAGTTGATGAGAAGAGCCACGATAGGAAGGAGAACCGGTTGAGAAGCCGTCTGGGTCTGGGGGGAGCTTGCGACTCGAAGTCGGCCTCGTCTAGGTTGAAAGTTCCCTGTGAGTCGACAGAAGATCGAGTGTCAAGCTCGTACTCATCCGGGTGCAGCAGACGGGCAGACATGACGAAGAATCGTCATCAGCTGCTGGAAGTGATTTGCCGACACATTCCTCGAATGGTCCGTATCAGCTGCCCTAGCATCAATGGGACATGCGCAAGAATTAGATACCCACTCTCCTCGTCGTCTCGGATCTAGGCATGACTTTCTCCCAGTAACTGATTAGGTCAGCGAATGTACCCTGCGCCAAGGCTGAGCTTGGAGATCGCTGAAGGATCATCGCTTTTGGCTCGTGACCAGCCAGCATCAACTGAAATTAAGTGCCAACCTGTCAAGGTATAAGGCAAACCGAAAGACAGTTTTTTCTGATGTCTTGTCTCGTAAACATTGCAAGCTACCAGATTTGGGGATGGCAGTCCCAAATTTCTCCGCTCAATTCTCCGACATCAAGGTGCCAAAGGTGCCACCCCACCCAGAATGACCGTCATAGGTGATCATACCGTCATAGAGGGGGCGGATCACAAGCTTACAGGCCATAGTCAATATGGCTGTATACTGAGTCGAGAACTGGAGTTTATCCGGCTTGAATACGGACAGCGGACCTTTCATCGGAGCTGACTTTTCATTCCCGGTCTCTGTTTCTTACACCTTTATATAGCCCGCAATTCCGGTACCTGGTCCTATAGGTTCTTGATCCACTTTCATCCTTCCTTCGTTGCCACCGGATTGCAGCGTTCACATTGTTCTGAAAGACTTTCCCAAGTGTACTGCAAGCTTCAAATAAACTATACAGCATTCTACAGGCAATATGACTCAAGCTGGCTTTAAATTTGTCAACTCCTCTGAAGAGGTTCCTGGTAATGGCACCTTACCTCCCGAGTTCACGATAAAGGCGAGTCCTTCTACAGATGTCTGGTCGAAACCGCCCTCAACGGAACGCTTCAATGCACCCATCCTCTGTCGCAGTCTGCCCTTGAAGTCATTCAAGAGGGCTCGAGTCGCAGTCAACGCCAATTGGCAGCAGAAATACGACCAAGGCGGCCTCATCCTGGTCTGGACTGCGGCAGATGGCACCAGAAAATGGGTGAAAACAGGCATTGAGCTCACGCATGGCAAACCTCACCTGAGCACTGTCACGAAAGACCGCTGGTCGGACTGGAGTTTACTTGCCATTCCTTCTGGTGGAGCAGCAGCAACCATCGAAATCGTCAGGGAAGCAGACGAGAGTTTGTGGGTTTATTTAGTTGAGGGTGTCCAGAAGTCTCCTCTCCGTGAGGTTACATGGTGTTTCGAGGAGCAAGAAAACGTCGAATGCTGGGTTGGCGTTTATGCTGCGAAGCCGTCAAGTGAGGGAGGTGATCTTGTGGTCAACTTTGGACATCTCATCGTTGATGTGGCCGAGTAATACTAAGCATTTACATGTATGGAATGACATGTGTATGTGAAGTGTATGTGATAGGCGAGATGTCAACGGACTCAATCTTACAGGAATCATTTGTTGTCCCTGAGAAAGAGGGCTCTGAGGATAGCACGTCGAATTCAAAATGAAAGTACCAAGAAATCGTATTATTGAGTCCCAGTCTGGCTCGGTTACGCCCACGCCACGCCCACGCCTGGGACTCGTATATGTTTCTCTCTCTAGACAACGCTAACTGATGGTTGATCAAGCAGTTGCTAGTGCTTGGTACACTCTGCAGGCATTTTATTGAGGGGGTTATTATCGAGTTACAGTAACTATACATGTTTGGGCCAAACTCGGCTTAAGAATGAACCCTAGAAGTTCTGTTTTTCAAGTCGGCTCCCAGTATGCAACCGGCCTCGAATACCAAAGTAAAAGCCTAGTCATTTAGAATGACTCACTCGTGTGTAAAGTCGAATTTCTGAGAACTCTCGTAGGAGGATATGACACTAATGGAGGTGGTTGAGAATATTACCTGTTTGAGGTAGTAATTCAGCCTTTCAGGAATTGCAGACAACACACAGACCGTAAGCTTGTTGACCCACTCATTGTTTTTCTTCTACTAGTAATTGCCACGGAAAAACTCAAGGATCAGAGTGATAAGGTACCCCTTCTCTGTATTGTTGATAGTCTGTGGCTGTGCAGAAATGGTGATATGCTAGTGATATGCTATGGCTTTTGTGCTTCTTCAGATTGTATCCCTAAACCAGCTCTCATAAGCTGACCGACAAAGCCATCCGATCTAAAGGCCTTTTGTTGACTTCATCAAGTACTCTCGGAGTGGTTCGTATTCCTTTCATACCTTTTGCTGCCTGAGATAGCCCGCACGTCCCCACTCGCACAGCTCATCTTCGCTCAGCTGGTGGTCGGCACTCAGAACATACATGACTTCAAAGTTACAAAACTTGATGGTTATACCTTAATGATTATCTAAGCTTTATTATCTGCGAGGTGCCTTTACTGTAATTAGCCCAAGAGGAGGACAAATAATAATATTCGCTGTGTTTTGTAGGGGTATTGTAGATTGATTATTAGCATGAGGGATATTCCGTCGGACCACCTGCAGCGGGTGATCTTATGATCTTATCATATCTGATGGGATCCTTGATTGCCACCTGATTAAGGAATGTGACTCGACTGCTCTCCCGCATTCCCGCAAGTACCCAAGTCCAACTCGACTTTCACCCCCACTTGTCATCCTCACACGGCCCTTGTCTGACTTGACAATCCGAACTTCGTCTTGTTCAGTTCTTGTCATGGTTTTTTGACGATATTCGAACGATCCACCACGATTCCGGATTTCGATGATTCCTCTCTTCTCCGATTGCCGCACAACCTGATGGCCGAGGGTCAAGTGCCTTGGCGACTTATCGATAACCACGTCTAAGGAGGTCATGACAGACCTGACAGTCCATGAACAAGAGTACATATTGTTAAAAGCAGGACAAAGCTCTTCAACATCTTGGTTCCTTGCGGGTGCCGTATTACCTATTGGAGCCTCGGGCGTCAAGCCCTTAGGCTCCCTGTGGATCTCATAGTCGCTGCAACCCACGTCGACGTGCATAAGTGCGCCTCTAGATTGTGTTGCGCGGCTGGAATCAAATAATACATCGAAAGGATTGTCGGCCTCCTGACTCAACTACTGGGCCTTCCTGTGTGACTGGCTTACATCCATATCCGCTCTTGATAGATCTGCTACTGATGAATTGGGCCCCCAACTCGGAACATCGCGGACGTTTCTCATTTGTTTTCTTCTTCCCCTTTTCCTTTACTAGGATACCCCTGATTTTTCCATTATCTGCCTGCACTTTGCTTTTTCTATTCAGGTCATCGACTGGCTCGGGCCACGGATATCCTTGAACTTCAGCTCACTCATATCCGGTGTGATCACTGCTTCGCTGCTCGGTGCCTTGCTTCGGTTGCGACTTGTTGACCCTATTACATTTACACTCGCGCTCCTCTTCGAGCCTACGTCTTGTCGGCATCTATAAATGGACGTCGTTTGTGCAGAAGCAATACATCTGTGTTTCTCTGACGTCTCGATCCAACCGAAATGCCCTTTCTCGATCACCGAACAGGACCCTCTTATGGCACAATCGACCAAATGGAACAACACAGCGATGATGAAGGCGAACGGTTTCTCCAGGAACAGTGTGATACTGGCAGATTTAGTAGTGACATAACGTCAATTTCGGAAGATTCGGTGCAGGAAGGCGTTAGAAAAATCGAAGCGATCAATTTGACTTGGACTGCACGGTCTCTGGTCATAGCATATGTCAGGTCGGTCCCTCTGGGACACGTGCGGCGCGTCTTATAATACTGACATATTCGAACAGTATCTTTCTCATGTCGTTTTGCACTTCTCTAGAAGGTCAGACCGTCATGTCGCTCGGAGCATATGCAACGAGTGCTTTTAGCAAGCACTCATTGATTTCCACTGTTTTGGTTGTCCAGAATGTGGTTAACGGTAAGTGCTATAACCCTGCCCGTCTATAATATTGCAGTGTAGGGCCAACTCACATGTCGCAGCCGTTATCAAACCTCCTATGGCGAAAGTCGCGGATGTCTTCGGTCGCTTCGAAGCGTTCTGCGTTAGTATACTCATATACGTGCTTGGATATATTCAGATGGCCGCCTCGACAAACGTGCAAACTTATGCATCTGCTCAAATCTTCTATTCCGCCGGTTCCACGGGTCTCCAAATACTTCAACAAGTTTTTATTGCTGACAGCAGTAATTTGCTGAACCGTGCCTTTTTGGCACTGCTACCTGAATTCCCTTTCCTTGTGACCGTTTGGATTGGACCGACTATCGCGGATGCGGTGCTGAAGCACGCCTCGTGGCGCTGGGGCTACGGGATGTGGTCGATTATTCTACCTGCCTCTTTCCTGCCCTTAGCACTTTCCTTGCTCCTGAATCAACGTAAGGCAAGGAGGCTGAACCTCATTAAACCGAAGTCTCGGCCCCGCGGCGGCGTCTTTGCAGTATTGCGCCGTACATGGTATGACTTGGACATGGGCGGCTTGATCCTATTATCCGCTGCGGTTACCTTGATCTTGGTGCCTCTTACTCTTGCTGCGAACTCAAAGAATGGCTGGAAGTCCGACAGCATCGTTGCGATGATCGTGGTCGGCTTATTCTGTTTAATCGCGCTACCATTTTGGGAAAGCTCTAAAAGACTGGCTCCCAAGCCCCTTCTGTCCTTGCATCTTCTTAAACAGCGGACTGCTCTTGCTGGCTGCACCCTTGCATTTTGGTATTTTAGTGAGTACTTACTGTTTTCTTCCGCGAGACTTCCTCGAACTTTTGCTGACGCATCTCAGTGGCGTTTTATTTCTCTGTTCAACCATACTTTTATTCCTATCTCCAGGTTGTCCAAGGCTACGACGTCGCTACCGCTGGCCGGGTTACTCAAACATTTGCCTTCACTTCGACAATTGCCGCCTTTGCGGTTTCGATATTGATCAAATACACCCGGCGCTATCGAGCATTCGTCATTGCTGGCTGCGTGGTCTATATCATCGGGATGGTGCTGATGATGGTAACCCGTCACGAAGGAAGTACACCAGCGCAAATCTTAGTGACTCAGGTCGTCGTCGGTATCGGTGGCGGGCTTCTCAATGTTCCAGTACAGTTGGGAGTCCAAGCATCTGCCAGTCACCAGGAAGTTGCCGCGGCCACGGCCATGTTTCTGACGTCCATGGAGATGGGCGGCGCGGTTGGCGCTGCACTCTCGGGGGCTGTTTGGACCCATAATATCCCCCGCAAGCTCCGCCTTTACCTTCCGGAGGAGAACAAAGGAGATGCAGACGCAATTTTCGGCAAGATAACGAAGGCCCTCTCGTACCCTCTCGGATCACCTGTCAGGGTCGCTATTAATCAAGCATACCAGGAGACATTCAAAAAGCTCCTGATTCTGGCTCTCATTGCCATAATACCATTAGTACCCTTGAGCTTGGCGATGGAAGATTACAAGCTTGATAAAGTATATGACTCATGATTTTACTCTTACCTTCGATCACGGCTAACTGCTCGACTAGATGAGCGAAGAACCTCTGGTTGACCCGGTTCCCGCTGAAGAGGGAGAAATCGAACCGAATAGACACGTCAAACGAACGTGAACAAAGCCTTTGAGCCCTTGAAGACATCTACAACAGCTATGCTGCATCTAGGCAGCGGTGCTAAGAGTTTTTACGAGCTTATGTGACGCAATACCTTCACCAGGTGAACGAAATCATTGCCTGGAATCAACCATTGATACAAAGAAAGCAATGCTCGCATCCGTCAGCAACCAACCATGCATTTCTATCGGCGTAAGGGATCACGGTGTACATATCACATTGCAGGACCCCAGATATGCTCTGGTTAGAGCAAATTCCGTCCCGTTGCAATTTCCTAAGAACGAGATTGTACAAGAAGGCGCAGGGATTATCATGATATCTATATAGACGCAGTTACGATCAGAATGATTAGACGACTATTATCTATCACTAGGCCCTCTTTGTTCTATCTATTCATTAACCGCCTTGGTATCGAGGTGCCTTCGCTTAAGTCGCTTTGGCCTCCTGATCCCAGTCCCCTCCCTGAAAGCTGGCGTCACCGCATAACCAAGCTGTCAACAGGATCATGGATCAGCCCATGTAGCCTTACCGTATCCGATCATGGTTCCGTCAGTTTCCTGGCCAGGAGTACTTCTAAGGCTTGTGGACGATACAGGCAACATAGCGAAACCCCGTTCTGGGGCCCGAATAATTCGCTAAAACGCAAGCGATTGCATTTCTAATCAACGTTACAGAACGATACCTACCTATCCTGTGTTGGTTAGGATTGGCTTATGCATGCCTGAAACGTGGCTGTATGCACGGTAAATGACACCTCACGGGGAAACTGGCTAAGTCTATGGAGTAAGGTACTGCCCTCGACCGGGAGGGTGTCGGAAATGATCTCGTCTGGTCATGCTCGGATGATAATGGATGCTATGGGTTGTCCACAGGACGGAGGACATGGTTTGTACGGAGTAAAAATCCCGTAATTAGAGTTATTCTGGCAGGGACATTGCATCCTGTGTCTTATTTGGTTAATCTTTGTTCAGCGCTTAGCTGTAGATGAGAAACTTGGCCTGGAATCTTCTCACAGCTAGCCATTGCTCTGCGAGCGGCCTCCTATAGTTATCATCCACCGGACTTCCTATCGGCTGAAATTTATCACAGGTTTAAGTTCAGATCAATTGTTGATGCTTTTGCAGAAGCCCTCATCCCTATCCCTTTGACGGATAAATGATTCACGGCCATCAGGTCGACAATCCACACAAACCAGGATAGATCAAACATGAAAATCTCTACGAGCTAGAAGTGAATATCACAGATTCATATCTTCATACTAGATTTTTTTTTTTTTTTTGAAAGCGAATAAAATCAGCGTCTTGAACGGTTAGTTTGAATGCCTCGTAAGGGCGCTGAACATGTTGGTGAGGGCAGTCGACACGAAGCTCGAAATCTCCAGACAAATAGTAGGAGAGGACAAGTGAGCAGTTATAATGAACTCCAACAGCGTAGCTCTGGTGAAGGTAGATAGCCAAATGGCCGATTCAGACTGGCTGCTGGCGAGTCCAGGAGCTAAATAACGAGTCGTGTAACCGCACGGTTGGATGCGGATGGACGATGACTTGTTGCTTTTTTTGCACACTCGCACACGTTCAGAAGCAGGCTTCCATTCGAATGGAAGCAGTAGAAAATGGAAGTTAAAAGGATCAACGTTGATTTTTTTCTTTTTAGAGGCGGTTAGGGGAGTTGCAGTGTGGCCATGTTCATGGCATTGCTGCTTTCTAATTTCTTGCCAGTGGAGCTCTATTTCATGTGGTGATTTGTTTTCCGACGATCACGTCTCAAGTTTGACCCCGTTCCATAGCCTAAATTTTACTAAAAAGTCGAACCGAAGGGAGAGCAACGGTCCAGACAAATATGGAGGTAATTGCGAAATCTGACTGGCCGAGAAAGTGTAACTTGAATTCTGGCGTTTTATTGACATCTCTGGATCTGGTCCAAGTCATAATTCTTCTTGGTACAAACCGGCTACCATCTTCACAATCAGAACACGAAGGCTTGCATTACACGAGCACTGCCTAGAAGCTCAAGCCATAGAACAGGGCCGAGCTATATAGCTGCTGCTTGGTGTTAAATCAGCTGTTTTTGGGGAAAAACTCGCAAAAGTATGAGCGTGGGGTCGATTCCAGGCGAATAGAATACTTCTCACCATCCAAATCTACCGCGGCTGCTTCCGATTCCCCTCGTTGGAGAAATGCAACCCTTAGTATGGGGCCACAATCGAGTGGTATTTGTTCTCTTCAAAAAGGCGGATAAAATGCTTCGAAATAATAGATCGATGATACCTATTGACGATGAAACTAATATGACGAGACAGAATAAAAGAGGTTTTTTTTTTGTTACGATCAGTCTTGCTTGATGGGTTCTGTATGATATGACAACATCCAACCGAGTTGCAGATGTAGATGATGGCAACTGAAAGGAATGGTTATCATCATAGCAGCCAAGAGAATTTGAGAGAGTTGATCAGCCTTGAGATAGATAGAACTTCCATTTTGAGGTACTCTGTAGACTACTGTATCTGAGTGCTTGCCAAGGTAGCTCAAGGGTGCTTCGTACTTGGGGACTCTTGCTGTTCCTGTTAGTCCGTACCTAGCTCAGAGTCCTCTGGTTTAGACTACTGAGCTATGTCCCTCGTCCTGCTCCTCCTCCACTTCTCCCGCCCGCCCACATTGGCTGGCTCGAACCATCACTCCCGTCCTCTTTCACTCACGGATACTCACTCACTCACTGAACTGCCTTAGCTAGTCTTTCACCGCACACCACCATACTACTCTTCCTCTCTCTCACTCTCAGTCTGCTGGCTGTACTTCTCCCCCATCAACTTTACTGTTCTCCATCTGCAAAATAATTGTTTCCATCTCATTTTCTGTCTTGACCTTCCCCTCCACCTAGTACCTCTCTGTCCCCATTCACCATCATCCATCATTATCTAGATTCTGCCATTCCATTTCGTCTCCTTTTTGACGATCCTCCTCACCGCGATTTCCTCCCTGTCTGTTATACTTTTACGCACCCTCGCTCCTCAGTACCGTTCTTGAGTCTGAGGACCAACTGGAACACTTTCTTAACGCTCTCCTTCTCAAAATATTTCTATATCTACAGTTTGCATTATGGTGGTAGCTACAATTAAGTACGTTGATCGTCCTCGTTTCATCACTTCTGTCTTCGTTATCAACCTCCTCTTCCTTTTCCCCTCCTTTTATTTCGGCCCCCTTGGTCTCTCTGGGTAGTATCGCGAGTGGACAGTCGAATGCTAACGAAGTTCTTTTCACTATCTACAGGTGTGTCGTCGTTGGTGACGGTGCCGTGGGAAAGACATGCCTCCTTATCTCTTACACAACAAACAAGTTCCCCTCAGAATATGTCCCCACCGTCTTCGACAATTATGCGGTTACTGTCATGTAAGTGACATCGAACTCTCAATGCTGCTGTTGACCTTTACATTCTTCGCCCAAGCCCTCCCTATAGTCGAGATCAGCACTGCGGGGGAAGCGATTTCGTCATTTCCAGTGCCCCTATAGAGCTATCATCAACTAACCCGGATTCGCGTGCTATAGGATCGGTGATGAGCCCTATACCTTGGGACTGTTCGATACCGCTGGTCAGGAGGATTATGACCGTCTCCGCCCCCTTTCCTACCCTCAGACCGATGTCTTTCTTGTCTGCTTCTCGGTGACCTCTCCTGCGTCTTTTGAAAACGTCCGCGAGAAGTGGTTCCCCGAGGTGCACCACCACTGCCCTGGTGTGCCCTGTTTGATCGTCGGTACCCAAACGGATCTTCGGGATGACCCTGCCGTTCGTGAGAAACTCGCCCGTCAGAAGATGCAACCCATCCGCAAAGAAGATGGCGACCGTATGGCGAAGGAGCTGGGTGCTGTAAAATACGTCGAGTGCTCCGCTTTGACACAGTACAAGCTTAAGGATGTCTTTGATGAGGTTCGTATCGGCTGCGATGCCAATCAGATAAGCCATATCGGACGCTGACTCGGATTCCCAACCGTAGGCGATTGTTGCGGCCCTGGAGCCCGCCCCGAAGAAGAAGTCCAGATGCGTCTTGCTGTAAATCTTCTATCCAAAACTTCTGTACATCAAGGCGATTCGGGTCGGTCTACTCTGGAAGAAGTCTCTTCGCATTGAGGGTATTGTTCCATTGATGCCAGTCCCAACAGAGATATTATGCGATTCAAATTTTATCGAAGAGTACCACAGGTTTATGGAGTTTCGGAAGCCTGCTTTCCCAGCTACAGGGTCACTGCTTACTCGATCAACGTCTCACTGTAATCTCGCGAGCTCTTCTTTACGCGGTACCGCTTTCGCCAAAACAATGATCCATTCCTACCTTCAGCTTGGCGAATTACACGATACTGTTGATTCCTTGAATCTTCGCCCCTGTGTCGAACATCAATACGCAACGTTATATCCTCTTGCAGCAAGCTCCCCGTTGTCTTTTCTCCTTGCCCACTGCGACGGGTTCATCTCTCTTTCCCTGCTCTATTTGTCCCCTACCTTTCTCAATTTCCGTGCTCGTTATCCTGCTTGATCAAACCATTCATGATCCTCGATTTTCATTACCCCAGGTTCCGATCAACCTCTCATCGTCTCTATCGGCGTTGGAAGTCAGGGCGTCGTTGTTTTGGCTGGTTGATGATTCTAGTCTGTTTCAGATTTCCTCTTTTTCTCTTCTTTTCCTGATTTTGATCTTGCTGCCTGATCTGTCACTTCTTGTCACCAAATATTCCCTCCTACTTCGACTACATGCTTTGACCCTCTTCATGACGCTTTATTATGATTTTCGCAAGACACATGGAACTAGAGCAGTACAGACGACAGATGCAATTAAGCAAATGACATGAGCTGGATGAATTCCTTTGCGCTGCGTTAGCTCTACTTAGCCTCCGCGTTTAGGGATTGGCTTGGTCGGCTTGTACGTGGGGCGTAGATTTTTCCAGTGCCTACGGTGTAAGTTGTGTCGTGTAGGTTTGGGAGCTACTTGAAAGGAAGAGCAAATGAAATAGGGTCGTTAACTTCATTCAAGAATGTCATGTGATCATGGCCGCTCTATGTACTCCCAGGGTCGTGCAGGACTGCTGGATTGGCGACCATCCCCTTAGCCACAAAGTCAAAGGTACGTTCCCTGATCGCTATAATTCGTCCTTCGTCTCTTCCTTGATAATCTTCTCTACAGATACCTGACCGTCAGCCTTGCGTCCGTACCAACCGCCGAGATCCTCGCCCGCGCCGGCCTTGACGATACTGGTGATGATCTCAAAGGCGACCTGTGCCGCTGCCAGAGCGGTGGTCTCGCCCTTGTTATCGTAGCTAGGGGAGACCTCGACGATATCCGCGCCGACAATGTTCAGCTTCTCAATGCCGCGCAGAATGCGGATGAACTCGCGGGTGGTCCAGCCGCCCGGCTCCGGGGTGCCTGTTCCCGGCGCGGTGGAGGGGTCCAGCACATCGATGTCGACGGACAAGTAAACGGGCTGTTCCGGGTCGCGGCCAATGCGTTCGATGATCTTGTCCACGATGCCCATGGGGCCCAGCTCGTCGATATCATCGGCGTGGATGCGCATGAACCCTTGCTCCGGTGTGTTGGGGGCGGTGTAGTCGCTGTCGTCGACGCCTGTGAGCCGGGTGCGCAGCCCGGCGTGGGCGGAAGTCGAGTTGCAAATCAGGCCCTCGCGGCTCGCCTTGTGGAAAAAGCTGCCGTGGTTGAAGTGCGACTGTTCCGATGTCCAGTAGGCCGAGTACCGGATTGGGTTCCAGGTGTCAAGGTGCGCGTCAAAGTGCAGCACCGTGATGGGCTTCTGGTAGATCTGGTACAGGGCGCGCAGGGCTGGCAGCGCAATGCTGTGGTCGCCGCCCAGCGTCACCAGCTTCGCCTTGCCGGCGGAGATGCCCTTGGCGCCGTACTTGGAATCCGCGGGCGTCACGGCCGGCCGGGACCCCAGTTCCAGGAAGGCTTCGTACATCTGGCGCTCGGCCAGACCGTTGTCGAAGGGGGTGATAGGAATGTCGCCACAGTCCTTGACTGTCGCCCAGGAGCTGTACGGGTTGATACCTGCGCGTGTGTTGTAGCTGGTGCCGGCCATCTGGCGGGCGCTGGCAGCGCGAATCGCACGCGGACCGAAGCGGGCGCCTGCGATACTATGATTAGGATGATCCTGCCGTTCGCATGTGAATGGCTAGCAACATACCAGGTCTGTAGCTGACGGCTGTGTCGAAGGGCGCGCCTATCACGGCGATATCATAGCGCTCATCGGGCTCGACTAGGCACTTGACGGGTTTCAAGTGGGCGAAGCTAGCAATGCCAGAGAATGTAAACTAGATACAATAAGCATCGTATGCGTATGTAGGTAGCTATACAAGGTCTATCATACCTCCTGGTCCCATTTCTTCAGGAGTTCTTCTCGCAAACTCTTCGGTACAACCTCGGCATCGTCGTGATGGGCGTGAGCTAGGGCCGTTCCCGCCAAAGCCAGCAGGCTGACTAGAATAGTCTTCATATTGGTATATTAGAGAAGTGCAGAAGACTCCTAGATACAATGACTAGAACGGAAGAGAGATGCGACAAGAGAAACTTGGCTCTTAATATGTCCTCCAATTCTACAGCAAACCGGAGCTCTTTCGGCGATTTCATCGAATCACGAAGAATCATAATGTTTCTGTCCTTCGAATATTTTAATTCACCTGTCAAATATGATATATCGACCTGGCAACAAATCAGAACCAATCCTTTGGCTCTTGGTCCATCCATCGCAGCCCCGCTGTGCTGTTGTCGAGGAACTGGGATCCATGGCATGGACCAGAGAGAAAAGTGGGCGGTATCTTGTGTGACGGATGTCGTTCAGACTTTCCCTTCTGGTCCGTCCCAAACTCCCAGTGACCACTTGCTTAGACGCTGGTCATTATTGGCTGGGTCGGAAATAATTCCATTTTGAACTTCATAGAGGCAGTATCATAGGTTGACCGTTATCTACCTCTTCAACAAGTTCTACAGTCATTTGGTTGTCCCAGTATGCCATGCGTCGTGTTGTTGTAACGGGTTTAGGCGCAGTCACGCCTCTGGGTGTAGGTGAGTGTATACCATCCAAACGTTTGGTTCTGTTCCTTTTCCTACATGCCAGTACATCTTTGTGCCTGCACTAGATCATCTTGACAGCGGTGCTGGTAATTATTCCGTGTCGTTTTTCAGATTCCTTGCTCTTCCTCGGCCTCCATCAACTTGGCGGTTTTCTTTCCCCACTCTTCCGATTGTCCAGAAGGGGAAGGTCTTTTACATGCGACCAAAACCCGGAACTTTGCGCCGGATGGCTTTGCTGATCATGGCACTTTGTTTTTATTTCGATGTATAGGGGTCCGTCGCACCTGGAAACGCCTGCTGGATGGTCATTGCGGTATTGTCAATGTGAAGCACCGCGATGCTCGGTTCGCAGACTTGCCCTGTCAGATTGCCGCTGTGGTACCTGTAGGTCCCCGGCAGGAGGGCGGTTGGACGGCTTCGGAATGGCTAAGCAGAGATGTACGTGATGATTGTTGTCGTCTCTTCCTGACTTTGGGGTATTTGTGCTGAGGGTAATGGACTTGGCTTGGCAGGACGAGCGGAAGATGGCTCGGTTCGCTCAGTATGCCATGGCTGCCTCTGAGGAAGCGCTGGAAGATGCCGGTTGGAAGCCTACGTCGTTCGAGGAGAGGGAAGCTACAGTACGTGACTGTTGATGCTGTACTTAGTCGCAGTGCTGCGGCTGACAATGCGTCTAGGGTATTTGCCTGGGTTCTGGGATTGGGAACTTTGATGAGATCTATGACACAGTCGTGGCATATGACAAGGGGGTGGGTCCTGCCGCTCACGAGTCCGACGCGCCTTATTGTTGACAATGTCTCGTGCAGGGGTACAGAAAAGTATCTCCATTGTTTGTCCCAAAGCTCTTGATCAATTTGGGCGCCGGTCATCTGTCTATGAGGTATGGATTTATGGTGAGTTATCAACCTGGATCAATCACTGAATTAGATGCTGATTTGGGAAGGGCCCCAATCATGCCGTCACGACGGCCTGCACGACCGGAGCGCATTCGATTGGTGATGCAGCTCGTTTTATCACGTGTGGTGATGCGGACGTGATGCTCGCTGGCGGTGCGGAGTCATGCATTCATCCATTGGCCATTGGCGGCTTTGCTCGAGCAAGAAGTCTCGCCACCGATTTCAATGATGCTCCGGAAAAGGCATCGCGACCCTTTGATGCAGACCGGAAAGGGTTTGTGGTTGGTGAAGGAGCGGCCATGCTAGTTCTAGAGGTGGGTGGCCTCTTCGGCGACATTAATTGGTGCTGACTAGAGCCTTTTTTTTTCCTGTCCATTAGGAATTGGAGCATGCAAAGGCCAGAGGAGCTCGCATTTACGCAGAGCTAAAGGGCTACGGCTGCTCCGGCGATGCCCACCATATGACAGCACCTAAGGAGAATGGCGAGGGGGCATGGATGGCGATGAAGAAGGCTTTAAAAAATGCGAGTCTCCCACCGTCTGCTGTTGACTATGTCAATGCGCACGCTACATCAACTGTGGTTGGAGATGCTGCGGAAAATGCCGCAATAAAGTCTCTCCTTCTCGGTCCTGAAGGGAAGCAGAACGCGGCTGAGATCAACGTCAGCAGCACAAAGGGGGCCGTAGGTCATTTACTCGGTGGTGCCGGTGCTCTTGAGTCGCTATTCACTGTTCTTGCTATCAATGAGGTGGGTTCAGGAGCGATAAGTTGTTATGAAGGTGCTTTACTGATTGTTGATCTTTAGAACGTGATGCCACCGACCATCAACTTGGATCGTCTTGCGGAAGGATTTGACTGCAACTACGCCCCCAACCAAGCACAAGAGCGTCAGATTACAGTCGCACTGACAAACAGCTTTGGTTTTGGAGGGACGAATAGCAGTCTGTGTTTCTCGAAGCATGGATTATGAGGCACATTCTGTCTTGAGATCAGAAGGCCACTTACGCCTTTCACATTCCCATTTTGTACAGTAAAAAGCATGTATACAATATCAAACTATTCGAGAATAACGTTGGCCACAACAGTTAATGGCAACTATTCCCCATAGATGAGATGTGTATTGTTCCCCTCTGCTTATCATAAACCGATATCGTCACGTGACTGTACCATGCGGAGACCCGAACTGATCAATTCCGGAACCAGACAGCCAAACCCGCTGCAGCACTTGAACTGCATCAACATAACTATCGCCCACCACCTGCTCATCAAACGGTCGGAATTTCTATCATTGGCTTGATTGGGCTGTTCATTGCACTCGAGTTACGGACCAACCTTCTGCACGCGCTCGATCATGGGTACTAACGGGGATTCTGGTCGAGGTACGACGGCCCCATGTCACGAGATCCTGTCGTCGGGGCGGTGCACGCTAATTGAGTATTCCTATGTACAGCGTCGTCGGTCGCTTCGAACTCGGGCAGCTTGGTTGACGCATCGGGGTACAAGTACTCCGAGAAAGATGCGAAACCTACGAAGATCAAATTGAAGAAGGCGGCCAAGTCCGCCAAGGCGAAGAAGGCGGCTGCGGGTAGGTCTTTGCTGGATACGCTAGGATACAGGTCATCGGGGCGAGATGGAAGGGGCTAATGTCATCACTGGCAATGTAGAAGTACCTGAATCGCCCGGCTCGTCACCTATACTCCCGGAAATCGATGAAAAGACCATGGCCGCCTTCCCGACGGGCAAGCCCCGTGAGGAAGACAATTTGGAGACGGTGATATGCAAGACCTGCAAGAGGCCGGTCCTCAAGCAGAATGCGGTAGAGCATATCCGAGGCTGTATCCGGGCGAAGCAGGAGAAGGCGCGGCGGAAGAAAGAGGCGCGCGATGCGGCAAACCGGGCCAAAGAGAAGGATAAGGATGGGGACGACGACGCCGCAGGCGGCGACAAGGACGGAGATGATTCAATCAAGGCGCAGAAGGGCGCGAAGAAGAGCGCCGTCAAGGGCATGGCCGAGGACGGGACGAAGAAAGGCAAGAAGCGCAAGACCGAGGGCGAGGAGGATAAGGAGCCCAAGAAGAAAAAGAAGAAGGAGGAGCCTAAGCCCAAGGCGCCGAAGCCAAAGGGCCCCGTCGATGTTGAGAAGCAGTGTGGTGTCATTCTGCCGAATGGGGCTCAGTGTGCACGTTCGTTGACGTGCAAGAGTCACTCGATGGGTGCGAAGCGTGCGGTGCCCGGCCGTTCATTGCCCTATGACATGCTGCTCCAGGCATATCAGAAGAAGAACCAGGCCCGTCAACAGAGTGAGTGTCTTCGTTTTTTGTCGTTCTTCACTTTCACTGTAAGTATGGAGGGCTGACCGTTATCCCCTCTGTCGTGCAGAGGCAGCCATTGATGCAAATGCTCCGCTTCAAGATGATTTGGACAACAATGGTCCTGTCGACTCTGATGAGGAGAAAGACGCCGTCATGGCGGCGATTCTTCGCTCGCGCCCACAACCCCTAGTCACTCATCCGTTGATCTCGACCAAGAAGAAATACAAGTACGTGCGAATCAAGGAGATGCTTTCTCATGCCTTGGGCGGAGCTCGTGGCGGTGGACTCTTCTCGACCGGTGACGCCACTCCAACCAACGATGGGAATCCGTTTCAGCCGATGGACGACCTTCCCCTAGCATCCCCTGTCTCCGTGACGGGGTCGGATAACGCACCAGATACCGCGAAGAAGACCCCTGCGCCAGCTCCAAAGAAGCTACCGGTGGCGGTCTCTTCGTGATTTTGTGTTTCTGTGCTTCGTCCCAACAGGTTTGGGCGATGACCGTCTTAATATCTCTTTCTTGTCATGCAGTTGGGCAAGCGTGATGGCGTTTAAAGGATGTTCATGGATGAGGTTATTCCGGTCTGGAGCTGTTCGGTTGTGATGAAAATGATACCCCTGAATATATTGTAGATGGCATGTGGAGTCTTCCTGTCTCAAGTTGAGTTGTAACGACAATCGATTCTGTTCCCTTCTTCCCTTGATGGAACCACTCAAAGGACATATTACCTAGTTACACACGCAATGTTGAGAGCAAATTCAAAGTCTGCAGGTTACTTATTTGACACTATGTGAGGCTATCTGATCCTACTATGTAAGGCGCTCTGTCGGGTAGAACTATTCCAGTTCGTAAATGAACCCTTTCATACTCAAGTCGAGTTCTGCCTCAGGCCGCCACTGGGACCTCCGCAGGGCCGCCGGAATCAAAGAAATGAACTTCATTCCGCCATGGATGCGCCTCACTGTCAATCTGGATGAGATGACCGCAATCTGATTCGACTTCCCATTACTCAACTGCAGCTCTACGATTAAGGATTGCGCACACCTTTCGCTTTATGCGCCTCCGGGCGAGAGCTCACCTGTCGCTCCAGCTACACTCCCCTTCAACTCATCCCTCCGTCCACGCGCTGCCAAAGACACCGTCACCCATCCGTCGAAAATGGGCAACCCGTCCGTTCCCGATCTCGATGCTGTAGGCATCAAAGCCGAACCCGAGCTGGCGGATCAGTTTCGCCGCGAGGTCGCCGCCTTGCTGGGGCGCAATAACCTCAATTTCCCCGGCGCGCAGCCCGTCAGTTTTGCGAAACGACATCTCCTCGAGCTCCAACGGGAAGACTACTACGTGTGCGAGAAAACGGACGGCATCCGATGTCTTATGTATTTTGCACGTGGTGAAGAGGACTCCCCAGTACCGGAAATCCACTACCTCATCGACCGCAAGAATGACTACCGCTATGTGCCGGGCCTGCACTTCCCGCAGCCGGACGACGAGACGTTCCAGTCCTTCCATGTCGACACCCTGATCGACGGGGAGCTGGTCAACGACACGTACGAGGACGGCACGCAGCAGCTCAAGTTCCTCGTGTTCGACTGTTTAGTATTGGACGGGCAGAAGCTCATGCACCGGACGCTGGACAAGCGGCTGGCATATTTCAAGGAGAAGGTGCTCAAGCCGTACAACGCGCTCTACAAAAAATTCCCAGAAGAAAAGAAACACCGCGCGTTTGCTGTCGAGGACAAATCTACGCAGTTCAGCTACGGCATCGAGATGATGTTCCGCGAGATCATCCCCAAGGTCAAGAAAATCCACGGCAACGACGGCCTCATCTTCACCTGTCGCAGCACCCCCTACCGCATCGGCACGGACGAGCACATCCTCAAGTGGAAACCCCCCTCGGAGAATACCATTGACTTCCGCCTGCGGCTCGAGTTTCCAGTCCTCGAACCGGACACGGACGACGAGGCCGACGGCATCACAGAGCCGTACCCCGACTACGACGCCATCCCCATCTGCCACCTATTTGTGATGCTCAACGCCAACGAATACCAGCACTGGGGCGAGATGTACGTCACCGAGTCGGACTGGGAGGCCCTCAAGGCCCTGCAGGTCCCCCTGGACGACTCGATCGTCGAATGCTTCAAGGACGAGCAGGGGAGGTGGCGGTTCCATCGGCTCCGCGACGACAAGGCAGACGCCAACCATATCTCGACCGTTGAGAAAGTGCTGGAAAGTATCGAGGACCGTGTAACGGAGGAGGATCTCATCCGCGCCGCACCGGCCATCAAAGCCGCCTGGAAGAAACGGCAGGCTCAGGCGGCTGCCGAGGAGGAAGACCGCAGACGCCGTGCGAGACAGATGCCACCCAGCGCGAACGGGAATGGGGTGAAGAGGAAATTCGAGGAGTAGATTGACCCTCATTCAAAAAGAAAAAAAAAGAAAGAAACAGAATTAGCCCAAGGCCGGCTGCTTTGTCTTCCGGCCTTTGTACTTACTTTACTCACATCGATGTTGGTTTGCAAGGCGTCTGGCGTTTAGTATCTGCGATACTGCAGAGCATGAAAGAGGAGCAAGGAAGGGCAGGCAGTCGCTGTGGGTTTTGGGGCTCAGCATGTGTATCAACTTTCCCTGTCTTTAGAATTTGCAATGTCGAAAGGGTTTTGGTTCAGCCGTTTCGCAGTTCCCTACGGGTTCGAGTAATACATCGGGGCTGCTCTACTTGGCTCTACGCGTTGTTGGCACTTGTACATATCTCTGCCTTTTTCTAATATACGAGACAAGAAGAAAAAGAAAATACTCTCATATTATGACAAGGGGAAAAGGCATTCATCGCTTCTTGATGCTGACATCAAGGTTTCCGATGAGCCACGCGGTAACGAAGACAGCGAGCATTCCAGCAGTTATGGTGAAGGGCTTGCGCAAGCCGTCCCAGAAGGAGTGATCGTAAGTAACCTGACGTCGTGTCAGCCTGCCAAGAAGTTCCAATGGACGAGCACGGGGCTAGAACTTACCACTATCTGAGAATCGCGAGCCTCATCCGAGAGGTTCTCGACCGTCAGGGTCAACACTGTGCGGCCCAAAGTGTCCATGTAGGTCTTCTGCTTGGAAATGTGAGATTGGATCTGGCTCGAGCTGGGGAGACCATTGCTAGAAGCTCCCTCCAGAACCTGGTACTGGACGTTTCGCGCGCCCTCAGGCAGAATCACTCGGACGACGACCTTTTCGTACTGAGCTCCCTCAGGCACTTTGAATCCCTCGATAAAAGGGACCTTCAGGACGTAGGAGTCGGCGCCGGTCGCTGCCTTGCGCAGATAAGTGGAGAGCTCATCGTTCCAGCCAATGCGAAAGCTGTAATTCCAGCCCCCGAAGATTGGGAATCGAGGACGAAGCTCCAGGGATCCTTCCCGCTTGGGGGGCTGTCCAGGCCGGTAACGGCTCGTAGAGACATTGCCAATGTCATCGACGAAGTACGGATCGACCGAACCAGGCTTGAGGGGATACTTGAGTTCACGGACCGCCGAAGACGGCAACTGCTGGTAGCTGGTCAAAGTCCACTCCACGCGAGAGAATTGTTTCGAGAGCACAGAGGCATTGTTGCGGAGCCAGTACCGCTCTTCCGTCGCCAGGTTCCCGCCCCAGTGAGAGACCTCCAGGTCCCGCTCCAACAAGGATGCGGTAATAACGGGTTTGGTGAATTCGTAGCGCACGGTGATGGGGTAAGTCGTCCCTGCAGCAACCGTGGCCGTATCGTAGGGACCGTAAGTGTAGGTGGTGCCCTGACGCTCGGGATCGGAACCAGACTTCAAGCCGGAAGTGGTTGTGTAGTCAGGCACATTAGTATTGGGGAATTTAATTTTGGTCTTCTGAGTCACCGTTTGATATGCAGACGGCGTATAAGCGGAGAAAGAATAGGTGAGATATTGCTTGTCAGCTTGGCCGATGGCGGCGGGGCGTGGAGTGAGAGAGTTGAGGATGAAGTATGAGATCCCCAATGTGATCTGAGAAGACGGCGCAAGTGGCTCGGGAAAGTGAACGACAAAGTACTGGTAGTCGCTGCGAAAACCAAGAGGTTAGCTTTTGCAATATCCGAATCGCAGGTCTAGAAGCAGAGAATCACGATCAAACGGAACCATTGGCAGTCAATTGCATACATACCTTGGTGATTCGACTTCCAAAGCTTCAACGGCAAATCTGCCCTTCCCTGGGGTCTTCTTGTCCCTCACTTCCAACCCCCCGACCTTGCCAAAGACGTCCGATGGAAACGGTATGTAGTAGTCGCTCTGCGGTTGCTTATCGACATTCTCAACGATGACATTGACGGTTTCTCGAACGTATCCCTTCTCCAAATTGGTATTCCGGACCAGGTTCACATTCTTGAATACCTGCTGGGGCTTAAAGTCTGCGGGTAAAGCGACTCGCGAGCTGGTCGAGGAGTCGGCGCATACTAAGCTGCTTGAGAACAGCAGCCCGCAGAGCGCAGCGACTACGGTAGATGGCCTCATTGTGACGATGGGCGGTCTTTTCGAACAGACCGCGCCGCTGTACACAATCTATCTCACCAGGAGAGATTGAGAGAAGCACAGGACGATATTGGAAGGATTGGGGAGCAATGGAAGGGAGTAAAGAGAAAGGTGCCAAAACCGTCCAGATGCTGAGGTGTCCCCAAACAGTCAGGTAGCTGGTTACGTACGTCCGTAAGGTACCGTACCTTAATTACGGCAGCCAAGGCGGCACAATCACAATCAGCTAGTTTATCGGCAATAGACCGATTGCTAAAGCTACCTTAACTACGGAGTGCTCCGTAATAACTTAACTGCTTGCTAACCTCTCCACTTCTCTTCTTCCAGGCTCTGATCACTGTCACCATCATCATCCCTTTGTTCTATCTGGAAGAGTGAGTCTAGTATTGCTCTGCACTGAGAACTGCCCTTGTCATGCTTTCACAAGCCGCTACCCGACTCTGCTGCAGAGTTCGGGGACCAGCAATAAGAGCTCCTCGGGCAATTCGAAGCTATCACGATGTCGCACAAAGCAAATTCTTGAAAGTATCAGAGGAAATTCGTGATGCGGTGGCCACAGGAAAGCCAGTAGTAGCACTGGAGTCTACAATCTATACCCACGGTATGTCTGGGTCAATACAGATATGAGTAGCAAGCAAGGCTAATATCACTGGTAGGCTTTCCATATCCCGAGAATGTCGCTCTCGCCTCTTTGCTTGAATCTGTTGTTCGGGTCAATGGTGGAATTCCCGCCACAATCGGCATTCTCAATGGGGTTGCTAGGGTTGGCCTCAGTGCTGAGGAGCTCACTGAGCTAGCATCGACCGCGGAGAAAAAGGATGCCTTGAAGGTTTCCCGTAGAGATCTCGGTTATATATGCGGCCTGGTACGATGACTTCGAAGTATGGGAGTCTCATTTACTTGACTGACCTTTTTCAGGGAATGGCTGGGAGACGACTCCATGGAGGAACAACTGTTTCAGGAACAATGGTGCTTGCTCACTTGGCTGGTATTAAGGTGTTCGGGACAGGTGGTCTCGGTTAGTATATCCCTTTGCTATAGTTTGCATAAGCTGACCGGTCAAGGTGGTGTCCACCGTGGAGGGGAGTCGTCCATGGATATCTCTGGTAGGTAGCCAATCTCACCTCCTGCTGTGATTCTAGCTGACCTGAGCGCGATGCAGCCGATTTGACTGAGCTGGGACGGACACCTGTTGCTGTCGTCAGTTCCGGATGCAAGAGCTTCCTGGATATCCCGCGGACACTTGAATTTCTAGAAACCGAGGGAGTCTGTGTCGGGACATTTGCCGATGGCCGTGAAGGCTCAGTGGATTTCCCTGCCTTTTTCTCGCGCGACAGTGGCATCAAGAGCCCCAGAGTAATCCGAGATGAAGCGGAAGCAGCTGCGATCATATGTAAGGAGCCAGGGCTCTCTTCCTCAGTTGGCCTATCGTACTGACACCAAAACAGACGCGCAGTCAAAGCTTCCTGTAAGCTCTGGTATCCATTTTGCCAATCCAGTGCCAGCGGAACAGTCGATCCCCAAAGGCGAAATGGACATAATAATAGAAGAGGCGATCCGTTTGGCCGAAGTCGAGGGTCACCGAGGAAGCGACAACACGCCTTTCGTACTTGCAAAAATAAAGGAACTTAGTGGCGGAAAGAGTGTGATTGCCAACAGGGCGCTGGTCGAGGCCAACGTGAAGCGCGCAACCAAGGTGGCAGTTGAACTCTCCAAACTAGAACAGGCTGATAGGGGGACTGGAGGCCGGTGAGTTTGTCCATTTGATGGGCTATGTGATGATAGATTACTGCGAAACTTGGAATGTCCCTAATGTTGCAGACACATGCCAGTAATCTCCGAGAACGCAAGAGCTGACCAAGCAACTTCAGAAACCGGGGTGGGTCATAAACCCTTAACTAAGAGTAGCATTGAACAGCTGGGTAAGGCTGATGTCCTTGTTGCTGGCTCTCTTGCGATCGACCTGTCCTGCGATTATACCCCATTTGCTAGCGAGAGTGACAAGATCACACCCGTTCCTCAAACATCGAACCCCGCGGTCATCGGGCAGAGCCTGGGCGGAGTAGGCCACAACGTTGCCATTGCGTCACATTATCTTGGAAGCTCTGTTCTGTTCTGCAGTGTAGTCGGGGATGACTTGAGTGGCCGCGCTGCGCTCTCGACTCTCCAGGAAGAAGGACTCCCCACCGCCGGCGTACAGATCCTGCCTGCGTCGTCCGGAGCGCGCACGGCACAATATGTCGCCATCAACGACGCAAAGCGCGACCTCGTAGTGGCTATGGCTGACATGGGCATCATGGAGCTGCCGGAGCACGTGCTTGATTTTGACGGGTTCTGGGATCCCCTGATCCGCCACACCCAGCCGCAGTGGGTGGTTGTGGATGCGAATTGGAGCCCAGCGGTTCTAGCCAGATGGATTGCCGTTGCTAAACAGCACGGTGCGCGGGTGGCCTTTGAGCCGGTCTCGACGGCCAAGTCTCGCCGTCTTTTCTCCAAGACCTCCGAGGCGGATGCAGTAATTCAACCGGCCAAGGCAGTCCCCAACAACGCCATCAGTCTGGCCGCTCCCAACCAGTACGAGCTCTCAGCCATGTACACGACAGCCCGCGAATCAGGGCTCTTCGAGGAGTCCGAAGGCTGGTGGCGCATCATCGACGCCATGGGCATGTCCGCGACTGGCTCGCGAGATCGTCTCGTTGCAATGACCACGGCCGAGCTGGTGGACCAGGGAATCCCACAGCAGAGCATCCAACTAATTCCCTTTATTCCGTGCATCATCACGAAATTGGGCGCTCAGGGGGTTCTGGTGACCCAACTGCTCCGTCCGGGAGATGCTCGTCTCACATCTCCTGATTCGGCGCCTTACATCCTCTCGCGCGCCTCGCCTACAGATGAGCTAATCGGGGGGGTGTATATGCGTCTTTTCCCGTCAGCCGGGGTCCTGGCGGATCGGGAGATTGTGAGCGTCAACGGTGCGGGGGACACGTTACTGGGCGCGGTTGTTGCGGGGCTTGCAAAATGGTCAGGGAAATCGGTCGAGGAGGTCATTCCTCTGGCGCAGGAGGCTAGTCTGAGGACGTTGAAGAGTCCAGGTGGTGTGAGCAGGGATCTTGTTACTCTGCGATCATTGATGGCTGCCTTATAACAGTTATGCACAGATACTCGATGTAGAATGATCCATACAATCGGTACTACAGCACTACTCTCTACCCATTCAGGACCCTCTCTACCGCTTCGGCGCCAACCACTGGCAACATTTCCACATCCTGCCTCCCCTCCCTCGTCTTGCCCGTCGCGCGGAAACTCCCTGGCACGAGCGCCGGATCCAACAACCCAATCTGCACCAGCACACTCGCCTGATCCCAGTAGATATTCTGCCGGGAGAGCTTGCCCGCGCGGAAACTGGCCGTCATCACAAGCACAATCTTCACGTCGCGGTCCGTGGGCGGTACCCGCGGCAGCAACCAGGGTATCTCCTCGGTATGCCGAAACACCAGCAGGATCTCGTCGACGATGCGGTCCGGCCCGACGGTGCGCGAGAGCAAGCGGATGTGCAGTGATGGGGGGCCGGTAGGGAAGAACGTTTCCGCGTAGAAGGCTGAAATCGACTGCTCATCGCTTCCTGCCAACAGTCAGCAAAGGAAAAACACATGTAGATCTGTATATCAAGAAGGTGAAGTGGGATGACGTGAACATACCCCCAGCCATAGTCGGAACGCAATTCACCAACGGCGTCTCATCAATCTGCCTATCTAGACTGCTCGGATCACCACTCCCGATCATCATCTTCATGAACCTGGCGGCGTATCCGTCCGGGTCGGAGTGACGGCCCGCATTGAAGAGCAGAGTCCGCCAGTATTCCTCCCAGATCGTCTCGACATCAGGCGTCTTCCAGCTCCCGCCGGGCCAGCCGAACCCGCGCTTGAGACAATCCATCGCGCGGCTCCAGGCGAGGCGCGAGCTGAGCCAGTCGTAGGTCGAGCTCGGGTGCTCTGCGAAGCCGGGTTCGGACTCGGGGTAGAAGAAGAGGTGGCATCTATGCCGCGTTCTGCTGGGGTGGGCGCTGTAGTCGTCCCAGAAGGAGGGGTTTTGGTGACCTGCTAGGTGGATCTGGATGGGGAGCAGGGAAAGCGAGGCGTAGCAGGAGGAGGTGGATGTTGAGGTGGTGGAGGGGGGGAGCAGACATGCCGGGGGATTGGTCTCCTTCTCGCAGGTTTCGTCAAGTGGTTCGCGCGGGTAATAGGTGACTAGAGCGCACATTCTGGGGAGAGGATTCGTAGCTGTTGTGGACTGGTGGTGTGATACGAGGAGCAGGAAGGCCGGCCGGTGGAATGCTTTTTCTCATTAACAATGGGCTTCTAGCCTGGGCAACACAGGGTCTGCATACCGACGACGGCGTATCTCTCCCCGGGCTCGAGATCATCCTCCCTCTCGTGCAGCAGGTTCACCAGATCCTTGCGATCTCTTTCGACATCTGCGTGTCCGCCTGGGAACGGCAAATACTCCACCTCAAACCCTTCGCCTTGGAAACGCGCGATGATGCTTGGGTCGAAATCATGCGTGTCAGATGTTACAAAGAGACGTCGCGGGATTACGTCCCGTTCATCCTGGCGCCAGTCGGTGCTGGGGGAATGGGGCGACTGGAGACGTGTCGCGCCGGAGCTGCTGCTGCGACGCCGTCGGGAGAGATGCTGGCGCAGTCTATCCATTGCAACGGATTCCTTTTGGGTCTCGGTACTAATTACAGACCGGATTTGCCTCTCTTTGGGAAATCTCAATGCTGATAATTATAGTATTTTTGACCTTTGTAGATTAGCAGTGTACTCGCTGAACGACTCGACATCCTCACTGGCAAATACTGCTGGCATTTATATAATAGTCTTGCCATCTCTTTAACTACAAATCAATGCATTTGAAACCCACACGGATATGCCGAATGACATAAGACTCTTGGGCTGTCAGAACCGCCATTACTGGTAACTGGTTTGCTTGCATTCCACCTGCCCAGCATACAGTAGGGTATACATTCCTCGGCGCCAACACCGCTCTGACGTCGACGATTATTGGCACCGCTGCACGGTCCAGTCAATGTATTTCAAACGGCCTGTAGACTCCATTTGCATCGAGACAATGGTGGATCCATTGAACCACACAATTTAACAAGGGGGTTTCCGTGCGCATCCGCTGTAGCTCGTAGCTGTGCCATCAGCCATACCCTTAAGCCTATAGGGCTGATACTGGTTTGATTATGCACGTGAACATGAGTCTCATGACTCTTCGCCAGGCAACAGTTTATCTATGTACAATCAATCGTCTAGAACTCTAGCTACACATCTATCAGAAAGATCAGAAGGTTACCAACCACCTCCGCTGCTCCCTCACCACATCCGAACACTCCTTCTCATCCCCGTCAATATAACATGCATAAGCCGGCCGCTGCAGACTCTTCCGCGCAACCTCGCAGTCCACCCGGATATCCTCGATCAACGCCTCCAGCGACACATAATCGTACTCCGGGCGAATATACCCCAGAATCAGCAGCTTCAGCTGCGTCCCGTAGAAGTCGGGCAATTTGTGGAATTTCACCTCCCCCGCCCCGTCTGCCGTTGGTGACGGGGAGGACAGCGGCGGCATGATGTGGATTTCCTGGAATCGTCCTTAGCATACTCTTCACCTAGCAACACATACTACATAAAGGCTTGGTCAGCGAGGGAGACGGACGATAGACTTTGTCTTATTCTTGTAGAACGGGTTATACCCGATGCTCAGCACAGCGGGCAGAACCGCCGCTTCTGCTCCCCCTGTCGACGAGGTCGAGGTCGAGCCCTGACCCTCCTGATACTGGAACTTGGCTGGATCAAGCGCAACAACTCCATAGTACACCCCCACCTGGAGATCGGGATACTCTTCCAGTCCCTCAGCGGGGATATTGGCCGTCGGGATGCCCAGCTATCACCGTCAGTTACCATGTCACTTTGCACGTCCATATGCCTAGGTAAGATGTATGTGGGAAGACTGATAACTACCTCTTTGCTTCCCCGTCCAAACCCCTTGATCACGGGTCCGGATAGACGCACTGGATATGGTGGTTCGGGACCGCTGTCTGGCCCCGCGACGGGATCCCGAGGTCCGTCCGGTCGCATGGCGAGGTTTGGTGGTCCTGACGGTGTTGTGGTGGTTAGTCGGCTGGGTCGGGTTGCTTTGTTCACTTTCTGTTGCGTCTCTCCTGGGGATCGTCTTGCTGAGAAGCGGAGTCACGACGGGTTAGAACTCTTGTGTATGACTGATGGAAACTGGTCGAAAAACATGGCGGAAGATGCTCGTATTGCTCCAAGGACCCGGCGAACAACGTGGGGGAACATTTGTGACGGTGGCAGGCAAATGTGATTGGCTCTACTGGTATTTTACAGTTATATAATTACCTACTTGAGTGCTGATGGACAAGACCTTATGATTGGGCTTCCATATATACAAGTACTCATCAGAATGGCAATGAAAGCATCCAATGCCATGGAATTGCTTGAGATCTCCTTCTTTACCGATGGAAGATGACACGGGAAGTGAAGACCTCAAATATCCTATTCACTAAAGTCATTGGTTTGTTCAACCCCCCCATATGCCAGAGAGAATCACTGGCCAGACACCACACTCTAACTAGACAGGCGGAGACAAGAGAAGATAAACATATACTTGAATGCGACATTCAAACCATCCACATCATCCGGCAGGAGAGAAGTCTCCAGTTGCGGCTCCGGAGAGGCAGAACAATTATATTCACGCTGGCCCAGTAACACATTACAACAAGTACAACCCTTATAAGACAACCTGGCAAGAAGCAACAATCGTACACCGCAAAGAAAGTTATGTACCAATGCAAAAGCCCTATTCAGGGGTAGAATAATGAAAATCGACATAAACAGTCGGCCGGGGGGGAAACTTTTGTCCATCCGAGGGTATGAGATTAAAAAAAAAAAAAAAAAAAAAAAAAAAAAAAAAAAAAAAGGCACAAAATGATCAATAACACATCCAAAGCATTCCAAGGACATCCGGGTGCGAACCACCAACAAGTGTGTGATTCCGTCATATGCACGGTAAGAACTGTAGTCGATATCAGCATATGTCGACTCGTCCAAATACACTGGCCACTCACATTCATCACAATAAGCATTGGAATGTCAAATACGTCTCTTTTCACTGTCCAGCAGTAGGCGCATTCGACCTTGCCATCCTTGAACCCTAACTGATTCATCCCCGCCTCGCCAGCAATCCCGCCTTTGCGCAGGTGATTATTCCACCTCTGATTGTCATCGGACTGTGCAAGCTCCATATCCTCCTTGGTCTTGTACTTGAGCAACTTGCAGGTGGTCATGACGCTGCCGCGGGAGTCGCCAAAGGCCAGTCGGGCAAAGTCTTCGTAGAATTCTACCACGCTGTCGTCGTCTAACAACTCAGCAAGGAACACAGGCTGCGGGCGTCCAGGAGTCGCAGTTTCCAGCGTAGAACTTCGCGGCGTAAAGCTGCCGCGGGATGTGTTGCCAGACCCGGGGGCCGATGAGCCTCCGGTGTTGACATTGAGGTTCGGCTCCTTGCCCAGCAAGACATCCTTCTTCCAGCCGGTGAGGATGCTAAACTCCTTGCCGACCGCGGCAATCTCGCCGGTACGTCTGCAGACGATGGTTGGCGTCCCACACGCGTTGATAAAGTCCTCGTACTCCCAGAGTGTCCGCTGGAAGCACTTCTCCATGAAGATCAAATCATCCCGGTTGAGTGTCTTGGTCGTGGCAATGAACGACGGCCGGATCGACGCTAATGCTTTCGCAATCTGCAAGGTCTTTTGTGGGGAAAAGCGCCGTTGGATGAAGGCTGTCAGATTGTGGAAGCGGTTCGTATAGGCATACGGCTCTTTCACGCTCTCATACACAGTCGACGGGTTTCGCTGACGTCGCTTCACTCCAAACTGCAGGCTCTGGTGCTTCAGGCTGGGCGTCGTGATCGCCGGCCGTTGTCCATTGGCAGTTAAGCCGGTCGACTTGTTCACGGCCGCGTTGCTCAGCGAACTTTCATCATGCCCGCTGTTGATATGAGGGCTGGTTGTTGCACTCGGGCTGGAGAAACTGGCTGGTCCACTCTCGATGGCAAACGCATGTGGCGCATCAGACTTGGCCATGTGCATCATGCCGCCCTGGGGATAGACGCCGCTAACGTTCAGATGCCCTTGATTCGGAGCCTGGCTATTCGGCCATTCGTTCAGGAGCGGATCGTTGCCGAACAGGAAAGGTTGCTGGTTTCCAGGGCTCTCCCCAAAGCCAGGGGCCCCAGTGAGGGGTGTCGTGGAGTACTGTGTGGAGCCACTCCGGCCGATCGATCCTCGCTGCGTGGCGGAATCGGTGGGGGAGTCACCAGCACCGGTCGCCATGTGGCCAAGCATCCCAAACTCCAACGCACCGTAGCGATTCTCAAAGTTCATGCTAGAAAGGTCAAAGTTGAAGAGAGCAGGGTCGCTTGGGTCAAAGAATGGTCCCGCGAAGGGATTCTGACTCTGGGTGGCGCCTGATACGGTCGTGCTGGGAGGCTGTTGGTTCACCGAGGATGACAAGCTGTTACTTCGAGCCGTCGGAGTGGTCTTCATGTTGAAGGTTGGGGAAACGGGGGATTGCGAAGGGAAAGAATTCTGTGTCAGAGGGGTATCTTGGTAGACATTGTAAGAATTCGATTGAGGTGTGGGATAGTAATTGGACCCCGAATTCTGCTGAGTGGTTGTATTGACCGTAGTGGTGCCATTTCGAGACAAGGGCATATTATTTCGCATCGCGTTGTTGTAGAAATTCCCCCCAACTCCAGGCATCAACGCTCCATCCGGCGCATCGTGCAGGTATTTAGCCTTCTTCCGCACCCCATCATGGCATGCATCCTGAAGACCCCGTTTGATACAGCGCTGACACGGTCTCTCGTCACCTAAGAGGTAGTTTCTCGATCAGTTTGTTTGTTCCCAATGCATGACGCAGTGTTGATGCGCGCGCGATAAGGATCAGTATCTCAGAAATGAAACAGGTCACACAAGCGTACCGCAAGTCAAATGCGCCCGTTGACAAGCGAAGCAAGCCCTCCTTGCCTTCTTCCTTCGTGGTCTTGACGGATCCTTTGCGTTGGCCGATTTTGGGGCATTCTCGGTAGCGCCGTTGGTCTTGTGCTTCGCTTGCTCCGTGCGATCGCCCGCGTCCGGGGTATCCTGATCGACTCCACCATGATCGCCAGCCAGAGCTGGGGCGCTCCCGTTAACCTCCGTCTTCATGTCGACATTCGTGTGTGTGTTTAGAGAGTTATTGGTAGGGGGTGATTGTCGTGTGCACGTTTCACTGCGGCGAGCGAAGGACGTCACGTCAAAAAGTCGTCAGCTATCGCTTGTCACCTTCGGTTCTTCTTTCTCCGTCACCAGGCGAGCGAGAATCTTCGAGGAAGAGGTGCACTGCGAAGGAACACTCGTCAGGTTATCCAGGTTGAAGGCTGAAACTTTTACGCTCGGCGTTTTACCCCGCTATGTACCACATGGAACCGCTGTCGTCTGGAGTTGTAGGGATGTGGATGCGGCGAGCGGCAAACCGAATAACGGAGCACAGGAAGATCTTGGATACTTGCTAGTGTGGACCGAGGCGCAAACCAGACACGGACCGCGGTCTGAACGGCGCAGCAATGGGATCTGAAGGGGTAAGAATAAATTCGATCACGCGGACGTGATAAAGTGATGATGAGAATATTAAAACGGATGACTGTGCAGCTGAACTAGGAGTGAATTGGAACGGATGGAGTGGTACAGTAAAGGTTTTCCGGGGCTGCGGGGAAAGTTGACTTTGCACTTGGGCGGTTCGAGTTTGAGTTCACTTTGAGATGCTGCGGGTAGAATCCATGGAGGAGATGTAGAATTGAGGCGAGAGCAAAAACTCGTGATAAACGGACTGTAAGACTATAGAGGAGGAGTGGAGAGGAGAGTGATCAGATGCGAAAAGAGGGAAAAGTAAAAATTGAGAACGCGGGGGGAACAGAAGCACAGAAAATGAACAGGGGAGAGGAATTAGGGAAAATTGAAATAAAAGGGAAAAGAGTCAAATTTCGAGGAATAAGGTAATAATATGTAACTCAAATACGGAGTACCAATAGCGGTGATTGTAAGATACTCTGTAATAGAAATAGAAACCCGGTGGCTTATGTGACAAGCAGGTGAAGTCAACCAACGCGAGTCGAGTCAAGGGAGTCTGTCTGTCTGTCGCGTGTCCAGACTCGCAAGCAAGACAGTAGTATAACTGAGGGATTTTGATACGAGTGTGACAAGTGATGCGCCAGTAGTATCATAAGAATCATAAGCAGGTAGAAATCATGCAGATAGCTTCAAATGTACCTTTACACGCCCACTCGAAGCTATTCTTATTTCCTGCCTGGGAAATAAAGGATCACCTCAGGCAGAGGTTTCAGCCTTACACGTTGGAGTCGATTGTGATTTCAGATGACTGTCACATTCTTCCGTCTACCAGTCTCTGGTAATATTGCGAGTCCTGCGGATTCATCACATCAAGCTATGAGGTTCAGAGAGACAGACAGAGGCAATTGCCGCATATATGGTATGTGATAGGACTTGGACATTGATCTCACATGCATCACGCATATCAACAACGTCCAGATGAAGCTTGCTTGTGATAATACCTAAGAATCGACTATCATCCTGGTTGAAGCCTCAGGCACCACCACGACCACCACCTTGTCTTATCCCACGTGCTGATGATACATTAAAACTCGAGATTCATAATGATAAGTACTTGATAGACATGTTATCTATCCTTCTTCTCCCTGCATAACAACGAGATAAATTACACCAACTACATCATGCACCATCAGCTAACACCAACCTCAACAACCAGAACGACAAAGCGAACAATACACCAATCCATTCATTTCTATGAGTCATTTTACGCACAGCAAAGCCCTCGAAACTCTCCAAAATTACACCAGGGTAATTCCGGAATGCCACCAAGTTCCCCGTGATCGCCCGACCCTCAACAGCCTGCCCAGTTTCGGGAAATGCCTCGGTAAAGTGGCTTTCCTGCATGGCCCTGTTGGATGGGTTTCCTTCGTCCTGCATCATACGGCAGTTATTGCTCTGGATTATGGTGGCTTAATCGAGGCTATAATTCTGTGAAAGACTGTTGTTGCAGGACAGAGTCTCGATAGTTACTGCCTGCGCCGTGGAGTAAGGTAATGCGCGGTAAAGAGACCAACGTCTTTTAGGTTTGGTCGGGCTTGGCGGGATTCGAGTGCTTGGGAATGAACAAGGGTTCGTCTGCCAGGCATTAATTATGGATTACACAGCTGGTCTCGCTAGATATGGCCGATAACTTGTCATGCTGGTCGCATAGATACCTGTGACCCTGTCCATACGTTTGTTCCAGAGTCAGATTTCTCTTCATCCTGTTGATTCTATGCATTAGGTATAGTCTATGTAGAATGCATATCTATGGATGCATGCGTCGATGTTTAAATGTACAACCCTTGCCGGGTAAAGCTTTTACCATGAAAGCAGCAAGCAATAGCTCGGTCGCAGTATGTCGAGGCGCCATGACAATGCACGCTTGATAGGCGGCGACAGACAAAAGTCGGTCGCCTATCGCGTAGCAAATCGACTCTTCTTTCTGATACGACTGCCATATCGGAAGAATATGTACCTGTATTGTAGACTTTAGTCAGCAAAAGATTTCCAAACGTGAAGTACAGTAGCGTTTCACAGCTTAGCAAATTCGGAAGAAATACGGCAAAATTGACGCTATTGGCGCTACCACGGCTGACAGCTGCAAGCTGAAGCAAGGAGGTTGGGGCATGGATCAAACAGTAGAAACCTCCAAAGTCTCTGGTCTCAAAGTACGGGGGAGATAAAAGAATACTCACGGAAATGGTGACATGGCAAGTGTCAAAAACGCCAGCAGCGATGTCGCCCAATGATAACCCAGATTATTGTACACTGCATCTCAAGCATCAGCAGTGACCAGGGTCCAGGGATATAATGAAGCACAGTCATCGCAGTTCGTAACAACAGGTCAGCTGAGTATGAGGCTACCACCATTGACGTAGACCATGCTCCTGACCTGTTGCTCCAGCTCCACTTCGCGGACGACCGCAGATGCATAGACAGGAAGAGAATGCTTACTTTGGTTACCAAACAATGGAAAGACACCCCCAAAGGTCGAACGAGCAAAACTGTTCGCTGCCAGAGCGCTCGCTGCGTATGTTGGGTAGGCATCAACCAGAAACGTGAATACACCCGAGTATACGAGGATCGTCCTGTTCGTGCAACAGATCGAATTAGCAGACCGTCTATACTCAGCTTATTGGCGCTGCTGCGGTTGCAATCATATCCGAGGGTCAGCCATATTGCAAACTTACCCGGCTCCGAAGAACGCACTCCCAATCAGTGGTACAATCCAGTGCACATGACGATAGATGGTCCAGGCAAATATGAAGAGTCCTATGGTGACGAGCGGACCTCCGAGGATTGCTGCATAAGGAGACAAAAATTAGCAAGGTCTATTCTGGTTCGATATGCCGATAACCAAAACACCAGGACTATACACACCTGGGGGTAGCCGCCACTCGGGCTGGAAATCATCTGGTTTCCCAACAGCTTTTTCGTGCTTCTTTTCCAGACGAACGTAAACTCGACGCCAGAAAGGATCAGATAGGATGGCAAATACCATACCAACAAAGAGGCCGAGGAACGACAGACCTCTTTGCCAGAGCTCGAAGCCGTATACGTTGCCGAAGACGAGCTGAAAAGCACCAAAGAAAAGATAGAGAATACCCAGAAGGATGGCAGAGAATATACAGAGGTTCAAACACATCGGCTCCAACGCCAATAGAAGCCACGGCCGGTAGGTGGATCGCAGGACAGTCCGTGCTACCGAGCGGTGCATTCGTTCGATTGGAGCCTTCCATCTGTCGTCTCCCGTTTCTTTGCGCAGCTTTTGCGCCTTGCGCCGGAGGAGTCTGGACAAGTCGAGTTAGATGAGCAAACGCCTTTAGAAACGATACAGAAGCCTGAAAGCACTCACACTGGGTGGTAGGTCTCCGGAACAAACAGGATGATCGAGACGAGAAGGACACCGGACCAGATGAGGAGCACATAAAACGTCCAGCGCCTGAAAATATGACGTGCTTGTTAATGTAATGCGTTTCAACAAACCGATAGACGACCTTACCAAGTCGTAAACTGGTTAATGAACCCGCCAACCCTGGGTAAACTTCCTGTCAGTCCCTGCTGCACAAGAGCGAGCTTCGATCCGGTCAACGTCCGAGCCGAGGAAATTCGAGGAGAACATACAGCGGGCCCACTTCTGGACCGATGAAAGGAGAAGCCGTGTATAGCATCATAGGGGCACTGAGTTCGTGGCGGTCAAACAAATCGCCCACTGTACCTCCCGCAACGCTGAGAAAAGCACTGCCAGCAAGGCCGTTGAAGAAACGGCTTACGATCATAGTCTGGATGTTCTGCGCCACGGCACACGGGATCAACCATATCAAAAAGAAGGTAAACGACACGATGTAAATCCACTTTCGACCATAAAACTGTGGCAGATCAGCAGTGGAACCCAACCCCAGACAGAGTCAGCAAACCTCTGACAATGGCGCCAAAAATAACGGTCCAATTCCTACAAACCAGCCTCCTAGTCAATTCCCGCAAACCAGGCAGTGATGCTCTAAGCAGACTTACCCAAGCCCCAGATGAAGAAGGAAAGGCCGAGAGTAGCCACAATTCGAGAACAATCAAGATCATTCATCAGCTGCTCATAGGTGGCAGTATACATCGACGACGTGCAAGTACTCAAAGCGTTCTGTCAGTAATGTCTGTAGGCCTATGTCGCAGACTCGAGACTCACACACAGAGAGAACCCGACGAGCAAATGATGACAATAAGCCATCGCCGGAGCTTGTTCATATTCCGGGGGTTCTTAGGGTCATTGTCATCCCATCCGACAACAAACTCATCACCGTCGGCTGCTTCACCCGGTTGGTTAGATCTATCTTCTGCTTCTTCGTCGACAGTATGGCAGCTGTATCCATCATTCAGAGACCAGCTGCGCTCGATGGTCGAAGACGTAGTGCGCTGCAGCTTCTGCGATCGCTCATTGTTTGTTGCGACGGACGCATTGATGGGTGCAAAAGTCCTATCCGATTCTTCACCCTGTTGTGTTTCTTTTCCTCGAACATCTTCCGTGCTCTTCTCACTTGACGAATCCTCATCGACAGGCGACTCAGGCTTTTCTGTTGTGGTAACAGAGTCGGTCTGCTGAGTTGTCGACATCCTTATTCACATAGGTCGAATCGAGAGAAGGACGTCTCCATGCAGTTATGCCACTACGACCTCGGTGCTCAAACACCGACAGCTAAAGAAGGAAGAGATCAAAAGCAAGTACCCAAAGAGTGCGCGTCTTGCTGAAATTGAGGCGAACAAGATCTCCGGATGAGGTGTTCAGACAATCCGAGAAACTGGCACAGATGAAGACGACGTCACGAGGCGACCGGTTTCCTTGTAGGGTTGAGCTCTACAGCGACAGTAGAGCAGACGGTGGGGAAGATAAAAGATGAGCAGCTACGGATTAGCATATAAGCGCAGCGAGCTAAGCAATTCCTAGTATTTTAGCCGCTGTCGGCCTGGATTCAGTCTCTCGGGTTTCTGTCCGGCACATCTAGTTTATCTAGCGTCATTCGATCACGGTCCCATGGATGATTTCTCAGCATCATCGTCACTGGAATCCAGTCCCAAGGAAAGGACTTCTCAAGGAAAATTGATCAACGTAGTCAAATCCAACTAAGAAGATATTAATAGATGGGTCAATTCTTCGACTACAATGATGATCATGATGATGACATGCTTTGTGGCTCACTCCTGTTGCATGTAGGTCATGTTATCTGCCTCGTGGGGAAAATCGCCGGGTCCCGCATTCTAAACCCTTGTACAGCATCCTCAATGCTTGTATTATTGAATCTTGAAGAATCATGTTGTTCTGGAAGCCTCAAGCCACACAGCCAAGGCAACCTGGTTGCTTAGCAAGCTTTATCAAAGGAAATCGGCAACATTGGATCATCCACGTCTCATCCCATGATAAACATGATCAATATAAGTCTGGAATCGGAATCCTTTTCTGTAAACTACCTGTAAGGTATCTTGTACTTCTTACACATTGTATTGGTGCAAATCCCGACTGCGTGCATGGAATGGTGCCATTACAGACAATCTCTAAATCCTAAAGCTACCTACCCATAATTCCATACAAGAAAACAGTCCAAATAATCCCAACGAATAGCAATTGCAGCTCTGGATGAACCGCAAAAAAAGGATAACCGATCAGTAGCCGCCTTTTCAGCTCCCATAATCAAATCCCCGAAACACCATTTGCTCACTTGGAACAATACACAGAAGCAATCCTGCTGAAAAGGCAAACCAGCCTCAATTCGAACAGCCAGAAAGGAGAATTGGCAACAAATAAAGCAACTATACATAAGATAATGGACATTGCAGAACACAAAAAGGGTATGTAAAACGTGCTTAGGCCGCGACCTCAGTGGGCTGGCTAGCAGCCTCCGCGCTCGTATTCTCTTCCGCCCATGAGCCCCAGAGTGCACGCTTCCCACGGATCTTGATAGGACCGCCAACAGAGTCAGTACCCTGCTCAACCTTGACTGCGTCCTTGGTGGCCAGGACCAAAACTTCGAAGAACATCTTGGTGGCATCAGCCTTGCTCGTTCTCTTCTCGGGTAACAGATCCTGGAACTTGACGCTCTTCTTTTGATCGGCGGCAGACTCGCCCAACGCGTCGCGGAGGATGTGGACGGCGTGCTTAGTACCAACGGAGACCGGGCCGCTATCCACGGGGTGCACAGTTGTATCGTCCATCTCTTCCACAGGGTGATGCATGCCCTCATCGTCGCTCATATGCAGTCCCTGTTCCTCTTCATCTCCAGGAAACTCAATCTCCGACCGCTGGTGAAGGGTCGAGTCGAGACCAACTCCTTCATCCACCGGCACGATGGCTTCCTCCTCGCCGAATTCCAGAGCAGGGGCAGTGGCTGCGGCTACATCCATATCGGCGATGCCGCTATCGCGCTTTCTCTTCAATTCACCTGCCTTCCTAATGGCATCGAATGAAAGTAAATCGCGAAGCTCGGGGGCCCAACCACGTCCGCGGCCCGCGCCAAGGACGTTTGACACAAAATCGCCGTTCTTTTGCATGTTCATCAAGGTAAGAAGAACAGGATCCCGAGGCAAGAACGCTGCCGGTCTCAAGATTCCAGATCGATCTGCCTGTTGTTCTTTAATATGACTCGGCTTAAAGTCGATGGCCTCATCCAGATCCATGACCGGCATCACCTTTCGTCGCTTGGCACGTTGTGCTTGTTGAACGGTAATGTCATCACCCTGTTCGCCATCTTCGTGTTCTCCGTCGGCGTACTCCTCGTCAAGAATCCCTCGTCCTCCCTTCGACAAATGTACATCTTCTGCCTCGAGTCTGTTGAGTTCTTCTTCGGAAAGTTCCGTCATTGCGGATTCAGAGTCGCGCTGCTGTCGGCGTTCTTCAGCTTCACGTGTGAGCTCCTCGTCGCCACCGATATCCAAAGTTTCATCGAAATTGAAGTGGTCCTGGGCTCCATCTTCACCGAGATCCATCTTATCCAGAGGAGCGTCATCCTCACCGAGGTCCAGCTGCAAGTCAACGTCGTTGAACTTGCCGGCGTCACTGAGAAGGTCGTCTTCAAATGGGCGGGGAGCGGGAGCATCTCGACCAACTTCCATGCTGAAGTCACGGCCGATATGGGTATCATCATCATCGCCAAAGTTCAAATCAACTAATGTGTGGTCCTCCAAGCGTGGAGGCTCTTGAGAAACAGATCGTCGGAAGCTACTATCAGGTAGAAGTTGACTTCCAAAATCCATCGAGTGTCCCTGGCGTTTGCCTTCTGGTTCCAGATTAAGGGTCTGTGACAGAAGCAAGGAGGAGTCCAAGTTCATAAACAAATCGGATTCGGTAAGCACATCAGGTAAAGTGATGCCGCCAGGAGCGACAACGGTAGAAGTCAAGTCATTATTGTTTGTCAAACGGAACGCCTAGAACCACACATATCAGTAAAGCTTGGCAAGCATTGATCGGAGAGAGCAATCAAACCTACCATCTTAATCTTCATCAAAGCCTCGTTGCAGTCGTCCAAAAGATATCGGGCCTTTCTGCTGTAGATCCGAACCACACCCAACAGCAGCTGACCACTAAGTCGTAGAGCCATCGGAGCCTGTCCTTGATCAACAATGGCATTGACACTGCTTTCGATATCCGACTGCAGAATATGAGATTTCGAAAGCTTGCGCTCAAGGTTGGCCGACAACCAGACGCGGGCCAGCGGCCCCGTCTTGGACAGCAGGGTCTCGGAGTAGAACATTGTCAAGCGTGGTCTGGATCAAAGACCAAATGGGAAATGTAATCAAATATCCAAAAAGATGCCCGCCTAGTGCGGGGGGATTTGTTCGGGAGGTCCCTGGCAACGAGGCTGGTGACGCGCGGTATCCGAAGAACACGGTCAGTCAACCCCAAAAGGTTCGGCGATTGATTTCCTGCACCTAAAGCCTCCGAAGAGACAAGAAAAACAAACACAGAACCGCAACAGATCCAGTCAAGTAGCAAATCAATAATCGCATGTACTGCGATACAAAATCAATCCCAACAAGGTGGGTACTGAAGGGGAGGGGGAACACAACCAAAACGAAGGAGGAAGGGTGGTTGGTGTGGTGCGATGGAAACAAGGAAGAAAAGAGTTGCGAAAGGCGCGTCCAACGGGCGGCGGGTGGAAGACAGGTACCTTAATGGGAGCCTGAGGTTTGCCCAGCCTCCTCCCTCCCACAAGTTCTCGTCCCAGCAACGGGAGCACGGGACTATGACAGCACAGCCAGAAAGCACAGGCGTTGATTGGTTGAAGCTCAGTTACCCGAATCACGTGAGTGTTATACCTTACGTAACGGTATGAAAGGTCAATGTACACAATTCTAAGCTATTCCCGATGCGGCACGCTCGGAATAATATTGATCCCTCTATCTTGGGCAGAGGAAGATTCAATTTCCATCACGTGATTGTTGACGGCCAGCCCAAGGACAGATAGGGGATGGGAGGTATTTTTCCAGGGCATACGGAGTAGACGGTTCTGTTACGCATCAAGCATTCCTGGATAATCTGGGGCTATCAATCTTATTTGATTTGTTTTTACCTTGGTATATTTAATAATGTACGCCCATGATTGACCACGCCATGAGCTATCGAAACCCTCAGCTGCATGCTAACCAATAAGTCGGTGTCCAGACCTTCTGCACGGCCTGTCTTGTTTCAACCTTAGGTAGTTTCCTCCATCTTGATACCGCACTCCGCCGCGCGTCTGAGAACGTGGCTTTTTGCATACTCTCCAGCCCTATCAGAGCATCAGAGGAAACTTGACAAGTTCCAGACTGCGCTTCTTTCTCCCACTTTTGTCTTTGATTACGGGATGATAAGGATCGCGAACCCGGTTTGATTGAATGTTTCCTCGTTCTGACAGAGCATGAGAGATGTCAAGGTCCGCAACGCCTGCGCTACCTTTGCATAATGCCCAGGCTTCGAGACCATCATCCAGAGCCCCTGTAACAGGCGTGCGGTCACCATCAGTAAGTATCACTGCTCTTGGAAAGACTTCTGATAACCCATTCGCAAATGAATGAGGCTCGTTCAAGGTGTCAATTCCTGACTTAAATCGTCCGTTAGACGTCCACATCGACATACTCCCTATTAGGTCCTGAAGAAACCGCGGAACGCCTACAGACATCTCTCCTTCACGGACTTACACCGGCAGAGGCGGAGATACGATTATTGCGAGATGGTCCAAACGAACTGCCGCATGAGGAACCGGAGCCCTTGTGGCTTCGGTTTCTCAAACAGTTCAAGGAGACACTAATCCTTCTTCTGTTGGCGTCCGCGGCCATCTCATTTTTTATGGGCAATTACGATGACGCCGTCAGCATTACCCTCGCTGTGACTATTGTGGTGACCGTCGGGTTCGTTCAGGAGTACAGGTCTGAAAAGTCCTTGGAGGCATTAAACCGTCTCGTGCCCCATCACGCACACCTCATCCGCGACGTTCCCCCGTCGAGCGCTCCTCTTATGAATAACTCTACAACTGCTGCTTTAGGGCCGGATATCGAACTGGAGGATCTTGCGAGCAAGAGCCCCAGCTCGGCATCGGCGGCTATCAAAGCGTCGAGTACGGTTCTGGCCTCCGAACTTGTCGCCGGGGATTTGGTTCTTTTTACCACAGGCGACCGCATTCCCGCGGACATACGGATTACTGCAGCTACTGACTTGACCATCGACGAGTCGAACTTGACTGGCGAGAACGAGCCTGTGGCCAAATATCCCGAGGCACTTCGCAGCACCAAGGCCGCAGTCTCCCACTCTCCCAAAATTGTTAGCCCGCCTCGGTCACCGTTCTACGACGCTCCCGCCAGCGGCGCCGTTGGCGCGGATATACGTTTGAATGAACAACATAATATTGCATTCATGGGAACCCTCGTGCGATCAGGATATGGCCAGGGTATTGTCATTGGGACTGGTGCTAAGACAGAGTTTGGCAGCATTTCAGTGTCACTCCAGGAGATCGAGAGCCCGCGCACGCCACTCCAGCTTTCAATGGATCGACTGGGCCAGGAATTGAGCTATATCTCCTTTGGTGTGATCGCGTTGATTGTTGTGATCGGGTTAGTGCAGGGTCGAAAGCTCCTTGAGATGTTCACCATCGGTGTTTCTCTCGCGGTCGCTGCCATTCCGGAAGGACTTCCGATCATTGTGACCGTCACTCTGGCTCTGGGTGTGCTGCGGATGGCCAAGCGAGGTGCGATCATGCGAAGGCTACCGAGCGTCGAGACCCTGGGATCAGTGAACGTGGTGTGCAGCGACAAAACAGGCACTCTTACGCTCAACCACATGGCTGTTACCAAGATGTGGCATTTCGACTGCCCGGAACCATTCGAGGTCCACAACGATATCTCCTCTTTGACATCGGGCCCCGCCGCCCGAACCGTTCTCCGAATCGGTAATATTGCCAATAATGCCAGACTCTCGCGGGTTAGTGCAAATTCTCCGGCCAGCGCATCTTCGGCGGCAGTGCTCAGTTCTACTGTGGACCGTGCGTCTGGTGCTGTGAAGAGCCGATGGGTTGGTCAACCGACCGATGTCGCCATCTTGGACTTGCTAGACACTTTTGGTGAAGATGACCTTCGTGACCGCATCAGCAGGCGCGTGGCTGAAACCCCCTTCAGTTCCGAGCGTAAATGGATGGGTGTCATCATTGGCAGTGCGCAGAACGACGCACCATCCTTTACCGGTGCCAATAACGTAGCCTATATCAAGGGTGCTCTAGAGCAAGTCTTGACCCGGTGTGATACTTACCTAACCAAGGATGGTCGTGAGGTCATCTTGGATGAGCCGCGACGCCATACCGTAAGGCAGGCAGCAGAACACATGGCATCTGAGGGGCTTAGAGTGTTGGCGTTTGCGAGCGGAGCAGTCAGAGACACGGCCGGAGGGGGGAGGGTATTTGGTAGCAGGACCAGTACTCCCCTTTCAATCACAAGTCAGGGTGACGAGGATGATCGATACACCGGACTAGTTTTTGCTGGGTTGGTTGGAATGAACGACCCTCCCCGAAAGGATGTCCACAAGTCCATCAGGCGTCTCATGGCGGGAGGAGTGCGAGTCATCATGATTACAGGAGATGCGGAGTCGACAGCCGTAGCGATTGCTAAGAAACTCGGAATGCCAGTAAGAGATTCTCCGGGGTCGAGGCCTGTTCTCACCGGTCAGGACCTAGACCGGATGAGTACTGCGGACCTTGCACAAGCTATTTCGACCACCTCAATTTTCGCCCGCACCAGCCCAGAACATAAAATGAAAATCGTGCGCGCTCTGCAGTCTCGGGGAGACGTCGTGGCCATGACTGGCGATGGAGTGAACGATGCACCAGCTTTGAAGAAAGCAGACATCGGCATTGCGATGGGCAAGTTGGGTACCGACGTTGCCAAGGAGGCTGCGGATATGATCCTGACTGATGATGACTTTTCCACCATCTTGCGTGCGATCGAGCAAGGCAAGGGCATATTCTACAACATTCAGAACTTTATTACTTTCCAGCTTAGCACCAGTGTGGCTGCTCTGAGTCTTGTCTTGTTGAGTACTCTGTTAGGCTTCAAAAACCCATTGAACGCCATGCAAATCCTTTGGATCAGTGAGTTGCCCATAATTAAATCTGGATTTTTGAACTGTGTTTGTTTACTGACTTTTGTTCTCAGATATCCTCATGGATGGCCCACCAGCACAGTCATTGGGTGTTGAGCCTGTCGACCCGACCATAATGAATCGCCCACCGCGATCGAGAACGGCACGGGTTCTTACGAGACCGCTGATTCAACGAGTACTTACGTCGGCCTTTATGATTATGCTCGGTACGTTGGCGATCTATGTCTACGAGATGGGCGACGCCGATGACCTATCCACCCCGGGGAAGCGCTCCCGTGTGGTGACTGCCCACGACACGACCATGACGTTCACCTGCTTTGTCCTTTTCGACATGTTCAACGCTTTGACTTGTCGCAGCGAGAGCAAATCCGTGCTCCGCGGCGAGCTGCCACTCTTCGGGAACAAGATGTTTAACTATGCGGTTCTGGGCTCCTTGTTCGGACAGGCTTGCGTGATTTATGTTCCGTTCTTCCAGCGCATTTTCCAGACTGAACCCCTCAACGCCGCCCACCTACTCAAGCTTCTGTGCGTTTCAAGCACTGTGTTCTGGGTGGACGAGGGTCGGAAATACCTGAACGCCGTCAAGCGGCGAAGAGCAGTTGGGGTGGGGTACAGTGTCAATGTTTGATACGGGAATGACCGATGGACTGTGCATTCGATAGAGAGGGTGCAGAGGCGTTGTCTTGCTTTTTTTGCTGTGTACTGTGAAAGAGGCACTTGGGTATTGGACATGTATAACCCTATACATAATTCTTGTACCATTATATCGCTTTATAAACTGCATCATATACGTGGGTCAATAAGTACATGGCCCTCTCCTTATCCGTCTTAAAAAAGAATCGCGGTTGGTGGAGATGCAACCAAATAAATTTAAAAGATTGACCTGCGCAGGATTCGAACCTGCAATCTCTTGATCCGTAGTCAAGCGCCTTACCATTGGGCCAGCAGGCCAAGTTGTTAATAATGGTTGCCCATTTTTGCTATATAATTTAAACAAAACACATGTCCGTCTTCCAAGAGCATTGCCTGCTCTGTTTGAGCGGGATAGTCTACTGCACAGGTACCAGCCGCCTCAAAGTCCATGAATCATCCATGCTGATCCTTTGATTCGGAGCGAATCACTACTGAATGACTTCTCATCTTCCAGACTCGAGGTTGCTGAGTCTATATTCGTCAGATGACCGCATCTTGAAGCTTTATATATATAGAAAAGTGCCAAGCTCCTGGCTGATATATATTTGGCGATGCAACCACATGGCCACCCCAAATATCCCCACGCGACCACAAGGGCACCTGGATTCTTGAGTACCGAGTGAACCCGCTCATTGATGTCAAAAATGGACCTCTAGTCGTCGAATGCCAATAGAATCATCGAATTTGCCGGCAGAGGCTGGTGATCTCGTAACAGATACTGCGGGCTACTCAATCAGAGACCATGCGACCTTAGTATGGAGCACCGCATATAGTTGACTGACTAAGTAGCTAGTGACCCCACTGAACGGTATGCAGATATCTTTATTTCGAGCTCATAGATCACATTCATGATGGAGATGGAGAAATTTACGAGGCTGATGATGATGTGTGTGATAGTTACAGTCCGTGTCCAGGTACAAACAACCTGACAGCCCACAGGAAATATGTGATTAGGGCCTAATATCCTGGGCCGGCCTACAGTATGAGTGAACTAGAGTGATAGAACCGGAGTTTCATCCATCAACCCCGAAATGCATGTCAGCAAATATTCATCAGGCTCGTGTTCCTGACAAGCCATGTTTCAGATTGGGAGCTATGGCATAGAGAGCGGCCAAATCGGTGCCCAATATAAACAGATTAGAGACCCAAGGCACGCCTCCGGCTGATAGGCTGATATATGAATGTGAGTGACGATCCCGAACCGAACAGCGCCGCAGCCGGAGGAACTCCAGAACTTCAGATAAGGGCATTCTGGGCACGAAGCTTGGGTTCCTGAAATGCCCGAACGAGACTTCGGGAGAATAAGGGAAATCCAGCAGGAACCACCCAGGGCTGATTTGGGCTGAAATGTTATTGGCCAAGCTTCTCGTTATCAGTGCTGTGGGGCTTCTTCGGCTGCAGCCATACCACATCCGGAGCTAACGGGCTCCACCCACTCGGCAGGTGGCGTCGAGGACCTTATCGGGACCTCACAGCCAATCGATTTGCTTATCAGGGTGAGCGAAGGATGACTTGAGAGAAACAGCAATTGATAAGGAACCCGCATTCGCGTTCCGGATCAACTCGAGACTTGAAACGGGAAACTCTGTCGATAGTGGTGGTATCTGTGCCATGGGAACCAGCCAGTCCGGATGAAGTTGTATGGGGGCTGTGCCGCGGAGTAGAGGTATCTCTTCATATCATCAACACTTCCTGGAGTATGATTATCACTGTAACTCCGTACGGAGTGCGGATATGTTATCATCTCAAGATAGCAGGTAGTACTACTGTCTACCTGCCTGGAGAAGCACGTAAGAGCATAAATAAGTGTAAGAACCCGGCAGTCAACTCGGTTTGAGGTTGTACAACAACCTACAGTCTACCTACGCAGTCAGCCTGAACATGAGCCACATGTCAGTGCTCGAAGCCAAGAGGAATATCTGACCACCTGCCATGGAAAAAGCAACGACCCAATGATTGGGGGTGGAAGTGTCCTTCCTATCAACTCCGTACTTCTCTATTATCCCTATCCGCCAGGCCATGACGACGACTACTGTCCGCGGAGTGCAATGATAATATGATTATGTATTCGCCACAGTCAGTCAGTTTCCCGCACCATCTCGACGGTGGACTTGGCCGGCCGGGACGACACAGCGGATTAAAGTTGGGGCCTATCGGGTAAAAATATTTAATGGGATATGCACTACTCGATACTGAGGCGCATTCGCCACGAGGCACTCTTCAAGGATGCAAGAAGCTATGATGCGAGCAACAGCTGTCTCAAAGTGTTCTCATACCATCTTTAAAATGCGGACAGTATGTAGGTCGAGTCTTTTTCAGTGTGTCCTTGATCGTGATGTTGGTCGTCGAGCACTGGAGGTAAGCTCTATTTCATATGCAATCGCCAATGAATGGTGAGGACGTTTTTGTCTGTGGCTGATTGGCCAAGGGCGGTTAGGATCCAGCACGTTATTGGTTCTTTTCTTATCTTACTTTGTTGAATCGATTATTTCATTGGGTGTCTTCTGTCTGCTATCTCATGGTACTCTTTCTTTTCTTTTCTTTTTCTCTTTATTATATTTTTATTTTTATTTTTGGCTTAACCGCGTCTCCCTCTAAAGCTGTAAGGAGGTTTCTTTCCAGACCTTTTTTTGCTGCTTTATTTTGTCTGCAGTTTTTTACTGTTATTAATTCGAATTATTCTTGTTTACAGGGAAACCACATCTGACTGTCCCCGGATCAGTATCTATCAATCAAGCTGGAAGACTAATACGAACACTAATATCAACCGATATCATCACCAAAGAACAGATAAAAAAATGAGACCAGAAAACCATTTTAAAAATATCGATAATTACCGCCCCACAGCTCTCACTGCCTTGTCTGCCCATGGAAGACTGTCGATCTATCACTATCATCGCTTGACTCCTTCAGATTGCAAGCGCAAATTCGTGTGTCCCGTCCAATTCCAGGCCCACCGGGATGCGTTTCCAGAACTCTTGATTCAATTCCTATGACCCTGTCTATATTTTCTCGCCATCTTATATACTACATCCTCCGCCCCCGTGGCAATTGTCCTTCTCCACAGAGCGGAGTCTACAATTCTTCACTTGCTCACTCCCTCACTTTCCCACTCCCTCGGTCGATCCCTCTTTTCAACAACAGTCTCGTTCTTGAGTGAGCGAAGTAGGGGGTTAGGTCTAGCCAACAATATATCCATTTCGATCTGTCTATACAATTCCTCTTCAACCGAACCATCCCGCCATCCGATCGTGTCATCGTCCTCGCAGCCTTTTCCGCTCTCTGCCTCTCCTCCGGCATCGGAAACCCTAACTATATCCCATCTCTCTGCCCACCTTACAACGCGGCGGTGACACATCCCGGGGAGAGAGTCTGGTTTTTGCGTGTACTGAGATTCTCTGCATTCTTCATCAACTCAACAGGGACGTAAAATCATAATTTCAGTATTTCACCATGTCGTCTCAACCAGGCGTCGCTCCATATGTCCCGGACTATGCGTCATACAACTGGACTGGTGCTCCCGCGAACTATGCGCAGCTCGCCACAAATGATATTGGCGGTGATTCCAGTATGTTTTACTACTAGTTTCTGCTCGCTTTGTATGGGACCATGATTCTAACGGCATCATTTTCAGGAACGGAAAATGTGAACAAATGGTTTCAATCGGGTGACCAGGCGTACATCATCGTGGCCTCCGCCATGGTCATGGTCATGATTCCTGGTCTTGGATTCCTGTACTCTGGTCTCGCTCGTCGTAAGTCGGCTCTGAGTATGATCTGGGCCTGTATGGCATCATTCTCGGTCGTTACCTTCCAGTGGTACTTTTGGGGCTATTCCCTCGCCTTCTCCCCTACTGCCACCAATGGCTACATTGGCAACCTTCGCAACTTTGGTCTCATGAAAACTCTGGCCGACCCGAGTCCTGGATCACCTCTCATTCCTAATCTCCTCTATGCTTTCTACCAGGTATGATACCACTATTCAACTTTGGTTAGGATTTAGCGGACATTGTAGGCTAACCCTGCCTGGATGGCATAGATGCAATTCTGTGGCGTCACTGCGGCTATTATAATGGGCGCTGTTGCAGAACGTGGACGTCTGCTTCCGGCTATGGTTTTCACCTTCATCTGGGCTACTATTGTCTATTGTCCTATGGTTTGCTGGGTATGGAATGTGAATGGTTGGGCATTCAAATATGGTGTTTTGGATTACGCCGGTGGTGGTCCTGTCGAAATCGGATCCGGTATGGCAGCCCTCGCCTATTCGATGGTCCTCGGTCGTCGTCAGGAACGTATGATGTTGAACTTCCGTCCTCACAACGTCTCGCTCATTCTCCTCGGAACGGTCTTCCTCTGGTTTGGTTGGCTTGGATTCAACGGTGGTTCGTCCTTCGGTGCCAACATTCGGGCCACCGTGGCTTGCTGGAACACAAACTTGACTGCTGCCTTTGGAGCTATCACCTGGGTTCTTCTCGATTGGCGTCTGGCTAGAAAGTGGTCGATGGTCGGCTGGTGTTCCGGCACTATTTCCGGCCTGGTTGCTGCGACTCCCGCCTCTGGGTTTTTGACCCCTTGGGCCAGTGTTATCCTTGGTATCGTGACTGGCGTTGTTTGCAACTATGCCACCAAGGGTAAGTTGACAGAGTTTATGGGTCCAGTTTGCCTTGCTAACCACTCTTCTTTATAGTTAAATACTGGATTCGCATCGATGACTCTATGGATGTGTTCGCCGAACACGGTGTCGCGGGAATCATTGGCCTTATTTTCAACGCCCTTTTCGCAGACGATGCGATCGTCGGTCTGGACGGTGTGAATACGGGAACAGGAGTCGGTGGATGGGTCATCCATAACTATAAGCAGCTCTACGTTCAAATTGCTTTCATCGTGGCTTCCTGCGCTTATTCCTTCGTCGTCTCCGCCATCATTGCCTATGTTATCAACGCTATTCCGGGTCTGAAACTGCGTGCCTCAGAAGAGGCCGAGTTGCTCGGCATGGATGACGACCAGCTCGGCGAGTTCGCATACGACTATGTCGAAGTTCGCCGCGATTACCTGGCCTGGACGCCTCAGAAGCACGACCAGCTTGAAGACGGCCATGAGATCCCCCACGCTGCCCGTTATGGCATTGGAGAGCACAGCGAGATGCTCGAAGGCCAGACTCCTGTGGGAATCGACAGCCGAGGATGCAGTGAAGGCGACTCTGGCATCCAGGAGATCAAGATTGCACCGGCTCCTCGGCCGGTCGCCGAGCACAATCCTCCGGCGCAAGTTCAAGAGACGCAGGTGCCACCTGCAGCTCCTCAAATCGACGAGAAGCGCGACGGCTCATCACAATAACCTCATCCCCTGCCTCATTATCTCATCATCTTCCACCCTCAGTTAAACCCCCTTTCTTCAGCCTCGACCCTCTTCCTGTTCTTGCTTCCTTTCCAAGCGACTGTTCGAGATATCCAGCATCGTTTTTCCTGTTTCCGCTTTCCAATGCTGCGTCGCCCGGGGCAACGCCATTGACTCCATGTGTATTTGTTTTCCCCCCTTCACTCTACGCTGTCTGTGACTCTTGGTTTAGCAACATCGGCGTTCATCTGGTTCTGACCTACGGCTGTTTTGTATATACTTTTTTTTGACCGGCGGGATGTCAGTCATTGGATCTAGCAACGATACCACGTGTATAGACTCGAATAATCCAATAACAATCAAATAATATGTGCTTGTTTATGTATACTTGGTAGCACTAGAAGTGGATCTCGCTTTCACACAGGCGGGTCTAGTGATGGTATTGCGTCGCTCTAAAGGTTCATGCCTCCCACCTCACTGTGCTGCAGTGACTCTCTGGATATGACGTTTCTATGAGAGATCTAAGTCCTGCGCTAGTAACTGTGTTTGAATCTTAGACGCGAGCTAGGGGGTGAGTACGTCTGTCTGATTGGGCAAAGGTGTTGCTGCGCTACAATAAATGCTCTATCTCCCGGTTATGCTATTTACAGTTCGCGGCGAAGTCTATACACTATGTCCAAGAGGCAAGGTGAGATCACCGCCGCACCATTGCACGGATGCGCGCGCGCTCCTCCCGGCTGATCTTATCGAGCACGTCTGCCGTTTCGCCGCCGCGGGTGACATCCTCCCATTCGTCGTCGTCCATGCCCATCACCAGCACCATCTGCAGGCAGCGGGCGAACGCCTCCCGGTGTCGGTATCGTCCTGAGGCACCCTGGGCGCCGCCGACGTCCACCGCTGCGTTCACCACGCCCGAGACGTCGCGCTCGAGTCGGGTGGCGCCGAGTGCGTTGATCCGTCCGTGGTATGACCATAGTCGCTTCTCGAGCAGGCGGGCCAGATACGCGACTGTGACGTTCAGGAGGCGATCAAAGCTCGAGGCTGTGAGGATGCGGGAGATGGGGAGGAGAAGCGCAGTCCAGCTGGCGGCGAAACGGGGACGGACTAGCTCCGCTCGGCTGGCGCCGTCGTCGACGTCCTCGTCGCCGTCGCCGTACTCGTGGTAGACTGTGCTCGTTGGGTCGCTGTCATCCCGTGGCTGGTATTCGACGTCTCTGAAAGCATCTGCAAGGATAGGTCGCAGGCGGTGCTTGACGACATTGTTGAATACGACCTGAATACCGTCGGACAGGAGGTCGTTCACCTTGGACTCGAAGGACGAGGCGAGGGTCTGCAGCGTCTGAGCCGCAAGTTGGGCTTCTGCAGGCACGGGGAACAGGGACCTCAGCGGGTCAGTTTCCTCAACCTGACCGTCCGGGCCAGTGATGGTCTTTTTCGTCTCGGTGTGGTTCTGCACAATGCGGCGTATGTAGTCGACGGCAACATCCAGGTTATTGATCAAGACCAGAAAAGAGATTACGGTCTGTTCAGGCGGCTGAGCCCCCTGGACGGGCGCTTTGGGATAGCATTCATCACGCATCTTTCTTTGGGTCATTCCGATGAAGTCCGATCCAAGAACTCGTCCCAATGTGGGGACGACATTAGTCACTACCGAGATTTGTGACGTGGCCAGTGACTGTTGCAAGACCTTGTTGACAATATACATAATGTCGTCCACTGCAGATGTGATATGAGGAGGATCTGCCTTCAATGGCTTTTGAGGGTGTAGTGTCAGACCAGAAGGCTGTTCATCCAATTGAAACGCCTTTTCAACCGAGCGACGAAAGAAAAAAGTCGTCATAGTATTGAATGGATTGATCAGACGGTCAGTGATTTTCTTGGAAAGACTCGCTTCCTGTAGAAACTTGGGTGGCGTAAACTTTTGACTCTCGTCCTCGGTGGCCTTGCACAGTGTTAGCTTTCCGAATACGTCCATGCAAAGGCTTGTTGAGGCAGTCAGGTAACGTACATTGCAAGTTTCAGCGATGAATCGACAGTAGAGAGACCAGCGGCTCAGCATGACTGCCATTTCGTTTAGTAGCCCGTCGATCTCCTTCATGTCTACACCCTCGTCTTCAGCGGGGAGCCCATCGCGAGTCGCCGGGGAATTCGACCGAGGCGTTGCACTGCGTTGAGCGGGAAGAAAACTCTGTACCAAGAAAGTAAAGGCATACGATTTGATGTCTGTAAGCTTGCGATCGATGTGCCGCTCGTCGCTCCAGGTGTCCAGAATAATCCCACCCTGGAGATCCGCCTCGAGCTGTAGACGTTCAATGACCCTGGTCATCTTCCGCGGGCCGTAATGGCGCTCCACAAGCCCTCCATGTCCGTCGATGAGCTGGGCGATATGCTCAAACAGTTTCGTCAGCGCATTTGCGTAGAAGAAGCCATCTTTGCTTTGAGCACCTCCCGTGCCGGCATTGAGGTTCGCTCGCGCCCGCGATGCCACTCCCTGGCATACATAGCGCCCATACACATCCAGACCAACCTCGGAGCGGCCAATAAGAGGAAAGAGCTTGAAGAACCGCGTAATCTTGGCGCCATCGTTCTCTTTGACGGCCTTGTCGAACTCGCGCAGGAATAAGCCGCAAAGCGATTCAGCCGCATTGTCCAGAGTGACATTTGGCGGGTCAGGAACCTCAGCGGTCGGCACCATCTCTGCTGCAAAAGTACCGTGAACCACCTCCGGAGGTACCTTGGACGCCCGGTTCAAATAACTGGCCGCCGTTTCCCAGTCCTGCGGGGCCCCCATGGAGCCTGCAACCCCCAGAACGCAAGCCTTCAGTTCCGAAACCTGCTCTACCACTTCCAGCGTCGCTTTCACTCTTGACTGCTCCAGGTCGAGCTGACGGACGGCGCTCGAGATGCGATCTGCGGTCGCCGCAGCGTCGGACAACATGCCATGGCTGATTGCGTGGGTGGTGCTGGTCTGGGAACCCAAATGGGCGCGAAGAAGATCTAGCCGCCCTAGCTCCCGGGAGAAATCTTTCTGTGATGCGACAAGGGCGTCCAACCGAGCGGTGACGGCGACCTCTTGATCATGGAGGTGTGACAGGGCGGCCTTGATCTCCGCAACGGAACTGGCGTTGAACACGTCAATTGGGAGGTGGGCGTTCGGGCGTTCTCCATTTTGTGCAGACGAGACCGCACGCCCGTTGGTGATGGAGTGTTCTGTCCTGGACATCGTGTCCGGACCCCTAGGTCGACAGGAGCGTGGGTGGTAGTTGCAATGTGTCTTTGTATTGTATTGTTGACAGCGCGGAGATTCATCCGATCCAGATACGGAGGAGATAGAGCACCAGTGGGCGGTGAGAAGCTTATACCTTAGGGGCTGCTCTAATCGCTTAGAACATTCGCTCATTTGAAAGAAGCGCAATGCGCTTTTATCTTGAAGAGCAGTATCTTGTATTAACGACAATTCCTGATCTGAGAGGCATGAAAATATAATATCAACTCTTTTTGGAGACCGATTGCTGCATAATTGAAGCCTCAGGCAGCCAGGCGCACCGACTACCCAATCGGGGAATTTTCTCCTTCTGAGATATCAACTCGACGTCACTTGCTACTGGTTCCTGGTTCGCTATTAACAGTGACTTTCTTTGCTACATCGTTGTGCCTCTATTATCTACTCATCATTTGTAATTCTCAGACATCACTGAGAAGAAGTTGCAGCTCCTTTACCAGCTGCATTGACCGCCGACGAAACTTGCACACACCAGCATAGCGGCCCAGTGCTGGATATTCTTGACACAACATGGGCAGTGAAACGTCCACTGTGGTCGAGGAGGGTACTCCCCCATCGGTACTGGAGGCGCGGAATATTGAATCCGTAGCCAAATATATACAAGAGAAAGATGTGCGGCGGATTGTGGTCATGGTATGGCATATTCCGAGATCGCCCCGCAAGGAGGGCTAACGGTGGTGATGGCAGGTAGGGGCTGGAATCAGTACCTCGGCGGGCATTCCCGATTTTCGCTCCCCGGACACAGGTCTTTACTCCAATCTAGCCTTTCTAGATCTGCCAGAGCCGGAAGATGTGTTCGACATCAGTTACTTTCGAGAGAATCCTCGACCGTTCTACGCCTTGGCGCGTGAGTTGGCGCCTGGCCGGTATCGACCAACTATTGCGCATTCGTTTGTCAAGTTACTACATGATAAGGGACTGCTGTTGAAACACTTTACACAGAACATTGATTGCTTGGAGCGCCTGGCGGGCGTCCCAGGCGAGAAAATTGTCGAGGCTCATGGTAGCTTCGCGTCGCAACACTGTATTGACTGCAAGGCGGCGTACCCGGGACCTCAAATGAAAGAGGCAATTGCCAAAGGAGAGGTGCCTCATTGTCCTCATTGCAATGGTTTTGTGAAGCCGGACATTGTCTTCTTCGGAGAAGCCCTGCCCGAGGAATTCCATGCAAACCGAAGTCTGCCAGAACAAGCAGATTTATGTATTGTTATGGGGACCAGTCTCACTGTACACCCATTTGCTAGTTTACCGTCATTCTGTCGTGAGGGAGTCCCGCGAGTACTGATTAACATGGAACGGGTGGGAGGTATGGGGTCTCGTCCCGACGATGTCCTTCTTTTGGGCGATTGTGATGCCGGTGTGCGAAAGTTCGCACGAGCGCTCGGCTGGGAACAGGAACTTGAGGAACTGTGGGAGAGGACGAATCCCGATAAAGAGGCACGAGAGGCCGAGAATGCACCTTTATGGGCGAGAGACGAACGACTACACCGTGAGGTGGAGCGTCTGACAGAAGAGGTTGATCGAGCGCTGGGATTTTCCGGGGCGTATCAAGAAAGAGTGCGACAGCAATTGGATCGGCATTCGCAGAAGGAAGCAGGCATTAGACAAGGGACTGCAGCAACCCACCGTGCCCAGGCCTTGTCAAATAAAGAGCCCCTGGGCCAGTCGTCCGGAATCCCCCACGATGAGGAGATGGATGGAGGACTTGCCCGGGATGCGCTTGTCACGGGGGATGCGAAAGCAAGGGAGCTACAACCAACAGCTGTACATGACAGCGAAGGGGGATTGGGACATGTATTCCCTCATTTGGCTAGTCAAAGGAAGAAGTCAAATGCCATGTGAACCATATGTCTTTTAGTGTGACCACTATTTAATGATGGCGCTGATGTGGCTTTTGGCGGATCACGGATGGTTGATCCTCTTGCATCCTAGACCTTTTTCACTTGAATGTGGATACATATAATGAGAACCTGAATAAATTTATAGGGAGGGATAAATAAATAATGGTATGCAAAATAACGAGTTAATGAAGATGAGCTATGGCCATGAAAAGACACCAGAGGTAGCCCAGGGGTATACTCCGTAGTAACCGTAATAAGCAATGTTCTAGAAGCGATCAGCTCTGCTTACTGGATGAATCATTGACTATTGGTATTATCAAGGCGCCAACAGCGGAACTGACACATCACAAAAAGATGTCCGAGTCTCACCGGCTTTTGAGGTTCGATTCCCAATCATTTGCTACTACGGAGTATTTAGATAATCCTTTGGGAAGTATTGAGGTTGTCATCGAATCCTGCGAAAGGTGGGGAGGGACTCCGTATGAACCCCAACCTCTAGAACAGAGAGTCGGTATCTGGATAGACATGGAGGGAGTATCCATAGAGTAATGCCAAAAAATAAAAAAAAAATTTCGGTTCTCACCAGAGTTCGACCCCAGCTGAAAGAGACCGACCGGTGAGGGAATCGGATGATCAACGGCCACTGCGATTTCATCGTTCTGTGCGGGGCCTTTCTTCGGTGGCTGCCCCACGGTGTCCCCTAGATACACCTCAATAGTCCGTAGCTCTTGTTATCAATATCCTCTCCCCCCCTCTTCTCCCTCCCAACTCAGCCGTGCGTTTTTCTCTAATTTCTCTCTTATTTCCTTTCATATATCTTCTTCATTATTCATATCTAGTGTTCCTTTCTAATACACACTCTAATTACACAATGGTCGGGATCGGTCCCAAGCGCCCCCCATCCCGCAAGGGTAGGTCAACTGGTCGAAGCTACAAAACATTTGGCAGGATGGCTCATTCGAAGTGCCATTGGAACAGGATCGATGGCCGATGTGCCTCAGAATCTTCTACAGCAGATTAAGGATTTCGAGGAGATGTTTACTGTGGACAAAGCCAAGCTCAAGCAGGTGGTTGACCACTTCGTCAAGGAGCTCGACAAGGGTAAGCCTTTGTCTTTAACCTATTTCTGGATCGCTCCGGTAGCCAGCAGAGAGATATAATGAGGCTAACCTGCGGTTTCTGATTAGGTCTCAGCGTGGAGGGTGGAAACATCGTGAGCTTGACCGCATCCGTCTGGAGAGGCCTGTCCGCTGACCACTAGGACTACGCAACAGCCGATGAACGTTACCTGGGTGATGGGCTTCCCCGATGGAGACGAGCAGGGGACCTTCCTTGCCCTGGATATGGGTGGCACTAACCTCCGCGTCTGTGAGATTACCTTGACGGAAGAGAAGGGAGGCTTCGATATCTGCCAGTCCAAGTACCGCATGCCGGAAGAACTGAAGACCGGAACCGCCGAGGAGCTGTGGGAATACATCGCCGACTGCATACAGCAATTCATTGAGTTCCACCACGGAGAGGAAGGATTGACATCATTGCCCCTGGGTTTCACCTTCTCCTACCCGGCTACACAAGAGTACATTGATCATGGTATTCTTCAGCGCTGGACTAAGGGCTTCGACATTGATGGTGTCGAGGGACAGGATGTCGTCCCTCCCCTTGAGGAAACGCTTAAGAGAAAGGTATACCCGCTCTTAGTTGTTGTTGTTGCCAATCTACGGACATCTAACAATGTGCTTTTCAGGGACTTCCTATCAAGGTCGCTGCTCTGATCAACGATACCACTGGAACGCTCATCGCCTCGGCCTACACTGATCCCGAGATGAAGATTGGATGTATTTTTGGTACAGGTGTCAATGCGGCCTACATGGAGAACGTTGGTTCCGTCCCTAAGCTGGCCCACATGAACCTGCCCCCAGACATGCCAGTGGCCATCAATTGCGAGTACGGTGCTTTCGACAACGAGCACGTAGTGCTTCCCCTCACAAAGTATGATCATATCATTGACCGCGACTCTCCCCGCCCCGGCCAGCAGGCCTTCGAGAAGATGACAGCTGGTCTCTACCTGGGAGAGATCTTCCGTCTGGCCCTGATTGATCTTCTGGACAGCAGACCAGGACTGATCTTCCAGAATCAGGACACCAGCAAGCTGCGGAAGCCGTACTTGCTGGACGCTTCCTTCCTGGCTGCCATCGAGGAGGATCCCTACGAGAACTTGCAGGAAACGCAGGAGCTGTTCGAGCGCGAATTGAACATCAAGCCCACTCTGGCCGAGCTTGAGATGATTCGTCGTCTGGCCGAGCTGATCGGTACGCGTGCAGCTCGTCTGTCAGCTTGCGGTGTGGCCGCTATCTGCAAAAAGAAGAACATCGAGAGCTGCCACGTTGGTGCAGACGGCTCCGTCTTCACCAAGTACCCTCACTTCAAGGCTCGCGGTGCCCAGGCTTTGCGAGAGATCCTGGACTGGGCCCCGAACGAGAAGGACAAGGTCACCATTATGGCGGCCGAGGATGGTTCTGGTGTCGGTGCCGCGCTGATCGCCGCGCTGACCCTCAAGCGTGTCAAGGCCGGCAACCTGGCTGGTATCCGGAACAAAGACGAAATGCAGAAATTGCTTTGAATGTCAATATCTGATATGAAGGACTTTTCTTTTTTTGGGGGGGTAGGGACGAGTTTTCTTTTGTATACGGTGTTTTGGTATGGCAAGTAGAAGCGGCCCTGGGTCTGACGAAAAATATCCATGAACGCTACACAAAACGAATCTGTCGGTGCCATGGAGGATGCACATGGTTAGAACGACCCGACTGAAACACGAGTGTCTGTACATACAAACAACATACAGGCTCAATGAATGATATTACGCTACCAACACAACCCCATCCAAATGCGCTGGAAGACTAACATATTGGCTTACATTAACAGCCAACTGACGGAGTTGAACTTGCCAGTGAACGGCAGTGCTGGTTGTTTTGCTTCTTCTGAGTTACCAACATTATCTGCACATCAATCATTCTAGAATATCCCCCTCAGCGGACAAGTGACATGAAAAGGTCTGGGCCCTCGGCAAGGGATCTAGATGTTCAATCAGAGACAAGTTGGATTCTTTGCTAGTTTGGGGGCTGCAGACATGTTCAGATTCGCCCAAGGAACCCAGCATTCCAAAGGCACGGCAGGAATGTTCAAATACCCCAAAACAGACTGGCCTCAGTTCCGGACGAATCAGAGGACACTGCGACAAATTCTTCGTCAGCATCTACGATCTTTGATTGACAGGATCTCATACGAAATAGCAGTCTTGCCGTTTTCATAGCATATTCAGACTCCAACCCGATACCCGGTTGACCTGACGAATGCGCCTCCGCAAGGAGTATGATGTTCGTAGAAATGACCCGTGATCAAATGCTGGGGTCTCATGGCATTATGGCAGGCACGTTGCCCCGGCAGATGGGCTGGATTTTGTCGGTTGATCCACAGAATCGCATTGTTGTGCTGTCTCGAAGCTGGGCTTATCACATGTACCCGACAACTGGCCCATATATTCACACAACATGTGGAACTGAACTCTTTGTTATATCCTACTGACATTCAATTTTGGAAGACTTCGTTGTTGACTCCTCTCGAACTACCAAGGTGGCCCTGCTTTTTTTCCTCTCAACTCCCCATCATAGCTAACGACGCAAGCAATTACTCTCACAAGTATTCAGCGGAAATGAAGGGCGTCATTACCATCCTCACCATGGCCATCGCCGCGACAGCCCTGGCCTTCCCTCACCGATGGGTAAGAGACGACAACAGCACCAACCCAAACACCATCCCCGTGCCAGCTCCTATCCTCGTGCCGACACCCACCACCAAACTCCTCCCACCCTCTGTGTCCGCCGCGACGGCTCAGCCCGCTTCCACGAATAAGGCCCTCGTCACGCCGGCCCCGAGTGCGAGCCCGAACTCGGATTCGAAGTCAAACTTGTCTGCCGCGAGCAAGAGTGATCCGGAGAATAAAGATGGGAAGGTAGGTTCAGCTTCTTGTTCTGTTTGTTCTGAGGTGTGCTAAACTGATGCGTGCAAAAAGGTTCATATCGTTGGCTCGGTAAGTTAAATATACATCTGCGGACCAAGTTCTTAGTCCGCTCTACTGGCGTCCATGTCTGCTAACGATTGTGATTTTCCGGGTAGCTTATGAATTCGGTGAGTCTATTCTATCCCGGATACTTTAGTTCGGTGTGAGCAGATGCTGATGATTATTTTTTGTTTCGCTATAAAGCTCGGCCTTGATGTAAGTTATACGTTCAACAGGCTGGCCTCTTTCGGGGGGATGAGGTGCTGACTATCCGCAGGGGGTTATGAAATCGTTGACTTCATTAATGACCGCGCAATGATGAAGTGTCGGGCCTTTTTCCTTTTGTTTTAGCAGTGATCTGCAGGCACGGCAATGGAGTACGTGTTCTGTCTGTTCGACTTCAGCTTATGAGCCGGGGACTCTATTTACTGGCTGATAGCCGTGTGATATGTGCTATGATCTTTATCGTTTGAATGTATGCTAGATCTATACGATACGCAATGCCTAATTGTACAAGAACAACTTTTCCCTCTACCCCCCAGATATCTCATGTCTGCAATCCACCATCTACCCGCGAATCTCCCAGAGCCGGATACGGCCCTGTTCGTTGGCGACTGCCAGCTGATCTGAGCCAGGGGAGATAGCTACTGACGAGATACGGCCAAGAGGCGTATTGGATGTGGGCCAGTTGCGGTACACTGTGCAAGAGGGAAGGTGAACTGTAGGGTAAGTCAGTCAGTAAAAAAAAGTCACCATAAGCAGTGACAGAACTAGAGACTTACCCAATCTCAATGCGTCCCGCTTCCACCGACTAGCCATGACAAGGAACTGCCCGTCTGGCGCAAAGACCAGATGACTGATCGGCGTGGTGAGTTGATCCAAGGCACGTACAGGCTCCGGGTTACGCGGGATCGGCGACACCTCCGAAGAGGCAGGCTGTGCAGCATACGCGGCCGCCCATTCGCGACGGTCGTAGACATTGACCACCCCGCTGGAACTTCCAATGGCAACCCAGCGGTCTCCACCCAACTGTGTCCGTCCAGAGCGTCCACCAAGGCTGAGTGTCGTTGTGCCCACGGCCCCGGCGTCCATCCAGCGAGCCACAACCCGGTTCAGACGTCCGTCCCATTCAGACACCTCACCGTTCTTGCTCGCGACAGTCATACCTTCTCCGTCACTCCACCAGGCGAAATCCGCGACGCCCCCACGGCCGTCCACGCGAACCTGGGCAATCCACTGCGCCGTCTCCGAGTGCAGAACGTTGATGATACCACCTCCTTTGCGAGAGGAGCCGACTAGTCCGACGTACCGCCCACAGGGCGAAAGCTTGAACCGCTCCATGGATTTCTGTTCTTCCTTACGATCTGCAGTGCCATTGACCTTCTCGACCTTGCCAGTATCGAGATCCCAGATGTGGAAGTATCGTCGACGACCAGAGGCAAAGATCTTGTTACCGGTAGGAGGAGCAAAAGCGGAGGTGTGGATAGGTGTACGGCGGATGTGAAGAGACGTGAGAAGGGGATTGGGAGCCTCCGCAGAGGGTGAGATGTGATGGATGAAAAGTGTTGCTGCAGGTCCGGACGACAGAAGCAATGGATAGTGAGGGTGGAACATGAGCGAGTCGATGGAAGACTGCAACAGAAACATTAATACCAAAACCATGAAATATTGCCGCTGGCGCAGAAACTTACTGGCTGATCCTTGCCAACATCCTTAAGTCTGTGAATATCTATCACCTCCTGTCGCAATTTCCTCTTGCCTCCTGCACCTGTGCTTTCACCAAGCGTGGTCAGATCAGTAGCACCTTGCAGCAGCTTCGCCAATGGTTGCGTGGATAGCCGCTCATTCTCATCGTCCGTATCCATGTCGCTGTCAAGCTCAGAGTCCGAATCGGTCCGTTTCTTGTTCAACTCCGGTTTAGCCCAGTCCGGTACAGGGTGCAGCTGCTCGAATTGCCGGCGAAGTCGCTTGATATACTCCTTGCCACTGATGACATCCTCCGCCTCGGTGACGCGCAACTTCCTCAATCTCTGATGACTGGCCAGCGAAATTGTCAGGCGCTCATCGTCGCTATCATGCCACACCGCGCGATGCGTCTCCTCCGCTTCTGTGTCTTCCTCGGAGTCGGACCCCGCCTTCGAAGTCTCTGAAAGCTCAGTAACAACCGGTGCAGTGCCAGAATCGAGGAAGAAGAGCTGTAAGGAATTCTATTAGCGCACGCGCAACTCCACCTGGGGAAGGATGAACGAACATCCGCATCGGCAACATCTGACAAATCCCGATCATCAAAATCATCACACTCGTCCTCTTCACTGCCGTTCTCCTCATCGCTCTTCGCCATCAAAGCCATAAGATCGCGATCCTGGCTCTTCAATGCACCCACGAAACCCTCGTCATCACCGAAGAGCATTCTCTCCAGTTTCTTCTCCACCTCATCCTTCTCGCGTATCTTCTCGGTCTCAACGCCGTCAGCCTCCATTTCCACGTCGGAAGCGTCGCTCTCGTCAACAGGCTTGGAAGAAGCTCCATTCTCGAACGGAGAGCGCGAGTTTGCCGTCTTTTGGCGGGTCTTTTCCTTGACAGTGACGGTGGTTTTGGGCATCTTGCCGTCGGTAGAATGAGAGAAATCTCAGACGATGGTAGGAACCCTTTTAAATGATGTAGCTATAAACGTACCATATATAGAAAGCGGAATGTGAGACGATTGTCCAGATCGAATGAATTATCGTCTACGGGATGCCGAAAGACCTGACAATAATTTTCTTTTCGCTTCAACGGCAGAACAAGGCGGTGTCCTTAGCGGTGGGAGTTGATGCCTATGGCATCTTCTAATTCAAGCCGCAACATAACTAAGGTGATGGTCAACAGAGTTGAAACATTGAAAATGACTAGTTTATTCCAATGGGTCGTGGGATAATTATTCAAGAATAGCGTTTGTCGTGAAAAGAGGGTGACACGCTGATTCTGCATACTCTGCCCCATGCCTAATATATTACCGACGGCCTTGATGGCACGATGAGTTGATATCTTTGGAATGTGACTAAAGCATATGCATGTCATTTGGATCGCTAGAAACAAATTTGGAAGTGTATAAGGCCGCGAATCAAAAAAAAAGAGCACGACTGGCCGCCGCCATCGGCACAGAAGTACCCATATCAAGCACCAAACGCCGACTATAAGCATAAACAAGGTCGTCATGGTCTCTTGTTCTGAGGTGTAAGCTTTGTCGAAGATGACATTGCATCATATTCGCCATGACTGCTGCTGGAGCTGGCAGACGTTGATGACGCCGGGGAGAAATACTCTCCATCAACTGCTGGATCGTACTCGACATGACGAAAACCGTTCGGCCCTGCAGGCGGTTCAAGAGTTTTGCCCAAATCCTTTCCTATAATACCTTCATCCGGCCCAAATGTATCAGCATCCTCAGCGCTAGACAGCAGTGCATTGTGCGGTGTCCGACCGTCATCCAACAAAGCATCTTCTACTTCATCGTCTTCCTGGAGCAGCTCGTGAGTTCGAGATAGCGGTCTTTTGATGAAAGTATCGATGATGTAGTACTGGATCGCGTTCATGATCACTGGGAAAAGCAGCATGACGAAGATGATCTGCAGAGCTGTGTTCCCTTCCGTCCAGCGCAGAGCCCAGTCACCTATCTTGACTATGAATGGCAGTAGTTGGATGAGAAAGAAGACGCATATTTTCATTCCCAAAAGCCCGAAGAAGTATATCATAGCCTGCTTGAACCACCAGGCGGCCCGTGGTGGCGCGCCATAGTTTCCAGACTCTATTGATTCCGGGGGATTCGCAAGGGGAGTATATGCCGCTAGGCGGTTTAGAATGTGGAGGATGAAGATGAGAATGGGGATTCCGAGTGTAGTCTTGAACCGGAAGTCATTTGTCAGCTCCTACATCACAGTAAATTCCAAGAAAGTCCGTAAATGACTCACATCAATCCCCAAATTTAATAGATAGAAAGAGCATGGATTCGGTCTGTATTTGCTCGTGATTTCGAACTGGCCGGCTGAGAACATGGACATGAGTAGATTCGCAAGATGTAGCATTGCCGACCCAAAGACTTGTTTTGATACATCAAATGCCCACACCTTCACAGGCCGCTGGGGTCTCTCCCTCCAGCGTTTGTATACTAAGGACAACAGCGCCAGGGATCCGAGAGCCGCTTGGACGAGAATCGAAAAGGGACCCAACAGCCTGCATTCTCCATTATCTTCCCCATCAGGATCATGATGCGGACCGGCCATGGAAGAAGGTCTAGGTATTGAAGGTGTGGGTGATGATGTTGGGACGCTACTGCTCATTACTGCGATGGCTGTAGCCGCCGCCGCCAGTGAAGTCATAGACGGGAGAGACATTGCTCTTCTGTCTCCGCCTTTGACGTCCACAATCTCCAAAAAGAAAATAAGGCACGTCAAGGCAACGAAACAAGGGCTCTTTCAAGAGCTCCCTATAGTACGAGGGCGACTCGTATAGCAGGCATCAGTGATGATTACCGAAATAGAGTGTACTGCTGGACCCGCCACAATGCTTAAGAATCGAGCTTGAATAGATCAAAGTTGGCGGAAATACATAAAAGGTAAGAAAAGAGACCTTGAGTGTGTGTCCTTTACCAGCAAGGAGTCGGAACCAGTCCAGGTGAGTTGTCTTGAAATGCCACAAGTCGTCAGCGCCAGAATGAGACATGCCTCCGCCAGGTGACAGTCTATGGTTCACTAGTTCGATTTAGTCACGCCGCTCATCCTGCAGTGCCAAGGCGCGTAAACGGAGTTCACCATTAGGTCCATCTATTTATTTCTCACAGTCGAAATAGGCTAATGATTATATTTGTATATTTCCATACGCTACATATTTCTCTTAAAAAGGGATAAGTGGTCAAACAACTCACTTCATTGGTGACACTCAATGTGACGAGCGAGATATAGCAATTATCCAAAGACATGAGAAGAAGCAAAAAATATCCAACCCCTTCACAACTTCCTGAATCATTCGTGACACGAGTTCAGTTTGAAGATAGACTCGCGATTTGACTCGATGATTCATTCGCTCTTACAATCTGGGCCATGTCGACCAACTCATACTGTAAGGGCAAAACTCTGGAATTGCCTCACTCATCCACAGATCGAAACCACGTTTAGATCATCAGTCTCTCGACCTTGTCCTTGATGGTTCTGATCTGGCCCATCAGGTCACTGGCCTCGTTGGTGGTTATGCTGGCCGCAATCACGGGACGGGAGACACCAGTCGCACGGCCCAGAGCGAGCTTGCTAGGAACGTACACGTAAGGAACCTGATTGATAGTTAGTATTCGACCGGAGTAGAGAAGTATATCGGAAGGAGAAACCGTACGTTCTTATCTTCGCAAAGAAGAGGAATGTGAAGCAGGATAGCCAGGGGGGAGGTGTCGGCAGCGAGGATGACAATTTCGGCGGTACCACGATTGAGAGTCTTGGTAGCTGAGGCAGAATGTCAGTCAAGAACAAAAGACAAAAGGATAACCAGACAGGCATACCCTCGTTGGCACCCTTCTTGAGCTGACGGTAGTGAGAAGCTTGCTGCACCAAATCCAGGAGGTTCTGGGTGAGGGCCTCGTCGGCAATAGGCCAGGCTACATGGGCGGACTCATTAACAGATGGTCGCAAGACGAGGGGGGGAAATTTCGCTTACCGGCAGAAGTTTCACCAGACATTGTTTGAAGTGAGTGTTGGCTTTTCAAAAATAAGATGAAATGGCTCACTCAAAGGATCACTGCCGTATTGCAGGGTATCAAAAGAACAGGTGGAAAGAGATGCTTGAGAGCAGACTTCATGATAAGAGCACTGTAAAGAAAACCTTGAAGAGAAAATGGTCGGTGGGGCCGCAGTTGTCCCCGGCGCTAGTCCGTTTTGGGATGGGCTGCACCCGATGGTCAGGAATCTATTTCATACCTTAATTATAAGGCAGTGAGGCAATGACCCCATGCCAGTACACTTTTAAAGTGTCAAGGTCCGTAGGAGAAATTTCTGTCACTTTTGTTATTACACAAATCTCTTCCGTATATTTTTACCTTGAAGAGTATTGAACGGAAACAACTTGAATTGGCCCTCAATTACGAGGTCACTTCAGTGAAATGGAAACGAATCTTACCCTGGGTTTGCCAGCATATAAAATCAGCCATATTAGGTACAGGGAGCAGAACAAAGTAGACTTCTACCATATTCCCTCCGTTATGCTGTAGGGTTTCGAAGGCGATGCCATGACTTCAGCTCATGCAAGACCACGAGTGAGAGCCGTGGCAACTTCTTGGAACACGTTGATCACGCTTTGCTGGTGCAGACTTTTTCTACACTACTGTCTTCTTATCCGCTCGTCCTGTGGAGAAAATGTCCGCAAGCTGCCCATGCTGCAGCAACGGAAAGGATAATAATATTGTTAATAGCAACTGGCCGGCACAACAAAACAGATCCTTGCCCAGACGAGACTAACTCTGTCTCTTTGCCTAGACGACAACCAGGGAGACTCATTATACCCGCCATGAACCCTCATACCCGTAATTAAGAGCCACGAAAACCATACGAGTCAAACGCCGGAAACCCCACAACCAACCCATGTTAGACAAGATGCAGCTCGATGCCTGCAAAGGGTACTCAGAGAAATCGTCAAAAAGAAACAAAAAAGGCGCCTTATTCTATCCCATGCTGCTGTTTGAGGCGCTCCAAATTCTCTTGCCTTTCCGCCAGGTCCTCTTTCGACCTAAGCATTTTCTCCGGCTGGTGGTATAACACTAGAAGCAGTAATCAGCAAAATATTCTCCTTGCACCAAGCCACTGCCTCTCTATTGTCAGCAGGAGACACATACCGACGAGGTATCTGTTCTGAAAATTGAATCCATTGAGCTTATCGCATGCCTGTTTGGCGTCGTGAACGTCTTCGTATACGACAAAAGCGGTACCCTTTGAGTTGTTCGCAATTCCTTGGCGTATTTGACTAAGATAGTGTGAGCTTATATATACTAAACATAGAGCATGCATGTGTGTCTCAAAGAGTATGGCTTACCGGATGGGTCCAAATTTGCCGAAGAGGTCAAATAGCTGCTCAGCAGTCACGTTGTAGCTGCACGAAATCATATCATCAGCCCCCGGTCATCAAGCGCCACTATAGGTAATTCGCATATATGGCGAAGACATGATAATAGTCGGACTGTCGATCTTGCAGCAGGGCAATGATTGGGTGAAACATACTTGAGGTTCTTGACGAAGAGAATCCTGGAAAACCGTCTGTTAGCGTATATGATCATTCATGGGCGATATGTCCGCATGTAACTGAGAAAGCGCCTATCGCGTGACGGCAGGCCAAGAGTAGTAAGAGACTCTGGCGGAGAGGCAGATTCGCGCGAGACTCACCGATTGGCTTCGGGGGCGAGCTTCCGGCTCATTCTTGGGGGGACAAGGAAAGTCCAGAAAAATCAATAGGCAAGTTATCTAAAAGTAAGAGAGACACCCAAAGAGGATGGTATCGATCAGAATAGCAGAAAGAGGAAGAGGAAGAAGAAGTAGAGGGAGTCGATATCCGTATGGGCGGAGGAGCGCAAGATGAAAGTGAGCACGAGGTTCAGAAGGGGGATCGCTTTCCTAATCGGGCTTAGAGGCGCAGGCGACCATCAGGTGTCAATATTGGTTCCTCATGTCGACCGATGCCGTTGGGGAATCCCCAATATGATTATCATTGTTTATTGGAGATCTCACTCAAATCTAGAAGCATATTGCTTCGTCTATAGAAGCTACAATGATCCAAGATGTACTACCTAGTCATATTCACGCCGGAGACAAACCCTCCAAGTGCCGATCACCAATGGCCACTATCTCACCCTGGTATGCCTCGCCGCAACCGATAGAAACCTCGATACTGATTAGGAGGTCTGGAGTACATAAGAAGGCTGAAATAGCAATGGTACTAGTGCTTAGTTGGAGGCATCAATCCCCGAGATAACGACTGTACCCTATGTAGATAACATATATGCTGCTATGTAGAATGTAAGCCTACTGTTGGCGGGCTCTGGTCGGCCTTCCAAATCGCCTCCCTTTCCCTCATCGCCTCAACTCCCAGCCAACACCGGCAATCGTCGATTGAAGAGTAATTGGCCGCGCTTCCTTTTAATCATTCCTAACCATAATCATCTTTCCGCTCCTTAGAATTCGGTCACTGTCCCTGTGGTGACAAACCTCTCGATACCTTTGCCCGCCTGCCGCGGCGGTGCGTCTCACAGTCGATGTTGCAGTGCTCTCCCGCTCTCGAACTAGTAGTAGTCGGCACAGAGAGTCAACTTCCCTCCCCCTCAACTTCCCAGCGCTCCGGCGTGCGACCTTGCTCCCTCAACGTCTCATCCATTCAGTACTCGATTTTCCATCCTAACCCGCACTTCTTTATCGTTTCCTGACTGTGCGCTTTCATCGTCTGCCAGGAATGACTCTCTTTCTGCCTGCGGTGGCCTCTCTCTAGCCCGCGTGGTTTATCACCCCCGCTTTGAACTCGCCTTCCGCAGGCACACCATAATCTTCTCCAGCCCTTTTATCTTCTTTTACCTTCTCTCTACTGCTCCCAGGCTTCATCATGATAGGTGCCACGTCCTTCTTGAACCACTCCGGGCCTCGACCGCCGCGATATCGCACTCCGTCTCCTCCGCGACGCGCCGTGGAGCCTATCTCTCCTTTCACCACCACCACCGACTTTCGTGCCTCGTGGATTGACCGCGGAGACTCGCAAGCTGCGAGCTATGATCGCGATCGGGTCACATCGAATAACGATGTCTATTCGAGCACAAATCGGGGATCTCATGGGCGAACCAGCCATGGTCGCTCCAGCTCCACAATTGACACTCTCGCGACAATCGCCTTAGCGACCAGCCCTACTTTTGCGCCTCTTTCCTACAGACCTCCTTCTCAAGACCCAACGCCTGCCATGCCACTATTTCCTTCTCAGTCCATTGAAAGTACAGAACGTCCAGCCAAGCGACCGCGGTCGGAGAAAAGTCCGTCTCCCTTACATCAACCACAGACAACCGTCGCGCCGGATGCAAATCCTTCCTCCACCTTCGACAGCATGAAAACCGATGCTGAGCTTCTTCTAAACTTCGCGAGACCAAGCAACTTCCAACCTGCCGCTTTCTACCCCTCGAAGCGAGTGAGCATTGATGAGTCGTACCATCCTCACTACGGCGAGGAACCGAAGAGCCACTTTCGGGCTGGTCTCGGAAGCACATATATCCTTCCAGATGGCGAGAAATCTGCGTATCACACTTCCGCAAATACTGCATTTCCAGCATCTCGAATGAGATCTCAGTCGGACGGTTCGGCCTTCATTTCTCGACCGGTCATTCAGGGAGTACGGCCCAACACAAGCTCTTCTACGCTTCCTCCAATTGTCTGGCAAGAGGAAGAAGGCAATGCCAAAACGGGCCCAGGACCTCCAAGCACGAAATTCCCCGGGGCTGAGACACGATACGAGAATTCAGTCTTCACAGGGATAGATACCGGTGCTGATCGGGCATCATTGGATGTGCCTCCCCGGGGAGATGACGATACAGAATCCGACGAGAACAACCAAGCGAACTGCGCCGCCTGTAATCTGGTCCGAATACCGGTGGATTCAGAAGAACAAGGGGATGTCACATGGATCAGTTGTGACGGGTGCAAGCAATGGTTTCATATCGTTTGTGCCGGTTTCAAGAATGATCGCGAAATACGGACAGTTGACAAGTTCATCTGTCGCCGGTGTCGGCCGATCCACGGACAGACAACGTTTGTTCGAAAGTCTTCTCGAGCCCGCACTGCCATTGATTATGCTGGTCTCAACCAGGGTCTTGTCAAGGCCGCCAGCGATTCTCTGGAACATCATTATATTGAACCCATTCGAGAAGGCAAGATTCGCTTTCTCCCGGATAACTTCCCGCGGATGAGACCGGAGTTGGTCACTGCCGAATATTTCGAACGCGGCAGCGGCATGACAGAGCCAATCGTTATTCCAGCACATCTAAACACCCGTGATTCTATTCCCATTGTCGACCCTGAATTCGACTCGCTCGTCCAGGAGGCTACTAGCCAAGAGATGTTCGACGAACTGTTGGAGCACCTCCCCGAGGAGGGCAAGGACTTCGAGACCGTCATCGATTGCGGGCAAGACCAGCTGGACATGGTTGTTCCTCAGGGTCTCACTGTCCGAGCTGTGGCGGAGCTTTACGGTCCTGAGGAGAGAGTCGAAGTCATTGACGTCAAATCGCAGCAGGGCGAGGACAAAAGGTGGAACATGCAGAAATGGGCTGACTATTATGAGAGTACCGGCTCCAAGGTCGTTCGCAATGTGATCAGTTTGGAGGTCTCACAAAGTAAATTGGGCAAACTGATACGCCGACCAAAAATTGTGCGTGATCTTGACTTGCAGGATGCGGTATGGCCTGAAGAGCTCAAGGCCATCGGCGATTATCCAAAAGTTCAATTTTACTGCCTGATGTCTGTCGCTGACTGCTATACCGATTTTCACATCGATTTCGGCGGTTCTTCGGTCTACTATCACATTCTAAAAGGCAAAAAGACTTTTTTCTTCATCCCACCTAAAGACAAGCATCTGAAGAAATATGAAGACTGGTGCAACTCTCCCGCGCAAGACTCCACGTTCCTTGGCGACCAGACCAAAGAGTGTTACCGCGTCGATCTGTCCGAAGGCGATACCATGTTGATTCCATCTGGCTGGATCCACGCCGTCTGGACTCCCACGAACAGCCTGGTCATTGGCGGTAATTTCTTGACGCGTCTCAATTATGGTATGCAGATCAAGGTTGCCAAGATCGAAAAAGATACCAAGGTTCCTAGGAAGTTTCGGTATCCGTTCTTCCAGAGGATCCAATGGTACACCGCGTTGAAATACCTGGAGGACGATCCTATCCCTCAAAGTGTGCTCAACGCATTCGCTGAGGATGAAAACTACCGGTTTCACAGAGCCTATCCTATCTACTACGAATTCGGGGAGCGGGAAAATAAGGCGCCTGCCGGGGATCCATATCACAATTCTCGATTTTACTCCCAGGCCGAACTCGAGGGGCTTCCAGATCTTGCCAAGTACCTGCTTCGGACAGCATTAATTGCCAGTGGCTACATGGTTGAGGGGGTGACGATGGACGCTAGGAATGCTGTCAAGCGGTCTATACCGAAGGGCCAAGGAGACCCAATCGACACAGTGAGAAAGTTTGGAATCTGGGTAGCGTGGAAGCGTGGAAATGAAAAGGCTCCGCAATGGACACGCCCTGGTGTGGTGGAAAGCAACGCTAAACTCAGCCTCACGGAGAAGAAGCCAGCAGGGCGACCTAGCCGTCGATCCGAGCGGAATGCAGAGGGACAGCGCATGTATGCAGAACGACAAGCTGTACAACGGCCACTAGAACAACCTCCAGATTTGACCAATGGCCTTTCCAGTGAAGAAAGCTCTTCTGCGCCTTCGACCGTTGAGATCCCTCAGTCTACCGTTATTTCGACGCTTCCAGGCACCGAGACGAAAGAACTGAAGGAAGAAATAGCTCAGAAACCTCGATCTATACATCGCAGCTCTGGATTAGGTCCTAAGCGTGTTGCCTGTGATGCGTGTCGTAAGCGACGAATCCGATGTCGGCATAAGGATGAACACAACGACACAATATCGGCAAAGCAAACGACGTTTGGAACTTTCCCTGCAGGAGTCCAATCATCTCTAGCTCACGATGCCGCATCGGCATTGAATTCATTGGCGGCCATTGCGTCTGAAGCAGGCTTTCAGGACGCCGCGAATGGGCATGGTCTAGAACGACTTGAAGGTTCTGGGAATTACAGCACTGCCATCTTGAGCACACCGAATGCAGCCACCAGCAAAGTCCATGATGGCAGTCCCGAGGGTCTCAACACCGGAAAGAAAGGGCGCAGCAAGGCTTGTGATGATTGCCGAAAGAGCAAGGTTCGTTTTTATTGTTTCTCTCACTGTGCACGTGCATAGCTGACTATTTCTTTAGCGCCGGTGCATTCATGATGAATATGGCAGAATCGACCCTATCAAAGCCCAAGAACGATCGAAGCCGAGGGCGACAGCCTCTGCCAAGCGGCCGCGTCCTCCTCAGGAAGAAGACGCAGCGTTTACCTTGAACAAGAGACCAAAGCAGGAAAGCACGTCGCCTGTGGCGAGGCCGGCCAGCCTCTTCAGAGCTGAAGGGGACATGTCTCATACACAGAGGCCGGTTGATTTGGAAGCTTCCTCATACTTTGGCACTGCGCACGACCACAATGGCATAGCTCAGACAAAATTGACGTCTGCCGTGGGGCAGACCTCGTACGCATCCCCGCCGGCATTTCAGTCAGACACGGTCGTTATGGAGGTCGCTGGGCAAGGCGTATCGAAGCCAACCGCTTCACTTGTTTCGCCGCCGACTTCCCAGGCAGACGAGACGGATGTGCCTCCCGAGCAAGATGCGGAGAAAGACAACCACGTTGTTTATTACACGCCTACTACTAGTTCCCGGCATTCTTCCCGTCAACCACGTCACGTTGACAGGTATGTGCCTGAAAGCCAGCCAGCCAAAGCTGTGAAGACGACGCACACACCATCTAAAAGACGGGCATCCTGCAGTGGGCCAACCACCGCTCGTAGAGTTACCCCTGGTGCGCAAGGGAGCTCGAAGAAACCTGCATCACGCCCTTCGTCGTCTCATGCGAAAAAAGGAGTCTCTCCAGTGACAGAGAAGAAGTTTGACCGTATGACTACGACTTCAACGTCCCCGGGGCATAAGGGAGCGAAACGTGAACGCACGGCGATTGCTGACGATGAACCTGATGCGGAGAGTTTACGCTTGATTCGCGAACTGCAAGAGCAGGAGTTTGGCTTGCGCAAGCGAACTACGCGAGTGTGACCTGGTTCTGGACTCTTCAATTTGACCCATACTAAAGCGGTTCTATCCATGACGGTTATGACTTCATTTTCCTTTGTGTTTCTGTCTTTCTTTTTTCCTTCCCTTTTCTCATAGGTATCCGGCCTGAAAATCGGCAAGGTTGAGAGTGAGAGCCGAGAAGGCGGGATTTAACATGTGTGGTTTGGCATTTGGGGAACATCAGGCGGAGTTTCTAAGCGTCCGATTTCAAGTCATCTTCTACTCTTTCGGTTGTTTTACAGGATTTCGCACACGGCGTTCCATTGCTGGCAGGGGTTCTCCTGGGGTAATTGTTGTCTTGGTGTCTCTTCATTGCATTAATCGTGTTTCCCACAGGGGGATTTTACTGCGGTGTTGACCGCTTCAACTACCTTATTTCTTCTTCATCGATTATTGATTCCTTATGTGGCGTTCAAGTGCGTGTAATGGGACAAACCGGCTGATAACCTTGGTGTATTTCGTCTCAAGGGATTCCTTTCGTTCATTCGTCTTTCTCGGCCAGTTGTCTTAAATTATCGTTGAGTTCGACTTTCACTTGCGTACGTACCCTGGGCTCTTCTTTGTGTTGGAGGGATTAATCAAAGGCCCGAGTCTGGGTCTACTTCTTTCGTCTCTCCTTACTACACGTGCAATACCTCCTTGCCCACCTTGGCGAGCTGCGTGCATCGGTTTTCTTATTGAAGTTGATGGCTCTATCTTGGCAAGCAAGCGTTTGACTGTTTCCTTGTCCTTCTGTAGGGTTTCCTAGTGATTGAGTGGAATGAGCATTTCATTTAATGACTGTGGTTCGGGATATGATTCGGGAATATTTGAGCAAGTCTTCCTCTCGAATATTTCAGATATTTCGACCTTCGTCCACATCACGTCTTCCGAGTCTATCCCTATAACAATCAACGTCCATAAAACCGCAACACCAGTCCCAAAGTATGAAAATCAGATAAAGCATACAGATCCAGTAACTCCACTTTCTGGCTGCAGAAAACTCCGACATCAATATAAAAGGAAATCTTGGGTCTCATCATCCGTCATATGCGTTGTCGTTTCACCGTCTAGCTCCAGCTCCGGGCCTTGACAAGCAAACAGGAAAAAAAAAAAAAAAAAAAAAAAAAAAAAAAACCCAACTTAAAGGGTATATGCGATAAATGCAACATATACAACACTGAAGCAGGGGATTCCCACGGGGATACGCTAGGTTGTTCACTTGGAACACATTTCAACCAAAACACCGTTTTGGTGCCAACCAGGGCAGCGACGCTTCATTTGAGAATTACCAGATCTCACACTGGATTCTCGTGGGGCCGGGGATTTGGCAGGCGCTTGGGCCGCATCTTTTCGCCCACCCAATCTTTAATCACACAGGGATCCTCGTCGGGCCCTTGACACACCTTGCGGCGGTGCAGATGCTTGAACCGCGGGCCCAGGGGACCGTTAACGTAGTGATATTGACCTGCGAAGCGATACTGTCGACGGTCTCCCAGCGGATAGAACTTATCTCCCCAGTGACCGTTAAAGTAGAACCACTCCGTAGGTGCCAACGGGCTGGCTGTGGAGGCGCGCAACGTGTCATTCACATGATCGTACGTATACATGTGCGAATTCAAGAGAGGATCCCAGAGAGGTCCTCGGTCCGTTTGGTCATGAAGAAGTCCCCAGGGGAGAACATACGAATGGACACCAGGAGTGGCATACATGGCATGCGTACCCACTGCAGAATAGATGACTGGCTGTATACACATTGGAAACAATTGATCAGCCTCTAACCCAACCAAAATCACCAGTGTGGGAGTGGCAACTTACTCGTTGTCCGATTTTCTCCACCGCTTCATAACTATATGCCTCGCCCGCGGAATGGGCACTAAAGAAAAGAGCTTTAGGCTGGCCGTTATAGAAACGGACAAGGCAATGCTCCCAGTCGCCGATGTGGTTGCCAAACCGTACATTCAGAACCACATTTCCGAGATTGAAACTGTAAAAGAAGAACCAAAAGGCATCGACTATGCCGTTGCCCTTGTCCACGACGAGCAGCACTGCAGGCGCCTCACTTCGGCCTCCAGTCTCTTGCATCTTTACCGGTTCGCCACCGTATCGTTTCCGCAGCTCGTCCCTGACCCTTTCATCCTGCAGAAGATCCTCTGACTTGGAATAACCAAGATTCTCCCATGGTAGATTGGCGGCTTCATCTTTCGACATCGAGTTGTGATTCGTGTCATACCACTTTAAGCGGCCCTCCGGTGTATCTCCTGGAATGGCCCCATCCACTCGACTGTCCCAGTCCGACCATGATTCTTCTTCGTGCTCATCTGGCGCAACAGGGATATTCTTTTCTCCTTCCATCCACGGGGGCCGCTCCTCCACATTATCATTACTGGTCAGGAAGACGTAACGACCATCCTGCCATTGGTTCAGTCGGTCCAGGTCCTCCAACGTTGGATGACTATGCTCTGATTGCACCGGCGTGTAGTTTAACATTGGCGTGGTGTGGAACAGATGCTCTGCGATATCACATGGCCAGAACTGCTCTTTGGAGAATAGATGCACGAGAGGAGCATATTCAAAGACATAGTCGGGTATCTCTCTGAGCGAACGTTCGGCATCATCCCACTGATTCGCCAGATGCTCCTGTTCTCGGAACCAGAAGGACCGCCACGGAGCGACTTCGTCTTGCGCCGTGACAGAGGCATTGGGCTCTGTCAGGACTCTCCGCTGGCCGAAGCGCGGACCAACCGTGTGGAAATGAGCGGTACCGCAGAGACTCAGCCAGCGACAGGCTTTACGGTCCAACCACGACGGGGACGACGCGATCCAGCGCTGCTCTTCCCTGTCCTCATCGTACCAGATGAATGCATCCGGATTCAAAGCACGTACTAAGCTATTGATGGAGACATATGCAATCAGCGAAGACAAAATGATAATGGTGCCTTTCGCTTTGCCAATCATCTGCTCCACAGCCAGGGAGACAACCCTGACGTTGGATGTATTTGCTCTAGAAGAAGGATCAGGCACTAAGGGATCAGCCTGGTAATTGTGGGCAGTGCTGGTCGACTTGGCCGCTATGGAAGTAGTAGTAGTAAGGGTAGTAGGGCTTAAGGACGTCCCGATTGGGATTGCACGGCCAGGCGCAAGTGAGATCGGGATGGTCAAGGAAGACTCCTCAGAGGGAAATGGGGATAGATGAAGGTCATAAGAGGTGACTACGGGGCAGAAGACGAGGAGCGTGTACAAAAACGAGTAGAGAGTCAGAGCGACCAGACCCGAGGATGGAGGGGACGACACTATAAGAAGGCATTGCCAGGTTAGCAGCGGTCGAGATGAGTTATGACCAGTACCACTACCGACTTGAGTGATAATCCCGTGCGCAACGACCGAGTCAGAGTAAAAAGAAAATCAATGCAAAATAATAGGACTCATGGACCGAAAGGGAAAGATAAAAGCTAGGGATCATCCAGTCAGAAGGAGGGACCGGGTACAACGGAAGGGGATTAGATAAATTATGAGGGCCATGTTTATATGACAGTCATAGATGGGGGGTAAGAAAAAATAAAAATAAAAAAAGGTGTGAAAAGTCATCATCATTCTTCAGCAAAGAACGTGAGAGCAGCAAAAAGTGACGGATTCATGTAGACAGTGGATAGTGAGCGTGCAAATCAGCTCCTTGCTTCCGCGCAGAGCCGGATGGACCATGTGTGCCAATGATGATGCAGGCGGACAGGGGAGAACAAGAAGAGCAAATCGGATCGGCAAACAGGCAAATATGAACCGAACAGGGAAACATGAACATGAAGGTGATCGAATCAACAGATGGATCTGAACGGAGGTGCATGGGGTTGTCTCTGAACGGAAGACGACGGATGTGGACAACACCAGTGGTGATCTTCCGTAGGGCAGAGTATTATTAATTGTTTGATAGCTTGGTATTGCAGATGGATCTTAATGGAAACTCGGGAACAAATTGATGACAAAAGATGATGATGATAAATACAAGCAGCTTACTATTCGTGATTGTGACTGTGTTACTATTGAACTTTTTGGCTGATATAGAGGGGTAAGACGAAGTACGGAGTAGAGAAGATGGATTGATTGATGAAACCGGGGATTGGAATGATGGAGGATGATGGAAGAATGAATGCAGCCCGAAAGGATGAGACCCCAGGGACGATCAGACTGAAGGAATTGGGTTCCGGTAATTCTTTGCAGACTGACAAGCACAGGGAAGATCATAATGACGCTGTTAGTACGGAGTACAGCACTCTACACAGTAGGTATATTCAGACCTTAAGTCAGATAATAATATTGTTGTCCAGATACTACTGTATTAGACAGATAATACTGCTTACTACCTAAGGTACCTACTTACTGCTTGTTGTCAAGCCAGACAATACTTACAGTACAGAGTTCAGTACCTGTAGTGTAGTATCATGTCATGGGTCGGTCAGCCCTGTGGAAATCAAACATCGTCATCAACAATCCCTGTTCCTCCGTCCTTGCCCTGGTTCCCAGTTCCAGTCCCACACGGTGTTATCCAGCGGCTCCAGTGGAGTTTCTGCCCGCCGCCCTCTTCCGTTATTCCTTCACCTTCACTTCTTAGGAAAAAGGGTTTAAAAAGAAAGAAAAAAAAGAAAGAAAGAAAGAAAGAAAGAAAGAAAGAAAGAAAGAAAGAAAGAAAGAAAGAAAGAAAGAAAGAAAGAAAGAAAGAAAGAAAGAAGGGTCTCGAGCGCTGAGGTAGCTATCAATGCGCTGTCTCTCAATCCCAATTTTAATTTCAACAGGGTTGACTGACTAGTCGTCCTTTCCAGCTAGCTGTTTATGCCCAAATGATCCTGCTGGTCCTAAATCATGCAATCTCCTTCCGAGTCGATATTGGTCTTGGACCCCGCCATGTTGACAGATGACGATCATGACTCCGACTACGAATACGAATATCACGAGGTCGACACCGAGGTATGTTGATCGCTTGTTCCTTTCACTCTTTCTAAGCGTTCGCTTGAGCTTAAATTTGTTTTCTGTACGGTCAGACCTTCTACCTCAATCTCGACCTTACTTCTCTTCACGGCCCCATCCGTCCTCCCAGACGCCGTGACCCTGCTTCGTCTACTGCTGCAGCTTCGACTACTCTGACCCCGACCGATGACCATGAACCAGCCATGGACAGCACCGAGCCTGACAACGTTCTGTCAGAGCGTGTCCAAATTCTAGGCCTTCACACCACCAACCCAATAGTCTCGTACCAAAATCAAATCTTCAGTTGCACATGGGCAGACCAGATCGGGACAGAGCTGCTCTTCACTCGTCCAGAGACGGGTCACGAACCTGACATAGAGTCTGCATTACCGCAGATCTCTCCGTTGAGGAGCGGTAAGGACTTTGACCTCATTGCCGCCAACAGCGTCAAAATTCTCGGTCGCAAAGCGAACCTGATCTCCAGTTCTGGTTCAGGGTCAACTCAGGAGCCCTCCATACAAACAGTCGAAACTTCAGCCAACGTGTTTCGCAAGACGGGCCCACAGTCGAATCAAGCTCGATTCCTCGAACGACTGATGCACATAAAGAGGCAAAGAGGTGAGACAGACACTGTGCGCACTGTCTTCAGTACAAAACGTACCCAGAATCTGGAAGATCGACTACGAGGCTGGGCTCGCACGGAGGAGGAACTTGCAGAGGTCCAGCGGCTTAGCGAGGCTGCGAGTCGAGGAGATACGGTGGCGTTGACCGCGCTGGAAGAGCTTTACACCGAAATTAATGGCCAGAAATTTGGGCCGGGAATATCGGACGAACCGACCCAGCCCTGTTGATGTGCCTACAAACTTAGCCTTTGTTATCCACCAGTAACCTGCGAGGTCTACTCGAAGCAAATGCAGCGTGCCATTGAAGTTATATGGACGACTGCTTAGCACAAAACCAGGAGTGCAGCTCGCCAGCATCGAATCTATCCGCCATGTGGTCATTCAAGACAGTTCAAGTCTTGCTTGAGGATGTAGAATCTGGCCGGTATCGCACTCGACTAAACCACAGAGGCACTTTCCGACTTTGCTATGCAGGGCACAGTGGTTGAACGGTAACTACTGGGCCTTGGATCGAGTCAGAACCTACATAATACTCTTTGGTTGCTCTCGCCACTTCTCAGCTAAGCTGGCCAATTTGCCAACGTATTTTTGTGCTGTCTTTTGGTCCTGCCGAAGAGTTGCACTGGAAAAGTCCACACTCTCGTGATTATGGTCACGTGCGATGTGTAACTGAATTCCATCGTCTTGTGGAACAGAACTGTCTACAGCAACCCTTCCACTAACCGATATGCCAAGCGCAATCTAGTCCGTGGATGCAGCCTATGAGACGGAGGGAACGATAACCAAAAGATGTGATCATGAAGACTCGCTAATTGGTCGATATCATATCACGTGGTAAGCGACTCGCGACGCCATGAAGATCCGAAAGCAATCAATGAATGAGATGACAAGTCAATACCTGCTTTTCCAAACCGAACCGATCCCTAATGTACTCTGACAGAACTACCGAGAAACAAACGAGGCTCGCTGGAAAAAAAATGCAAGGGAAACAAAAAGAATTGAACACCCTAAAAGCCGGCTTCATAAACAGAAGAAGAATGGAAGTCACAATGCAAGATATATGCTGCTTCGTCGCAGACAAGCCCAGCAGCTGGTAACGACGGTCAAGCTCGTTTTCCCTCTCTCCCCCAAAAACCATGTGTTGTTCTTGACTCGACAGGCGAGGGGGGAGGAGGAGGGGGATACTCCAGCGCCCCATGAGGATGCGAGTCGAGATGGATAGATTTGGGCCCGTCGGCGGACGCGAGGATTGCGCGGGAGATGTCCTGGGTGAAGGTCGAGGGTGTCACGAGCGTAGGACGGGAGACAGGGTGTGAAGGGATTGGAGAGGCCATTGTGACTAATCCTTGTGGTGGAATTGTTGTTGGGAATGTGACGGTGATCCCAGGTGAGGTGGAGTGTCCGATGGGAAGACGCTGAGGTAGGAATAACGATTGGGAAGAATGGGCTGAGCTGGCTGGACGAAGCCGTATAAAGCTATATGGACAGGATACCCTTGTTAGCTGCCTTTATTCCGAGAGAGAGGCCTCCGAGAATCCCCGATGAAGGAGTGGGCGCCGGAACAGAATGAGGAGAACAGCTTCCATCGCTGGATACCATGTGATGTAATCTTTGAGTCTTTGGAGAAGGCGAATCGCTCGTGACGATCCTTCATCGGCGACAGGGAAGAGGAAAAGCAAACAGAGAAAAAGCTTACCTGGACTGAGTGCACGTACGTTGGGAGGATTATCCCGATGATGTAATGATATACAAGGTCATCAACGAGCTGGAAAAGGCTGCTGGGTTGTACAAGCAGCGTGGGATGGGCTGAGCAAGAGAAATATGGTAATCTCGGGTCACAGCAGCAGATGTATGACAGAAAATATTGATATAGTATGGAGAGACAGTACAGAGAGCTGAGGGTACTCAGAGCTTTGGATACAACACTATAGAGTAGTGCCAAGTGGCTAGCTGTAAGCCGGTGAGCTGTCCACGGGGAGGACCAGAGTAGATAGAGAATGTGGTAGTATGCTCTGGAAAACTGGGGAAAGCAACAGAGATTGGAAACATAAAAAAAAATTGATCAAGCATGTAAAAGACCTAGGGAGACATCCAGCCGATATAAATGAGGATTGGATTGGGGGCCCGGCTAGGAGCTGGTTAGTGTAGATTGCTGAAGCATCCGGTCAAACATTCATAGACCATTTCAATTGTATCGGGCAAATATTAGGTAGTATTATTATTGTTATCGTTATTGTTATTATTTTTTTTCCCAGTCAGAAATCCCCATCACCCTTTTGTCGTGTCCATCGCCTAGTCTAGGTCCCGTCTGGCTGTTAGGGATCATCATCATCCTAAAGGGATCCAGGGTGTCTTCCTCAAAGTACGCTGGGCGTTCGCCCTGCCTTTCTGGCATTTATTTGAATGAGGTTTCATCCCCGACCTAGGGACCAGAGAGAGTACGGGACTAGAAGTAGTGTAACCGTGCCGTTGGTCCGTTGGGTATCCAGGCGGGCTAGTGTACGTTGCGCATGCTTGCCACGACGGACGGAAGGGCGGGAACGTAACCCGGGGGAAACCTATGGTGCTCTGGGGGAAAAAAAGCAAGGCTACCTCGGGGGAGTGAGGTGGCTCTGGGTGGTGGGAGAATTGGCAACAAAGGGGGTAGGATTGGGAATCATGCAAGTAAGCTGAAAACCTGATAGGCAAGCAAACAGCCGGTGGATAAAGGAGAATATCATCAGCTGGAGAAAGTATGGAGATTAGAGGTGCATACGTGTGCATTTGATGGAGACTGTGGGGGTGAAAGCCTTGAAGGAGCTGCCAAGTCTCCCACAATTGCCAGAAGCTAGGCATCGTACATCTATCTCACTACTGTAAGGAGCAAAGGGGAGAATTCAGAAGGGCCACCGGGAGGCCGGGACAGATCTAGTCAGGGATTCCTGCGACGGATGTGGATCGTTACTGATACTTATTCAGGGAAAGGGGTGATCATACGGTGGGGTATATGTTCATTCTGATTTATCTGAGCCTTAAGTACTAACTACTCTGTACTGTAGTGGCAGACATGTCACACTTTAAGCCGCGGCTGGGTATCTACCTAAAAGGCAGAAACATGCCAGAGCCTAATTCTTTGGGAGTAGCCTGCCATACCAGCAAAGAGGGAAGAGAAAGGACGGAGTAACCGAAACTCTTTGTGAGTGAATAGGTAATCATCCCTACTTTGTAAAGCTAAACCGTCATGTTTGATGTTGATCCTCGAAATTCCGGGGAAGCTCCGTAAGGGGATCCATATTAAAGACCAGCTATATCCAATAGACCACCACAACTATGCATTGCAACCAAGTCCTTACGCAGGAGGCGGCGATCGGCTTGAAGCTAACCACACTGTCGGAGAGGTATCCTAGAGCTGCTGCATTTGCCTAGAACTTTGGTGGAAGAATTCAAGAATCCAATCCTCCGTAGGCTAAACTCGACTAGCCTGGATGGTGCCCGTCTTCCGGAGTTACCCCTAAGGGAATGAGATTCCAGACCACGCCATAAGGAAGATGATTTCCTCCTCCAACCTGATCCTTTGGAGTCTCTCCTGTAGCAGTAGACATTAAATCGAATCCATTGAATTCTCGATATTCTCTGGGAATTTGGTGGAAACAGGTTATTGACTTATCGTTATTTACCATGTGTTTATTACACTAAGGGGCATCAAATGCTTCAGCTATGGCTTACACTCAACAAAAATAGAAACAATGGATTCGGGCACTCGAGAATGGCAAATGAGTGCGGATAACTGCTTCATGATACGGAGTACTGGAGCAGCTCTATGGAGACCGAGCGGGAGGAAGGACTGAAAATCGCGCAACGCCATCTCTAGTTGCCTCCGAAAGATTACCTTGAGTGCCCATATCTAACGCCATACAGTATCAGCCTTCCGGGTACTCTATGAACACGACCGCTGTACAAAGAAATGGATTATTGGTCTAATCATATACCAAAGTTATGGAAGTAGGCACTCTTATCCCAATAATCTAGTGATAGTAATGATCGAATGATTGTATCTATTATCCACCAAGTTCATCGGAAGGAGAATCTTCTGTATCCACTGTCACATTACGAGGTTGCCGCATTACCCCATCGGGCAAGAAAGACGAAGGATTCCCCAAGGTGACATGGCCCGAGAGGTCAATTCAGTATCCACAAGTTAGACTAACAATGATTCTTTCCGGATTCTAGAAGCTGGTTGAAACACGTAAAAGTATAAACTCGACGGAGGCATCAGATCATGCAAATTGGTCAGCGAGATGACAGTAGCGTATCACACTGACTGGAACTCCAATGCAAGTGATGGAGGCAGAAGTATTTGACTATGTATCTTGAGGCTAGGTGACAGCAAACTAGTGCGACAGAAGTTGACGAGCGATAAGAAGGGTGTAGGCAGGACATGAACTCATTAAAACCTAACATGATGGGTGTGCGCTCCTTGGCCATAAGAGTTGTATCCGAACCTCCGTACCCGCAATACTGACATCCTTCCCATCTCTGCGTCCCTTTCACAGTCTAGAGCCTGGATCTTCTTGGTCTCTGAGATTCGACAGAGGTGTGCCAGCTCAATCCTTGGAGAAACTGCACGGTGGATACACGTGGGCCAACAACAGTCGAAAAAGGTTCGTCTTCGTAGACCTGCCATATTGCTTGGGCCATGGCATGAACAAAAAAAGATGTCACTTCTTCTAGCTTATTAGCCCATGTGAACCAATCTTGGGCCCTGTCACGGTTGATGTGTACGTGGAGCTCTGGTATATCCATAATTTATAAGCGGTAGACTTGCTGCCTTCGTCTTCTGGACATGCTGCCGTCTACTGCATAGCCGCTGTATATGTACCGATCCTGTCAAAGTGAATGACCTACGACATGAATAAAAAGAGTGTGCACGTACTACGTCTCTTGGCGTCACTAATGCAGTGGCGATTCTATCACTTGAGGTCGGGAAGACCATTCCAGGTGGCGGCCTCTCAGAATACAGGTTTGCTTTAGGATTATCGAACTTTGTCCAGGAACTTTGATCACGCAGGCTTGATTGATTAACGTCCCTGACCTGGACGAAAGCATGGGACCCATATGCAGCATAACCCTTCCGCTGGGGTGCACAAATCTGATCTGAGACGTTGAAAGGTGTGTGAATAACGACCTTTCAGTCTTTCGCATGGACATCTTCTTTGGAAGGCAGTGCTCGAGCATCAATGCCGGAATGTCTCTGCGGATACTCCATGCCTGGCGAGGCGATCAATGATAATCCGACGGTATCTTGCCGCAAACTATGTACGCCTTCTATATGTAGTAGATCAGAGTCATCCTGCGATTGACTCTGCTTCGTTGCGATAGAGTGGGGGCCTTGTGATTATGATATGGAGATAGTCGTCTCAGCGTTGTTCTATTTGGGATTATTGTAAGAGTACCTCTCATGGTATACTCTTGTCGAGATAAAGGAAGGTTTTGCTAAATATATCTCGTAGAAGGTGACATGCACTTCTGTTCCTGTTATTTTTTCTAGGCTTAGAGCACGGGTGTTCTAGTGTTAACAGTAAACAATTCTGTATTCACTTGCCCATAATAACCGCTAAATAGCGGAATACCCCTTTGACAGCACCAGAAGTCTGCTTCCAGGCACAGAGTAAATGTGATTACTGCCTAACATCCTGTTGGCTTTTATCCAGCAGTGGCCATTAGTTCCGTAGATGTGTATTAACTATATGCTACTCTCCAAGATAGCCTGAGAACCATCTTGAGGACGTTGATATGGAAAATGAGCGCTTGTTGAAAACGTTCTAATGTATGATTGGTTTGCTTCTCTTCATTTCCAGACCAGATATTCGACGTGTGTGCCATGTTGCAGCCTGTTGATATTGTATAGGCCGTAGTATGGTGAGGGCCATCCGGTGAATATATATATATGCCCGCAAAGGAAGTGTCACGCGCCAAACACCATATGTTCGAGTCGAGAAACTGTCGAAAGCATGGTCCTTTGCGTGACAAAAGTATAATCGCATATAGACTTTGCTACCTTGTAATGAGCGTTGCATCGATATTGCTAAGAAGGACATGATAAGGGTTGATTAAAAAAGGGGAAAAAAAAAGAAAGTGAGGCTGACCCGACTTGAACGGATAACCTTAAGATCTGGAGTCTCACGCGCTACCAATTACGCCACAGCCCCAACTGTTGAGTTTTCGGAACCAAAAATTGAAGTTTGTAGCGAAGGTACGAATCAAGCAACTAATCAACGAGATTTTTACCTTGTCTACTTATACGACTGGACATGAACATATCCGTTAGTCCTGCTAATCATCATAAGTATATTTTGCTCTACATGACCTTCTATAATTAAGTTCTTAAGATGGGTTAGTATGTTCGCCTGTGACAATCGGACCCCTTTACGGAATATTGAATATAGATTTTTCCCGTCACTTTACCCCGAGTTCAGACATTGTGATTTGAAGCGCTCGGCAGATATCGCTTGGGCCAAACAGGCGCTGGTCAAGTCTCAAAAATACAGCAGCTTGTGCATCGTGCAGCATTCTATGGATTAAAAATATGCAGATTTCCCGTTGATGCTTTCATTATTTACTGTGTCAACAGCGGCTAGCTTGTAAGCCCCTGGGCAAAAAAGACGGTATGAGGCTGACCCGACTTGAACGGATAACCTTAAGATCTGGAGTCTCACGCGCTACCAATTACGCCACAGCCCCAAATGTATATACTTTGTGCTGATTTATGTAGCTAAGTGTGCTAATAGCTCCCGTAAAGCCAGCTCTCTGCTACTGGTGCACAAATTGTTACATATGCAATCATGCAACAAACATGAGGTGCCTTGTTGACCAACTTCCTGATTACTTCTCCTTGTCAAACCATGTTTACTATTATATAAGAGACACGGAGTCATATATGAGCAATTATGATTTTAGATCATTCAGCACCCGAACCAGCAAGTCTAGTTTTATCTGACATCAGCCAACACCGACACAAACTTGATCTTAACAAGAACAATTAAATGACTGCTCGAAAGTTATGTGGCGGTCTGGGCGTGTTACAGTCAGAAGATTAGGCCCATTAACAGAGCTCCAGTACATCAACATGTCTCAATGAACATCCTACACCAAGCATAAGGTGGTCGCAGCACTCCATTCACTTATATGGGAAGGAGAGTAAGGGCAGCTAGGTTACTCAGATGTTAATTGATATAAGCAGCGCAGATACAGGAGAATTGTATGTCTCTACAATCGGGCAACTTCATGCTATCATTGTGTGTTTTTTTAGAGGCCACAGGAACTCATGTTAAGGCATTAAGGCTTGGTAATTCCGTGCTGAACTATAAGACAGATAGAAGCCACCCCCTGCCACCGAAAGGGGCTGTGGCGTAATTGGTAGCGCGTGAGACTCCAGATCTTAAGGTTATCCGTTCAAGTCGGGTCAGCCTCATACCATCTTTTTTCTTTTTTTGTCTTTTTTTTCCCTCTCCCTCCTACATCCAGTCTTCCCTACTTCATTCGAAAAATCGTATCCTTTAATTGATTTTTACCATGACCTTAATGACTGCCAATCATGATCCACAATGTGCAATTGGTGATCGAGCCATCAGCATGCTGTCATCATATAATGAATGGTCCCTGGTATACTTTTCCAGACATACAAAAAGGCCACGACATGAGGTTGTTGGTTGTCGCCCTGCCTCCATATCCGACATGTTATGAGCAATTATGAGCATGCAGTTATACTATATTAGGTGCATTGCGGTCTTCTGCTGGCTGCTTTTCGCCTGGAGATTAAAATCGACAACCGCTTTGATGAAGTTGAGACATACCGCCTCGAGATCCTAGGACTCAGGTCTACGGAGTACAGAAGCCAGGAAGCATAGGACCCCCCCCTGCTTTTAATTGACTTCTTTGGACAGCAGCCTTATGGCCATACTGTCTGGCTGACGATGAGTTTTGCTGATATGTCACGGACCTCACAGGCTAGACTGTGACTGTTCCATAATCTGTTTGGGGTTGCGTACAACGATACCAAGACGCATTGAGCTGGGTATAACCTCACTTGGAATGATTTGACACTCCGGCACAGATTCCTACCCAGGTACAGTGCAGGCGCTACTCTAGCACTGGCAATATTATCATCCTTGGTCATATGCAGAGGCAAAGAGAGCCATGAATTGCTCATTTACTCTGCGATGTGACGCGAGTATAACGTGGCAGACATATCTGTACTCACGACAGCCAAGAACCTAGTATAGAGATCCAGCTTTGTGGTTCCGGATAGTCTCCTCCTGGCCTCACAGTTCTGTCATCCATGTTATCGTAACCCACGCGTTACTGCATCTAGAGATTCATGGCTGTTGTTGTTATTCTAATGGATCTAGCATAGTTTCTACATAAATCTACTGACCTGCAGGACAGGACCGGGTATTCTTGAAGAGGAGGGGTGTATGTATAAGATTCAGGAGGTGGAAGACCGTATTCTTGGATGTCAGCATTTGGACCAGAGTGAACATACGTGGGGCAAAGAGGCCAAAGAAGTGACACATAGGTATGCTGCAGAGATGCTCGAGGTATGAAGAACTATAATCTAGGTAAAAGCAGTATTTAATCACAGTGATTTCAAGACTGCAGTCAAGCTTGAGTAAGTGTCAGAAGGAAACCTTCTGGATTGAGCATAATCAAGTGATTTGTATCAAGGAGTAAACGAATGATCAGATGACGCCCGATCATCGCTAGTTGAAATTCCCATTCTCTCGCAAGGGATCATGGCCTAGTTGTCTATGAACTATAATAATCTTAGTGCGACCCAAGAAGTACCCTGAAGGATCCTTATTTTTCCTAGTAGGTAGCTATAACTATCTTTTATCTATAGTGGTACAGAGTATTACCATCTCATCAATGGTCTAGAACATCAAGTATGCACAATGATAATGCTCACAGTAGTTGAGGAGTCTGGTGAGCAGCTATTGAAGAGCAGTCATTCTCACCGCTGGTCAATGACACCGCTGCCATTAGTACACCGCTGTTCAGCCACGCCTTACTTTTTTATCTGTGTAGATGCTCAGGGCGGGATAAGAATCAACCCCGGTGGCCCTGAGTGCAGCATTGGAGGTTTTCTAGATGGTCAGCCGAGAACGCACTTGCTAGTAATCCTGGCACGTATGTATTGACGTATGGATGTTTGTAGCCACGCGGTGTCCAATAGGATACGGTACTTAACACAGAAATACTGTAGATACATCAGCAGCTGCTGAAGGCACTGTTTATCTCCAAAGTTCTGCCGCAGAACGAACATGCATGTCAGTGAACATAATTCTGTGCTCAACCGCTGTGAGGAGACGACCCTACAGCTGAAACTTGAGCAAACCACATGTCCGGATTGCAAGGATGTCTGCCCAAAAGAATGAGCTCCCAGATACGAGGCTCGCACGATGCTTACATAGACCAATGCCAGAAGCACCTTCCATGTTTTCAGTCCAGCCGTTCACGTCATCGTCACCAGGCCAAACAACGAACATGCAGTTCGAGTTGTGTGTACGATTTCTGTCCAGTAAAGTGCATAGTGACTATTTGGAAATTGCGCAAGGCAGGTGATACCTCTCCTGCGAGATGACCCGAGTCTTAATGTCTGAACGCCTGTCCCGCAAGCCTACTCGGCAACACGTCGTTGTATAGCCGAATGGCAGTCCCGAAGCGCAAAGCCTCAGATGCCAGGAGTAGGACAAGAGCGACTTCTTCTTACCTCATCACGGGCAACCTACCGGGAAGTGGAGCCCGGGATGGGATCATGGGAGAGTCTGGTTGGATCTCATCCTCCGAGCACATCAGGCGAACCCCGCAATGTGTTTGAAATTTTCGTTGTTGGGATAAAAGTGATCGTATGGGGTAATATGGGGGACGATTGAGCCATTAATTGAATAATGAAAACAATGGAAACTCCGTGCTGGCGATGATGTGATGGAAATCGTCCTGCCTAGAACGAGGTTCAGGCTTTAATTTTGACTACTCCGTACTTACTCCGAAATGGAAATCATCGACAACCAACCGAGTAGGCTACTATCACCCCGCAAATTGACTAGGGAGTCTAAGTCAGGTACGGCAGCGGACGGACTACCCCGCAGTCTCGATGAAAATTCTGTTCGGACGACCTGTTCGTTGGTAGACCAGGGAGACTTCGCCAAGGTTTCCAGGTACTGTGAAGCCTGATTGATCAGTTCTACCGAGTCAGTGTTTCTGTTGTGTTCTACGGATTACTGTAGTGACGTTGATCTCATAGGGGTGATCAGAGCGCGGCTGCACTGAGGTGTACGAAAGACAGCAGAGTCGCGACATCAATTTCCACATCGATCGATGTCCAGAGACTTTTGAGTAAAAGATGCAGTGCACATGTGCTCCAGCAGAGTGTACGTAAAGAAGAAGATAGGAGATCATCACCTATCTATACGGCATCTGGGGCCGTACTCGAGCTCGACATAGCGCATATAGATCGCCAACATACTCCTCCGTGCACTGCATCAACCGTGGGACTTGATATGAAGCACAACATGTTGCGCAATTTGAGGCATTTTCTCCTGAGGCATTATTACGCAGGAGAAATAGAAGAAATCTTGTTGTATGCAACAATCGTAGACGATGATTTGTGAATACTGGCCACCCATGACACATTGAAATCCCATTTAGGAAGATCCAGCCCTACTAAGTGGAGGACGTGACTGGTTCCAGTCAGCTGATGGACTAATTTTTTTCCAGTCTCCTTGTTGTAACTGTTGCTTAGGAGTCAGGGAGAGCCTGGACCTCAACATTATGCACTGAATCTGGGGAAGGACTATGCCATTGCGGCTGTTACAATGCTACTACTAAAATCTAGGTCTATGAATAGTTCTCAGAGGTGTCACTTGATCTTGAAGATATCGAAAAAAAGCAGTGTTTCAGTGGAGAATGTGGTAAGGTGTAAAAATACCTGTCAAGGAAGAGTTACCTACCTGGGTCTTTACGTATTACGGTAAGGTCCTCCGTATTGTAAGATACCTAGCCACACATGACGCCAGCTGCCTCCAACGTGCTGAGGCAATTTTCCAATTTTAGCCCCCTTTTATGGCCAATCATCTTGTGACACTGAGGTATTTTCCCCCTTCTGGCCTTCTCTTACCTCATTTGCGCCATTTTCAGTCTTTCCCGTTTTAGGAAATTTGACTGTACCTATCCAACGAGGAGGAACTGCCGTCTACTATTGCATTGCTGTGAAATGAGATGAAGATTGTGCCTAAAGTTCAAGAGAGGAAATAGAGAGGACTAATCACTGATACATGTAAGAAAGAGAAGTACTCCCTATATACGATTTTTCACACGGAGAGTACCTAAGGTAGGTCGTTGGAGATCTTCGTCATAATAACGCCGCGCGGAAGTGGAACCCACTAGCAAAAATGAAGTTCAAGATTTTGCCTCTTTTTCCTCACTGCCCCGGACCGGCCCCGTGCCTGGCCGATCGCATAGAGCCGGAAACTTGTATTGAAGCTGTATTCAGATTTCAGGCCAGTCAAGGGGACAGTTTGATGCTATTCCAAGTGCTGTCTGTATATAAGGAAGCTCTTCCTCCGTTGTTCGGATGCCTGATAGTAATTGATTCTCATAATCATCATCTCATCTCGTCTCTCAAAGTTGGCCTGTCAGTTGCATGGATCACAGGCGACATCTTCCTCTTTCATTCTATCTCCGATAAGCTTCTTTCCCCGGTTGACTGTTAGCCGTGCTTTCGTCATTCCTCCGCCGCAACAGACTATCCTCTCTATCCATCTTCCTTTTCTCATATCCTAATTGCTGGATTGAGTCGTTTCTCTTCAGACCGCTGTCCGTCCTGGTATGTTCCCTGATTGCCTTCCTTCTTATCTCTCGCGTCGTGCATATTCCGGTTCCTTGCCCGTGCTTGTGTATCCTTCTTATCTATGAAGTTTCCTAGCAACGTCACCTCCCATGAAATCTCTTTTGACTTTTATTCCCTTACTCACCGCTAACACTTTTGACATCAGCAGTTTTCTTTCAACCCTTTCACTTCATCAACCTCTCAGCTCTCCGTTCAAATAGATACAACCACACATCATGGCTTCCCCCTCTTCCACCCCCCCGCATTCAGATGCCCATGTCAATGGCAACGTTCTTCCCACAGCATCAGTTCCCAAGCTCTACGGTAGCGGCGATGGCGCTCAGTCTGGTGCTGGCACTCCCATTGGCTTTCAAAGGTACCCACACAACAAGATCCTCGACAATGTAGCCGGATCGAATGTACGCCATCCATCTCCTCAACCTACTCATCTGGGAATTCCCGGTAGTCCCCTACATCGGGTCCTCTCTGAGGAAGATCCCGGCTACATTGCTGCCAAGTTCGAGGGCAAGCAGAAGCAGATGGAACAAGGTATGCGTTACTCGCTCGCTTAAGTTCATGCGCAAGATCTGTGCCGCTGATACGGGTTGTTTTGCCTATAGTCATGGACCAATTAGAAGAGAAGGGCTTCTTCCCAAGTGATTTCGTTGTTTCCGAGACCACCTGGTTCTACAACATGCTTGGAATCGACGACACCTACTTCCAGACCGAAACAGTCGACTCTATTGTCACCCAGATTCTGTCTCTTTATGCCGCGAAAGTGGCAGCTTATGCGCGGGATGACAAGAAGCTTGAAATCAGACTGGACAAGGAAGCGGAAGACCATGCTGTCTACATTGATACCAGCAAACCTGGCATTTCGTCCGTCGATGGGCCCCGTTACGAACAAAGAATTGACGCCAAGTATATCAACAACTCGACTCCCGAAAACAGCTACAGAGTTGAGACTTTCCGTTCGCCAACTCCTCTTCCTGGAGACAGCGAGCAGCAGCTCCGTTGTTACTTCGTTTACAAGTGCCAATTCGCCCACCCTAATCCCAGTCCTACGGAGACCGACATCGAGATCATTGGCGAGAAGAGATTCTTGCAGAAGGCAACCGCCAACACCAAAGCCATCTACCAGGAGATCATCAGCAATGCGGTGAACCGGGCCGGCCCTGTCATTGAGATGTTCGAAATTGAAGGCAGTCGCGAGAAGAGACTGGTTATCGCCTATCGCCAGGGCTCTGCTATGGGTCTGTTCAGCGCGCTCTCCGACTTGTACCACTACTACCGCTTGACCAGCTCTAGGAAGTACCTTGAAAACTTCTCCAACGGCATTACAGTCATCTCTCTCTACCTGCGCCCACTGAAGAATGCAGAGATCTCCGCCAAGTACCCTCCAATTGAGGCAGCCATTCACCAGATCATCAAGGAGACCTCTCTTCTTTACTGCATTCCTCAGAATCGCTTCCAGCACCACTTCGCCGTTGGTCGCCTGAGCTTGCAGGAGACTATCTACGCTCATTGCGCGTGGGTGTTCGTGCAGCAGTTCTTGAACCGTCTCGGCTCGGAATACACCTCATTGGCTGCTGTGCTTGACGCCAACAACAGCGTCCATCAAGAGTTGCTGTCGAAGATCAAGAAGCGACTGCGTACGGAAACCTTCACGGCCGACTACATCTTCGAAATCATCAACAAGTACCCGGAACTGATCCACAAGCTCTACCTGGATTTTGCCAACACCCATTACGTGCAGACTCGCGCCTCGGAGGATGACTTCCTGCCAACGCTCAGCTACCTGCGCTTGCAGGTCGACGAAGTCCTGGACGGCACTAGACTGAAGCAGCTCATTTCCAGCACCGTTGCTAACGAGCACGACGAAATGGTCATGAGCGCTTTCCGGGTATTCAACACCTCCATTCTAAAGACCAACTTCTTCACGCCGACGAAGGTGGCTCTCAGCTTCCGACTGAATCCTGATTTCCTGCCCGAACATGAGTACCCACAGCGTCTGTACGGCATGTTCCTTGTTATCAGCTCCGAGTTCCGCGGATTCCACCTGCGTTTCCGCGACATTGCTCGAGGTGGTATCCGTATCGTCAAGAGTCGTAATAAGGAAGCTTACAGTATTAATGCGCGCTCCCTGTTCGATGAAAACTACAATTTGGCAAACACGCAGCAGCGCAAGAACAAGGATATTCCGGAAGGAGGTGCTAAGGGTGTCATTCTGCTGGATGTTAACCACCAGGACAAGGCTCGTGTTGCCTTTGAAAAGTACATCGACAGCATTCTGGATCTCCTGTTGCCGCCAGCCAGCCCGGGTATCAAGGACCCGATCGTTGATTTACATGGCAAGGATGAGATTCTGTTCATGGGCCCCGACGAGAACACGGCTGAGTTGGTCGATTGGGCCACAGAACATGCGCGCAACCGTGGTGCTCCGTGGTGGAAATCCTTCTTCACGGGCAAGAGCCCCAGGCTAGGTGGTATTCCTCACGATACCTACGGTATGACTACCCTTTCAGTGCGCCAGTATGTACTAGGCATCTACCGCAAACTGGGCATCGATCCCTCCAACATTCGCAAACTTCAGACTGGCGGTCCCGACGGTGACTTGGGATCCAACGAAATTCTGCTTGCCAACGAAAAGTACACCGCCATTGTTGATGGTTCCGGTGTGATTGTCGACCCTCACGGTCTGGATCACCAGGAGCTTATCCGACTGGCTAAGAAGCGAGTCACCATCTCCGAATTTGATCTGTCAAAATTGTCTCCCGAGGGCTACCGCGTCCTGGTGGATGAGAGCGACGTCAAGCTTCCCAGCGGCGAGGTCGTGCGCAATGGAATGCTGTTCCGCAACACCTTCCACTTGCGCTCCGACCAGCATTACGACATATTTGTGCCTTGCGGTGGACGGCCCGAGTCCATCGACCTGTCCACTGTTGGAAAGCTTATTCAGAATGGCAAGTCTGTCATTCCGTACATCGTCGAGGGAGCCAATCTGTTCATCACCCAGGACAGCAAGTTGCGCCTTGAACGCGCCGGATGCATCCTGTTCAAGGATGCCTCAGCTAACAAGGGTGGCGTGACATCGTCATCGCTGGAAGTTCTGGCCTCGCTCTCGTTTGACGACAAGGAGTTTGCCGAGAACATGTGCATCCGAGAAGACGGCACCGTACCACAGTTCTACAGCGACTACGTCAAGCAAGTGCAGGAGATCATCAAGTCCAACGCCACACTGGAATTTGAGGCGATCTGGCGCGAGCATGAGCAGACTGGCATTTTGCGCAGCGTGTTGAGTGATCGACTCAGTGTTGCCATTACACAGCTGGATGAGGAATTGCAAAAGACGAACCTGTGGGATAATGTAGAGCTCCGCCGCTCTGTCTTGAGCGATGCCCTTCCCAAGCTTCTCCTGGACAAGATTGGTCTGGACACCATCCTTCAACGGGTGCGTTACCCCCCCAACTTCGTTACGCTGAGGCGAGAAACTGACAGACTTTGGATAGGTTCCGGAGAACTATCTGCGCGCTATCTTCGGCAGTTACCTTGCGAGCCGATTCGTATACAAGTACGGAAGCAGTCCTAGTCAGTTCTCATTCTTTGACTTGTGAGTCATCCCCTTGCTCCGTCTGTTCTTTTGCTGGATCTAACCACATACCACAGCATGACCCAGCGGCTTGCCGCAGTTAAGCTCTCGTAATATTTAGTTAGACAAGGACACTCGAGTGCTCTCTAGATTCAAGATTTTGCATTTGCCGGGGGTTCAAAAAGACCGCAAAGGTGGTTATTCATACATTAATATTGACATTGCATGGGAACATGGGCTGAGTAAAAAGGTTACGAGTAATTGATGAATAGCAGATCTTTTCTTCCGACTTTTCTTTTATTTTCTTCAGGATGGTTTGGAGTAGTAGTATTACCGTCTCATACAACCATGTTAGAAGCAAGGATGGTGCGGAGGAGAATCTTCTTCATTTCCTTTTCTGGCTGGACTCGTTTACTGTCATCAACCACCCCAACTCATCATCTTGGTCAACTAGAGCACGCCTTGGATGCTCGAGTTCGATGAAAGGTCTCGACGAGGATCTTGACGAGGAGAAACTTCTATGATCTATAATCACCCTTGATGACCAGAATGTAACCACTGCGGCTACCGGCACCTCGGGCCCTCACTGCAGCTGACAGACGAGACGACCCCATGAAACGAAAGATATCCTGGTTGCACACCAAGACCAGTATTGCAGCAAAATGCGGGGTAGGGGCACCCTCTCAACGATTTAGCTTCGTCTCCCAGATTGAAGATGCATCTAGAGGGCTCGGTTATCCTGAACAAGGTGTTTCTCTGACTTCGACGCGTCACGATTCCCTCGGCATATTGATATCGACTACCAATCGAGACTTTTCGACAGGGCTAACTTCTGCATCAGCGGTCTTGGTTGTAAGTGCCGGTTCCCCCGGCACTTCTGAGAATTTGCTTCTTTCTGCAGAGCGCCTTGTTGGTTTCTCTGGCCATTCAGCGCTGGCGAAAAGGTGGCACGAAGCTCGCTGAGGTCGTGCTTTGGTTTCTCGTCTTGTCCTTGCGCCCACGAAGGATATGCAAGATGCATGTCTCGATCGGGGAGACTATGCGAGTCACTGGTAGAAAACTTGCTTCAGCTTACAGGATGAGAGGGTTGGTTGGTAGGACTTTTTGGAAAGGAGGAATGAGAGTACTCTACCGTGCTTTGACATGCGAGGCGACTGCGCCAATTTCGGCACTGTAGCGCTTGAACAGGGTGTTACAGGGTGATTGCGGCCTGGATACTCGTGCCACTGTCGTTATGACGACAGCAGAAAGAAATTCTCCAATGGCAGATTGACGCATCGTGGGCTTCCTCGAGCCTCCCGCCTCGGTTGAGGAGCGCAGACTATGCTATAAAGGGCTCCAAAATGTCTTGCTGGATGCCCATACATCACTAGTCTTCTCGTTGAGTCGCATGGTCGAGCTTCGACCAGACATCTACAGAAGGACAGGATGCTTTCTCAGGTTTCCGTTATTGTTGCAGGACTGTCCTTGGCGTCATTTGTGTGCGCTGCGCCCTCGCTGGAATATCGGGCTACCTCCGATTCGTGACAGTGGACGCACATCTTGTCTGTCTATTTGACATGCGATGGATTCATCCACTTTCGCAAACTCGCAGCGAGCGGCCGAGCTCTCCTCTGAGGCCAATACAGGCTGCGTGGCTTCTGCTTTCGATGTCACCATCACCAAACAGATCTATAATTTGGTAACCGATTCGCAGATGCCTTGCCCTATAGTTCATCGAGAATCATAGTCTGGCTGGACCATCGCCCACACGTGCCATGACCCTAGGGTTATATCGGCTATTCGATGGCGAAGAAGTCCATCGCAGTCGTCATGAGAGGATCGACCACGGCCACGGATATCCTCAACGACGTCGACACCATCCAGGTCACCACGACCCTGGCTGGCGTTAGCTTGCCCTCCAGCGTCACCATCATGAACGGCGTGTACAGATCCTGGGCCGCCGTCACGACGAAGTCATCGCCGATGTCCAGAGCCTGATCATCCAGTATCCCGGCTATGCACTCGAGCCCACAGGACACTCGCTTGGTGGAGCCCTGACGCACGTAGATGTCTTGTATCGCTTTGGCGCAGAAGTTCCCAACTACGTCGCTCAGAAGCCATGCGCTCGCGGCATTTCCAATTGGCAACCAGGCATTTGCCGACTTTGGCACTACGCAGAACGGGAACGCGGATTCGGGGAAACAATGCGAATGATGGTGTTCCTGTAAGTGCTGCTGGGCAGTGAGGCGCTGATTAGAACTGTACGTTAGTGCTAACGCTATGAGCTATCAGAATATGTATGTCACGACGCCGTATAACTTTGCTCATTATGGAATTGTAAATCTCTCCGTGCTTGATTTCGGGGTCTCGAGTCCATGAGCCAAGCTATCGATGATTTCTGTTCTTGCTCAGTCGGTGTATCTGTAGGATTACTACAGCTACGGTAGTACTTTGGCCACTACAAATGCTCTGGCGAGAGGGATCCGCAGGGTGTGGAGTCTAGATTCATCTCAAGCGATGTTGCGCTGTACAGAGCGCTTTGTCGCTTCACGGCGGAGGTATTCGCTGGCTGGAAGAATGAAGATAGGGTACATGGTTGTGAGGAGCAAGAGGGCGTGTTTCGCTTTGATCTGATCTGATGCTTCGGTATTGATTATATTGTACAGAATGCTGCACCGTATAAGATATGCACAATGAATGCCCCTATAGGCCAGAATTATCGGCTATCCAACTCAAACTTGAAGCCCTCTTCATGATCGGTGCGTTCGACTTTCTCAAGCTGTGCCCATTGCCCCGGGTAGTGCGCTTTGGCCCACCTTTCGACCTCATCTTTCCAATACTGATACGGAATGGCATTGTAAAGGCGGCCAATCCTAGAAGATGAACTGTTAGCAGTGTTGCCACAACAACGGCGTTAAAATAAGGGTCTGTCAGAGGTAAGGTGACATACGACTCGTAAGTCGGAGGATATCCGATTTCCTCTTGCATCTGGTCAATCGCCTGGGTCGCAAGCTCAAACTCGCACTGTGCAGCCAACGCTTCGACATATGCCGTATACAGCCGGCGGTCAACCTCGATCTCGAGTAGTTTGACCTTGTCCATCATCCTGATCGCCTCTTGGGCTCCATGATGATGCTTCTCGCACATCCTGAAGAAGGCAAAGATGGTCCTGGTTGACGGTCCTTCCTGTGATTGTAGAATGTCGCGGAAGATCTCCATGCTCTTATCTGGCATATCACAGCACGCGTAAGCCAACATTAGCTCGTTTAGGAGTCGGGTGTTGAGGTCCACTTCTACATCCAATTTGAGCATGTTGTGGACGAGCTCCAGGTTTTTAGCATCTTGCATTTTAGCAATGCCTTGAAAACAGCGCGCATAAGTATCCGGCTTCGGCCGTCGCGCGAAGTCCTCTGCTTGGCGCATATGTCCAAACACGAGGACCGCGAGATCGCCTCTTTTGCGCTTGAAGAAGGACGTCATGATGTCAGTCCTCATGCTGACTCCTGTTTCCGGAAAGGCGACCTGCAGCAATCCGTATGCCTCCCACGCATCTGCACTATCCTGAGCGGTATCCAAAATGTAATTAGTAAGGGCCTGCCGGATTTTCGTCCTCTCCTCAGAGTCATACGACCCAAGGCGGGGGCGGAGCAATTCTGAGATGCCTTCCCAGTCATGTCGGTAGAGCAAGAGGTGCGTCAGCGCTGCGAGGGTGTCTGCCTCTAGACGGACGTTGTTTTCAAATAATGGGTCCAGAAAAGCCGAAACACGGTCGTACAAGGAATCATCTTTCCCCAGCAAGCAAAGCATACTTATAAGCCTATTCATTAATGGCAAATTCTCAAGTGTGAATGAGCCGACGTCCTGTAAATCTTCCACCAATTCCATCGTCCGTCTCTCATTGCCAGCGATAATTTCAGTTTCTAATTGCAGGAGGCGTGTTTGCGTATCTGGCACAACTTTCCATTGAGAAAGTAGGGCGGCAAAGTCGGTGGCAAGCTGCGGGTTCTTGACGGAATTGGCGTATTGAATGAGATTATTGATGTGAGAGACAGTAAGCGCTGTCTCCACGTTCTGATCTTCCAATGCCCATGTCTGGAGCATTTCAGAGATTTCAGAGGCGCTCTTGCCATGGACCGCTTCCCACAGCAACATCATGCCCACAGTCTCTGATTTGGGCGCCTGAGAGACTGACTCAACGATAGGCCTCGCCCACGACACCTCGGATTTGAGAATGGCATATTTGACTACAGCTTCCTTGGTAGCAAGCGTAGGCTCGATGTCACCAGTGATTGGACACTCATACATGATCTTGACAGCCGACAGTAAGTCTTGCTCAATGAGCATTTTGACCAATTGCTCGTGAGTTTCGCTATCAAATTTGATGCCAAGCTCATCGAATTTCTTCTTAGTGGTCCAGCGAAGTTGTTGCTTATCATTGTTCATGGCGAAGCCTCTCATCACTGTAAGCCATGGCGAGGGCTTGGTCTTGCGCAGCCTGCTCCAAAACCTCTCGACAACATGCCGTGCTTCCTCCGGGTTGCCATTCAGGGCTTGAATTTTGATATAGGCAGAGAGGGCAGGCCGACTAATACTGTTGGCACCATAGCCATGATCAGCACACAGTTCCAGAAAAGCGAAACGAGCTACCTTGAGAACGGCATCACGCGAATCCGGAAGGCATTTGGCTTCCGACAGGATAAACAGCACATTCTCAAGGTTCTCTGTAGAATACATTGTCTGCCAGTCTTCAGCTTCTAGCTCGGCTTCATGAGACCTCACATATTTCCATGTCATAGAGAGCAGTTGCGCCTGATACCCTGTAATGACCTCGGAATTCTCTGCTCGCGCCATGAAGAAGTCATGAAACGCCTTTGTCAATACACCGAGCGCCGGACCCCTGCTTTTGTCAGACAGCGCCCTCTTTAAGTCCCTCATCGGTTTCAAGCCGGCCTCGGAAGGTAAAGTTGCAGACTGTGGAGTATTGGCTGGGGGTGCCATGTTGAACGCGAATAGACTCCGTCGTTGAGCATAGTGGGGATAGATAATGCCTAGTCTCCGAGTCCTGTGATGTCGCGTAATGTGGAGAAGTCGATTGCAACGTTGCAAGGGGAATAACGGCTCATTATTCAGGATGGCTCGAAACACTCGTCTGGTAAGATGGGATTGCATGTTGATTAAAGCTGGAAGAGCGACCAGCTGGCAGATAGGTCTTAACACAATCTTTCGAGGCTCGAAGGCCGATCCAGAATATTTTTTGGTACAACAAAGTCAAAGGGTGCCAATTTGCATCATTGAAAAATGTGAAAAGTCCCTCGGATTTGCTGGACGTTGATGAAAAGAGCAATGAGCGGGAGACAGCAGCGGAGGCGGTGCGGCTCTTGGCGCAGTGAAAAGAAATCCAAACCGATGTGCTCCACTCCCTGACAGTCTCCGATCCAGAATCTAGCAGTGATCTCGGTCTTTGTTTAGCGTCATTCAGCCTGAAGTTGTGAAGGCTGGGCGAAGACAGTGACGACAAGATGGTTTTCAACATCCTTTCTCCATTGCCTTTTCGCTCATCAGGCCTAAGTCTTGGTTCCTTCTCGACCTGCCGATGGAGTTCAACTCTGCCCAGCAAGACAGCCCATCAACGTCCTGCTGCCCTGTTTCAAAGTGCGCATATCGCCTGTTCTTTATTCTCAAAGAATAGTTTGAGAAATTTCTGTGAATGAATGCTTTCCGGACCGGCTGTTGACTTGTGTGTTTAGACAGAGTGTTCCAGCGCCGTCGCCTACCAAACCGCCAAAAATTCCTCGAGGACCAGAAGGCCCAAGGCGAAAGTAGGGCCCTAGAGAAGTTTCAGACTCGTGATTGGAAAGCAGGTGATATCTACGCTCCCCATGATCTCAGTCCGGCAGAAATGAAGAAGTGGAGAAAGCGCCAGGGCCCGGCAGCAGATGCCTTTGACGCTTTGAACTTGAATCCGCTTGATCTTTACAAGGTTCGCTTGAAAATCAGAACACAATACTCTCGCTCTCATTCGAATGCAAAATCGCAGTAGGTGGCTAACCAGACACTATTTCCACCACAGAACTTTTCTATAATGTCCGAATACATGACCGCAATGGGCCGCATAAAGCATAGAAGCGCAACCGGCCTACGACCCGTCAACCAGCGAAAGATTGCAAAGGCTATTCGGAGAGCAATCGGAATCGGCCTCATGCCAAGTGTCCACAGACATCCCGAGATTCTGGCAGCGGAAGCGAAAGCGAGGATGGAGGGAACCCCCATCTACTAGGAGCTCTTTTGCGTGTATTCAATATGACGTCGAAATATGCACGGCCGGAGTTGTTGAATTTTCATGTCTTACCACATTTATCAATCCCCAGGACGTTCGCCATGGGAGATACCTGTACTACTACTTTTGGTTGGATTAAGAAGGGCTATGTTATGGATAGAATCTATACCGTCACCTCAGCTATTTACTCAATCGGACTTGATTCTTTAGAATTTTAGATCATTCCTGCTTCACTGTTCCAGGGGGTTCAATTGTGGTTGCTTAACTGGCTTTCTCCACTAATCAATACCTGCATACGTCAACGGAACCCCTTTGAACGTGGTGGTGGAGTAAACAATCCCCCCATCTTCAGCCTTGTCAACTATCTAGTCTACTCCTCACCCTCCCTGCCCTGTCCGTTTCTATATTATTGAATTTGTCATAGTCTGCTGGTCCAGTCATGCCCATTACCAATGGTTGAGACTCTCTGTTCCTTGCTCTAAGCGGTATAAATACTGACGTGACTCGTAGAATCCATCTGGGCCGCGAGCCCCTCCACCACGAGGGGTCAGCCCACCCAGTTATCCTCGGATGCGAAAGGAGAACGTCTGGCTTATGCGGTATGGATATCGTGGTAAAAGCTTTGCTGATTGTCAAATCCATGATAGCTGATAATTTTTGGCGTACAGTCCGGTAAATCGATCTTCTTGCGTTCGATCGATAATCCCTCTATCGCTAGGCAGTATACCGAACACAAGGCACAAACGACAGTTGCTCGCTTCTCGCCTTCTGGCTTTTACGTTGCCAGTGGTGACGCTACTGGTCTAGTAAGAGTTTGGGATTGCGTCGGTGAAGGAACCACAAAGGGTGAATACAGCATTGTTAACGGTCGCATCAATGATCTCGCCTGGGACGGTGACTCTCAGCGCATCATCGCTGTTGGTGATGGAAAGCAGAGATATGGCCACTGTATCACTTGGGACAGTGGCAACACTGTTGGTGAGATCTACGGACATACACAGCAAATCAATTCCGTTTCCATCAGGCAACAGAGACCGCTGCGAGCGGCTGCCGCTGGAGACGACAAGAATCTAGTCTTCTACCACGGAGCGCCGTTTAAGTTCAATACAGGTATCAGGGACAAGCACACGAATTACATATACGGAGTTGGATTCAGCCCCGATGGCTCGACATTGGTTAGCGTTGGTGCCGATCGAAAGATCTGGCTCTACGACGGGAAGACTGGCGAACCTAAAGGTCAGATTGGAGAAGGAGAGCATAAAGGAAGTATCTTCAGTGTGTCATGGTCGAAGGACTCGAAGAAGTTTGTCACCGCAAGCGCTGATCGAACCGTAAAAATCTGGGATGCGGAGGCAGGCAAGGTCTGTCAGAGCTGGACTTTGGGAGAGGAGGGAAGCTCCAACGTCCGCGACCAGCAAGTGGGTGTGGTTTGGCCTTCCGGCAGAAGCGACAATCTGCTTATTAGTCTATCACTCAGCGGTGATTTGAACTACCTTGTCGAAGGGACGCCTGAGCCTAGACAAGTAATTCAAGGTCATCAGAAGAGCATAACATCCTTGACTCAATCCCGCTCCGAGGCTAAGGCCGAGACACTGTGGACCGGCAGCTTTGATGGAAGGGTGTGCAGCTGGGACGTATCCACTGGAGCTGCTGAGGAGGCGGACGGGGACTGCCATTCGGCATATGTCGCAGGTCTCGCGTCGACACCGGAAGGAACTGGCAGGATCTACAGTGTGGCTTGGGATGATACGTTACGGTCGGTCGATGTTGGCGCCAGAACATATACTGGAAGTAACTCCAAGCTCTCTGGACAGCCCAAGAGTGTCGCCGCCGGTGACTCGACAGTTTTGGTGGGTACATCCGAAGGCGTTGAGATCTATAAAGATGGAAAGAAGACCGGCGATTTCAAACCAAAATCCACAGTTACTGCTGTCGCGGCTCGTGGCAATGTCGCGGCGGTTGGAGGCGAAGATTCAACCGTGCAGATCTGCGAGATATCCAACTCGAGTCTGTCTCCAAAGACAGATATTAAAGCCTCTCGGAACCCAGTGTCTGCTCTGGCATTTTCGCCCGATGGGTCTCTGCTGGCCATTGGTGACTCGCGCGGCCGCGTACTCGTGTACCAGGTGGCCGACGGCAGACTGGTCACTGACCGTTGGACGGCACACACAGCAAGAATTACTTCTATTGCCTGGAATGAAAGTGGCACGCTCCTAGCAAGCGGTTCTTTGGATACGAACCTCTTTGTGTGGAGTTTAGCCAACCAAGGAGATTGGTTGCAAGTGTCCAACGCTCACAAAGAGGGTGTCAATGGTGTTGCCTGGCTTGCAGACGGGTCTAGGATTGCCTCTGTTGGCGCTGATGCCGCAGTCAAGATTTGGAAGGTAGAAGGGTTGGAATAGGATCATCTCAATGCGCCAGATAGAGGTGGTCATCATTGGAGCTCACATTACTTGATTGCTCCCTCACCCTTCAGGCTTCGGATTGTCGATGGATATATTGTTAGAATCATAGCATAACATCTGCACATATCACCTTTTGTTCGACTACATATGAACTGTAGCAATGACTGAACGCGTTCTTTTGTCTGAGCGCGTAATCGTGGCAATAGCTAGGTATGTATCGCTGGTATCACTACGTAATGGCTGCTGGCACGCGCTCCACCCCAGCTAAAGCCTAAATAAAGTGGACCCTCCCAAAGTGATCGCCCAAGCAAGTCCGCACAGCATCGAGGAAGTTTCTGCTGAACATATGCGACTCAATTACCCAATAATACTCAGTAACTTCGCAATAATGGGCTCTTTCTTGTGGCTTGCGAAAGGCAAAAGACAATGAGGTGGTAACATGTCTCTGTCTGGGGACTCGTCTAAAGGTTCTCGTCGCTTTCTGCGCCCAACGAAGGTAACATGGATCGCCCTCCACAGCTCCCAGATGTAGACTGCGGTAGTTTCTGACTTTTCTATTCCATGCAGCTTCGACAAGCGACGTTTGTTCTACCAAAGACTGGTCAACGTTTAAGAGGGCTTGTCAATCTCCGGAGCTCACATATTGCAACCAGCAATGATGATGAGGAGCGACGAGGCCTTCTCTCGGGGGAGGTCTCCACGAACCGTCAAGACGTTCTATCGCCAGTCTGGAGTCGATTTTCGGATGTATGGCACTGGACGCGTGATTTTGTCACCTCCGAGCCCGGAATAGGGGTTTTGAAGTGCAGTCTGGCCTACCTACTCGGGTCTCTTGCTACTTTTATTCCCGTGGTTGCGGCTTTCCTGGGCCATCAAGATGGCAAGCATGTGGTGGCTACTGTCACAGTATATTTCCATCCAGCGCGGACACAAGGCAGCATGTATAAGGCGCTGATTTGCGCTCTCTTGGCCTTCCTATATGCAGCCTTCATTTCTCTAACGAGCATGTGTGTTAGCATGTTCTTCCAGGATACGCTGGGTATGCGCGCGGTTGGCCATGCCGTTGTCCTGACAGTGTTCTGCGGAGGTGGCTTGGGTTTCATAGGATGGACGAAGCAAAGATTCGGCGATCCGCTTGTGAATGTAGCCTGTTCTCTTGCTTCGCTTGCGTCGATCACCGTGTTGACCAAAGAAGGTGCGGTACAAAGCGGAGATTTGTCCTTCACTAAGGTCGTCCAAGTCTTGAAGATGGTCATCATGGGTGTCACCGCTACCATGGCCGTGTCATTCTCGATATTCCCAGTCTCCGCGCGGAAAAAGCTACGCTCGAACCTCGCTATTGTGACGGAGACTCTGGCAATCATGCTGGTCCTCATTACAGACAGCTTTCTGAGTGGCTCTGAGGAGGAACTCCAGACGACCGAGTTCCTCAATGCAGCTGAGAGCCACAAAAAGGCATATGCCCAGCTCGATAAGCTTGTCCGAGAGGCAAAGCTCGAGCACTACGTCGCGGGGACAGAGAAGGAATACAGGCTAGAAAAGAACTTAGTCCGATGGGTCCAAGATATCACACACAATATGGGGGGACTTCGCAGCGCTGCTTCGCTGCAATTTCAACTTCTGAAGCAAGCGAAGCTGGCTGAACCACAATCTTGCCGCGATAGAAAGCATGCGCCCAATAGCACTGACCATTTACCATCACCAACTCAGTTACCCTCGCACGGGCACAATACACTTCTCGAATCAATTGACGACATACCTGAACAACGACTTGGAGGAGAAGAAGAGGCTGCAGCTGAAGATGATCATCGAGACAGTGGAGACCACTCTGATCCTAATCCGGCCCGAGACGAAGGATTTTCTGCCGAGCATACCCTTCAACCCGAAGACTTGTTTGCGCTATTCATCAGTCACTTAGGGCCTTCCATGGTATGTCGACCGCTTTGTGGTTGAACCACGCTGAGCTTATGCTAACGGTCAACAGCGGTCCCTTGCTTTCACTTTAAAAGAAATTTTCAAAGAGATCCCTTTTACGCCGGCGCCTGACTATAAAGTCTCTGTCAACAGTAGGTTCCATGTTAGTCTTGATCGCGCGCTGGACCTTTATCAAGAATCGCGAGAGAAAGCTCTGAAGGTTATCTATAGGCAGAAGGAGCTTTTACAGATCCAAACGCCGGAGGTAGAAGCGGATCTCGAGGAAGTTTCTGCCAGCTGCGGTCATTTCAGTTTCTCACTGCTAGAATTTGGCGAACAGCTGAAAGACCTGCTGCGTATCTTAGACGAACTACAACTCGAAGCAGAGGAGAGACCTAATGGGAGATCATGGAGCTGGTTGAAAGTATGGCGGTGGAGAACAGCTCAAACCCAGAACACGAAGCCGCTCGATTCTGGTAAGTTGTGTCGATCTGGCACAAGCGCTTCTTATCTACTTGGTCCTAATGGAAAGATTGTACAGAACAACCGCTACTTGGGCCAACGGTAGGCGAAGGCGTGACTCCTGTGGCTTCTATCAGTCCCTTTGGGCTGGAAGGTAGACAGACACCTCCAACAAAACGCCCGGAAAAACCGCCCGCGAAGGAGCGCCTCAGTTATCGGATCTGGAAATCGCTTGGAGTTTTCCGACGTGAAGATACAAAGTTCGCGATCAAGGTCGGCACAGGAGCAGCCCTGTACGCTTTGCCGGCCTTCCTTGAACCCACACGGCCTTTTTATTCTCACTGGAGAGGTGAGTGGGGCTTGTTATCCTATATGTTGGTGTGTTCTATGACAATTGGGGCGTCCAATACCACTGGATATTCTCGATTCTTAGGTACATGCCTAGGAGCGATCTGTGCTATCACGGCGTGGTACGTGACTGATGGGAACGTGTTTGGACTGGCCATTCTCGGTCTGGTCATGGCAACTTGGACGTCTTATATAATCGTTGTCATGGGGAAAGGACCGATGGGTCGATTCATTATGCTCACCTACAATCTTTCTGTACTGTACGCGTACTCTTTGACGCAAAGAGAGGGTAGTGACGACCAGGACGAGGGTGGAGACTCTCCCATCATCACCGACATAACGCTCCATCGAGTGGCAGCGGTTTTGTCTGGCTGCATCTGGGGCATCATCATTACGCGCGTCATTTGGCCTATTAGCGCGCGCAAGGAGCTTAAGAACGGCCTGAGTCTACTATGGCTTCGTATGAGCCTGATCTGGAAGCGCTACCCGTTGTCCCTACTGGCGAAACGGGAAAGTTCTACAGGCTTTATGACTCCAAGAGAGAAGCTGGAGATTGAGCGGTTCCTGTCCCGTCTGGAAGCTCTTCAAGCTGCAGCTCGTGCAGAATTCGAGCTGAAAGGTCCGTTTCCCGACGCTGCATACAGCAATATACTCCGCCGTACAAGGAGCATGGTGGACGCGTTCCACGCCATGAATCTAGAGATGATCAAAAATGTACCGGTTTCGGAAGGCGAACTGGCTCTGCTCAGTTATACAGCTCAGGAAAGAGAGCATTTGTCTGCTCGCATTAGCCACTTATTATCTGGTAGATTCTTGTCCATCCATAACACTTTTGCTGTGTTCTGAATCAGCTGACACATGACAGTCATGGCGTCTTCTATGAAACTGGAATATCCACTGATGGATGTACTTCCGAATATTGAGCATGCAAGAGATCGACTTCTTGCCCGTATATTTCACTATCGCAAGCACCCCCAGGCTTCTCAGCTGACAACAGACGAAGATTATGCCTTGCTCTATGCCTACAGTAAGTTGAGCCTGGTCCCTTCCACCACTCATGAACGCATGGGCGCTCTGTGGAGCTGCATTTTGCAAATTGATCTGACGTGAACTGACCTCAATTGTAGTTTTGGTGACAGGTCAATTGTCAACCGAGATTGTGGAAATTATGGAAGAGATTGGTAGATTATTCGGTGTGCTCAATGAGGATGTAGTCAAGTTAGTTTACTAGGCGTATCCTGACTGAAACTCTTTGGAGCTCTATACGTAATTCACCAATCATCCGTTACCTTTTGAATCACCTGGGTATCTCTGTAGCATCCTCCTCTCTGCGATCTCTACGCCTGGGGGCGATTGCGGTCGGTTGTGGTGACTGGGACCTCATCTTGCTGCTTTTGGCGGGGAAGTCGTCCACCTCCACGATTCACCCCCGACCTCCTTCCATCGCCTCGGTCATCAACGTGCCGCTTTTTCATCGAGATCTCGCCCATCTTCGCGATCTTTATCATCCGCTACCTCCAGAGCAAATTGGGGGCCAGTTTAATGGCATGTATTCTCATTAATGAAGGCCTAGTTCTCCCCACTTCCGGCTTCGCGCAGCCCGTCGCGCCTCTGCGAGCCTTGCAATCATGCAGATCGATCCGGCAGCCTTGAGTCGGACAGACTCTGCATCAACTGCGACAGCATCATCCAAGACCGCAGCACCTGGCCCTGCGACGACACAAAAGTCCACAAAAGCTTTGATATCAGTTCCGCGATTGGATCTCGAACCTATCTACACGGAACTAAAAGCTGCTATCGGTGAAAACTGGGCTGAGTACAAAGAATCTACGACTCTATTCCTTCTGGGTATGTGCGCCTGCTTCCTGCTTGCTTTACTTCGCCTCTTTTGCTCGCCATGGAGCTGACGACCGATTTTGTGGCAGGACATCTCAATCAAAATGAGCTCGCGTCGCGCGTTGATCACATAATTTGCGCCGACCAGAAGACCGAACACCTTCACAACAATTTTATATGTGCGATCATAGGGAACCTCACAAGGGATCTCCCCGACCATGGCGTGGCAAGTTGGGTGTCAGCGAACGACAAGCCGTCGATCGTATCGAAACCTTCCTCTGGAGATGCCGCGGAGGCAAGGTTAAAGACAGAGGTTATGCAATTACCTCCCAGAGACCGTCGGCGAATAAAAGCTATTCCAGAGGTATGTCACCAGGAATCCTGTGGATTATGACGGGGTCTGACTTTGTCATCATAACCAGCGTGACCCTCATGAGGTAGTGCCCAATGAAGTAGAAGAATATCATCTCGCAAAACAGATCAAGCTCCCTAGCCAAGTCCCAGCTAGCGCTGGGGGTTTGAATAAAACAAGTAAGTTCATACACATCTTGAGCATTACTTCCATCAAGCCGGACTAACTGGCCGGTGTCCGCCAGATTGGGAGTTAGAGATTCGGAAACGCTACGCACAACCCTTGGCATCGGAAACTGGCGAGTTTCCAGACGCCGAATCAATACATGCGCGAATGATACCGATTTGCTATGAGGAGTCTGTAGTTAGCGGTGCAGGCTTCCCGTGCGCTGAGTTTATGGCGATTGCGACGGAGACTTTTGTCAAGGAAGTACTATCCGTGGTGTTTTCTCGTACCAGGTGCAATGGCCCCTCGGGCACAATCAATGGCATGATGATGCGCAAATATCGACAGCAACTTGAGCTAGAGGAACTAGCCTATACTCGCGGCGAGATTGTTAAAGACAGCGCGACTGGGCTTCTGCCCGTTGAGGCCAGGGAAGCTAGGAATCGGAAGCCTCTCGGGGTTCGCGATCTTCGACTAGCGCTCGAAATTGGAGGAGGAGTGCTCAGTCATATGCCTCTTATTGTCGATCATATCATGGGAGGTTATTTCGAGGATGAATTGGAGACCGACAAACAGGAACAAATTGATGAAGTTGCCGACAGAGCCGATAATGACTCGAGACCAATCCAGTTCACAAATGAAATGGAAGTGGAGGATGATGCAGAGATGTTGGACTGGGAAGGAGCCACCGCGGTAGATCGGGCTCAGTTGGGTTCGTTACTGGATGAGTGCCTTTCTCTGGCCTCATGAGCATTCATTTGTTGACTCACAGTCGGTCTCCCTGGCTGTTATGTCTATGATGGCCTCTAATGGCCTCATCGGATAACCAGCTCCCCCTTTCCTTTGTTCTCCTTCCCCTTCCTCCTCACTTTTCAGTTCATTTATGATTTCTTAGTTGCATGTGCTTAGCATGTTCTACTGCTGCGCAAGGCCTGCAGCATGTCGGCCTGGACAGGTGGCAGCTGTTGAGGCGTCTTTGGAGTCACAAAGGACTGTTGTCATTGGTTGGACATCATGAGTTTGCATTTGGCATGGAGTTCGAACTGAGATGTCTGTTGTACTATTTCTTCCGCTTTTTCTCTTGTTGTTCCTGTGTTTGTTTAACGGTGGAGTTTTGTTTCCTAGGCTTCTGCTTTTAACGCGACGTCGAAAGACATATCAAGGTTCGCACAACCTTGGCAGCTTATTCTGATGGTATATCATGCGTCGATGGTGAACTAGAGATGGAAATGACAGTGCTTGGATGTGCTGCGAGTCGCGTTTGATACCCAGGACACGGTTAATTTACTGTTCCCTTTAGCTTTCTCTTTTTCGTTTTCGTTCCCCCGTCTCTCTCTTTTTAGAAGAGGTATGTCTGGGCGTCGAATTCCACCTTGGCCTTTTGTGATGAGAAGATATGAGGCTTTCTTAAGTGGAATTTGTTCCGTATATCGTCCTCTTAAGGCAACATTCTCTTCACCTTGCTGTATACTACTAGAATTACTCTTGTGATAGTTTCACACGACCTATCTATTGATAATGGGTGTCGTTATATCGCCGTAGCACATCGCACTGGCTAACTGTATCGCACATCAGATGTAAAGCTGTCATTGCTTTTTAAAAATTAATTAGAAGTCTATCATCTCTGTTTCTAGAAAGCATTCTCACCAGTCGATTATTCGAGCTTGCCATTCTCCTTAACGCCAAATCCGTATAGCATCAATCAGCTGAATAATGCGAATATAAAACCTGATAGTGTACATTTAATTTACTGCGTAAGACGGTTTGCAACTATCTTAAGAATCTCTTCTGTCGACTTGCGTGCGTTGGCTGGATCCTTGGCCACAGACTGCCAAACCTCACCATGTTTGGGCTCAGTTGAGACGCACTTGGCCACAACGTCTGCTCTTTTTTCCTGTACGAGGAGTCGCGTTAGTCGTACGACATGATTGCAGTAAATCAGAGACGGATGACGATGAACGAACCTCTGTACCATGCTGCAGCAGAAATTTGTAGTACCAAGCCCAGCCGTCGCCGTGATCGCTGTCCGAGACGATGGCTTTCTCGAACCACGTCATGGCTTTTTCCAGTCGACGCTCACCCCAAAATATACGAGCTACCGTGATGAACAGGATCGGATCGTTTTCCAGTTTCTTGATTGCCTCCAAACTACGGGCCTTCCGTTGCGCCCGAGGCTCAAGATGCCAGATACTCTCGCTCCATAGTAAACCGGACGTTGGAACTTCCTGCAGAGCCTTGGCCATCAGGACCTTGGCCTGTCCGATATTATTTGCACGCCGTTCCACACGGACACTCTCTGTCCATAACTCAGCGCTCTTTGGGACGGCAAGGCGTGCCCTATCGAGAACTGAACGAGCCTTGACTACGGCACCGGACTTCTCTTCAAGCCTGGAGGCCAAGAGCCAAAGCGGCACCGACTTGGGACAAGCTCTGGTACCAGTACTGTAGGCCTCCCTGGCCTGTGGATATTTGTTCTGGTATTCGTAGATTTGGCCCTTCATCATCCAAAGTTTATCAGCCTTGGGATACAGCTGCAACCCCTGATTCACCAGATCAAGCGCCTCGTCAATGTTGCCCAATTGCCGTTCAAAGGCGACACTCTTGATCCAAACACGGTCAGTGCCAGCCTCCCGTCGGGCCGTTGCGAGAAGTTCCCTAGCTTGATCTGTCTGGTCCGCGTCCGCTTCCAATTTGACAGCGGCGAGCCAGATGTCCTCATTGTTCGGATTCTGATTGAAAGCCCGCCCGAGCACCCGCCGAGCGTCGTCGATCTCGCCAGCTTGCCACTTCTCCTTCGCAAGCTGGAGCCACAGCTCTTCGCTTTGAGGGCATGCCTCCACTGCCTTCTCAAGGACTTGCCAGAGCGCCTCTTTGGAGCCATGGTTACGCTCCAGGTCGGCAGCCGCGAGCCAAATAGATCGACGGTTGACAAAGACACGCAATGCATAAGCATAAATTGCTTTTGCAGTCTCGTATTTGCCCCTGGCGATACTGCCCTTCGCATCGTCCATCCAGATATCCTTGCGGTCATCGTCTTCATCAAGCCCCCATCCGAGAGTTTCGCGGATGATTGCGCCACATGTGAGAATGGCTCCCTCTTCCTCGCACTTCTCAGCTTCCGCGATCCATTCCTCTCTCTTAAGCATGGCATTTTCCCTTGCCAGCGCTTGGACCGCCCTCTTCATCACATTGACCTTATCGAAAGTGCCCATTTGCTCCTGTAATCGTGCAGCCGCGATCCAAACTTCATGACTTGTAGGGACGGCCTTGCGAGCAGCATTCAGAACCTTTTGTGCATTTTCAGGGGTTTCTAGACGGGCAAGAGCAAGCCATAACTCAACAGACAAAGGGATCATTTCGACTGCCTTCGCTAGTAAAAGACGTGCATCGGCGGGATCTTCTTCCAGGTTCACAGCTTCTTTCCAGATGGTAACAGACTGGGGAACGTGGAGAATAGCTTGCCTAAGCACATTCTTTTTCGCGCGAGTGTCAGACTCCAGTCTCATGGCCTCAATCCAAAGTCTTGTGGAACGGTCATTATTCTTGATCGCATTGGCTGCAATAACCTTGGCATTGTGGCCTTCGTTCAAACGAATATTTTCGAGCCAGGCATCCTCGCTCTTCGGGCAGAGTTCGCAACCCTTGGCAATGATGTTCCTTGCGGCCACAATTCTTCCAGCAAGTTCTTCCAATCGCGCAAGTGCAATCCATCCAGGAGCGTGCTTAGGATTCGTTTTGGTTACAGATTCCAATAAGACACGCACTCGCTTGATGTCGCCAATCTCGACTTCGCCCGCTTTCAGCTCCGACTGCGTCAGACTTGTGAGATATCCTTTCGGGTCGATGTTGGTCGCACTCCCGGAGGAGGAATCAGCAGTGGAACCCCGGGCGGCTTGATCAAGCCTGACCTTAAGCACCTTATCACGGGCAGCACTAATATCCGCAAAGTTCGTCATTGTGCCGTCCGCCGCGCCTCCACGAACATCCGTCTGGGTACCGTCATCGGCTATGGTGGTTTCGAACTGAGTGGAGTCCCTTGCACTGGCAATAACGCTGTCTGGTACCGCATAGAAGCGCTGTCGCAGGTTCTGCTTAGCTCTTCGATTCTTCCCCGTGAGGTCTCCGACTTCCGGAAGATTGGCCCATTGCTCTTCTGAAACAGAGGCCAGTGAGCGCTTCAGGTCGGCGAACTGTTGTTGGATTTTCGGATTTTTGCGTTCGTATTCTTCACGCTCTTGACGTTCTCGAGCTTCCCTATAGGTGGCGAAGGAATCAAGTCGGTCGTCTGTCCAAAACAACGGGGGGTAAACCCGATGAACAACGCATCTCCAAGATACAGGAGTGGAAGGCATGTACTAACCTTCTTGCTTTCCGGCGCTTATCCATCTTCTCGTCTACTTCTTTGTAAATTCGGTCCGCCTCGTCATCCTCTTGGTCAAATTGCCCGTAGGCAAAAAGCCCAACCTCATTGTCCGGATCTTGGAACCGTTCATCCTCCTCTTCTTCCTCTTTCTCTTCTCGTCCCCCCTTTTCGCGTCCTGCACCATATGCGGTTGGGGGGGCTGCTCCGAGAAGTTGCGCTCTCTTTGCAAGAGCGGCCTGGATCTGTTCAGGTGTAGGACCCTCACGCGCAGGTCCTAGGTCAGAACGGGTGGTGAACCCGGTCGCACCTCTGCCCAAGCCCGCGACATAATTTTCGGGCGCAGGCTGGTTCAGGAAATCCTTCCGACCCGAGGCCATCTCGACCGAAGCTCAACGATAAAGTAGCTAAGAGATGAAAACAAACAGAAGGGCGGATGTAAATTGTGATTTGATGAAGACGAAGAGCTTCAGGTGGCGATACCTGTAACAAAGTATCTCCGACCCGCTTATCTTATCAGGATCTCCGCATTTTGAGGCATTCACTACTAAAGATCAACAACAGAGCACAGGCATACAACCAACGAGGGAGGGCAGAATGAGACATGAAAATAAATTTAATCATTATAAGGGAATTGAATCATGACAAAATTCACGCTCAGAAGTTATGTACTGGGTTCCGAATGGATGCCTTAAATGTAATCGTCAGCATTGGACAATCGAGCCCCTAATTTGCTTCGTCCCATCTGTTTCGAAACCATCTACAAACCAGAAGCGGTTTCTATTATCGAGGCTCTGTGCCTTTGATTGTGCTCTAAATCTCTCTGCGGAGCCCTTTTGCTCTTTCAGAAAGCTCAACCCAATGTCTAGACGCAACCTAGTTGAACGACGTACTAAAACTCCACCGCGGGCCAATTTGGAAACGCGCCTGGCTCTTAAGAAGTCACTTCTCTGGGCTAGATCGGGGACCCATAAAAATCGCATTGCTGCGCAAATGTAGTCCAAGGTTATGCATCGACATAAGTGATGCTACTAGCACGAAAAGGAAGGCTCTCCTGAGAATCAAGCCAAGGATCAGCTGGCAATAAGATGCGTTCTATCAAAGACGCTCTGCGTGAGGCAAGGCTCAAACGGTAGGATCGTTATAGTAAGTACGAAAACTTATTAGATATGTTCAGGTAGTTGGCCGGTGGTCTCATAGAAACGCTCCGCCAAATGAGCTTTGTCGAAGGTGAGATGAGTTGGACAGGTTTGTTGATGCTTTGAGACGATGGCACGCGGCGAGACGACCATATGCGGCCCTGCAGATAGACCTGGGGATGAGACAGTCAAGTGGATGAGTCTCGTCTGGGATGCGAACACCAGAAGGGACTTGATTGCTGCAGGTAAGCCCCGATCTCGGCGAGGATGAGGGGTAAAGCGTGTTTCCAGCAACGTAGGGGCATTCTGTTCGAGGCACGGTTGACGGCGAAATTGAATGATTTATGCTGTCATTGCAGGCCATTCTCAGGTGATCGGTCGCCAGCAGGGCGTAGATGCGCACGGGAGTCCTGGAACAAACTCTGCCATATAAAGGCTTCACTGAGTAGGAGTTCAATGTCCTTTTCAGTCCAGTCCCTTGTTGGAAGTGCCTGTAAGAACATCATGATTTCCTGCGCACAATTAGATCTCGATGGAATTCTAAATGTGAGTGGTATCAGAACCTACCTGAAAGTCCATTTTGATCAACTGGTCTGACCACTTGACGAGAAACGCTGCGCAAACATATACGTGGAAGCGCGAGAAACCCTGCTCCTCAGCCTGAAAATGAGTTAATATGATTCCGATGCTATGAGCGCCGCTCGGACTCTCGAACATACCATGTAGGTGTCCCACATTCGTATGGTGTTCTGGACACTCATCTCCCGCATCAGCAAGCAGTTCATCCATCGGAAACTGAATTGCATGAATTCGACTCCTTCGTTTTCTAGATGTTTGGCGAGTGTAGAATCGATACGCATGGTCAGGTCGCGCAAAGCTCTCACTTGCCTGTGAATCCCCGGTTGAGCATATATATAATTATCCTGAATTCCATCAAGAAGTTTCGTGAGGCACCAGAATGAATCCGCCTCCACAGCATCGAGCACACTCCTCGGCAATTGGCCTGGATCCATGTCTTCTTCCACATTGAGATCCGTCATGTACATGCCGAGAAAAACCTGCCAAAATGGAGTGACAAGGTCATTGATTCCTTGTACGTAGCCGCTGGCAGGATGTCGGATGGCCCAGACATAGAGGATTCGCTCCAAGGAGCGTTGTGTAGCTTCATAGCCGTAGAGTTTAATATGAGGGCTGGTGCGAGGAACGTCAATGCTTATTTGATGCCATATCGCTTCATCCAGGCCTCTGCCGCGACCTGTGGAGGAAGCTTGTGGATTGCCAGGAGATGGGGTAGTGCTGCGTTCAAAAGCCTGTCGGACTCCGTCGAGATATTCCTTGCGCTTTCTCTCAAGTGTAGAAACTCGCCGTTCACTGTTCGTCGGAAGGTAGCCGAGCAAGATTTGCCAAGTCATGGCGCGAACTTCCGCAGGGATGCCAGACCATGCCAGATTTCTCAGCTCTGATAAGGAAACGGTGCTAGTCTGAAGTAGACGTTTAAATTTGTTGATTCTTGAGATTCTGCTTGAGTATATTTCCACCTCCTTTGGCGACCCATTCTTCGGCGGCGGTGCATGATCAATCAAATTTAAAGCGTTCGCGGGATCTAAAGCAGCGACAATCAGCACCTGATAGCAAGTTGCTTCTAGAGGGGCTCAAGTACCTCTCAGGATGTCCTTGTATTGGGGCCGTAGGATTTTACCCTCACTCTTTCTCGTCGTTGGATACATAGACACTCCGCGCTCCTCGGCTATATCCGCACTGTTTGCACGTTGTCTATTGTTCGCCAAGTTGACTCCCAAGGTTGAACTGTTGGCACGCACAGCGCTACCTGAATCAGATGTTTTGAGCTGAGATATCATGGCAATTTTGGTCTTTTTTTTCCGCATGCTCGCAATGCTGGGAAGACCAAATTCGTCCTCATCGTCGTCGTAAACGATATCCTCCTCATCACCCTCGTCGGTATTGTCACTCGCCCCATCTGCCGAGTCGGGATGCCATAAGTCGACTCCTTGATTCACAAGGCCAGAGTATGGGGTATGGGGAGACGTGACCCATGTCCCTGATCGACGAGAAGATGGAGAGACATGCTGCGATTGGGTAGATGATGACTTTGGAGGTGTACGGGGCCGCGCTTGCTGCTGTGGTATGCCTCTTTAAAGATTGCTCTTCGTCAGTTCATAAGCCGAGGACAGAGCAGACTGAGAGATGACAAACTTTAAGATATTCGCGTGAGAGTATGAAGCGCCAACGATCGTAGTTGCGGTAGCTGAAGGTCCTTGAGGTTGAGACACTGATCTGCCTTTCCAGAATGGAGAGCCAGCCCGTCTTCGAGGAAGGTCAGCAATCCGCGCAAGAACTCCAGGAAACAAGTGAAGAGCACATATTAATGCTCAAACGTGATGGAGGTAACCTCTGTTAAGAAATGACTCGGGGAACGTACTCGGAACGATCTGCATGAGGCAAACGAGTAGTTATATCAGCCACTGAATTCGGAATCATGAGACATGGAGAACTACTGGGGGTAGGCACGAACCAACCTGGACCATCTCCTGTTTACAATCAGTTCTCGATCAGCCTCGGGCGACAAAAAACAACTGTGCTGAGAGATATTGCATACCTGCTGCTGGCCCTTCCTAGCAGCCATCGTCACGAATTGTCTGGGAAGAGGAATTGATTCGATGAATCGGGATCCAAAATGTCATCGGAAGCAGTTTGTATGGCGTCGGGAGAAAGTGCGGGGGGGAGGGAACAATTGATGCGGCGATGCTCCGGGGTGCTGGAATAGTCAACTTTGTTCACCGAATCCAGATGGCAATTGTGGGTGCAGACTGGCTTGATTATTATTATTATTATTATTCACAGAAAAAAGCCGTTATGATATTATTTAAGAAGAGAGATGTATATTTTGGTCTCCGGCAGTTGTAAGAGGGAGAGTGTTTCGTATGGATACTACTTAACTAATACTGGCGGGAGCTTTAGCGGTCGGTTGTGTCTGTGTCTCCTCCCTCTCGACCTCTCTTCCCTCCATCATCACTTCCAACCAATCCAACCGCTCTCCAGTATCTTCCCTTCCACTTCGCTGTCGACTGATTTTACCTTCTTCCTTATTTTCCCCCTTTCTTTTCCTTCCCTTCTCATTCATTATCGAACGTAACGACTATTCGTCACACTTCATCTAGTCCCAACTCGTATTTATTTGATTTACGTCTCAGTCAAATCAGCTTCACTTCCAAAATCTTTACTTCCACACTCACGCCACCGTTTTCCTGTATTCTCAAACAGACAGCTTGTTAGCTTTCTCTTTCCGAGGCTTTCTTCTGATTTTGTAATATACATTCAATATGGCTGAGCCAGGGGATGTAGAAGAAGATCTTTTTGCTGATCTGTAAGACTCTTGTCTGCACATGATTTTCGATGGCGTTTTCTAACTCCTTTCTTCCCAGGTATGACGCGGATGAGAATACGAACCAGGCGTCTTCAGCTACCAAGATTCCCGACTCCACAGTGTCGCCCGCGCCTGCCCAAGAAACGACTTCCCCTGCGACACAAACTGCAGAGAATTCCAAGTCAGAACCAGAAGACGGCCATACCGCGGATTCCTCCGCGTATTCGTATGATGGACATCAAGGAAATGGCTCGGGCATGTATGATACGAACCATACTACCAGCGTTACTGCCGCTCCTACAACCGAACAAGAGCCTCAGGGCACCGGAATCAAGGAAGATGGGTAAGTAGTCCTTTATATTTCGCTTTGTGCAATCTTGGATTTTCCCCTTTTATTTTCACCTCTATTGTTCTACACCATTGCGTCGAAGACCAGACGTATCGTCTACTGGAGCGAGTGAGTGAGCACAGTGAGCATATTCAGGGCTCGCAGTTGTCAGGCCGTTCTGGTGCATTCGCTCTCACAACGACTCGCGTCGCACTAGGCTGTCATGCTCTAGTACTAGTTGCTGCGCTAGATACTTTTTCTTTCAATGGGTTGGATCAGGCGATCCTGTGTGGTAGGAGACGCTTATCGAACTGTGTCGACATGGGGAGAGAGACGAACGATGACAATTACCTGAACTTTATCGGATTAGCCTCGAACCTTGGCGGTTCTCATCTGTCGGAAGAGGACGAAGCACCAGTCGTCTCTGGGCAGAGACAAAAAGACATCATTCGGTTGCGTCAGATTTATCTATAATGGGCGGTCTGATGAGTTCATGGTTATCTCCGAGACCAGGCTCGAGGGAGATATGTATGGTCGAGTCAACGTCGACATGAAGTTTACAGTGAGAAAGATATCACACACACTACGAGACCTTGTTGCGAGCGACTACTAGTACAGACGCTATCAGATAGCTTCTTGTCGATATTTCTTGATAGAGCAGAGCAAGGAATAGAAGCCTTGGCTGTCTGGTGGATCACTATCGAACAGTTTTACTTCCTAGCTTCGACCCTATTAGACAGACAGTCGGAGGGTCATTGGTCAGACAGAAAAAAGAAGAGATTCAGTTGTCTATATTTCGCCTCTCGCGCTTCAGTCCGTGGTCCTACTATCACCATCACGACTTATGCCACTCAGCCTTGGAGCATATTCCTTTTGCTCTACTCCCGCTGGATTATCCGTAAACCAGTGGATGTCGACGACTAGAGATGCCTGCTTTTCGCCCTGAGCAGTTCTGTCCAACGACAGTCACAGTCAATGTATGCATGCCATGAACCATTCCCGAATTGGCTGCGAGACAAGCCTCCGCACTTGTTTGCTGTACCGGACGATACCAGTACAATGCAATCCGGTTGCTGTTGCTACTCATTTTCAGATTCCTGCATATTCAATTACATAGCTACTGGTGCTCAAGGGAGCGCTACGGTATCTGCGTTAGAATATCAAGGATAGCACTGTGCACTTCGTTTGCAGACAATATCTATGCCAGTCAACCTACCATCAAACGAGTCCTTGATCACGATTGTTCTGGGATCCTTCCCTGATTTGTTTTACTGGATCTTCGTTTCTCGCACTCATTTGTTCACTTGAATTCATCAGTTTTGGCGGTGCTCTGTTTCTGGGTAAATGGATGCAACTACTGACGACCTGGTTGATTAGGAAGATGTTCATCGGTGGTTTGAACTGGGAGACAACAGACCGTACGTGGAGTCTTAATATCATTGCAGCTTACTCAAGTCTCTGACAGCAGTCTGACATAACGAATAGAGTCTCTGAGGGACTACTTCTCCCAGTTTGGCGAGGTCCAAGAGTGTACTGTCATGCGGGACAGTGCTACTGGTCGCTCTAGGGGCTTCGGCTTCTTGACCTTCAAGGATCCTAAGACTGTTAACACAGTGATGGTCAAAGAGCACTACCTGGATGGGAAAATTGTAAGACGCATATTCTGTCTATTTTGTCGCATGCACCAGAAATGATCAAAACGGATCGACCGTATGCTAACGTGCTAGCAGATTGACCCTAAGCGTGCAATTCCCCGTGACGAACAGGAGAAGACGAGTAAAATCTTTGTTGGTGGTGTGAGCCAAGAGGCAACGGAGCAAGAGTTCAAGGAGTTTTTTACGCAATTCGGCCGTGTTATTGATGCTACCCTGATGATCGACAAAGACACCGGACGTCCTCGCGGGTTCGGTTTTGTGACGTTCGACAGTGAAGCTGCTGTCGAGGCTGCTCTGTCCCGTCCTTTGGCCATATGTGGGAAGCCGATCGAAGTCAAGAAGGCTCAGCCCAGAGGCAATTTACGCGATGAGGAAGATCGCAGGAACCGTCGCGGCAGAGATTTCCGTGATGGAGGTCATGGTGGCGTCGACGGGTCTCAGCAGCAACAGGGAATGCAAGGGCAGGCGGGTATGCCTGCAGGTTTGACACCCCAGATGATGGCACAGTATTGGCAACGTATGCAGCAATACTTCGCCTTGATGCAGCAGCAGATGGCGGTCGCCGCTGCCCAGGGGCAAGGAATGGGAGCCATGGGGATGGGAGCAATGAACCCGGCCATGATGCAGCAGATGCAACAGATGCAGAAGATGCAACAGATGCAGATGGCCAACAACCAGCAGCAGCAACCACAGCAGCAGGGCAGCCTAAGTCCTCCCTCACAAAGCCCGACCCCGCAGATGCAGAACATGATGAACCCTGCAATGATGCAACAGATGCAAAATCAGGTTCAAGGAAACAACATGGGAGCTATGCAGGGCCAGATGGGCAACAATGCTGGGAACATGAACATGGGCGCAAACTACCCGGGCGCTCGGGGCGGACCAGGCTATAATGCTCAAGAGCAGCTTGCATTCGAGCAGCAGAAATACGAGCAGCAGCAGCAACAACGCCGGGCAATGGAGTCCCGGGCATTCTCACCATATCAACAGGGAGGTCCGACATCGTGGGAGGGCATGTACGATGAGGTCCCCCAGCCCAATATCCCCACTGGTCCTCAAGGTATGAACCGAGCAGGCAGCATTGGACGCGGTACGTATTCCTTTTGTCTCGTTACAGGCATAACTCCCGTCAACGAACATTTGTATCCGTTACATACAGCTAACGTCAAGCTTCAGGAACAACACCACAGCCGACTCCCAGCGCCGCGCCTGCCAACGCCCCAACTGGCCCTAAAAATGCTGGAAAGCCCGGTGCGAACTATCGTGGCGGCGGTCGCGGAGGCCATCGTGGTTTCCATCCTTACTCTCGTGGATAGGATTGGAGCTCGATCATTGTCGATTCTTACTTGCCTTTTCGCCTTCTTTTTGGTTTCATCTCTCTGATATCTGACTTCCATCCTTCGTGGTGCTTCTTTTTCCCGTTTGTTTCGTATTTTCCTGTGTTCGCCTAAGAGCAGGTTCGATCCGATCACGGGTATTTGTTCGGTTTCTCCTCCGATCTGCATACCACGCAGTGAAAATCTGTTTGATTTCGTGCTCTCTTTATTTCCCACGACGGAGGACACGAGTCTCCGGTCGATCTAGTGAGAGTCTTTCCCGCGCATATCCCAGTCATCGTCTGCTTTTCTGCCTCATAACAAACAAGGGTGATTGCAAAAGGGACAAAACGAGAGGACGGTGTTATTGCATGTTATTTAGAGGCATTACAGTCAGTGTTTGTAATTGGTCTCCGTTTCTACTTCAGATGTATTCTAAAGGCCATTGAGCCCTCATTGAGCCCAACTGCGCTATATGCTTTTGTACGCTGGTTCCGCCGTATCTGGATTATTGCAATGTGACGGACTCTGGAACATGCAATAAATAGGGTGGATATATACATAACGGCCCATACCAAGGGATGTGTTTCTATTTGAGACATTGAGACATACAACTTTTGATCTTCTAGGGCGTTGCCTCTAGAGAAAAGTATAGCCAGAAATAAATCACAAGAAGCAAGGATGATAATTAAGGCAATACTGCAGGCTGGCTATGATAAGACAATTGATTGGCACAGGCGAAGGATAGGTATGGATAGTAAGCAAGAATGGCAGAAGATGATTGCATAGTTACCTTCCATATGCTCCAAATGCGCTAATATTCATGGTGAAGAAGCAAGGAGAAGGGCAGAAAGAAATTCTGGAAGAATGTACTACTGTCTATGCTCCGACAGAAGCTTTGAAGGGAAATCAAAGTAACATGAGGTAATATGAACAAATATTCAAACAATGTGGTATCATAAATCCGATCAGGTTTGGAAATCTAGTAAGCAAAGCCATAACCCGGGGTAGTGGCATGGTGTCGCTCAGGGGAGCCACGGCTGTCCCTGCTTCGATGGCTTTCACGGCTCAAACTCCGGCCATGTTGATCATCCAGATGGTAGGCAGGCTCTACCAGACGATCTGTGCTGCCCATCCGGCCGTGCTGTGGCTGCGGAACTTGATGATCCCTATAGGGTTCGTAAGGGCCGGTGAAATTGAATTTGCTCATCTCTGCGTAGTCTTTACGAGGCGGGTTGTCCATGAGAAGGGATTCTCGAGCGTCCAGAGGAGTCAGATCGTCCATATCACGGTTGAGTTTTTCTAAAGGACACGTCAGTTATCCGACGAGAGTAAACGAATTGCGTACGATGGACTTACCAGCTTCTCTTTGTCGCTTAGCATGAGGGTTCTCACGGACACATAAGATGATGGCATTGACAGCAATGAGAATCGCCAGAATGCCGGTTAGGGTAGACTGCACTGCGATGAGGACGATACCGGTCACGGTCTTGGTCGTCTGCGAAAGGCCAAGCTCCTCAACAAATACCAGGACACAAACAACCGACAAGACACGAACGACTTGAATCGTTATGTTGATCCACTGGGAGGACTTGGCAACATATGGGCGATTCCACAGTAGGAGACCCAGCATAAGAGCTTCGACTATCAGCTGACCTGCAGACTGAACAAGACCATGGCCATTCGCCCCAGCAATGACACAGCCTTTGACGAACATATAGACAATGGCAGGGATGAAAAGCCACCAGTAGTCTTTTTTGTAACTGTCGTAAAAGAGGCTGTACTTGCGCCAGGTCTCTCTGTCCTCGTACAGTGCCGACGTATCACCTTCGGTCTTTTTGTATTTTCGAGCCAGATGCATAATGCGGAGTCCGAAAAACATTAGCACACCCGTGAAGACGACAAGTGTGACGGCTGCAAGCACCTTTGCAGCCCACGAGTCCCCCGTAGTCAGTTGGTAGATGCAATACAGCACCCACATGCCGTACAAGATGAGGATCAAGTTAGTAATTGTTCTGGCCAGAAGACCCCAATAATCTTTGCGGAAGTCTTTGAGCTTATCCGGGAACGATCCGTAGAGAGCCCATATTTCGAGGATGACTTTTAAAAGCAGGATGCCCACAGCGATGGAGGCGACGACGATGGCAAAAATCAACAGGACTGTCATGAATGTGTTCGCCTGGGGAATGGTGAGTTGCTCCGCGTAGGCCTCAATGCCAGAAACGGCCTTGTGGAAGGCACTCTCATCGCCGTCAGTCGAATTGCTCGACGTGGTGTCGCTACTGAAAGAACCCGAAAGATCCCTGGTTACCAGATCGACAGCACCCACTATCAGACTCAGTCCCCGCTTGACTTTTGAGGTTGTATTCGCCGAGGTACCATCCGAGTACGTCAAAGTGGCATTGCGAAGAAACTCATAGCTATTTTCAGTGAGATTGCCCCCGGTGGCTGCTCTGAAGTTGTCTATAGCCGTTTGCATGTCACCCCATGGAATCAAGCCGGTACTGAAGGCAAAGTTCTTGGTGAAACTGCGATAGATGGGCGGATAGCTGACACTGAGCATGCCATTGGTAGCCATGCTATGGAACCAACCCATTACGTCGCCGAAATTGGGACCAGACGAACTCGCTCCCGGGTGGCCAGCCGTGCCCAGGGCAGACAGTCCGCTCAAAGCCAGTGCAGCGCCTGCCACGCCTGCTGCGGCATAGGTGACACTGTGGACTTGCATGGTCTTGCCGTTGGACAGCCCAGACTGAATACAGGCAACCTCCGTCCCATCGTCCTTGGACTTCAATTCAATTTTGGCAAGACCGTCCAAGTCGGGGATCTGGAAGGCGATTGCAGGAATCTGGCTGGCGTACTCTTCCGGGATCTGCTGCGTTCCATTGGCTTTGAACGTGCCTGCGGGGACTATGCATGTATTAGTGGATACTGATTAACGGCCTTCGCAGGATGATGATACATACCAGGGCAGAGTTGAGCGACGTAATTGTCGGAGTTGCAAGGATCGAAATCCTTAGAATAGACTTGGTTGCCATATGCAGTCACTGTCAATGATGCAGTAACATTTTGTACTTTCTTGCTTGTCCCGTCAATTCTGAAAACGACTTCTCTCGTGGAGCGAGTGTAGGTTACTGATAGCTCCCTGACTTCAACGTCGGAGCTGGCTAAACAAGTCGATACCTCGTTAGTACTGATTGTGTCTGTCGCGAGAGTCCGAGTGACCAAGAAGCTCGATGCGAGCAGGGGAAAGTAGAGGATCCGCATCTTCGATATTTGATAGTCGTGAGTCTCCAGTCGTTCAAATGAGCTATAAGAAACATCAAATGTGAGGTGGGTTCAACGCTTGGAAACGATTGTCTTTTGTAACCAAAACGATCGATGGGTAATTGGGTCCGATCCGCGCGGGACTGGAGGTCAAAGAGCAAGGACGTATAGCTCTGCCAATGCCGAAACGATTGAGCTGCAACTGCGCTAGTCGGTCGAATCAGAGCATACAACAGGGTCAACCTGTCTCGGATGGTTTATCGAAATACACACAAGTGCTCTGGTAATGGTGCCGGCAATGATTGTCACTGGCGAATGCAGAAAGAGAGTTCACCAAGGAGCGACATGTAAGTTGATGATTCCTTTAGAAAATTAGAAAGGTCCCCATGCCCCTCTGACAAGCAGTGAGGTCTCCTGCACTCTACGCTTGGAAACACTCTTTCTCTCTCTTTGTTCCTCAAAGCCAGCTGGGGAAAACCAAAGGTAGAAAAGTGGACTCTATGATTGAGAAATGTGAGACAAAATACTTGAGAGAGAAGGATAAGTCAATGGGCAATAGGAGACGACAATACTCAGGAGACACGGAGGAAAGAAAGAAAATTCGAAAGCGAGGGTGTATCTGTGTGGGTGTCGGGTATGAGTGGGAGAGAGTTCTGATTATTGATTGTTGCTGAGCAATAACAGGTTGGTCATGCAGAACGAATGTCAAAACAAGAACACGCAAGTAAAGAAAGAGTGAAGTGTCCAAAACAGGAGAACAAGAGCTCTGTGAGCAAAGCTTCGAGATGGGGCTAGGCAGATTCATAGGCCATCCAAAGAGAGAAAAGGTTGGACTTTGAGGACGGGATGTACAGAGTAGTACAGAGTACTCCGCTCAGGTCTATGGGCTATTCCAGAACGATACTAGACTAGTACTCATCATAGGTAGTCTAATTATATTCATTATTACCATGTAGAGAGTATCCTCTGCCAAAATTATCTCCCCATGCGACTCATAAGGACCAAAACTTTCCACCACCCAGTGATTGAAAGACAGATTAGTATTCCATCTCCCCATCAAGTGTCTACATCTCGGTATCAGTGTGGCCAGTAAGAGGGTATAATTGTTACCGTATCTGCTATTTATTGGCTCGGGTGGGTTTTAAATGCTGTGGGAGGATGCAGATATTGGCCTGTAAGATAACCAGGGAGGTCATCGGGTGGTTCGAGGCTCTGACACTCTGCCCCTGAGTGTTTCATAGTGTGTTGTACAGTCACTGTTCATTGGTTTATTGTCTTCTTGTGAGGTGGGTCGTTATTCCTGAATGACGCCACTTGGAGCTATTCTTCTTAGTCTAGACTCTAGTCTAGGCAGGCACAGAGCTGGATAGTTACAGGTGTCTGTCTGCTATTTTAATCCCATGCTCAGTACGGGCTAATCCATACTAACGGTACTGGACCAAGGGACGGGCTTCCCCTCTGCTAAGGTTAAATAGGTAACCATGGATTGTCATCATTAGATAACTTACGAAGTATGTAACCTAGCTGCTGTCAATCGTTTGTTGATATGATGGTCCTAGGTACTGGGCTTTTTAACTGTGCTTAGGAGGCACGTACCGTCTGACTCCGTACAAGGCAAGCATCACTATTCTGTACTGATAGTTGCAAAAATAGTTTCTATCCGTACTCCGTAACCGATGAAATTTCTTGAAGCTAAACTGCTCCACTACAAGTCCGTCACGCCACATGCGACTGAGTACGCGCTCCGATTGTGTACTCCGTAATACCTAGACCACAGGATAGCAGTGACGCTGCAGTTATGCAAATTACCATACATTCTGCAGTACTACCCCTACTTTTTAGGACTTGTGCTTACCCGTGCCATCTGTGTGTGTGTGTGTGGCGCATAAGATGTGCATACATGTTGCCTTTACCCAATAAACCCAGGATTTTACCAAGGCGGTACTCATTTTTTTTGGACTTCAATCCGAATCAAGTAAGAGTCTGCATGACCTATATAAAGTCGGGCAGCACGTGTCGTGATGCGCAGATTCGTCCAGAAACCGAAACATATCTCAGAGAGATCGAAATTCTCCTACCTTTAAACTTGTGGTCTGGTGGTTGCGACCTGCGAACCTGGCGGGAGACGATTTATATATATGACTTTTACTTAGTATGAGATAGATATGCCCTAATGCAATTGAGATTGCGGCAGAGAAATGGTGTACCTGAGCTTTTGATAAGATTGGACACTTGCGGGATCTTCCAAGCCTTTCATCCTTATCCTGTCACTCTCCATTAGTGAATCGAACACTGGCATAACTCACGTTCCTTTCAAGTTAGTGTCGTTCGCCTCCTTTGACAATTGACAATACCAGGCATGTTTTTTTACCTGCGCTTATGTCTTTCCAGCCCGTTCGAGTCTTGCTTCCTATGCGCAGTGTTCATCCTATAAAACCAGTGTGGTGCCCTTCTAGTTGAGTAATGAATGGAAGGGACGTAGTTGGCTATACGAGCCCAGTACTCCCCTGGAATGATTTCTCGTGCTCGATTAAAAAATAGTAAAGCTAAACTATAGATAGCTTCTCTTATACTCCGCAGAGCGATACAACCTCTCTCCGCCACTGGCTCTGCATAGTATATGCCAGCATTGACGCTAGTCAGCCACATCATTTTGCTGGTGGTGGAAAGAACTGGCTAGATTCGACGCCCTATAGGAGCGGAACTGAGAGAAGAAAACGGAAAAGAACAGAAAAAGTAAATTATGAAGCACCCCACTTCACTTAATTTGAGACTTGATGGTTGATTGCCGACCCGTCCAAGTGGTCCTGGTGGCTGAAGCACAAGGAATGTTGGGCTTGATTGGCGAAATATGTGACTTGTCGACGGTGTGAAGACTTGGTACTAAGCAGAGAAGTATTGCAGGTGAGCATCGTATTCCATCAATCTCTTATCCACCACATTTTGCAGGCTGACGAATGCAACTACCTCATCTCAGCCCCTGTAAAAGTACAGAGCATGTCACGGAATATGACATTCGGCCGTCCCATGGGATGGTAAGTGGTCCACCTTTGGACCACCGATAACACGAGACACTTCCCATGTGGCGTCTTCGATATTCCCATGTATTGTATGATTGCTCAGAGAATGGGAAGTGTTGCGTTCCTACTAAAGGATAGCAATAACGAGAAATATCACTTTCGACTAGCTTTCTCTTGTCTCTCACGCATAGCAGCTCTTGCACTCCGGCTACCGCCCAATTTAGGACCTCTTGGGGCCTCGGGCTTCGCTGCAGTCTTTGTATTCTTCGTTCGTGTCACGCGGCGACGGGACTGAATGGCCTCAAGGAACTCCTTTCGAAATTGCTCCGCAACCCTGTCATCAGCCGCCTGATCGTCTAGCAGGGCTTCCTCTTCAGGTTCGTCATAAACATCCACTGAAAAGAATAAACGCATTAGCAATGGGCCGCCAACCCGCTGAGACTTTGAAGTTCGAGTACACGACATACATTTGCTTTCACGCAGGACCTCTTCCACCAGCCTGTCCCTCTCGATGTCCTCGCTGTTTCGCCGTTTCCGATTGCGCCACGGCCGGCCGTCTTTCCCTGACGTAGAGATACTGGAAGTAGAGTCTTCGTGAGCTGGCAATACATCACGATCATCTCCTGCAAGTCTCCTCGTCGCAGCTTCTGTGCGAGCGATGTTCTGAAGTTTTGCTTCTTGCCCAAGATCAATCTCGTGCAGTTTACCCAGAGATGCTGGCTCGCGCTGTAAAGCCACAGTTGTCGAAAGACCATCGGAGCTTGCCTGGCTGGTTGTAGATGTGTTTGAGTCGGTAGTGTTGGCAGGCATTTGATGTCTGTGTCGTTTGGCCATTTCCGTCTCTATATAAGCCATCCTTATCTTGTTAGCCTCTTATCACAGGCAGCAAACGGTAAAATAATATGCGGAATCGTACATATGCTTGTCAACATCGACTGTTTGGCCGGTGTGTGCAGTAAACCGATCGCACATAGCTCGTATCTTCTCATTTTCTAGATCTTCTGCTGTTACTGTCGTTACGGCAGCTTTATTGCCTGTTTTATCCGTGCTTTGTCGAGAGATGTTGGAGAATTCAATGCCACCTTTGCGAGCTCGCTGAAGACGGCGTAAACGGGCAAGATCTGTCGACAAGACCGTATCGTTTGACTGCGAAGGAGGGTGAGATGCGGATGAATGGTTATCATGAATGCTGTTCGCATTTGCTTGCGCTTCTTGTGAATCCTCAGGCTCGAATTCCCGGCGTCGCAAAAACTTCCTTCTCTTGACCGGCCGAAACAACGCTTCAGTACTCGGACCGCCGTCTGTATCCATGCTGCCCAGGTAATAGTGTGTGTGTGTGTGTGTAACCGAGTATTCAACGGTTATGGCGGAGAGTGGACGATCTAAAGGATGGAAGAACGTCAGACTAGCTTAGATTGGCCACCCGTGATGATGCAGGCCAACGAAGCTGTCTGTGGTTAGTCTCCGCTATTCGCGCCCAGCACGCTGCTTAGGATTTCCGCCGCCGCTGCGCCGCAACAATAAGAACTAACAGTCACATTTTGCGTACAAACACAAACCTGTCAATCTTGAGCTGAAACTGCCTTACAAAGCCTGGCATTATATTTTTGTGTCCTAATCAGTTTCAGCATCGATACTTGTCAGCAAAGGAAGCAGGACGCAGTCCGCCTCGACTTCTAAGCAGGCTGTACCCCTTCGATTATCAAAATGAACCCCTCAATTCCACCATCGACTGCCGAATACGGCGGAGGTATGTTGGACCTTGTCGGCTATATCTAAAGCGATGGATGCTAATTGCGATATGCGTACAAGATGAGATCTCGGCCATTGTTCTTGACCCAGGATTTTCAACAACGCGCGCAGGGTTTGCCGGTGAAGATACGCCGAAATCAGTGATCCCGACATACTATGGAAAGTACACCTACGAGGCGCAAGAGAAACTTATCTTTGGCGATGACATCTTTGTCACCCCTCGCCCTGGGTTGTCAATTCATAATCCGATGGGGAGGGACGGCGTTGTGGAAGACTGGGACATGGCGGAGAAAGTGTGGGAGTACTCTTTTACGTCGCGCTTGACCGGACCAAAGGCTGGAAATCCTTTTCAGAACGGCCTGAATGATGTCGCCAATGGCGAACTGCCTTCGGAAATGGAAGGTGTGGAAACCGAGGAGAAGCCTCTTGCGGATAGCCCCCTCCTCATGACTGAGTGCGGTTGGAATCCTACGAAAGCGCGCGAGAAGACCGTTGAGATCGCTATGGAGAAGTGGGGGACGCCAGCCTTTTACCTAGCCAGAAATGGTGTGCTTGCGGCGTATGTTTTCACCATTCTATGCACTCATTCCCTTAGCTGATCGTTGTGCTTACGTTGCTCTTAGCTTCGCTGCTGGTAAGGCTTCTGCTTTGGTCGTTGACGTTGGCGCCTCGAACATTTCCGTAACTCCGGTCCACGATGGAATGATACTGAAACGAGGTGTTCAACACTCTCCCCTGGGGGGTGACTACATTTCATCGCAACTCCGTGCCCTGTTCAAGACCAACTCACCACAGCCAATCACTATCACGCCTCATTACCTCGTCGCCTCTAAGACAGCTGTCGATGCTGGTCAGCCCGCGCAAGCGAAGTACAAGACATTCCCACCTGACAAGGCACCGGATGCGTCCTACCGCACTCTCATGGAAGAACGGACGTTGTCTGAGTTCAAGGAGTGTGTTGTGCAAGTGTGGCCCGGACCCAACAAACTCTCCGCTACCGGTCCGAACGGTGTCTCCAACGAGGAGGTTGCGAAGAGTAGCCCCGGAAGACCTTTTGAGTTCCCTGATGGCTATAATCAGGTGTTCGGGATCGACCGGTACAGGGTGGTTGAGTCATTGTTTGACGCCAAAGCGGCCATTCCAGACCCTGAGTCGGTGTTTCCAGCTCCAACGCAGGCGCAGACTGTGCCGGAACTTATCAAAGCTGCGCTGAATGGCGTTGATGTCGATGTCCGCCCCCATCTCCTGGCAAATGTCGTCGTCACAGGCGCATCGAGCTTGCTCTATGGCTTCACCGATCGCTTGAACCAGGAGCTTATGCAGAGTTATCCTGGACCCAGAGTGAGGATCTCTGCGTCCGGAAACACGGCGGAGCGGAAGTTTGGTTCGTGGGTTGGAGGCAGCATCCTTGCCAGTCTGGGGACCTTCCATCAAATGTGGATTTCAAAGAAGGAATACGATGAGCATGGGCCCAATATTGTTGAGAAACGCTGCAAGTAACTCAAAACGTCGCGCTGTTGAATCTGTAATTTGACATCCTTTATCCCCCCCCCTCCCTTTCCCTTGGCCTCCCTGTCTACTTATGTGGATTAGACTTTATCCTCGATCGTGGTAAAAGTCCGTTCGGTTTCTTCGGTTCTAGTGGCGTTTTATGTGCTATCAAACTACTATTGAAAGGCAGCTTCAGCCCTCCCTCTTCCTTTTTTTTTTACCTCACTATCGTCTTGTCGATAGTGATTGGGTTTCTGAAATTTTGAGCTATGCAACGTAAGGAAAGAATGCAATGCGTCTCGCTCTTTTCACCCTATCATTGTACAAGTATATTTGCATCTTCCCGTCATAGTGCCGTCCAAATCTCAGGCCATAAATGGATTGACTACTAGAGCTGTGGCCTGCCTGTTCCACAAATACGGCCAGTTCGTTCCTGCAATTGATGACGTCTACCGCAAATATATAAATGGCAAGTCTCGGTTCTCGATCACCTGCCCAGATGCAAGGCTGAATCTAATAGACGCGACCCCTTTGACTATTAGCATTCCTACCATTAGGCTTATCGTGATAGAGGCCACGCTCGCGCCTGCTTTCGGGTACGACGGGGCGCTGGAAACGATTCGGTAGTGTAAGCCAGTTAGTGGGTAATCCTGTGCCAGAAAGGGCACACCACTACTAAAAGTTGGCAACGGCTACCCCTGTACAGCGAGCTTATCTTTCCTGCTCAAGTTTCAGGAACCTCCATATCCTTTGTCGTATCTTCTACACCGAAAAGTCGACGTAGGTCAGGACTCTCAGTGCATTTCATAACCCTTGATCATTGATTTCGACGATGATCAAGGCCAGCAAATCCCGAATCTAGTCCGAAACACGCATCCCAGAACGTTGTGGAGCTCCAACAACAACAGAACATATTGTTGACATCATCCGGATGCAGATGGAACACGAGGAAATTTCTCAAGAATCTGCAACCATCAGCTTCACATATGAATATACTGAACAGTAGCGGCTGTGCTCACCGTGGGTGGTGACGGGAGGGCCGTTATTATTGATTGACCATCTCCGGCCGAAACTTCCCTCGTCTCATCGCCATAGTGATGTTCTTCCTCTGATTCTTGAATCAGGCTTGTATGTACGGAGAGGACATGAATCCTAGGAGCAACGTTCCGTCTTGGCTTTAACGAATATGTATTCAGTGCTTCAGTTCCTTCCTGCAACCAGGCCATTTGTTGCTCTAAGTCCTTTTCAAAGACGGTCGTCCGCGATCCAGGAATATCAGAGGTACGAGCAGCCCTTGCACGGAACACACTCGATGGACCCTCTTTTTTCGTTTGGAACACTGAGCGGGAAATCTTTTTCTCTCTGTTCGCTGCACTCTCCCAAGCCTCGACTACTCTGTCCGACTTGAAGAAGTGTAACAGCTGATTTTTCATGGTGTCCTGCCTGACCAAGCGCCCGGACTTGGAAGAACGGTTTGGCTGAAGCGGGACTGGAGTCTTCGCCGTATCTTTGTCATAATCTTTATTATTGTGCTTCAAACTTTGAGGTTGTTCCAGAAAAGTGCTTTGAGATTTGAGTGATCTGGAAGGGGCTGTGGCGGGTCGGTTGCTCGGCGACCCTTCGACATCTCCACTCGCATTCTGCTTTGCCGCAGGTCCAGCCCTGGAAAATCTTCTACTGAGACTTCTTTGTATCCTAGGAAGAAAAGCGGTAGAACCCCGATTTCCAGGGACACCGTGAACGGATTTGGCGCGACGTCGGCCCTCAGCTTCGGATGGAAACTCCTCGGAATCCTTGGCAGCTCGGAGGTTCGGAACGCTTTTCTGTGACATTCGGTGACCTTGTGTCTGCTTGGATACGGGGCGCGGATCGACTGCTCCCAAAGTATCTGGGTCAGAAGGTAGTGGCTTCTCTGAGACGGAGGAGTGGGATGCGCGGATGGATAAGGCTTTTCCAAAAAAACGCTTCTTTGAGGATCTGTGGTGGAAAGCTCCGTTAGGATTCTGAAGCAGTGACACCTAGCTTGAAAATCAATATTCCGCCCCTACTGAGATTTATGAGGAAAATGCATTGCGGGATACCAACCACATCTTTCCTGCTTGCAACCCCTATGCGCCGTTGCATCTCGTTGATGGCCAAACCGAGCTGCGCAAGAGCTGACTCAAGAGCCATTCCCTTTCTGCTAAGTTTAGACAGCGCCATATTCCAACCTTCCGTGTTCGCCAGCATAGCGTTATAGAGAGCAACCAAGTCACTGGGGAGGGGCCTATTTTCTTTCGCCGAATGTCCGATATAACGCCACAAAGCACCAATTGCTTCTCTTCCTTTCTGGATGTCTTTGAGGGAGTCTTTCACTGCCATGGTAAATCGCTCAACTGCATGTTCGATCTGCTCATTGTAATCAATCATAGTGAGGCGAAAGTTGCGATCCTGCAACATTTCATCAAAAACATCCAAATTCTGGAGGGGCAGGCTGAGATACTGGATTCTTGTGCGGACGTCAACCTGGATGATGAAGTAGTCCTCGGTGTTTCTCTCAATGAACCCGTCAAGCTCATCCACATGACGCTGGAGGATCTTCAAAACTTCTAGTTTGGATTTCGCCAATCCTTTGGCCAGCAAATGTACTCCAAATGAAATCTGAGAGATCAATTTCCACAGAGGATGATACCTGTGACCAATTAGCTTGTTGATCGTCGTTAAGGACAGTGCTCTTGATCGGGTTATATAGAACTTCACTTGCCTTTCGCCAGCTCGTTGGCGCCATTTTCTCCCACAGAGTCGTTCATACTCGGCATTTTCGAGCAACTCTTTTCTCCGAGACTGGGCGTCAAGATTGACGATCCATTGCGTGTCTTTTTCCTGGGTTGCTTCAAAGATTGATTCTTCGAACGGGCCCTGCAACTGTGGAATAGGGTGAACAGGCGATCTACATGGCTTTTTGTCGCTCTGTGTAGGATCGTTGTCTTGTTCGGCAGCGGGAGTAGTTGCTTGCAGCTCTCGGTTTTCGGGCGCAGACGCCATCAATACTGAGGCGGAATCTTTCACAAGTCATCCAAACTGGGATTAACAATGCGGGCGGGTTCTGAGAGCCTTAAACTTTCTTTCCTTCTTAGTCTTTGTGATGAAGATACGATGCAAATCGTGCTCCCCCTCAACTACACTAAATGGAACTGGCAGCGTAATGAGTTGCCTTTTGAGGAGTGCTGAGCCGAATAACGAGGGAGTGGTTCAGATCCATTTAGGTATTGTCGCGATGCGCGCTGAATTTTTCCATCAAACTGAACAATGGTACAAGATCATGCAGGAGAGATTGAAGGGAGTGAGAGTGTGTTCTTCAACTTGAACCCTATAGAAGAGGACAAGCAGAGCAAACGAAATGCTCTGTGGAAAGGTCAATTGAATGAACCCATTGAAGTAACTACGGGCCGTGGATAGAACTATCTAGGTAAGTGGACTGACTGTCGTGTGGGAACATTATTATTACGGAGCCACCTCACGGACAACACATTTAATTGTGTTGTCAGCCAAGCTAACATACGTAATTTAGGAGCCAGTGGGACAAGTACAAATTATTAGAAGGATTGGTGATAATCATACAGGGAGGCTCCGTGCGTAAGTAATAATAGTAATATTAATGTTTTAATATACCGACGATCGCGGAGACCTGGGAGTCCAGAACTTGAGAAAGTCAGGAAATAATGATAATTAGAACAATGAGAGAAACTGTGGTTCTGAGCAATTACAAACATAGTTACAACCCCAAACATCTATCTATAGTGTACTGAGAGCTAAGGCCAAAGACCTGGCCCATATTGCAAAGATCAGGTGGAACCCAGAGTCAAAAGTTTCAGACTCAGCTGATAACTCAGGGTTTTGAAAGGACTACTCCGTACTGAACGGGGTACTCCGTGGTAGTTTCAAGCCTGGAAATTGTTACTTGTTGTTATACCTTACTAACCCCAAAAACTTAGGAACAATCTAAGGATGTTTGTTACCTAGTTGATGCTTGAAAGTCAGGGGCTAGTCATTCATGTATGATAAGGTACTTAACGATATCAAGTAGCATCAATGACAATCGGCTTTTGAATAAAGAATTTAGCGCAGAGTACTCTGAACGGAGTACTTACCAAGTGTTCCGTACCTTACCACGATATAGATAAATTTCAACCTTCCTTGAAATCCTGACTTTATGCTAGACTGATCTTGATTTACGGAGTAAAGTGGGCTCGAAAAATCTCTTTTTATGCCAGGAAGTAAGTGTTTGGACCTGATAAAGGACAACTTCCGTTGTTTTCGCAGCCATCCAAAGAGATCACGATGCCAGAGACCAACGTCCGAAAAAAAAATGCACCCGGATTCTGAGAAGTTCTCAGCATTCCCCCGTACGCGCTTGAGCCTTTGCACTGCCATTCCGAAGAGAACTACCTATACGCATGAGTGGTGTTCAAGAAACCTTTTAAGTATCTGTCAATCAGGTCACTGGTAGTAATGACGATCGACAGCCCGCACTTTCCCTAATGGACGTTTTCTCCAATGAGAGGGTACGAAAAGGGTCATTCGACCTTGATCAACGCCTCTTCGTTCTGAACTGCGGCACAAGTGCACAGGGGATATTCACTTTATCAGACGAAGACACTCCCAAAATTGCACAATCACGTGCTACCATTCTCCTCGGTGAGAAAGACTGGGTCCCAGAAGTTCGTTGGTAAGGACAGGTCAAGGAAGTCACCAAAAAGCACGTCAATATCTTCAAGAGCACCCTGCCGGTTTTCCTGAACTCTCTGAAGATCTGCCGGCAATTCCACAGGATCTCCTTGTGGTGCAACAGGTGCGGGGGCACGTCCAGAAACGCCAGGGCTATGATTGTCAGTCGCTAGCTGCGTGGTAGAAGCATGTGTTACTGCATTTGACGCTGATGGTACGCTTCCAGGGTCCATCAGCCGCTGAACTCCCTGTCCCTGAGATCGCTGCAGGCTAGGCTTTGCCACGTTAATTTCATGCAAGGCTCTACGTCCCAGACGTGCCATTGCCTCTGCAGAGTACCAGTAGATACTCATACTCTCCAACAGCGAACAGCACGCCTCTAAACTGGCTTTCGCTCGGTTAAAATGGGTGATCAGCCTACTTGATCGAAATTGCTGATAGGAGACGCTCATGGAAAGCGATAGGGCGTATGGAATGATGGGGAGAGGGGGCAAATCTTGGGCACATTCAGTTGCTACAATGGAGTGTATCCGGACGGCGGCGAGACCTTGTCGGATACTTGAATTCGAGTCTTGTGAGCGATCATGCATCCTGGATCTGCACGAAAGAATGGCGACGGCTTGATAATACACTTCAAGGAAGCCTTCGAAGCGGTCAGTAGTAGACAGTAGGAAGGGGAACCCTCCTTGAGAGATCGTGGAGCATACTCAACATGGTAAAGTCCAGTTCCTCCCCGAAGTTGTCACCCATGAGCTCCTCAAAAGACGGAAAGCTGGTTTCCCAACCGACGGTAGGATCCGCAGATGGCCTATAGAATGAGATCACACTCGAGAGCAAATCCGAGATGGCAAACCACACGTCGAATGTAGTCTTAGGATGAGAGGTATTGACAATGGGTTTCCTCAGTCCAATGTCCCGGTCAGCAAGGAGTACTGGACGGCCCCCTATGCTTGCGTGCATCTTATCCAAAGTCCAGAGGCACCAGAATAGTCGCGAGAGAGAATCCCCTTGTACTCGATCAGGTCTGTTCAGGTGCAGACCTGCGGTCTGAGCCTCGTGGATAGCCCGACACAGATGCATAGATGCAGCCTCTGCGCCTTCGTGGCCTTCACAATGTAAAGACATCAGCGCTAATGTACGTATGCGGGTGATTCGGTCTGACTCGAGCCCGGCGTCCATCGCGACAACTAGTCCAGTGTAAATCTCGGAACCAAACTGTCGAGGTGTACTGAGAGGACCGTTAATGCTTGTACGAAGAAACGAGCTGGCGGCTTGATCCTTGGCGGCCACAAGGCAAATTGCCCGCTCCAGGAACACGGACGCACTTCCATGGTAGTAGGCACGAAGAAAGGAATCTTTATCAATAAGCGGGAGAATAGGATGGATCCTGGAGAAAAAGATGGCAATCAGCTGGTCCCGAGTCGACGAAGGCAGACGATGACAAGCATTCAAAGCTGATGAATATCGCTCTTGTAATAGAGAGGCAACAGACTGGGAATGTCGACTCTGCCGAGCAGTGTTCACATCACATGCTGTATCATGTCCGTGGCCATCACTGCTTTGTGAGCTAATCCAAAGGCCAATTCGATCTCGAAAGCGGCTGCCAGATGCGCCATCCAATTTCTCGCGAATCACAGCTTCTGGATTGAGATCTCCCACAAAGCGTTCTGCTCTAGAATTGTCATGCGATACAGATGTCAAAATGGCAGACTTCGTTGGCCCAGCGCCGCGCAGAGGGGATGATGGTCCGTCTGGGTGCTGATTGCTGTTGGAATGATGAGCAGTATGCTCAAGCTCATCTCCCAGGAGAGCTTGCGCCTGATCTAAGACAGGCCCCGAGTTGACAATATGGCGGCAGCGTTTCTTGTTGCAACATGACTTAGCTCTTCAGACCGCCATTGTAGATTAGATGCTGTTCGGGTATACACGCTGGTGACAATTGCACGGACAGAGGGCTAAAGCACACGGCAGAGGGAGAGGAAGGTTGGTTGAAGAGTAAGATGATACCTTTTTTCGCTGGCAACCTGAGCATGCTCGAAGGGCTCGTTTGCGACTTCGCGATTGGGGAGTATCAGCAACCCATTTGAGTTCCATCCTCACATTATAGTGTGAGCTGAAAGAAGATAACAGATGCGGCAGAATTCCTCGGCCTAGGAAGACGGATAGATGGTTCTTTTCGGCTCAGTCAGTAAATTTCATAGAAATTCAATGGTTCGTGCAGAGCTATAGTCCTAATATTCTGAGAGCGATCAATCCTGTGCTGATCCATAGCAGCATGAACTGCTTAGCTAGCACTTGACAGTTGCTGCCATAAGAATAAACTAAACCATGGATGGGATGATTCGGAGACCTTGGGAACGGGTGGTACCGATTATTAATAATAGAGAGGTATAGCGCTGGAGAGTGTAGGCTCTGAACTCTCATCTGGATTAAGATCTTCAAGTCGAGGCAGACCTGAAAGGGTCAATTGACGCCAAGCCCACATACAGTACAGTGTACTCCGTACTCCGTACATTGTACTTATACACGTAAGCAACGCGAGCACTGTTAGAACGACGCGTTTACACGGGAAGCTAAGTGCTGATCGTCAGTGCGAGGCAGAGTCACTTATGGTGAGATGATTCTACATGTGGATTAATCACATTTCCAATTTAGGTGAGTTTTCTTGTGTAACTCACTGAGTAATTACATTTCTTTTTTTTCTGGAATTTATTATACTACTCCCGTACTACTACCCCTTCGTCCTTCTCAAGTTGCCGATATCAACAGTCAAGCTCTGTTCACAACACACAAAGGGAGCGCGTCATGGCCAGTCCGACAGGGCTCAAACGTACTGCTAACCATCTATCAACACCAGCGTGTGATGCGAAGAAGCCCAGAGCCAATGGCAGTATCACGTCCTTCTTTGGTGCCCCTAAGCCCAAGCATGGCGATACCAAAACATTGACCATTTCGTCCTCTTCCTCGAACTTCAACAAAGACAAATGGGTGGCATCATTGACTCCTGAGCAACAAGAACTCCTGCGACTGGAAATCGATACGTTACATGAAAGCTGGCTATCTAGACTCAAGGAGGAGCTGGTCACGCCGGAATTCTTGGGGTTGAAGCGATTTTTGAAAAAGGAGAAGGAGTCGGGTGCAAAGATCTTTCCTCCAGAGAATGAGATTTACTCTTGGTACAATCCTTCCTAGCCATTTCCTCCACGAGGCGCGTCGAACTATGTTGCTAAAACGATCAACCCCAGGTCTCGACATACGCCCTTGGATAAAGTGAAAGTGGTCATCATCGGCCAAGATCCGTATCACAACCATAACCAGGCTCACGGTCTAGCATTCTCGGTTCGGCCCCCCACTCCTGCTCCTCCCTCTCTGGTGAACATCTATACCGGGATCAAAAATGACTACCCTACTTTCCAGCCCCCGCCAAACAAGGGTGGCCTTTTGATACCTTGGGCTGAGCGAGGAGTACTCATGCTCAACACCTGCTTAACAGTCCGCGCCCATCAGGCGGCAAGCCATTCAAACAAAGGATGGGAACGTTTCACTCAAAAGGCCATCGACACTGTCGCTCGAGTACGAACTAATGGTGTGGTTTTTCTGGCTTGGGGCTCGCCAGCAGGGAAGCGCGTAGCAGGTATCAACCGGCAAAAGCATTGCGTTTTGCAGTCGGTTCATCCTAGCCCGCTCAGCGCTCACAGAGGCTTTGTAAGTCCTGCTTCACTCCTTCGCCATCATAGCACACACTACCGAGCTCTGGTGTACTGATATGAGGCCTTGTGCGGAGTCTAGTTCAACAATGGCCATTTCAAAAAATGCAACGAGTGGCTCGCCAAACGCTATGGTCCGGATGGCATCATTGACTGGAGTCTGACCCCGAAAACGACAGGCGGCTCGCTTGCCACCGTCTCGGACCAAGCTCCTATGATTGACCAAGTGAAGACATCCACCTCGAAAGTGCTTGATTCGAATTCTTCCGAGGAGAGCAAAGTTGCTAGCGATAAACGTCTGGACGCTGACGGATTGCTTGATGAATTTGACGATGATGTCGATGCACTTGAGGTTCTAGCTGCAGCTGAGGCTGCAACATGAGCTGTCGAAAATTTGTTCAATTGGTGTAGTTCCACTACCTTTGATCACGAAGAGGCCACGTCTGTGATGACAGCTTTTGCAGCTGTATCAGCGTGTCTGTATCTTAGAACATTCAACTCGTCTAGGTTTAGGGTTTCGAGTTCCTTCCCCAACTCTTCCTTTCACGCGGCAGAGATACCGCTACCAGGTATCCAGGCTGACTAAGAAAGTTCTGATTCCCCTCTTATCCTGAGTGTCACATGAAGTTCTTGTAACTTGGCGTTCTACAACTGTAGCTATCATGATTGAGTCGGCGAGCGTACCGAACATGTTGCTAACAGAAGACTTAAGGCTTTGTTGCGGCTCTTTCCGTATTCATTTTGCCAATCCGCATTAAGGCTACATAAAATTTATATCTAGTGGGCAATCTTGTCTGCCGGGTAGTGAGGTTCCCTGGGAATTGGCCCGCTCGACACGCTGAGGGGAAAGTAAAATCTGCTGGGGTAGAATATAATCATGAAGCTTGAAATTTGGATACTAAATCGACGTCCTTCAGCTAAAGTGGTAGTCTACAATTCATCATGGTCGCCCTTCTCGTCGCCAGTAGCGGCAGGAGCTTCAGCCTCGGTGGATGTAGCTGAGGGAGAAGCGGTAACATCAGGCCCTTCTTCAACCTTCTCTGAGGCAGCCACAAGAGCGTCGACCTTGTACTTGCCGTTCTCCTTGATGAAGTTCGCCAGATCCTCAACAGTACGAGAGCCAGAATACTCAACGGGAGAATCCTTAGCACCGGCGGGATAGAGTTTGATGGTAGGGAACCCGGTGATGGAATCCGGAACATCGTTGGCAGTAGCATCAATCTTGGCAATGGTGACTTTATCTTTGAAGTCGCCAGCATAGAGAGCCGCTAACTCCTCATACTTGGGAGCCAGACTATGAAAAGACACGTTAGCTTAACTTTCATCACAGCCTTTTGGTGGAAAGACAGGCGGTACTCACGCTTTACAGTGTCCACACCATGGGGCGTAGAATTCGAGGAGAACGTCCTTGTCGTTATTGATGACAATATCCTGGTAGGAGTGAGCCACCACGACTGTGACGGGTCCTTCTTGGGTTTCAGGAATAGGCTCAGACTTGATGCTGGGCTCAACCTTGCCATCAAGAACATCTTGAATGAACTTCCCGATTTCTTTGGCATTGAATTCCCTGGACTGGTCGTAAGGGTACTTGGCGTTCTTCTCCGGATCCTGGATAGCGAAAGCGGGGAATGTCTGAGGGTCAAGGTTGAGGTTTCCGGCGTGGGCACCGAACATCTTGGCATCAATTGTGGCGATGTTGATGGCTCCCTTGTGCTTCTCAGCAACGGGCTTGAAGTCCTCTGCATACTGATCACGCTCCTCCTTGGTCTCAGCGAAGATGTATGCCAGAGGGATACCGGCCTAAAACACGGTCCAGGTTAGGCTGGTACGGAAAAAAAAGTAATTGTTTCTGATCATTAGGGACAAAAACATACCGTAATATAGCTAGAGTAGGTCTCGGGGCCGATCTCACCCACAAGAGGGGTGCTGGCAGTCTTCACCCAGCTGAGGATGGCTTCCTGCTCGATCGCTCCATCGTAGACAGCCTTCTTTTCGTCAAAGTCCTTGTAGAGCACGATGGAGGGTTGCTTGACACCCTCCGCTTTGGCAATAGCTGAGTCGCTGGTTGCGGCAAAGAGGTAGTTGTCTCTCTGAGATTCAGCAAAGGAGGTGAACACATCATTGGCAGCCTTGTCGTCGGAGGCAAAGTAACCGATGACAACTATCTTATCCATGGTCTTGATCTCCTCGAGGTTCTCTTCAGTGACAGTTGAGACGGCGGGTAGGGACTGCTTGATCATGTAGGAGACAATCCTTTTTGAATAAGGTTAGTAGATTGCATAAGACGACTAGAAACCGGAAGTCCGTATCGAAGGGGAAAGCAGAGCACAGATGACCAGGGACGAGGATTGATAGAGGCGCGCGCTGGGAGTAGTAAAACTTACGAGTCAGCCTGGCGAGCTCCCTGGTAGGGCTTACTGGAATCAGGGCCGCGGAAGATCTTGAGAGTAGGATAGCCCTCGACGCCGTTTTCTTTGCACAAGTCCTCTTCCTCAGTGCAATCGACCTTGACCAAGGGGATATTTTTCCCCTTGAGCTCAGTAGCAGCCTCTTCATATTTAGGAGCTAGAGCCTTGCAGTGGCCGCACCAGGGCGCATAGAACTCGGCCAGAACCAAGTCATGCTCTTTCATAAAATCCTTGAACGAATCTTTGGTTAGAGAGACGACATCGGAAGTGGTATCAGCTGTCGCGTCAGCAGAGGCTACCGCGCTAGCCCCGAGAAGGCTTAAAACCAAGGGAGCAAAAGACCGCATGGTATAGAAAAGTCTCGGAAACAAACGAGACGACGGTTAATGGGGTAATCAAGACCAAAGATGAAGGTCGTATTGTAAGTAGCTGCAAACTCAATCGTCCTGCTCGATGAGGAGTCGAGTTAGACAAGAATGAATCTCTGTCCGGGTTCTACCCTACAGCTTAGAGGCAGAGATGAGAGCGATGGGAAGAGCACAGCGGAGGGAGAAATGACGATTCAAGAGGTGAGTGGCCCCATTAAGTACAGCTATGGGGAAGAGTTGAGGACAGTTTGTTCTTTCTGCAGTCAGCTGGCTGTTCGAGCTCTGTGACTGGCTCCGCTCAGCCGGCTAAACAGTGAATGCTGCAAGGGATCCGTAAAACCATGGGTAAATACCCCGTAAAATAAGATAGTTAATAAACCATATCCAGCCAGGTAACAATAATACGTACCCATAATACCCACCTCGGATCCATCCAAGATAAAGGTACCTAAGGTACCAAGGTAGGACCAATAATCCCAAAGTAGCTTGGTAAGGTTTTCGATGAAGAATGTCCCGTACACCAAGTCCTAGGTTAGGTGTGCACCAGTAAGACCATACTCCCTCCCTCCTCTATACTTTTATTATCGCTACCTCAAGGTATATAGGATATTGTACGTACTTCGCAAGACGGGTAAGATAGGTAGCAGCCTAGTATGTGCCTTGTATCTAGCTACCTATGCTCTAGATACTTTTCCATTCCCCTGCATCTCTTTGGCATTTGGAGGATCTATATCGCCTACCTGGAGACAGGCACACTTGTTAAAATAGCGAAGTACCTTCCCAGTTGCCATTAATGAAACCGACATGGAGCCTGAGGTTGTACAGGGTATCACTCATCTAATCATCTGCTTTAAAAATATTAGTTCTCGGTACCTATAGTCAATGTTCAGAGCATAAACAGTTAGTTAAGGTAGTACATAGTGCTTATAAATAGAAGTAACGTACGGAGCAGTAACACACATCGTGAGTATAGAAGTGTTTTAAGGTACCTTAGTTGAATGCCTAAGTATGTACTTACACTAGGTAGGTACCTAAATACTATCGTTGGTAAATTTACGAGAGCGCTTTCCTTCCCTCTTTTAGCTATTGCCGCTCTAAAAAAAAAGGGTAAGCCAGGTGAGTCAGGTGATCTGCTCAACTACAGAGATGATTCACCCACACCTTCAAGGTGGTTCCTTCACCCATCTGTGGTTGTCCGTGCTATAGTTATGGCAGCCTTCATTACTTATGTGTACATCCTCCTTCCTATCGTTGTTGAAAGCTACTATTGTCATATGCCGTGCAGACAGCGCCGGTCCCTATTAGCTGCCATGACAGGGCTCAGTTAATGTGCTCTGATTACATGAGGTAGGTATACATTTTACTACTAGCAGTGTACTACTTCCTAGAGGTACTTATACTTTTATTACGCATACCAAGATCAGCAATCACCATCCACTGATCACTTATTGAGCCCAGGTTCTAACCATCCACCACTTAGTGGTCACCAGCATAATTTACCTTGCTGTAGACGTTTATAGTCCAGATATAGTTATAGTAGCTGCTGCTGCTGTGGTTGTGGTTATGGGTGTCAGGCCGGCCCATAATGACCAACTAGACAGATAGTCGGAAGGGTAGTCTGTCTCAACAGGCCAAGTGGTCATCGTCGTCATCACGGCACTGGCAGCCTCATCACCATCCTCATCATCAGCAGCAGCGCAGACCCCCTGAGGTAGACTCCACCCTAAGTTGTTGTCGAGGGTGGTGTCTGAGGCCAGTTTACAGTGCCTTTGTTATAGAGTGTGAAAAGGTCGCCAATCTTGAATAGAATAGTCGCGCTGGTTGGAGGCGGTGGCGCCAAGGGGAGGTGTGGGTAGATGTTGCCCAGCGCGTTCTGGACATACTTAGCAAAGGCATACAAGGTCAGACTATCAGTGTTTTGAATGGTCCACTTGCCTGTGCTCCATCCCAAGCGTGCCAGTGCTTTGCACATTTCCGGCCCATAGGCAGTGTAGTACTCCAGGATGTCTGTATTCGGTACATTATATCCCACCTTAATGTCAGTGACATGGTGAATATTGCTACTGCTTGAGGCCGTCAACACCCAGTCCATGTGTAGCAGTTCATGAATTCACAGCAGGGCCTGATTGTTGTAGTAGTTGCTCAGGTTGGCGTATTCCTCAGGAGTGTGCGTGGTGTCTGCCCAGTACATTGCGTCCTTTAGCATTTGCAAGGAGAAGTACTGCGGGCAACAGTTTATAGGTATAACCTTGTGTTCAGGGTCCTTCTGCACCGTGTAGGCAACAGTATTAACATCTCTCCCACATAAGCATTGGTGTTGTGGGTCATCGCACCGGACTGCAATCTTCCAGGCAAACCAGTCGACTCAGTCGGGCTGGATGGTGGCAAGGTTCAGCTATACAGCCTTGTAGTAGCTCCACTGGTCCTGATTCATTGATATTGGCCCCAGGTACTCAACAGCAGCAGTCTGTTGAAGTCAATGCCAGCCTTGGCCACCTTTATATATGTAATTCATGATCTTCCAGGACTCTACCCAGCCCAGTCTGATCTGCCTTTTCTGGTCAGCGTTGCACCCATCCTCGCCAGTTAGCACCGTCACTAGGATGGTAAGATTAAAGGCGGCGAAGTCAGAAATATTATAACTGCTCGTGGCAATCGCCTCCATAATTTCCTGCTCCGCCTCCAATATACAGGTTCCAGGTGGCCAGTAGCGGTAGCCTCTGCAACAAGTGAAATCACAGAGGTGGTCAAACTTCTTAGGCTGGCTGGGAGCTGCCATACCAGCACTCTTGCTCTGGGCTGGCGGTTGTATAAGTGGGCCTGTTTTAGTACAGGTACAAAGATTGATGGGACAGTAGCCGAAGCTGCATGTATACAAACACAATCCAAGGATTGCGCCTTCTCCAGTGCCAGCAATGCAGGCTGGCGGCAGAAAGTCCGAGATTGTTGGCACCGGCATGGGATGCTCTGTCATGTCACACGTCCCAGATGTGCAATAGCCGTAGTTGCAGGCAAAGCTGCATAGGCCCTTGTAGTTGGCATCTTTTTATTCTGCTGGGTAGCCTGTCGTTTCTGTTGCATTAGGCTTAGTAGGGGTAACACCCATCTGCTCACAGGTCCATGCTTAGAGAGCCGTCAATTTAGCTAGCTGTTTGGGTTGGCGGGTGATTGGGTTGGCTAAATCCCACGGTCCTCGGATAAAAGTTACAGTCTTGCACCACCTACTGTATGCCATTTAAGTCAAGGAAGATCCAGATCGGGGCGGTCCTTGGGGTCAGCGTAGAAGACACCTCCCAGCTTTGCGATCAATTTGCAACGTCCCTCCATATTATGCGCATTGGGGATCCGCGCGGCCCCTATATCTCCTGCGTTATCCAATGTCGTGTGTAGAACCTATACACCACCTCCAGCCGGCCAGCCTACTCGGAGATAGACATCCGTAGGCTTTTATTTCGTTGATTCATGCTCCAAAAATTCACCGGAGGCACTTCGCCACCAGGTAGCACCAAGGCGACGCACTTTTAGACCTTAGACATGCACAACAAAAATAGACAAAAGAAAAAACGAAAAAAGAAAAGGGGGAAGTTAGGGGAAAGGAATATAGTAACTGACTCTGGTTGCAGTGCGCATCCTCTTTTGCTTGCCAATCAGGTTCAAACTTAGATGGGTGTTCAGTGTTATTGAACCGGTTGAGTCCAAGAAAGTCTAGTTCTACACCAAATCAGCTATCCAGGACATAGACATCACCCTTAGAGGGGTTCCCAAACACCTTCACCCCAGGGCCGGAGCCGTAGCCTACCCAGACACGATCTTCGGGCTCATGTTGCACACAATCGATCCTCTCCATTTCTGGTTGTTGCTCTTTTGCTTGTGTTTGAGTTTGTGCTTTTATTATTATTTGGAGTTGATAGGGGAGAAGCTGCTAATATGCAAGGACTCTAACAAAAGTCAGACAGGGCATTAGGATCTTTGTAACAGTCTGCATTGTGATTATTTTCAATATCATTATCCTTGACTGAAATGGAAGAGGTGGCAGGTTCTTGGCTTAAAGCTTGCTGGGCAAGCACCAGGGGCTAGTAACATGGTTGGTCGGTGCGCATTCGCCAAGTTACTAATGGATAATACTCTAAGCTAGGCTGAACAGGCGTCCAGTAGTCCCACAGGTGTCTAGTACCAGTCGACATGCTCGCCAGCCTAGGGTTACATCTCCACGATCATTGCAGTTCAAATATCCAGCACCACTTCGAACAGTAGTTAATAGTTTTCCTCATTTCCTCATCTAGAAAATTCTCAAATAATCATGCCCCTCAATGCCAAGTAAGCGTAAGGAATATCGCCCGGTATTAGGAATAATTATCTCCAAACGTGTTGTCTCTGAGCTGAGAACTATAGGCCCTTAGGCGCTAATCTGATAGAGCTCTAGCCCGTTGGACATATGTACAATTTCTCAACCTCCCTCTATAGAATATTAAATAGAGGTTTCAATTTCCAATTTCCCTTTTCAGGCCTGACACGATTAGCTCTAGAATTGCTGGGTTTGATTTAAGAGCGGCTAAACTATTTCTTCTGGTCCAATTTTTAAAACTGAGCGAATGCTCGCCGAGGTTTGTCACCTTAGGACAGTGATCAAACAATTGAATAGTGAGGTGAAATTACAGGTGCCCTTTTATAGCCCAGTAGCGGTCATTTTCAGCGTCAATTTCAGGGGTTCTCAATTCTAGGTGCTACTACCTCGACACATATTCTCAAATAATTTGTTCCACCTACTGGGCCCACGCACTGTACTGTCCGTATACTATGTTTGATTTCCCTGTCGATCTGGCTTCCAGATAGAACAGTTAATCTTCCTCTTGACACAACCGAAAGAAACACCAAATGACCAAATGAAAGGCAAATTTCTGAAATTGTAAGTAAACGTCATTTCGGGTTAGAGCCTACGCGCAAATTTCTGGACTGAATATGGATAATTGGCATGCTATGACTCCTATCCCAAGAGTTGCTGTACATAAAATGAGATTCCAAGTGGTGAGTCGGCATTTCAGGTGGCTGCTTCGGGTTCTCCGTCGTGACGACTTTGCTTCTTCCATCTGTCTCTGCTGCACTGCAATGTAAATTACTAGATATCATCTGAGAATTGATGTGTTAAAATAAAAAATAGAGACCTTTGATAGGAATCGCGCGGACACCCTTTTTAGTCTAGTGGTAGTATTTTATATCTCAATATGATGTCACTTCCAAGTGCCCTCAGATAGTCATTTTTTATGGAATACAGAGATGCGCCGCTCGCTTACCAATTAACATTACTCTGTAAGTCTATATGAATCAGAGCAGTGCCCGGCTGCCATAGTGTAGAAAGATGGTACGTTAGGCTATTATCGGGAAGCGCTGTGGGTGAGCTAGTCACAGATACGAGGCAGGAAAATGATGTTTGGTGCTTCTGCTATACAAAATTGAGGGGACGATGTCAATCCAGTCAATCATCCACACTATTAAGGTGCTCCCTCATTCCTGATGCGACTTTTCAAGCTGCTAATCCACGAATGATCATAAAATGGAGGTTGAGGACTCCTGGACCTCACTGTCTCCTGATTGATCAGGACTATGAATAGATAGTGTTTGATTCTCCACTAAGCAGCAAATAGAATTTGTATGAGCTGAATGAATAGGTGTCTTTTGGCCTGGACGATCCTCAGTGAACCAGTCATTTTCGAACATTGCAAGTTAATATCCGCAGTGAGGGTGAGCCTAAGGCACAGATACAATGAATTTTGCTCAGCCCCAGCCGGCCTTCAACATATTGTATGGTTCATAATACTCTCTACATGGACTTGGAGTCGTTATGACATCTCTACACACCTGTCGCAGTCGTATGGTAGCATTAATGGCAGGTCCAAAAGCGCTGAGAAGCGGAACATCCCCTTCTCTAGTATTATTAATCTTCGAGTTGCTTGCTTGTAGATTAATGTAGTTCACTGGGTCATTTGCACTCCAAGTTAGTGCGTTTCGGTCCTGTCCGAGAGAACAGAGACAGAGACAATGGTTGTAGAGAGAGAGAAGAGGCAAGTTCCTCGCTAACGAGGCTGGCCGTGTTCCAACAAGTGTGACCGAATTGGCTTCCATCCAAGTCTGGTTCTTCTGGGCAACTCTAATAATCACTTAGAAGATCGATAGTACAGTACCTATAGCTCACTTGGCGGTGCGCGGTCCTCGTTTGTGGGAAGCGTTCCGTATGTTTGAGCGCCTGATGGCTGTAATTCTGCAGCAAGAGCAAGCGCATCTCTCTTCCCTCGTTCAACATCCACAAGGAGCATCAGTGGTAACGGGAGAAATATCAAAATTGCAAGGAACACAAATGCCGGCCGAATTTCACCGTAGCGATCGGTGATGATGCCGACAATTGTAGGCCCAAAAATGCTCGAACCTTTGTCAGTAATGGCATAAAGCGCATAGAATGCTGCTTCGTTGCCAGGAGGTATCAACTCTCCGAAGAAACTGCGGCAGTAAGAGGATAGACCGCCCATGACAAGCCCATACACAATCCCCAGTGGGAACATCTCCCACGGCTGCTGGAGACCCAAAAACCCGAGGCTCTTTATTGCTGGAATAAATCCCAAAAGACCATAGAGGGGCACTAGCTCGAACAAGAGAATGCATGCAATGATTGTTTGCGACGCGCTGAGATTGAATACTCGTGAAAAACTGCCCCATGAAAACGCCCCCAAGACACCGGCCACCATTGCAATCACATTGATTAGTCCCAAAGCTGCGGGTTGCATATTTAGTTGTGTCTTTGCAAAGAGTACCGCAGTCCCGCTGACGGTGGCAATTCCATCACTGAGAAGAAGCCAAGCGGCGAGAAACAGTAAGATGTCTTTAAGATGACGTGTCCGCACTGCTGTCCGATAAAGCGACTTCCAGGAATATGCCATGTAACCGATCCAAGAGCGGGTGTGCTTCCCGTGATGAGTGGTAGCCAATGGGGGGCCTGGGCGAGATCGCAGCCAGAGCGCGGCAGGTATTGAAAAAATAAACCACCAGAGCCCGATTAGAAACAGTACGAGACGCAGGGAGTACGTAGTTTGGTTGGTAGCGATGACGACGAGGATGCAGACGATTTGTAGGATAATAGCACCGATGTAGCCAATCCCAATTCCAAAAGAAGATATCCGGGTTGATACTTTCAGCTCTTGAGAAACTGTAATGTGAGTTGCAGGATGCATGTCCGCTTCGGCGTTTTCGCCATTTCCCTGACGGGCATGAAGCAGAGGCGAGGTGACGTTAGACTCAATGCCATGTTCAATACCGTTTGTGGTATCAGAATGACCTTCTTGGGCGCGAGAATCATCCAAAGCAGGGCGCGGTTCACGAGCACTCCGAAGCACAGAAGGATGATGGCGTACCAACAGAGGTAGGAATGAATTCAAAAGCACAAAGGAGGCACCAAAGCATGTGTTTGCAATAATCGCAATCACTGCCCCCACCATATAGATCTTAGGCACTACACCCAGAAAGAGCATTGTGGAGACCGAGCCAATCACAGCGAAAGCCATTAGAAGCAACTTTCGATGACTTCCATGGTCTGCGGCTCCTGACATCGATATGATTAAGATGGCTTGAATAAAGACACTCACAGAGAATGTATACATTGCGAAACTTGCAGTATTTATCTCGACACCGAATATGTAGACCACACACTGGTTCGCCACTGTTGGTCGTCCGGCATCATATCTTGAAGAAAGCGTCCACCGGGCTTGGATGGACATCCTCGATGGACCATTCAAGGTAGCACTGCAGGGTGTCACCTTATCGGAAAAAAGAACACCGCGGTCGCGAGCCATTTGCTCCAGGGTAATGGGGAGGAAGGAACCTATGGTAAGTGTCAACCTTAGGAGAGAATGAATGCGAGCGAAGGCTGAATGCCAGACATGTGCATACCCATAGCGCAGACTGTAAAAACCTCTGCTGCCCAGCCATAACTATACCATCCGGCGAGCTCCTTTTTACTGGTGGGTCGAATATCATCCCCAGGGTATTGCGGCCGCATGATGCTCGTTTCGGTTTCATGGCCAGCCCGCATATTGACAGCAACTTGAGACACGCGCTAGCATTATATAGAAGGTCTTGTTGTTCGAAACAATTGTTCCCTCACCAAACTAAGCCGTAGTTGGTACCTCTATATCATAATGTTTAAGCGTTAGGCAGACAAGAAAAGGAATAGCCAGCCCACCAGAGTAGAAAACACTGTTTTCCGATAGACTCCTAACCTAGAGATGGAAGAGGTGTCAGCAGGCGCTTGGAATGGGCTCTCTAAAAGCATTGCTGGATCATACTAGTAAATCACACAGGCTGGGTAACATCAGACGCTGCGTCAGCTCCACCAAGACATTGGATAAAGTCGAGTAAGAAGCCTTGTGCCAAAGGATTATTTATTTGGGGTATGTTTCCTAATTAGTGAACGAACATAGTGCAAATGCAAAATAATCACTATGTGGAATAACAAGTGAAGATGATTTTTGTCCCCCGTTGTGCCTCAGTACATGTTATGAATAGACGGCCACTGTCCAGCTAGGGATCTTAACTTGAGCCTTACCCCAGTGGCAGCTAGCTACCTTCAGCTATGTTAGGTAATCTTGACCTAAGGCTTCGTACTCCGTACGTTAACTTAGTGGAAATGCGGAGAGAGAACGATACACAGGAACGTAAGAATCAGGTTTTATTACCGATAACTAAAACAGCTGGATCTTACTAAGATAATCCCTCGGGCATGCCTTACTTCTTCTGGTTCCAAAGGCACTTCATGAATCTGCAAATCCATCATCTTATTTTCTGAGCGCACGAGTACTGGACCTTTCTAATACATCAGCCCATCAGCTTCTCAATATTCCTTTTCATTGCCTGTATATGCGCAGTAAATCCGCAAGCATCATTTGTGGCGTGGTCACCTCTTTAATCTCCCCCAGGGCCTAGACGCAATCTCCTTGTTTGCTTCAAGAAAGGGCTGAAGCCTCTGATGGATTCCACCTTTCCGTTCGCGAGAACCTCCGAATCCTATGTCTGAAGCAGTGAATCGCAATCAGACGGAAAAGACTCCGTGTATGGCTTATTTGTCATCCTGCTGAATGCTTTTACTTCATGAGTCTCTTGAGCAGGACCGACCAACGTGAGTTTTCGTGGCTAATACCTTCACAAACTCTCGGCGCACCTGAATCAACTCTATAAGGTCGATAAAACTACCTCATACGGCACTCGTTCCAACTTGCTCACGCGTCATTCTTTACTTTACTGTCGAACTAGCTTTGCGCATACCACTTGATCACATATGACAGCAAGCTGAAGCGGTTGTTTCAGCGGGTTGAGTACTGTCAGCTTCCCTTCCTGGCCCTAACGCCGGCGTGTCTGGGCTAGCACCCGAGCCAGGTCGCTCACCTTTGTGCCGTGCAGAGGGTGAAGGGGGGGGAGAGCTGATCCCAGAGGCCGCAGGTGCCGTGTCAACAGACATGCCGGGCGTCATCATGGATAATGCTACAACTGGCCGGCCCGGGCATGCGCCAGACACTCAGACCCCGAGTAATGGAGATAACTTGCGAAATGGGTCATTCCATATCAACGGAGCAGCCAAAGGAGACAAAGATCACGATCCTGATAAGGAAAGTTATGCTGGCAAACCTAGAATTGACGGACACAGAGCTCTGCCTGAGATACCACATATTACACAGGGGTTCTTTCCATTCTCAACGCTAGTCAACCGATCTGTGCAGCAATGCTGGAATGAGCTATCTGACCTTATTACAGAGCTGGCGGCAATACATGTGTCGCCGCATAGCTCGGTGCCTTTGTTGCCTGTCAATGGAAAATCTCCTGGGAATCAGTCTCCCGAGAACGTCCAGAAAAAGCTCAGAATACTAGATTTTGCTCATGCTAAACGGGCCGAGTTCATTAAACTTCTCGTTCTTTCGCAATGGAGTCGGCGAGCGCGCGATGTCAGTAAATTAATTGACCTGCAAAACTTTATTCGCGCTCGCCATCAAGCTTTTGTGGATGCGTTGCAGCGAGTGGGGGAAATGAAACGGGACCTGGTGCAGGCTCAGGTGGCCAATCCGGATCTCCAAACTGCCCTGGAGATCTTGTCAAAGGGCAGGCTGGAATCCTTAGCGGATGTAAGCCTTGTTTGTACGCATGAAGCTCAACATTTACTGACTCAAAGTTGTCTAGCTCGGCTACAAGTCGTCCAAACTTCTAACAGCGAGAGGAGCTTTGAGACGGTTGCATAAAATAAACAGAATCATCAGTGCCAGACTTGCATTACATGATCTAATCCCTCACCCGTTCCGGACCTATCGAGTTCACGACGGCCGAGTTACTTTTGTCGTGCGCGGTGAGTTTGAGCTCGACTTATCCATCGGAGCAGAAAGCGAGCTCTCCCAATTCTTCTTCGTTGACATCCGCTTTCTTTACTCCCCATCCTCCAACATTCCGAAGGGTCGAATGTCCAATGAGATTGATGCTAAAATCAATGAGAAACTGCGTGATAGCGGCTTGACAGGCTGCTTCAATTTCCTGCATGGCTTGGTATTGACCAATAAAATTCATATATTATTCAAGCAGGCCATCGAGTTGGCTAAAGGCCTTTGGTCAGAAACATTACGTGTCGAGCTTTTGCATCGAACCTTGGTTATACAATATTGGACCCTAAAACCGGGGCCTAAGAGTTGGATTGAGATTGGGGTCAAGAGCGGTAATGGGGATGCTGACAGCCAAGGCTTAGGGGTACCGTGCCTGGGCTTGCGTTGGATGAGGGACGGCCAGGAGGTCAACAGTAGAGACATCGAGTTCGATCCAGAGGATTTGTCAATGGAGTGTCTGCTGCGGAGTGTCATTGCTCTACATATATCTTACTTGCTCTCGTCAGCTTACGGCATCCTAAGTGAATATTCGCTGTTCTCCTCCGGCACTTTGTCTTCACACGCTATTTTGAATGTCACTGAGCCTGGCGAATGTCAACTCTCTGTCCAGCTCACGGGCTCCAGACATCTTCGGGTATCCATTGAGCCGATGTCAGGAGCCGTCATCTTGTCCGCGACCCCTGGTCTCTTAGAACGTTTCGAAAGTGATGCCAGTCTGGATAGGTCTACCATCGATGATCTAGTGGCCCGTGTTTCTCGGCTTCGTTGCATTGCGGCCATAGAGGAACTTGAGTCTAATGTCAGGATTTTGGGTTTTGAAACAGTCAGTCCCAAGGGACTCAGAAACGATATTCGGAAAGTTTTTCCAGCTAATGTCTTGCGCTTTTCCCTCTTCTGGCACCCTTTGTGGGAGCGAAATTGGGTCGTGGCTGCAACAAGCAGCATCACAAGTGACAACTGGTGGGTTGTGCGACTTCGCCGATCCTCAGAGGTTGCAACAGATTTTTCGGTCTCTGATACAAGTGTTCCACTTTGTTCAGGGCATAGCATGAGCGATACCTTTCTTGCTACAAGCCACCAAACTCGCTCTTCCTCATTTCCCGATTTGGGCTACTGTCTTTCTGGGATGGTAGCAATCTATGCCAACGTCAGCTATCTATCCGATTTGCATTCAGTTGAGTTTCACCCACCATTGTGCGCATTGAAGGTTGAATCCGATCTTCAAATCCCGGATATTTTCATTCGCTACCAAGTGTCGAACCTTCCTCGGGCGCTTCAGCTAGTTTTGCCCGCGGGTCTGAAGAGAAAGAACCTTCTCAAGGATACAGTGCGCCTTGCCTTCCATGGGATTGATCGTCACAAGAATAGTGCCATATTTGTGGCGTATGGCAACTTAGTGGGACCTTGGACAGATCTGTGCACATTAATTTCAAAGTCGGACAGCTCCCTAGTTTTCAAGCAAGGAGGCAGTGGCTTTGCCCTTCGGCTTCTCGCTCCGGCTGGTCGCCCAGTGATCGTACAGCTTTTTAAAAGCTTGCAGACTCTAGAGTGCACGTTGTCAATTCTCGATTTCCTTCGGCAAAGGAGATTGACACCTCAGTCGTTATCGCTTACTCATATAGCCTTTGCTTACGGCCCAGGAAGGGATCTCTCAGCTACTATCGAGATGGGGTTGTCCGAGGTACCCTCTTCTGCGGAGCTTGACCCTGTTCGCGTTCTAGCGAGGACTGACCCCTTGCTTTGTCTCACTCTGGGTATTCGATTTAAGCATCCGAACCCTCATCGCCGGGTCCAGGGGTCTCTCGCTGCCATTTTAAACCATGCTTCTAATGAAGCTGGTTTGGATTTCGTAACCGAGGTTCTCTCGTTTACACTTCCCTTGATGCGAGCCTTGGAGCAAATAACATCTAACGCGTCTCGCCAGGAGCCGTTCAGGTTACAGGTGATTGTGCGCAATGCTTACACATTCCTCCTCCATTATACCTATCAGGGCTTCCGGTTTCAACTCACAACGCGCCAGCATTCGGGCCAATTGACTTGGGTATTAAGGGAATTGAGTAGCCCGGAGGCTGGGCCAGGCCACGACCAATTCAAAGCCAGGCTGCGAGGCACACTGTATCATTCCAAGGGAAACGGTTGGAAAGGTCTTGGAAATGGAGTGGTTGCAGACGCTGAGGGAGTCAGCAATGTTATTCGGGCCCTCGATGGATGTTTCACCGGCGCTCAGCATAATACTTGGTTACCTCGAGAAACTAAATCTGAGCAGGATTACTCAACTCAGCCAGCACCGGAGAACCAGAGTCAAACCGGGGCACCATCGCAGGCTGGCATGGCTAATGATACTAAGATGACGGCGAACTTCGTTAATGACAAAAGTCTTCAGCGAAACCCTGTGGTTTCCAACGCTGCAGATGTTATTACAATTGACTGACACCTCTGTATAAAGTCATCCAGACTTTTTCATCTCTCTTGTACCCCGGGGGCCACCAACATCGCGCGTGTAACAGGGTTGTCTCCAAGCAATGTCTCTTTCAGATGTATTTTTGCTAATACATTAGTCCATGTGTACATCTAGTTCACACCATGCAGTTTTAGCTGCCGTATGATTGCATGTGAATAATGATATTCTACATCGGGCAGTTAATATTCCCTTAAAAGAATCATAATTAAATTGGCACTGAGAGCTAAAACCACAACCTAGCGCCGACTTAGTTACATGCGATCAGCTTCTCTGCTTTACTCAATTCAGTTGGCCTCAGCACATGAAATAAAATCCGTAAAACCAAAAGAATTGCAGTTATGATTTGCTACAGCCGCTCTTCTTTCACACGCCCTCGATTTTTCAATATATCATACTCAACCCATCTCATACATGTCGATCCTTCTTCAGAGATGAATCTCCCTGGATTCATGACATGGCATCCTTCATAGGTCATACAAAATGGTGCCACTTCAGGATCCGCCAAGATAAACGCTGTCGGCAACGGGTACAATTGCAACGATGATGCATGATCCCACAAGACAGGTCGCATCGATTGCGGAAATGGGGACATCGTTCCCTGGTCTAGTATTGTTTTCACGAGTTTTCGTGCCGTGTGCGCACTGGAAAAAGACTGCCGAGCTTTGGCATCTGCCGGATAGGCCTGAGCATCAGTTTCATTATTAGCAGTGGCAAGACCAGCCTCGGCTCCCGCATCTTGTGAAAATGCAGAATCAAGCTCATTCTCGCCTTGCTTAGTAGCCACTGCGTTCCGCCTCAGCCTTCCTGTTATGTCGTCTCGAAATATGGCGATATCATGCAAGGGCCCAAAAACGGTGAGACGTGATGGGTTGGAGGTCCAGATAGCTTCGCCCGCAGGCTCGGAAGCTTGCGATAGCCTCGACTCCGAATTTGCCGATGCAAACGCACGCTTAACCCTCGACGTAAACATATCCGGAATTGACTGACGTGGTACTATCGAGGCAGCGCCCGCTGTGAAAGTGGACGACCATGGATCGTTATCTCCAGGAACAAAGACGAAAGTAGAGTGTTGTAAAAGTTCAGGATAGTCGGCTAGTATAATGGAGAGTGAATCAAAGTACTCCTTGTACTCGATGCTGCCAGCATGGCCGCCTCCATTGATTGTGGCCTTCTGGACGAAGTTCCCTATCACGATAAAGACTATTGGGCGTTCGGTGAGTGAAAGCTCCCTATATGTACTGAAAACCTTCCTCAGTGCGTCAAGCGACTTAAAGTTGTCAAGGTTGACCTCGCTCATGATAGCCACTTTCAGTCGCACGGGTGAATCCGCGTCATCGCGTAAACCTTGCAAACATTTGGCTTTGATTCTCCTCATTCGTGGGCCTTGCGCGCGTTCACTCCCGATTCCTAGAAAGTCAACCCATCCAAACCCTCCGCTAGAGCTAATCTCTCCGTTGCTGTGCTGGTGATTTGTTCCCAGTGATACTTCTCGTCGTTCGCACGGAGGTCCGCAAATTGATACACCCACAAATCGACCCCCAACGGCGCCACCGACTCCGCTGTTTCCGCCTAAGACTGATCCTCTCACGCTTCCCTCCTCTTCATAGACTCCATCGACGAGGACTACCATTCCGGGAGCAAACCAAGCACCATCGTCTGGTATCGTCCGGGCATGACTCAGATCTAGCGCAACGCTACCTGTCAAATCGACCAAGGATAGATCACCTGCGGGTGATATAGAGAGTAATCCTAGAAGCAGGTGTGACGTGCCACTTCTTCCAAGCAAGTTTGCGATCGGTGTCAACCTATAACATTGAGTGGGAGCGAATGAGGATGACGACCTCTTCATGGAGTGGCCTGTGAGATAACTCAACGATGATTGAAATGTTTCATTCCGGAGTAGACGCTGGTGAATGATGTTATAACGGTCTCTAAACATGCTAGTTTTGTGTGAAGCCTGCGGGAACAATGTAGCCTTTGACTTTGTTAATTCGAAGTACTTCTTGTCGACGTTGTAAGTCAAGCGGGGCATGTCGAATGCCTCAACAATCTTTATCCAATTTCTTGGGTGTAATGATAAGTCCAAATCATCAAGTTCCTCATTGTTGATTGCTGGGTCTGGAGACAAGTGCGGGTTCAGTCGCCTGGCATCACAATTGGGGGCATTCACATCTATCGGTCCTTCTCTTATTGCACTGGGTTTCGCAGCAACTACCCTTCCTCCACTCATGTTGCCCTCTAAGGCCTTCAAAATAGCCTTCAGTGAGGCCCCTCTCCCTTCCTCAACGATCACGCCACCCCCGGCCTTTTTCCAGCCTTTAGCTACCTCATCCAAGACGCGCTCCGCAAGGCCTTCTTCGCGCCATCCAGAGCCGCAATGTTTCCCCACAAAGGAAGCCAAAGTCTGCAGTGCTGAGGACGAGATGGTTAAGTTGTGCTTCCTGGTGAAAGTACGGAAAGCCACAGGTCGAAGCGTAGAAGGCGGAAGTAGAATTGGCAAGACTGAGCTCCTCGCGACCGGAGCATTAAGATTTGATTTTCGTAAAGGGCGTACCGGAGTGCCAAACCCTGGAGACGAAGAGAAGATGAGATCAGAGTCCAGGCACCTGTCTCCAGCAAGCGGTGTGCGGTCCATTTTCACTTCCGATGTGATAGTAATTGCTTAGTCTCTTCAGAGATGTGTCAGGACTGAGGACCAAATGAACGTAGCTTCAAGGACGATGAGCGGGCTATAAGTCATGCTCTGTGAGTTTCACTGCTATTGTCATGACAGAAGTCGGGTTCTCTGAAAAGGTAAACAAGATGCTGGGTTAGAGCGATCATGGGTTATCCAGATGACGATGATGATGATGATGTTGTTGTTGTTGTTTTTGAAAAAATTTGAAACACTATGTAGGTACTCCGTAGAGGTCCATTTGACCTTTCGAAAGACGCGTGGTTGCGGGTGGTCCACATATGCATACGCGCCGTGAGTTCGCGACAAGTTCCTAGAAAGCTTTGGGCTAAGAACTTACTAATTCTCTGTGCCGATATAGCATCCTTCCAACATTTCGCGAAGCGGATGTCGGCTTCGCAACTCCAGTTTCCCATTCTCATTTAGATGTGCTTCATTTTTCATTACTGGAAAAGTGCCTGCTGGTAATTCGAGACTACTACATCCCCACGGTGTCACTGCCCTTACCGTCATGGCAGAGCTTAACTCCGCAAAAGCAGACCCAATAAAGCTGAAAAGCACAGCAGATGCCAAGCGCGTACAGTTAGAAGATCTGATCGCGCGAGCTGTGGCGAAAGACGCAATCAAGGACTTCAATGCGGCTGCTGAACTTTACTCCCAAGCTACAGAGCTCCAGGCCAAGCTGAATGGTGAACTGTCACTCGACAACGCTGATCTACTGTTCTCCTACGGCAAAGCCTTATACAACGTGGCGGTGAGCAAGAGCGATGTCCTAGGGTCAAAAGTAGCTGGAGAGCCTCAAGCTCAAACAAATGATTTACCTCCAAGCGGCTCCAAATCATTCGCGCATGTGCCTGGCGAGAGCATTATCAAAAATGCGATCGCTAGTGGGGTGGCTAAGCAAGAACATTCCAAAGATTCTAAATCCAGTTCTGGAAAGACTTTGAACCAGGCCTTTTTCCAATTCAGTGGCGATGAAAATTTCGATGATTCGGATTCTGAGGCAGAAGAGGGTGATGGAGGCGCTGATGGTGCTGACGATGACGATGACGATTTTGCCAACGCCTTTGAAGTCCTGGACTTGGCCCGTATACTCTACCACAAGAAATTGGCCGCAGTAGAGGAATCATGTGAGGAGGGAAAATCTGCCGGCCTGCTGCCCGATGTCAAATACATCAAGGAGCGTCTTGCAGATACCTACGATCTACAGGCGGAGATTTCACTTGAAGGGGAGAGATTCACGGATGCGGTGGCGGACCTCAGGACTGCACTTGATCTGAGGCAGTCACTGTTTTCCATGGAAGATCCTTCCCTTGCTGAGTGTCACTACAAGCTTTCGCTCGCACTAGAATTCGCATCTGTCAATAATTCCAGCGAAGGCACTACTGAAGGGGACAGTGGCCGCCGTGGCAAGGTCGATGAAGCTATGAGAGAAGAGGCTGCGACTCAGATGGAGAAGGCTATTGAGAGCTGTCGAGCCAGAATGGCCCAAGAACAGAAGAAATTGGATGTATCAGACGCCTTGGACGAAGACAGAGAGACAGCTCTGAGAAGGAAAATAGCGAATGTCAAGGAGATCATTGAAGACATGGAGCAGAGAGTTGGTTCCCAAGGAACGTTCTATTTCTTTGTTGCTTGTTACTGACGCACCACAGCTCCTAGATCTTCGTCGTCCGCCTGTGTCGGTTGAGCAACAGAACAAGGAAAGCGATACGATGCTTAGAGGAATTCTAGGCCAGATTGTAGGCCAACCAGCTGTTGAGCAGCAAGCGCGGTTGGAAGCTATTACAAAAGATGCCAAGGATCTGTCTGCATTAGTCAAAAGAAAGCCAGCTGGCATCCAACGTCCACCACGAAGTGAATCTACGGAGAAACGCTCAGCTCCAGAACAGGTTGAGGACGAGTTCAACACGAAGAAGGCACGGACGGAAAGCGCTGAGAATGTGTGATGAGTTGTCGGCCGATCTTTTTTTTCACCAGCTTCCTCAGTGTTGCCATACCCTGCTACGCTCCGACTGGACGATAGGTTATAACTCGTTGCTCGATTGCCAGTCTGTTGACTTTCCTTTCTTTCCTTTCTTTCCTTTCTTTATGAAAACTTCCGCCTGATACCCAACCTTCATGTCCTGCAGCGGCTTGATAAGTGGCTAATCTGACCTATGCGCTTGGTCCAACGCTTCTAGACGGCTAATACAACAGTCGCTATTGTCATTATGATCCCAGCATACCGCTGGAAAGAAGCTGGCGTGAAATGAGAGGGATTAAATAAAATTATGGCTGTGAACATCATGCCAAGTCCCGAAAAACTTAAAAGGTCTCAATATGCTCTTCAAGACGGGAACCGAAACAACGGGAGATAGCGATCCAACTTCCGACTCCTTCGGCGCAGAGCCAAACTCGGACTCCATATCCCAGCAAATATGTCTTCACATTCATCCTCATCTTGGCCGTCAAACCCGATGTGCTCATCACAATTTATGTTTTCCGAGGGCTCAGAGCTCAGGTGGCCAGGCGATACAGGCTGATTAGTATTGCACGGTGACTCCCATGATGACGACATAGCTATTTGTTTTGTTTCCAAAATAAACTTTCCGACCTTGTATCGTTGGGACTCTTCCTCGGCGGAGACATACTTCCAGCCAAGCACACTACCGCAGAATGCACAACTGATGTCGCAGACCGTATGAAGCCCGGTGACGTATTGGCGTGGAACTGGTCGCTGCATCACAGTGTTAGGCAGCGATTCGGCCTGCGAAGTCGACCCGCTCATAGAAACAGCACTGGCGGTAGGCTCTGCAGAGACGAGGTACGCGCGGCCATGACGACCAGTAAACCCTTTGCTGATGATTTGAGCCTTGAGGCACAACTCGGCTCCACATTTGGAGCACCGGAGACATGACACATGCCCAGTAAGATATCTATTGTTCCCATTACCATGAGTATCTGCTTTGATTGTTGAAGGCCGGTGGTTGGCATTGTGGCTCCTTGGATGGAAGATTATAGACGGTAATAGGAATTTGGGAAACATGGGGGTAGGAGCTTGGTGTTTTGTCGAGAATTATTCGCTGTGCGGGATCAAGTAGATGATTGTTAAATGCTCCATGCAGACCAGACCAAGCTTTTGACTTTGCTACGGGTCACACTGAGGTCATAGACTGACCCAGCATCCAAACGACCTAAGTGCCCGGGATGGAACGCCTTACACACATTCATAAGTCTGGTCACTATAACATGCAGAAATGAAGACAGCGCTACTGGCAGAGTATTGAAATGTTCAATAAGGGAATTGATGATTTAATGAATAGATTTGATGATTAATTAGGATGATTCTTGGATAGATACAGATAGGAAATATAAACAGGAAAGGGAATTATAAGTTATAAAGTAATAAAGTCTACTGAGTTATTATATCCTACCCCTTCTATATCTTCCTCTACCACAGCTATCCCTAGGGACTTATCCTTAAGCTAGCTTAAGAATTTTCCTAATAAGAATTATATTAAGGGGAAAGTCTAGTAGGTGAAGCAAGGAATATAGATTACTATATATATAAACTAAGGCTTAGTTAATCCTAGGGAGTTAAAGCAGCTAAAGAAAGAGGTGAAGGTAATATAATAGTTTAGTGTAATATAGGAGTATAGAAGGGCGTTATATCTGCTAGCTTTTTAATATAATTAATAAGTATTATTAGTATATTAATAATATATTCCTTCTAGCAGTTCTCTTCTTTTAGTTAGTTAATCTCTTTTTTAAGTTCTAAAACCCTGTTTTATAAATTCCTAATATCCCTATTCTTAGCTAAAATAGTCTTTCCTAGCTTATGCTTTATTTATAGGATCTCTTTATAATAGATAATATTACTATTATATACTAATTTCTAAAGGTATAAGATTTAGCCCTCTGTATATTTAATTTATTATTATAGGGTAGGTAGGGCTCTAGAATATAGTCTAAAAATAGGTTCCCCTCTTACAGCAGAGGAGATTACTTATTAATAAGTACTTTAGTTAAAGATATTATATTCTAATATTATGTACTATCCTTATAGGTTTTACTAATCTATCTAGGGTTTAATTATATACCTTTTTAGATTCCCTTTTATATTATAGAAATTAGGGTATTTATACTACCTATATTAAATCCTCTAATTCTCTATATTAGACATTGTCATGGTGCTGCTGTGGATAGGAGTTGGCATTACTAAGAAGGAATTATATAACTCTCAGAATATCTTCACCATACAATTCTGTAACCTATTTGAAGGTCTTTAAGCTATATCCTATCTATAGAGCCTGCCCTATAACTAGAATAGATAGATATAGATTACTATAGCTAGCCTAAGTATTAACTATCTTATTAATTTATTTTTATTTACCTATAATCTAGTATCTTAATATTATATAGCTCCTCCCTTAGAGTTAATATTATTAGAATACTTATCCCTCTACCCTTATTCCTACCTAGTAACTCTAAAGAGTTCTCTAAGTATATTACTAGCTATAATGCTAAATAGTATAAATACTACTACCTAATATATAAGTATATCTAGAAGGCTAAATTAACTATTAATAAAGTAAACTAATAAGCTAAATAATCTAAGGCCTAACTCCTAGAACTCTAGTATAAACTTACTACCTTAGAGTAAAGATATAAATAAGAGACTATTAAACTAAAGGCTATTTTATAATACTAGAAGAAATAGCTATAAGAGAAAAAGCAGTAGTTTATAAAAGCTATTATAAAAAAGGACTAAGTCTATTACTTAGCTACCCCTACTATAAATACACCTATATCTATATCTATATATAACTTTATTACTAAGAAGCCTGTAGTTACTTTAGTAGAAATACCTATATTAGTTACTATCCTATCTTCTAAAGCTATTAAATTATTAAAATAACTCCCTAACCTTAATAAGTTTAAGAGTGACTAAAAGTGTCAAGGTGCTGGATCACAGGTAAACAGAAGTCAGTTGTCATGGTGCTGCCGTGGATAGGAGTTAGCATTGCTAGGAAGGAATCACATGACTCTAGAATATCTTCACTGCATAACTTAGCAACCTATTTAAAGATCCTTAAGCTATATCCTATCTATAGAGCCTGTCTATACTAGTCTACCCTATAACTAGAATAGATAAGATATAGATTACTATAGCTAGTCTAAGTATTAACTATCTTATTAATTTATTTTTATTTACCTATAATCTAGTATCTTAATATTATATAGCTCCTCCCTTAGAGTTAATATTATTAGAATACTTATCCCTCTACCCTTATTCCTACCTAGTAACTCTAAAGAGTTCTCTAAGTATATTACTAACTATAGTACTAAATAGTATGAATACTGCTATCTAGTATATAAGTATATTTAGAAAGCTAAATTAACTATTAATAAAGTAAACTAATAAGCTAAATAATCTAAGGCCTAACTTCTAGAACTCTAGTATAAACTTACTACCTTAGAGTAGAGATATAAATAAGAGACTACTAAACTAAGGACTATCCTATAGTACTAGAAGGAATAGCTATAAGAGAAGGAATAATAATATATATAAGCTACTATAGAAAGGGATTAAGCTTATTACTTAGCTACCCCTACTATAAATATATCTATACCTATATCTATGCATAACCCTATTACTAAGAAGCCTGTAGTTACTCTAGTAAGAATATTTATATTAACTATTACCCTATTTTCTAAAGCTACTAGATTATTAGAATAACTCTCTAACCCTAATAAGTTTAAAAGTAACTAAAAGGATCTTTAGTATTTTATAGTATAGATTTAAGAGAAAATAAATATTAATCTTAACTACTTCCTAACGCCGCAGAGCTAGATAGCTTATATAAATAACTATTTAAAGGGTGTGTTATACACCCAGATTCTCTCCTATATTAAGAAGAGAATTTACACCCTTAATAACTACTAAGATATCCTAGATATCCTAGAGTATACCTTTAGTGACCCTAACTGTATAAATAATACCTAAAATAAGCTATTTAGCCTATATTAGACTAATAAGGAGTTTAGCATCTTCTTTACAGAATTTTAATACCTAGCCCTAGAGGGTAAGATATCTAAGGAAACCTTATTTACCCTGCTTAAATAAGCTATTAGTTATAAACTCTAGGGTATGCTTATATATAACTAGCCTCTAAGCTAGGAGTACTATTAGTTTACTAGATTCCTATAGGAGCTTAAGAACTACTACTAGTAATATATTACTAACTAGCCCCCTATTATTAAGATCTATGCTACTACTACTAAACCTACCCTATATTCCTAGTTACCCTAAAGCTCTAGCCCTATTACTACTAAGTCTATTAAGTAACCCTAGCACCCTATTATTTAAAGGAATAAGCATATACTAGTATAATAATATAACCCTATAGACCTAGATACTACCTACTATCTAATAAGAAAGGGGTATAGCCCCTCCTACTGTAAGATAGGTACCTACTTCTAATATAGCTCCCTAGAACACTAGATCAGGGACTACCCCCACTCTAATACCTATTAGAGAGTATAAATTATAGTATCTTATAAACCACGCCTAGAGAGCCCCTAGAGGGGATAGATTCTAGAACCTAAAAGCCTATTACCTAGCCAGACCTCCTTAATAAAAGAAGTAAGCCTAGAGTAAGCTATAACTAGGCTTAAAAACTATATATTATTTAAATTTCTACTGCTACTGTTTACAGACTTAATCTTAAGAAATAAATATAATAATTAAAAACTATAATATTATCTATAATCCTAGAGAGGGAAGAGAAGGGAATAAAACTACCTACTTATACCCTATTAGATACTAGAGCTAAAGGATAAGGATTTATTAATAAAGGATAGGCTAAAGACTAGAAGCTAGAGCCTATCCCCCTAACAGACCTAATAACCTTGTATATATTTAATAAGAGAGAACTAGAGAATAGGAAGATAACCTATTATATTTAGATAGATATAAGAATTAAGGACTACTTTAAGAAAGATATAAGGTTTTATATTATTTAGTTAGTATACTACCTTATTATACTAGGAATACCTTAGATAAAGATATATAACCCCCTAACATAATTTATAGCCTATAGCATTATATTTAATAGTAATTACTACTAGAAATACTATAATATTCCCTAGAGGCTAACTAAGATATAAGCCCTGCATAATATCCCTCTAAAGATCTAATCTAGACACCTACCTTTAAGACTAAAGGGACTAGAGAATAGAGATATAGCTTTTATCTCCTTAGCTGCCTGCTTAGCTTATGCCTAAAGAAATACCTAGATATTTATAATCACCCTAGAAGATCTTAAAGCCGCTCTAAGGATTAGGAAAGCTTAGAAGAAAGATCTTACTAATCTATTATCTAATAAATTTAAAGACTATACTAATATTTTCTCCCCTAAGGAGGCTAAGTGCCTGCTACTATACTACCTCTATAACTATAATATTAAGCTATTAGAGGGAAAGACCCTCTTATTTAGCCCTCTATATACTATATCCTAAAAAGAATTAAAAATCCTAAAGGAATAGATTAAAGAGAACCTAAAGAAGGGCTTTATCTGCCCTAGTTTATTACCTATTATATTATTTATCCTATTTATTAAAAAGCTAGGTAAAGGTATATAAATCTATATTAATTACTAAGCCCTAAATACTATAATTATTAAAGACTAATACCTACTACCTCTAATAAAGGAAACCCTAAATAACCTAAAAGGGATGAAATATTTTATAAAGATTAATATTATTTTAGTATTTAATAATATATATATTAAGAAAGGATAAGAATACCTAATAGCTTTCTATATCTAATTAAGCTTATTTAAGTTTTTAGTAATACCCTTTAGGCTAATAAGAGCACCTGCAACCTTTTAGTAATTTATTAATAATATTTTATAAGATTACTTTAATATCTTCTATACTACCTATCTTAATAATATCCTTATTTACAGCAAGACCTATACTAAATATATAATATATATCTACTCTATCCTACAGAAACTAAGGGAAGCTAGCCTATATATAAAAATCTAAAAGTATAAGTTTATTATCCTTAAAACTAAGTTTCTAAGTATTATTATTAGCTAGGATAGTACTAATTTATATAAATCCTAATAAGATAAAAATAATTATTAACTAGTGAGTTCTAACCTATATTACTAATATTTAGGCCTTTATTAGCTTTAGTAACTTTTACTAGTAATTTATTAAGGATTTCTTAAGAATTATTACTCCCTTAGTAAACCTAACTAGAAAGGATATCTTATTTATATAGACTATAATCTATAAATTAAGCTTTAAAGCCCTGAAGAAGGTGTTTATAAATACTTTAATCTTAAAACTATTTAACTAGATAAAAGTTATTATAGTTAAGACTAACTCTTCTAATTATATATCTACTAGTATAATATCCTAGTATAATAATAAAGGAGTCCTGCACCCTATTATATTCTTCTCTAAGAAGCTCTTAGTTACTAAGTATAACTATAAGATCTATAATAAAGAGTTATTTACTATTATTTACTATTTTAAGGAATAGCACCCTAAACTAGAGGGTATACTATTATTAATTAAAGTTATAACTAATTACTATAATCTAGAATATTTTATATTTATTAAGCTACTTAATAGATAATAAGCCTACTAGTCTAAATTCCTATCCTGCTTTAACTTTAAAATTATATATGTCACATGCTTGGAATAACATAAGCCCAGCAAGCCGCCAGTGGCAAGCCCCCTCTTGCTTAGGTAATTATATATCTAATTCTGAATATACTTAGTAGAAATAGGAGTTCTAAACAGCTTAGGGGAGACTAAGTGGTTTATTCTAATTATTAACACACATATATTTTCACTAATACATCTATATATCCCTGAAACCCAGTATTCCTACCTATAGCTATAGCCTAGTCACTATCGCATTACTGGCTAGGACCCCCTAGGTTAATTACCTCTAATTACCTTATAGTTTGAACTGCTTCCCCTGCAGCCTACTAGATATAAATGCTTAATAATATACTAACTAGTCTAATAATAGGGACTCTAAGGGCCCACTAAACCAGCATCTAGAATCTAGTTAAGAATTAACCTTTAAGTATAGCTATAGGTCCCTTATAGGAAGCCTACATAGCAATCCCTCTTTTATAGATTAGGCAGCTAGTAAGTTAAGGACCTTAAAAGTAAATACATCCTAACTACTTTAGACTAGTAGTATAATACCTATATATAACTATAATCCTAGCTCTATACTGCTAGGTGTTACTAGTAATACTACCCTAATAATTATGCTAGATTAGGCTAGCCTTACTTAGCTTATTTAGAGGTTAAGGGCAGCTACAGACCAGTGTGATAATAAATTAAGGGGCCTTAAGCTAGCTAACCTAGCTATATAGGATAGCTATAGGGCCTATACTAGTACTAAGCTAAGAATATTCCTATATAACCTCTCTAAATACTACCTGGCTAAGCCCTAGATATTTAATAATAATATAAATAAGATCCTATATATAACCTCCTAATTTAGTATAGATATTAAGAATGCTTAGCAGGAGCAGTATCTTAAGGGATATAAGGCTAGTTATAAGAAATTTAAGGAATTCCTATAGAACTATATTAAACTATAGGGGGACTGCTAGAATACTACTATATACTAGCTCCTATAGCTCTAGTATAGGAGATATATCTAATCTTTCTTTATAGAGTTATAAGAGTTATAAAATATAATTAAGTCTAGCCTAGGCCTAGAGTAGTTCTAGATAAGGATAGCTATAGAGAAACTATATCCTAATATAAAGGCAGAAGTCTAGTATATACCTAGCTATAATTAATTATTAGACTACCTCAAGGCCCTTATAACCTAGTATGATAAGATCCTATAGTAGGAAGGATAACCTACTACCTTATAATTAATTAGGATAGGTAACTATAACTATTATCTATAGAAGGTAGATATCCTAAGTAGGTAGAAATAGTAATATAGTAGCTTACTAGAGATACCCCTAAAAGCTACTAATAATACTAAAAGAAAGGATTCCTCCTTTAATAAGCACCTACTAGGGAAATCTAATAATAGGTAAGGACTGCCTAGTGACAAGGACTAGCTTTAGAAGGAGTGATACTACTTTTACTATAAGGAAAAGAGGTATCTCCTTCTAATCTACCTAAAGAGAGCCTAATAGAGGGGAGGTACTCTACCCTAAGGGCCTCCTCCCTTATAATAGGAATCTAAGCCCTAGAAGCTTAATATCTTATACTATACTAGGGAACTACTAGTATCTCTTATCCTTATTAAGATTAAAACTATAGTTAATAGAATAGGTGTAATAACTAAGGCACTCCTTAACTCTAGGGCTGGGCCTGACTATATATTATACTAATTTATAATATAGAATAGGAACTAATTTAAAAATAGTATAATACTTCCTCCTATAGAACTTACTAATAGCTTAAAAGTAAAAATCTATAGAGAATAGTTATTATTAGTATTAGTAATAGACAGGGAATTAACTAAGAAGATATTCTAGATTCCCTTCTTAATTACTAATATTATAAGGTATAATATAGTCTTAAGATAAAATTAGCTCTAGCAAGCTAACCTAGATATTAATTAGAGGGTAAGTAGCTAGTATTATTATATTAACTTACTAAGGATTAAGATCTTAGAGCTAAAGGAGTTCCTTAAGAAGTTATAAAGCAAGGACCTTTTTCTCTTTATAATTAATTAGGCTGGATATAAAGCCCCTAATCTAGGAATACTACTATAGTATTAGGAATATACTAGGGTATTTTTAGAAAAGGAAGCTAGTACCCTACCCTTAGATAGAGTAGTCTATAAGATATAGCTACTTCATAAGAAGTTACTATTATACAGCCCTCTATTTACTATATTATAGCTAGAGCTAGAGGCTCTGCGTAAATACCTTAATAAAATACTTAAGAAGGGGTAGATTAGGGAATTATCTAGCCTAGTAATAGTACTAGTACTCTTTATAAAGAAGCTAGATAAAGGCCTATATCTTTATATTAACTACCAGGGGCTGAATACTATTATAATTAAGAATTAATACCTCTTACCCTAGATTAATAAATTAATAGATTACATCTAGGAAGTAAAGTTCTTTACTAAGCTAGATCTATAGGATGCTTACTATTATATCTATATATAGCAGGGTGATAAGTAGAAGATAGTATTCTATACCTACTATAGCTAATTTAAATATTTAGTTATACCTTTTAGGCTAACTAACATGCTAGCCACCTTCTAGGCTTATATTAATAAGATAATATAGGGAATTCTTAATAAGTTCTATATTATCTATCTAGATAATATTCTTATCTACTCATAAACAGAAGAGGAATATAAGTAGTATATTAAGGAGGTTCTTTAATATCTTAATAGCGCGAACCTGTATACTAAACTATTAAAATATAAGTTTTATAAGACAGAAGTTAAGTTTCTTAGCTTTCTTATAGGCTAGGAAGGGGTCTAGGTAGATCCTATATAACTTAGCACTATTAGTAAGTAGCTAGTGCCTTACTTATTCTATAATATTTAGATTTTTCTAGGGTTTATAGGATTCTTCTAATACTTTATTAAGGTATACTCACAGATCACTATTCCCCTAATAAACCTACTAAAGGGGGTAAAGAATAGGTATAAGTCTAGGCCTTTTACTTAGACAGAGGAGGCCTAGAAGGCATTCTAGGACCTAAAAGATATATTTATTAAAATCCTAATCCTTGCTTATTTTAACCCTGAGAAGCTAATCCTCCTTATTACTAATATATTAGGTTTTATAATTATAGGTATTCTTCTATAGCCTAATAGTAACTTAATAGAGATATATAGTAGCTGCAGTTAGCGCCTAATTATATTCTACTTAAGAAAGCTTTATAATACTAAATAATAGTATAAGGTATATGACTAGGAGTTACTTATAATTATTAAGTGCTTTAAGCACTAGAGATACTACCTAGAAGGTAGCTATTACCTAATTAGGGTCTAGATAGACTATATAAACCTAACTTACTTCTTTATTACTAAGACTTTAAATATAAGACAGGCCTAGTGGGTAGAGTTGCTTATAGCCTATAATTTTATAATTAAATATAAACTAGGATAGCTCAACCCTATAGATATACTATTAAGGTACTAGGATTATAAGCTAACTAGGGATAAAGAAACTAGAGCTGGCCTCTTACCTATACTTTAGAGGAAGCTAATATCAGGCTTATAGTTAAACTAGACTAGTATAAATAACCCTAGTATTTATAGCATACTAGTAAGGGTAGAAAGTCTAGAATTCCTATTCCTAAGACTGCTAGTGATAGAGGCTACTAGCCCTAAGATTACTTAGGACTTACTAATAGCTTACTTAAAGGATATTATCTAGGAACTATAGTATAGGGATATCTATATATAACTAGTTTCTAAGCAGCTACAGGGGGTCCTTAATAATATCTAGGTTAGAAACTAGTAAATTAATAGCAAGGGTCTCCTGTAATTTAAAGATGCTATTTATATATCTACTAGTACTATAGTTAGGTAAGAGCTTCTAAAAATATACTATAATAACCCCTGTATAGGGTATCTAGGGGTAGAGAAAATAATAGCCTTACTCTAGTATAAATTCTACTAGGAAGGGATATAATATAATATTAAAGAATACATCTATATATATATAGCATATTAAAAGACTAAGACTCCCTGGTATCTTATTATAGGGAAGCTTGCTGCGCTGCCTATACTAAAAGAACCCTAGAGTAATTTATTTATAGATTTTATTACCTTACTACCCCCATTAGCATAAGGTTAAAAGATATTTAATGTAATTCTAGTAATTATTAATTAATATATAAAAATAGTTAAATACATCCCTATTAGGAAGATAATTACCACAGAGGAACTTACTGATATATTCTTAGAAAAGGTTATCCTATAATATAGTGCACTAAGAAGCCTAGTAACTAATAGGGATATGCTATTTACTAGCTACTATTAGACTAACTTCTGTAGATCCTTAAGGATTAAGAAATAGATAAGTATAATATTTTATTTATAAATTAATAGCTAGATAGAACGCTAGAATTAGACACTAGAGGTATACTTAAGGATCTTTATTAACTACTAGTAAGATAACTAGGTTATATAGCTATAGATAGCAGAGTTTATATATAACTATATCCCACATACCTTAATAAAAATTATACTCTTTAAGGCTGCCTATAGCTATATCCTAGTATTACCCTAGCTTGCTAATATTACTAATAATTTATTAGTAGTAGTAGTAGAGGAATGCCTAAAAGTACTTTAGGATCTATAAAATTAGCTAGAGAGTCACCTAGTAGTAGCTTAGGAGATATAAGCTAGGTATTATAACCAGAAATACTAGGACATCTTATTTTCTATTAGAGAAAAGATACTACTCTTATTAAGAAACTTAAGAATATAGTACTTATATAAGAAACTTAATAATAAATATAATAGGCTATTTAAAATTATTACTATTATAGGGAAGTAGGTATATACCTTATACTTACTAAAATTATATAGATAAATCTACCCTACCTTCTATATATCCCTCCTTAAGAAGTAGAACCCTTAGGGTAATAGTAAGATATTATTAGAACCCTAGCCCCTTAATATTAACAGAGAAGAGGAATAGGAGGTAGAGGATATACTAGCAGAATAGACTTAATAGAGAGAGATATAATATCTAGTTAAGTAGAAAGGATTCCTTAATTATAAGAACTTATAGGAACTAGAAGACAACCTAGTTAATACTATAGATATATTAAATATATATAAAGAGCAAGCTAGACAGGCTATAGAGCAGCCCTATTAAAGAAGGGAAAGGAGATAGCCTTTTTTCTATAAGATTTTTACTATCTACTAGCTCCTACCTATTATTATAATAGTATAAACCTTCCTCTGTTTTCCTATAGGGTTTAGAGGTTTAATAAAAATAGATCTATAACTATAGTCTATATAAAGCTTATATAAAATAGGGACCTTACTATGCCAGTAGCAGCATTATATTATAAAAAGATAGATATAGAAATAATTACTACTTCTTACCCTTATTACTAGATTTACTAGTAATCCTAGTAAAGTTCTAAAACACCACAGTCTTATCCTTAGGGGTAGGGGTTAGGTATCTTATAATTATATTTATAGTAATATAAAGCTTAAATAAGTTATAATTAATTAACTACAGAGCATAAATGACCCTACTTATATTATACTTAGGTATAAAGCCTATTATTACCTTTATCTTATTATATAATACTATAATAGCCCTAGTATTATACTTAGTAATTAGAGTCTCCTGAAATATAATAACTTAGTAAATAAGTTATAGGGGGACTAGCTTATATAACTTCTTTAAATACTAGTAGTAATAATACTTATAATTAATATTTACCTAAATATAAGGACAGGCTACCCCCTGCTACTACTCCTACTTAATATAGTACTAATAATCTATAAAGAGAAGGGGCATGGCACTATTAGCCTATAGAATAGTAGGAGAGGTAGATAGAAAGAGTAATAAGAAGGCAGAATAAGAGATAGACTTAGACTAGGAATAATTAGCTACTATAGTAGTAGGTATAGATAAAGTAATATAATAGTACTAAATAGCAGGGGAAATAGTAATTTTATTACTAGACTATCTTTTTATTAGCTTAGCAGGCTTAACCTAAGGTAACTAGACTCTATAAAATAAGTACTTATACTAAAACTATCTAAATAAGGTAAGGGAGAAGTATTAGCCTACTAATACTTCTCCCTATAGGAGTAAGCAGGAGTTTAGGAATATTTAATAGGTATATTAAGTAGCATAGATATGTTAGACTACTAGCAAAAAAGAAATAGAATATTATTAAAGGGTTAAAATTAATAAGAGAAAGGGGGGGAACTACTAGTATTTATGCTACTAAGAAAGTAATACTACTAGACCCTTAATACCTATTAATCTTAATTACTTAATAAGACCTTACTACTATACTTATTAATAATACTATAATATTATAATGGCTAGGGGAATCTAACTAATCACTAGCATCATGTCAGATAAAGCCTATTAAAGAAGATAATAATTCTATTAAGAACTAATATAGTGTATTCCAACACCCTTCTAACACCTTTTAAATACTGATATAAAGCCCTTTGTTAACTATAATTAATAGTAAAGAACTATTAGTGTTAATCCTTAATAGCTACTTTAGGATTAGTGTGGTTCAGGATAAACCTCTCTAAAGGGGGGGGTAGTTATTATATACTTAGAATAATATAAGCCTAGTGAGCCACTAGTAGCAAGCCCCCTCTAACTTAGGTAATTATATACCTGATTCCAAACACACTTAGTAGAAATAGGAGTTCTAAATAGCTTAGGGGAGACTAAGTAGTTTATTCTAATTATTAACATATATGTATTTTCACTAATACATCTATACATCCCTGAAACCTAGTATTCCTACCCATAGCCACAGCCTAGTCGCTGTCACATCACTGGCTAGGACCCCCTAGGTCGATTACCTCCGATCGCCTTACAGTTTATTAACTTAGGAAGTAAGGAGTTAAGCCTAATACTCTAACTAAGAGGTTAGAAGATCTCCTTAAAGAGGGGGATAAATAGCTATAATACTAGAGCTAGATAATTCTAAAGAAAAAGAACCTTAACTCTGAAATTTAGAACTCAGTAAAACTAGAAGCTATTATAAGAAGCTAGACTAATCTAAACCTAACTAGAAATAGCTAGTTAGCTATAAGAAGAGTTTGCTTTACAGACCTAGTAGCCTAAGTTACTAGAATATCTAAGGAACCTACTAGAGTGCCTGCTTAACTAGCTTAGATAGACTAATTAGACTAATTAGACTAATCAGACTAACTAGACTAACTAGAGCCCCCTCCTAGTATTAAGGAACTACTAGATACTACCTACTAATTAGATAATACTATATAATCCATCCTATAAGTGCTAGATAGGAATGCTAGTTAATACCCTAAGATTACTCTAGCTAATTATAGATAATAAGAAAGCTATTTATACTACTATAAATACTTATATATCCCTAATTATAATAAGCTAAGAGCCTAGTTATTATAAGAATGCTATAATAAGCCTGCTGCTAGATACCCTAGAAAGTATAAATTATATAAGTTAATAGTATAAGAATATTACTAGCTAGGCATGTACTAATATATTAATTATTAGATCTAAAACTACTATACCTACTATTAATCTATCTTATCCTATAAAGTCTACTAAAGAGTATTATATCTACTCCTAATATCTAAATAATTATAGTAAGATATTTTAATAAACTTTATCACTAGTCTAGTACCTAGTTAAGGCTATAATACTATACTAGTTATTATTAATTAACTTATAAATATAAGATACTTTATTCCCTATTAGACTATTTATAATACTAAAGATATAGCCTGATTATATATCTATTATATATAGAAGCTATATAGCCTACTAAGAATAATAGTATTAGACTATAGCCCTTAGTTTATTACTATATTCTAGAAGTACCTGACCTAATACCTAGATATTAAGAACCTATTATCTACTACTTATTACCCTAAGACTAATAGCTAAACTAAGAGGATAAATGCTATTCTAGAATAATACCTATATACTTATATTACTTATCTATAAAATAATTAGGCTAACTAGTTACTATTAGCTAAGTTTATCTTAAACTCTATCTAATTTAAGACTACTAGAATCTTACCCTTCTTTATAAATTATAGATTTTACCTATATATAGGGTTTAAACCTATCTAGCCTATAAATTACCCTACTACTAGAGATACTAAGGCCTTTATAAAGAAAATATAAGATATTATTAACTATATCTACACCTAGATCTATATTACCTAGGCCTATTATAAGGAATAGATAAATTACTACTAGAGACCTGCCTACTATTACTATATAGAATAACTAGTTTAGTTAGATACCTAAAATATCAGGACCCTGCGCCCCTAGAAGAAGCTTAACTAGAAATACCTAGAGCTATTTGTGAGTGAGAATAGTATGAGTGACTTGATTCTAACTATCTTCGCTAGCTAAGAGAGAGAAATGAAGATATTTACGTGAGCCATTAAGGCGAGATGTCTAGGCACTAAGCCTATTTAGGAAACATAGGTGAGAGAGTAGTATTTACACCCCCCTTGCTCCAAGCCGAAGTTGGCATACATGCTTAACTTATTACCTAATTAGGAAGGTATAATGGTCTCTAGTAGATCAACCATTCCTAGCTATTTAACAAACTATGTGAATCTATTCTTTGCCAGGGGCTTAGTAAGGCTATTAGCTGCCTACTCAGTGGTTAGTATATATAGATACTCTAGTTTACCGGCTGTAACCTCTTGATAAAGGAAGTAATATCTAATATTAATATACTTAGTCTAAGTATAATACTCTATATTACAGCTTAATAACTAAGCCCCTTAATTATCAGTGTAAATATATATAGGAAGGTGATAATAGACCCTATTTGTCAAGGTGCTGGATCATAGGTAAACAGAAGTCAGTTAATAAGGAAGTTGATACTCAGACTGGCTATAGTAATCTATATCTTATCTATTCTAGTTATAGGGTAGACTGGTATAGGCAGGCTCTATAAACAGGATATAGCTTAAGGACCTTTAAATAGGTTACTAAGTTATATAGTGAAGATATTCCTAGAGTTATATAATTCCTTTCTAGTAATACTAACTCCTATCTATAGCAGCACTATAATAGTACTCCCCTTCTTAGGGTTAAGCTCTGCTAAGATTATCTACTAGTTTAGGTTTGCTTAGGTAGTAGTAGTAGAAGTTAGTAATAATCTCTTATATATTTTATAGGTAATAGGCAGGTTCTTTAGTAGGGTTGTTATAGCCTAACTATTTAATAGTATACTTTAGACAGGGGCCCTATCAGCCCTAGTATTCCTAGTAGGAATCTAAGATATCCTTAATAATCTATTCTTCTAGGCTATTAACTTCTACTAATAGTAGTAGTAGTTATCTTTATCTAGGAATAGGGTCTTTAGTAATAAGGCATAGTAAGCTAATATTAAATATAGGATAAATCTTTATAGAAGCTAGCAGATCTAGCTTATAGATATATAGACTAATAACCTTCTTAATATAGAATAGCCCTAGGTATTTCTAGTTAAGCTTCTTCTAGGGGTGTAGGATCTTGATATTCTAGATATCTAACTAAACTAGTTATCCTATATAGTAATAGTAGGCAGGTCTCTAGTAGTAATTTATCTATTCCTTATAACAGGCCTAGGTAATGCAGATCTAGGTGCAGATATAGTTAATAATATCTTATATTTTCTTTATAAAGGCCTCAGCATCTCTAGTAGTAGGGTAATTTATAGGTTAGACAGGTTCAAACCCTATATATAAGTGAAATCTATAATTTATAAAGAAGGGTAAGATTCTAGTAGCCTTAGATTAGATAAAGTTTAAGGTAAACTTAGCTAATAGTAACCAGTCAGCCTAATCATCTTATAAATAGGTAATATAGGTATATAGATATTATTCTAGAATAGTATTTATTCTTTTAGTTTAGCTATTAGTCTTAGGATAATAAGTAGTAGATAGTAGATTCTTAATATCTAGGTATTAAGTTAGGTACTTCTAGAATATAATAATAAACTAAGGGCCACAGTCTAATACTATTATCCTTAGTAAGCTATATAGCTTCTATATATAATAGATATATAATTAGGCTATGCCCTTAGCATTATAGGTAGTCTAATAAGGGATAAAGTACCTTATCTTTATAAGTTAATTAATAATAAMTAGTATAGTATTATAGCCTTAACTAGGTACTAGACTAGTAATAAAGTCTATTAAGATATCTTACTATAATTATTTAAGTACTAGAAGTAGGTGTAATACTCCTTAGCAGGCTTTATAAGATGGGGTAGATTAGTAGCAGGTATAGTAGTTTTAGGTCTAGTAGTTAATATATTAGTATATACCCAGCCAGTAATATTCCTGTGTTATTAACTTATATAACTTATACTTTCTAGGGTGTCTAGTAGTAGGCTTATCATAGTATTCCTATAATAACTAGGCTCTTAGCTTATTATAGTCAGGGATATATAAGTATTTATAGTAGTATAGATAGCTTTCTTATTATCTATAATTAGCCAGGGTGATCTTTAGGTATTAACTAGCATTCCTATCTAGTGCTTATAGGATGGACTATATAGTATTATCTAACTAGTAGGCAGTGTCTAGTAGTTCTTTGATACTAGGAGGGGGCTCTGGTTAGTCTAGTTAGTCTGGTTAGTCTGGTTAGTCTGGTTGGTCTGGTTGGTCTGGTTAGTCTAGTTAGTCTAGTTAGTCTAGTTAGTCTGGTTAGTCTGGTTAGTCTGGTTAGTCTGGTTAGTCTGGTTAGTCTGGTTAGTCTGGCTGGTCTAGTTAGTCTGGCTAGTCTATTTATGCTGGTTAAGCAGGCACTCTAGTAGGTTCCTTAGGTATTTTAGTAACTTAGGCTACTAGGTCTATAAAGTAAACTCTTCTTATAGCTAACTAGCTCCTTATAATAGCTTCTAGTTTTACTAAGTTCTAAATCTTAGGGTTAAGGTTCTCTTTCTTTAGAATTATCTAGCTCTGGTGTTGTAGCTATTTATCCCCCTCTTTAGGGAGATCTTCTAACCTCCTAGTTAGAGTATTAGGCTTAACTCCCTACTTCCTAGATTAATATATAATTTTAAAGTTAAAGCAGGATAGGAATTTAGACTAGTAAGCTTATTATCTATTAAGTAGCTTAGTAGATATAAAATATTCTAGGTTATAATAATTAGTTATAACTTTAATTAGTAATAGTATACCCTCTAGTTTAGGGTGCTATTCTTTAAAATAGTAAATAATAGTAAGCAACTCTTTATTATAGATCTTATAGTTATACTTAGTAATTAAGAGCTTCTTAGAGAAGAATATAACAGGGTGTAGGACTTTTTTATTATTATATTAGGATATTATACTAGTAGATATATAATTAGAAGAGTTAGTCTTAACTATAATATCTTTTATCTAGTTAAATAGTTTTAAGATTAGAGTATTTATAAATGCCTTTTTCAGGGCTTTAAAGCCTAATTTATAGGCTATAGTCTATATAAATAAGACATCCTTCCTAGTTAGGTTCACCAAGGGAGTAATAATTTTAGAGAAATCCTTAATAAATTACTAGTAAAAGTTGCTAAAGCTAATAAAGGCCTAAATATTAGTAATATAGGTTAGAACTTACTAGTTAATAATTATTTTTACCTTATTAGGATCTATGCGAATGCTATCCTAGTTAATAATAATATCTAGAAACTTAGTTTTAGGGATAATAAACTTATACTTTTAGATTTTTATATATAGGCTAGCTTCCCTTAGTTTCTATAGGACAGAGTAGATATATATTATATATTTAGTATAGGTCTTACTATAAATAAGGATATTATTAAGATAGGTAGTGTAGAAGATATTAAGATAATCTTATAAGATATTATTAATAAATTACTAAAAGGTTATAGGTACTCCTGTTAGCCTAAAGGGCATTACTAGAGACTTAAATAAGCCTAATTAAGTATAGAAAGCTATTAGGTATTCTTATCCTTTCTTAATATATATATTATTAAATACTAAAATAATATTAATCTTTATAAAATATTTCATCCCTTTTAGGTTATTTAGGGTTTTCTTTATTAGGGGTAGTAGATATTAGTCTTTAATAGTTATAGTATTTAGGGCTTAGTAATTAATATAGATTTATATACCTCTACCTAGCTTTTTAATAAATAGGATAGGTAATGTAGTAGGTAATAAACTAGAGTAGATAAAGCCCTTCCTTAGGTTCTCTTTAATCTATTTCTTTAGGACTTTTAATTCTTCTTAGAATATAGTATATAAAGGGCTAAATAAGAGGGTCTTTCCCTCTAACAGCTTAATATTATAGTTATAAGGGTAATATAGTAGTAGGTACTTAACCTCCTTAGGGGAGAAAATATTAGCATAGTCTTTAAATTTATTAGGTAATAGGTTAGTAGGATCTTCCTTCTAAGCTTTCCTAATCCTTAGGGTAGCTTTAAGATCTTCTAGGGTAATTATAAATATCTAGGTATTTCTCTAGGTGTAAGCTAAGCAGGCAGCTAAGAAGATAAAAGCTATATCTCTATTCTCTAGTCCCTTTAGTCTTAGGGATAGGTATCTAGGTTAGGTCTTTAGAGGGATGTTATGCAGGGCTAGCCTCTAGGGAGTATTATAGTATTTCTAGTAGTAGTTACTATTAAATATAATACTATAGGCTGCAAATCATATTAGGGGGTTATATACCTTTATCTAAGATATTCCTAGTATAATAGGGTAGTATACTAACTAGATAATATAAAACCTTATATCTTTCTTAAAGTAGTCCTCAATTCTTATATCTATCTAAATATAATAGGTTATCTTCCTATTCTCTAGTTCTCTCCTATTAAATATATGCAAGGTTATTAGGTCTACTAGAGGGATAGGCTCTAGCTTCTAGTCTTTAGCCTATTCTTTATTAATAAATCCTTATCCTTTAGCTCTAGTATCTAACAGGGCATAAGTAGGTAGTTTTATTCCCTTCTCTTCCCTCTCTAGGGTCATATGTAATATTATAGCTTTTAATTATTACATTTATTCCTTAAGGTTAAGTCCATAAACAGTGGCATAGGATCCAGCTATTATAGGCTATAATAGCTGTAAAAAGCTTAAAGCTTATTAGCTTAGTAACAGCTGCATAGACTTTATTAAAGTTAATTCTCTTATATTAGCAGAATCCCTAGATAATAAGGTAAGCTTTAAGGGTCCTATCCCTTTTAATCTTAAATATCTATTTAAGAGATAGAAGCCTCATCTCTTTTTACTAGTTAATTACTTAAAAAGTACTATTACAGATGAGCTCTAAGACTTCCTTATAGATAGCTTGACACTAGTTAGATCTATACTTATATATAATAGCCTTAGTATAGGTATAGGGAAGGAAATCATCTCTCTATAGATTATAGGAGATATCTGGATTAACTATAGCAGATTTAACTATATAGGTATATAATTATTCCTTTACTCTATTAACTAGGTCTAGGATATGATTAATAATTATCTAGAGAACATACATATCAGCTATTTAAACTAGCTAAGGTAAGAATAGCTTATTAAAGTATATAGCCAGGCCCTCCATTACTTCTATAGCATAATATAATAGTTTCTAAATACATGTAGAATAATATAGTAGGGTATTCTCTGAGGTTTAAGTCTTACTTATCTATTAAGCAGGTCCTATAGGAGGAATCTATAGGCTCTTATTAGTTAGATTAAGTAGCTCTAGGCTATGATTAGCTAATTATTTAATAATAGGATGATTAGAAGCATTGTTAAGCCATAGAGTATATTTAAAATAGGAAGGGAGTAGAAGATTAGGAAAGACACCTATAGATTTATATTAGATTAGCTAATTAGGTGTCTTAGATATAGTAGAATCTAAGTTAGAAGGGACTAGAGCTAGAATAATTAGAACTAGAGGCTATATAAGTAGTAAGTACTATTTCTTATCTTAAGGAATTTAATTAGAATATAGTATTATTCTAGTAGTTAATTTATCTTATCAGCAGCCTGTTAACTATATTAATTAGTTTAATCTAGATTATAGGTTATATCTAGCTTAGTAGATATCTGTAGCTCTTCTACAAAGATAATATTATAAGATTAAATAATCTTCTTAGTAGATATATTATAGATCTTATAGAATCCTTCTACATAGCTAATAAAGCAGCTCTTAGATATATATAGATCCAGCTTCTTATACTGTTCCTTAGGTATTAAGACCTAGTATTTATAGCCTAGTATATACTAATAGGAGACATCTAGCTGGATACTATAGAGCGCCTTATAGAGAGTTATACTAATCTTAGAATAGAAGAGGTAATTAGATAGATAGTTAACTATAAGAACCAGGTGCCCTTATAGATACTTAGGGAGCTGGTTCTCTGCTATAACTAAGATAATAGGCTTAATAAGATAATAATTCTTAATCTCTATAACACTGTTAAGCTGTAGTGTATAAAAAAGCATTAGGTCCTAGATAATATCCTTATCTATTATATATAATTATATTAGTTAATGCTTAGTGGCATTATCTCTACAGATTTTCTTAACCCTATAGGAGAACTATGTCTCTAGGTAATTAATTACCTAAATAAGCTTATCTAGGACCTTTATATAATATTTAAGAAGGAAGACCTAGCAGAACTATATAGTATTATCTATAATAGTTAGAAAGTATATCTCTCTGCCATAGGCTTAGACACTAAATAGTCTATAGATATTAATATATAAGAACTTACTAGGGCTAGACTATATAGATTTATCCTAGCTATATAGTAAGTATCAGCCCTTATCTATGATATATAGGCTATAAGGAAGTTATAACCCCCCTTTCTTAAGATATAAGCTAGTTATATAGTTAGGAAGTATACAGAGGTGGCGCTTAGATAGATATATAGTATATTAATAAGCTAGTTTAATACTAATTAGCTATAGTTCCTTAATAGTTATTATATTAATAAATACTTTATATCTAGGGTAAGATATATATCTAATATCTTCTAAGCCTAATAGTCTGCCAGACTACTGTAGTTATTTAAATATTTTAATAGATTTATAGCTAGTAGTATAAAGGAAGTAGTAATTCTATATTATTTTAGCAAAGGCCTTAATTAAGCTATTATAGATAAGCTTAATACCACTATTCTTCCTAAAGATAGTATTAATACCTAATTCTATAAGCTTTCTAATAGAAATTAGATTATAAGCAAGAGCTAGTGCGTGCTAGACTTTTAGTAGTATAATGGATCTAATATATTTAGTACTATTTAGTAGGGTAAGATTAATAATAATAGTGCTATAGCCTTTAGTCTAGAAGACCTAACCTATAGCTATATAGACTAGTAGAACTATCTCTTTAATAGTTAATAAATAAAGAATAGTAAGGAGTTATTATATTACTTATACTAGAATCTAATATCTAATTATAGAGATAGTCCTAGTTAATAGTACTAATCTCTTTATATTATATCTACTAGCAGGAGAGCTTGATATTATTTACCCAGAGGGAGTCTCTATTAAATATAATCTAATTAGCCTCTTTATTATAATTCTTATTATCTTAATTAAAATAGGAAGTAGTATTAGTAGTAAATCTACTATATCTATAGCCATACCCTCTCTAGCCTTCTCTCTATAAGGAGGTAGTAGTAGAAGGATTAGAAGTAGTATTCTTTAAGTAATATTTAGATAGGAGATAACTACTAAATTTACTATAATAGTGACACCAGGTAACTCTAGTATCTTTATTATTAGGGTCTTTAGTTACAGGCCTATTAGGAGGATATTAATTAGTCTAATTTAGAGTTAAATTACTATTAGAATTAGACTATAAGGTATTAAATTAATTACTACTATATCTACTATATTAGCTACCTCACCCCCCTTAAACAGAATTAGTAGATAGTTAATTAGTATTAGATTGAGTCTGTACCATGCCTGTTATGTATTATTTAAATTTAAAATATTAGAACTAAGTATAGATATTAGCTAAGGCTATCTATTAGCTAGCTATTATTATTTCTATATTTATTATAAAGTTATCTAGATAAGGGATGCCTTTAATTAATTAAAGGAATAAGTAATATTTAATCTAGTCTAGTAGATCTCCTAGAATATATATCTCAGTAATCACAGCTTGCTATTTCTATAGAAAGGTATTATAATTACTATTTAGATTATATTTAATCCTATATATCTTTTGCTATAGTAAGAAGAGACTATCTCTACTAGATTATTTATATAGGCTCTTTAGCTTCTTAAAAGCCTAGACTATATTAGTAAGACCTAAAATATATACCTTTACTGTATTATTAATAGTAGTATAGAGTATTATAAGCACCTAGTAGTTAAGATAAGTAAATACTTCTATTTATTACTCATAGCATTCTAGGAGCTAGTAATTACATGTAGTTTATTCTTAGATAATTTAATTAACCTCTGTCTCTAGGACTATTAATAAAAGTTAATTTAGGGCTATAGTAGCTATTACTAGCAAAGAGGAGGTTAAAGCTACTACTACTATAGAAGCTAGGGGATTTTTAGTAGCTTACTAAGGCTTAAGAGATTACTACTCTCTGAGTCTTTATAAGAGACTTTAGTATATATACTCTTAATTTATTTTATAGAGTATTAGTTAGTTTAGGATAATATATCTTTATTATAGAAGCTTCTAATAGCTAGTATTACAGCTGCAAAGGTATCCCTAGAGTCCTTCTATCTAGATAGTCTAGTTAGATTCACCCTTAAGGGTAGGGACAACCTTGTGGGGTATAATATTAATATCTATTTTAATTAGATAGATTAATAGGGCCTCAGAGGCTTCTAATTTAATAAGATAGGCTAGATTCTATAGAAGAATTACTATAGAAGGAAGGAGGAGTAGTATAGATCTATATAGTTAGAATTTTAATCTAACTAATAAGAATATACATACAGAACGCATTTTAAAATGTAGAATGTAGGAAATAGAGATAAAGATAAAGATCTCCTTATAATAAGCTATAAGGGCTTATAACCTGTGAGTAAGAATAGTATAAGTAACTTAATTCTAACTATCTTTGCTAGCTAAGAGAGAGAAATAAAGATATTTACATAAGCCATTAAGGTGAGATGTCTAGGCACTAAGCCTATTCAGGAAACATAGGCAAGAGAGTGGTATTCACACTATTCTATATTAAGAAGATAATTAGCCTATATATCTATAAGCTAGATCTACTAGCTTCTATAAAGATTTATCCTATATTTAATATTAGCTTACTACACCCTATTACTAAAGACCCTATTCCTAGATAAAGATAACTACCACTACTACTAGTAGAAGTTAATAGCCTAGAAGAATAGATTATTAAGGATATCTTGGATTCCTACTAGGAATACTAGGGCTAATAGGGCCCTTATTTAAAATATACTATTAAATAGTTAGGCTATAATAACCCTGCTAAGAAACCTACTTATTACCTAAGAAATATATAAGAAATTATAGCTAACTTCTACTACTACTATCTAAGTAAACCTAAACTAGTAGATAATCTTAACAGAGCTTAACCCTAAGGAGGGGAGTACTATTATAGTACTACTATAGATAGGAGTTAGTATTACTAAGAAGGAATTATATAACTCTAGGAATATCTTTACTATATAATTTAGTAACCTATTTAAAGGTCTTTAAGCTATATCCTGTCTATAGAGTCTGCCTATACTAGTCTACCCTATAACTAGAATAGATAGATATAGATTACTATAGCCAGTCTGAGTGTTAACTACCTTATTAACCTATTTCTGTTTACCTATGATCCAGTACCTTAACAAGTTCTAGGAGTTAGACCTTAGATTATTTAGCTTATTAGTTTACTTTATTAATAGTTAATTTAGCCTTCTAGATATACTTATATACTAGGTAGTAGTATTTATACTATTTAGTACTATAGCTAGTAATATACTTAGAGAACTCTTTAGGATTACTAGGTAGGAATAGGGTAGAGAGGTAGATATTCTAATAGTATTAACTCTAAGAGTAGAGCTATATAATATTAAGGTACTAGATTATAAGTAAATAGAAATAAATTAATAAGATAGTTAATACTTAGACTAGCTATAGTAATCTATATCTATCTATTCTAGTTATAAGGTAGACTAATATAGGCAGGCTCTATAGACAGGATATAACTTAAAGACCTTTAAATAGGTTGCTGAATTATATAGTGAAGATATTCCTAGAGTTATATAATTCCTTCTTAGTAATGCCAACTCCTATCTATAGCAGCACCATGACAAATACAGCTCTATATAAATCTAACCCCTAATTATAACTAGGGATTCACAGCTAAGACTTAATAATAATAGAAAACATAGGAAAATGCCTAGAATCTATTTAAGCCTAGTACTAGTTACCAAAATGAAACATTTAGTAAGGGAATTAATGATTTAATGAATGGATTTAATAATTAATTAGGATAATTCTTAGATAGATATAGATAGGAAACATAAACAGAAAAGGGAATTATAAGTCATAAAGTGACAAACTCTGCTGAGTCATCATATCCTACCCCTCCTACACCTTCCTCTGCCATAGTATTAATGAGGTAAACATAATGTAACACCTCTTAATTACACTAAGGTACTGAGGTAGCTAGGTACCCACCTAATTACATCATGGTAATAAGGATGTATCACAACTTCTAATCTGCTATTAGTATTAGGTATGAATTTAGGACTGCTCTTTCTCTGATAAATCTAAAGGACTTCTTCACCAGAGGACTCAACAAAATATAGATATTAAGTTAAGCACTTTAGTTATAATATAATCATATCAAGCAGAAAGTCCCTAGTGAGTACTAATATTCTTAGAGCACAGATTATGTAAATAAGTTACATTTGAAAATGATCAGTTCCTCTTTGAAAATAGGTGACACTTGAGGTAAGATAGTAAACTGAAAGACGCCAGAAGTTCCGTAAAAATGAGAGATTATCAAATCACTTGGACACTGTTAGACCTCCGCACATAAAAAAAGCCATTTTGTGCTCAGGCAGTGCTCCACACACTGCTCAGAAACCCAAGGTTTCAATGTTGTCAGGTTAAAACCACACCAGCCCAGGTTCCTCACAATCTCGGAATCTGTTACCTCCTGCGAGCGGGGAATGCACGCGACAATCTGAGTACAGTCAAACATAGGCATGCCGGCTAGCTCGAACAGGGCGATCAACCTGGAAAATGAGAGAATAGAAGTAAGTCCCGAAGTCGTAGAGATTCCGCTACAACTCTCATGGATGACAAGAACTTACCCAGCTTTGAGATTGTGGCCAAGAACACTGTCTTTGAAGAACAAGAATAATGTCCGCTCATCATTCACATCAGTTAAAAAACCTCGATAGATTGCATCGCCAACGTAGTCCCAAACTTCGACCCAGTTTCGAATTGGCATTCTTTCACTCCCAGTCCAGTTCGGCCGGCTTTGGTACGCATCCATCCCAGGCGACTCTTGCTGCGCGAACTTCATCTCACCAATGAAAATTGCGCGCAATTTGTCGCAGAAGAGCCTCTCACACTCTTCCGGAATGGTATACGTTGCCTCCCCTTTGTATTCAGGCAATTGATTGCCCGGCCAGCTGCTCCCTACGGGCGAAGGGACGGGTGGCCAATGGGGAGGACTTGAAGAAGGGGTTTTCGACCCTGAGGGGACCTCAGGGATACCACTGTGTTCCTATACAATAATGGCAGACGTCAGCGTACATCATGACGCGGAATATTGCATTTAAATGTGTGGGCAACTCTTACCGGTCCCCGTCGTGGTGCAGTAGTGGAAGCCGCTGACCATGGAAGTCAAAGCATCAACGCTGTAGCAGCTTGCGAGTACGCTAGGTTGGGAAGTAACGCCAAAGGACCGTTGAAGCTGGTTGGAGGAACTACTTTGATTATTGATGGATTTAGCCATAGCGATAGCTGTTCTGTGGACTAAATCTTGACGGTAGCACAGAATTTGGTAAGGATTTATTGGAAGTAAATTATCCAGGCAAAGTTGGAAGAGCAATTAATGATATGATGGTAGGTACTAATGCTTGATTTGGGGCGGATTGGGTTTCGAATAATGTCACTTTGCTGATTGAGTGCAACTGGAGGTAGATTCGAGGTTTTGATGAGGAGATGGATTCCGTAAGTCATAATTATCCTGGAGGCTCCGCCAATCTCGGGCTATCAGTTGTTAGTTAGCTACTCCGTATATGGACTGGATTGGATTAGTCATTAGGCGGCGAATTTATTACTCCGTCCTTGGCACTCCCGTCTCTCGCCCAGATACCTATCCCTACCTACCTTAACCAGTGGAGACCGGCCAGGTCATTACTACTTTCCAGTATCGACTCGTCAGCCCTGGAATCTTCTACCGATGTGATAAAAAAAGCTATGATTAGAGCAACCCAGCGATGAAAGAGACTGTATCATAGAGAAACAAAGCTTCCCAAGGACCCAAAAAATTATGCCAACAATGCTGTAGATGTAATTAATTCTACACTTCTTGCGGAGCAGTTACAGAGTTAATCTTTGTATCCCGTATCTTGTTGGATTCCATAGTATCTAGGTAGTTTCATGCCCAGGTGTCAAATATTGGCCCAGTACTAGCTGTAACGTACTTGCGTATCACAACATTCACAGGTTGCTTGGCCTTTGCTGATGGCTTGAGTACAAAACAAACTTCTGTGGATCAAACGGTACGATCCCTATCAAAACATTATATGAGAGCCCGTAATAGGGAGTTTTCCATCCGCTGAAATTGAAGGGGCAGAAATGAGGGCTTGGGGCTATCAACATTCCGGGGTTTGCCGAGAAAGAAAAGAACCGGCAGGAACAAGAGATGTGGAAGTGGTGATAGACATAGCCGCGATGTACATGTATCCTACCACACGCTCTTATAACTCACGATAATCACTTGGCCTTATTCTTCGGTGTCTTCCTTGGTGTCGTTGAGGATTGACAGGTTGTCGGAAATACGGGGAGTCTTCTTCTCTCGCGAATGGCGAACTAAATGAAGTCCGTTGTTGATTTGAGAAGTGGCCAACGCCTGGTCCCTGCTGAAACCCCGCATTTGGAGGAATGGGCCCTGCAAGCTGGCTCATGCCCATCATTTGCATCGAGGCATTTCCCATGTTGGAGTACATGTTTGCTTGACCGTAGCCATTCATTGCACCACTCTGTTGACTACCATAAATGCCGTTCTGAAGGGAGTCGAATCCCGGATTATTCAATGAATTCCATGCTTGATTCAAATTATTCGGAAAACCACTTGTAGGAAAGCCCAAAGGATTTATAAACCCCATTCCTCCGCCCATGAACCCAGCCTCAGTGAATGGCATTGTAGGCATGTTTTGCGGATTCATAAAGCCAAACCCAAAGGGCATTGACTGGTCGTGGGTTATGGACGAGACCTCATTCGAAGAATCCTGAGTTTGTAGGTTGGTCGACTCGGTGCCCGCCTGAGCAATCAGATCAGCTTTTTGCTTCTTGTTTGACGGGCTCAAATTTGACCCTTCATGGTCGGTGCTCGGGAGATTTTCGTCCGCCGGTCTTTTCTTCGTAGCCGAGTCCAGAGCGTCGTTGACTGACGGCAACGATGATGGCCCCTTCTCCCCAGCGACTGTTCTCTCGGAATCAGACCCTTTACTGTTGGATGAGCTATCATGCACTGTGAGGTTCTTCTGCGTATCTTTTCTCGAGTCCGCTTTTTCATCCTCAAAGGCTTTGATTTTTGAAACGGCCTCATCATCCACCGAAAGATTGTCAAGCAAAACACCTTCTGTGGCGCAACCAGGGCAAACAAAATCACTCTCAATCAATGCATTGGTAATACAATCATTGCAGTAAGTTCGGTGGCAGCATGGTGTCTTAGTGGGCTCTAAGAACATACGTTTATCAATAGGGCACTCCAAACCCCAGGACTGCAATTCTTTGCTGTACTCCGCTGCTGCCGCTTCTGCTGCCGCTGCTGAAGAAGCTTTGGCCTTCTCCTGGTACAACTCCCAAGCTGCTTTGTCTGGCTTCGCAATGACGAAATCACCATCAGCATTAACCATGACACCTGTATTTCGAAGATCTTCGTTCGACCCATCGAGTGCCAACGACTCCGGCTTCTCAACCTTAGTTTGGAGTGAGCGTGGTATACCAGTAGATCGCTTCACTCGGTATTTGCCATCGAATTTTGGATCATTGTTAGTCGGACACGCTTGGATCCAATGGCCTAGACAAACATATCGGTTAAACCCTGCTTCACAAATTCAACACTAGTTGTCTCTCACCTTTTTCCCGGCAGCGGTAGCAAAGATATCCAGGAGGCGGCGGGTGATCAGGAACATTGACCGCTTTTCCTCTCCCACGACCGAAGGGTACAGGTGTAGCACTATTCATGTCCATTAGCAGTACATCCAGTACATCCACATGTAACAGGTATATGCATACTTTGCCATCTCCTGTTGTTGCTCTTTCCATTGGCTTGCTTGCAGGTTGAAAAGAGCATTAATCTTCTCCTCCTCTGTCTGCGCGTTATTGAGCTCTAAAACGCTGTTGCTCACTGTGCTGCTAGTATTTGATATAGCTCGGGTCGACATTGTAGCATCATTACGAGGCGCACCGCGAGCGCTAACGGGCATTTTCCCAGATACATAACGAGCAGCGCCGCCTTTGCCAGGCCGAGAGGCAGGCAACCTCCGAGCGATAACAGAAGTGGAACGGGGAATGATTGTGGTATCATCATCATACTCTGCAAGAATAAGTCAACGATGACGCTTTCTGGTTTTCCTTTTTCGGAGTTTTCTGGTTCTTCCTCGAAACACCAGCCCGAAGAAAAGTAATAAGAACAAAACCGCAGAGCTTACCTTCGCCTGTATCCTCATTGTAAATAGACAATTCAAAATCCGACCCATCGCCCAATCTACTCTGATTGATGATTTCACGTTTCAATTCAAAAACAGAAATACCGGTCCCGTCGAAAGTTACCCTTGAAGGCTCTTTTTGAGACTTGAACTTGAAGTGAACAGAGGATGACATTGTATTGAATTGCGCGTCCAGCAAGTGAGTTTGTGAATGTAATTAGATCAAAAACAGAAGGGACGACACTTTTCTTCAAATTGAAGCATACAAGTGACAGTAAAAATCACGGAGAGAAAGGAAGTAACACTGAATTGGATGGCAGATCGCCAATAACAGACGATGACTCAATTTTCCTCTCTTCAGGTAAGTCCAGAGATCACGAGACGGGAAGTGGAATGGCAATGCTCGAAAACGATACTTTCGAAAGATTTCCCTTCAGTCCAAACAGTAACAGTACGGGTTACTGTATACAAATAAACTCGGACCTGTGGATCATGAAGGTTGAGAAGCAGCTGAACCGCAGCGACGAACAGTGGGTAAGAGAATGCAAAGCTCTTGCCAATCCAAAGACCATAGGAAGGTCACAAATATCCTGCTTACCCACGACACCTGACGTCTGAGCTATGCCCTGAGAAAGACGTCCGCAGCGAATGAATAATTGATCACGCCTGGAGATTGACTACTGACATGCAGCCCTGAGATGATGCCAAATTGAGGGAACTGGAGTTGAACGAAGTGAAGAGCACTGGCTGTTAATCCAGGTGGCGTTCTTGGGTCTACTGGACAGTCACCGGTGTTCAAATAATGGAGGTAAAAGAATAATATGAACAAGGTCCAGGTCAGATGAATAGCAAGCAGAGGAGAAAAATGATCTATAGCAGCACTGAATTATGTTAAGAGAAGGAGAATATTGTCCTTTAGTACGGACAAAAGGGAAACTTAAGATGATTAAAGGCTCTCGTGGATGAAATTTGCTGTACCGGGAGTAATGAGTTAAGACGTTCATTTGGTCATGTGATCTTATTTTATAAGCAACCCTATCGTCACAGCATGCAAGTCTTTAGATCATGTGACGCATGCTTTCATCCTAGGTAGGCGTTCGCTGCCATATGGATAAGGCTGGATAAATGGAGATTTCCCCATCTCTTGTAAGAATCCCATATTTGAAAATGAATATCGACTCAATGGGCATCCGTGGTGTGATTTTGATGTGAGCCATCTATATACATAAAAAATCATACAAGTATTAACTTAAGCACGCCCCTCTCCTCTGATCGTGAACTCTATTAACTAGAACTTCATAATACTGCCTACAATGGGGTAACAAGGGCGCAAATTGGGTTGCAGTCGAACTGTATACCATCACTCGTCGCTTTCGAAGTTGCGGACTAGAAATCCCTCGTTCCGAAGGTGTTCCTTGACTTGACCGACAGTAAACTCACCACGGTGGAACTGTGGCCTTGTTAGCTGAGAACTAATGGGACGATGAAGGCGGCTCATACCATTCCAGCACCTAATGCCGCATCGGTTGTTGTATATCGGAAGACATCTTCAAAATGCTTTGGGACACCAGCACCGCTTGAAGCAATGACAGGGATCTTGCTAGCAGCCTTGACATCGTTGATTAACTCCAGGTCAAATCCACTGTTACTTCCATCCTTGTCGATACAGTTCAGTAGAATTTCGCCAGCACCCATGGCTTCAACAGCCTTCACCAGCTGTCGGACGTCAATATCACGACTCTCTCTGCCACCCTTAATTGTACACTGATACCAGCAATAACTCTGGCCGCTGGCGTTCGGGTACTTCGTTTTGATCGTATGGTGCTCAGTGTCATCCGGGCTTGTGACATAAACTCGCTTGGGATCAACACTCACAACCACGGCTTGGTTTCCATAAGCCTTCGAAATTGTCTCGATGGCAGTTTTTCCCGTGAGTTTTTCGCCGCGACGATAGTACTCCTCAGCCGCAATGACTGCATCCGATCCAATGCTGACTTTATCGGCTCCAGACTTGAAATACATTGTGGCAACGTCCAGAGCAGAGATGTGAGTCCCGTCAGGATCGATAGTGTCCTTGATACCGCCTCCGATTGTCAGAGGAACAAAGACGGTCTCCGATGTTCTTCTCAATACTTCCAGCATTGGGGTATCAACGAGCGGACAATTCCGAAAAGACGTGATATTGAGGAAGGTGACCTCGTCCGCACCTTGTTCGTAATACCTCTTTGCCATGTCAACTGGCTTTCCCAGATTTCTTACCTGACCTCCTGCGCCCACGCCGGCCTTCTCTCGCACATCGTATTGATCACCTTTCGTGACGACCAGATCACCAGCATCATTCGTCCGGACATCAAGACAGGCGATGATCCTGCGAGTCAACCCGTCTTCCCTCTTTCTTGCCTCCAAACCTTCCGTTCCCAATGGCTGGAATTTGTCACCATTCAAGAACGCACGGAGAGTCCGTAGTCCCGCTTGTCCGCTTTTCTCCGGATGAAATTGAGTTGCAAAGATATTTTCCCGAGCGATGGCGCCAATAAATTCTTCTTCACCGTAGGTGGCTGTAGCAACTGACCAGCCGTCGTTCTCTAATACGCCTGCCTTGTAGAGAGCCGCGAAGGAATGAACGTAGTAATACTTGCTGTTCGGGTTCAACCCATAGAAAGTTTGACGCTCCGAGGTTGTATTCATAGCAGAGTTCCAGCCTATGTGAGGCACGCTCTTCGTGTCAGCGTTGAATTTCTGCATTCGTTGTGGGATCAGTCCCAATCCGGGGGTGTCAGGGTCTTCTTCAGAGCCCTCAAAAAGCGCCTGCAGACCAACACATATGCCCATGAAGGGCTTTCCCAGCTCTATATGCTGTCTGATCGGTTCCAGGAAACCACCTTCGGAAAGCTGAGAGAGACAATGGCCGAAATGGCCAACACCGGGCACCATGAGTTTCTATGATGATATATGTCAGCTGTGAATCGTGCAGTAGCAGAAACAACTAGCAGCAGAGAAGAGTGCGCACGTCAGCATTTTGGATATCGGCCGGAGACTTGATCCATTCAACATCGAACCCAACTTTGTTGATCGCATTCACCAACGATCGAACATTTCCTGCGACGTAATCAAGCAGGTGAACAGTCGGCATGGCGGCAGTCCGGTACCTCAAGCCGTAAGACAAGGTACTGACTGTACTTCAATACTAATGTCGAGTAGAGACTGAATCACACGCTTTGTCTGGCTTCGGGAAGGCCACAAACATTCGGGGACAGAGAGAATGAATGAAAGTGACTTGGTAAGAAGAATAATCACCCTCATTTATTGTCGACCATCACTCCCCACCACGGCGGGGACATTTAGCTGAGTCATTGTTCAAATGATAACCTACTTTTTTTTGCTCTTTTTTCCTCTTTCCGCCCACATTAATATTCTCGATAGCTGACCGCCCAGAATCCACTTTCTCACCACTCCGAAGTACTTACAACTTCGGGTTCGCACAATCTGAAGCTCGACGACAATGCAGGCTACTGGGTTATTGTACAAGACAATTTTCTATCCAAAAGTGATCTTACCCTGCTGGATGAGCCCTGCCACCGGCAGACAATGATCTCACTAATTTGTGACTGAGATAATACTTGACCAATGGAACCCAACGCTCCCCTTTTTTTATTCGTTATTTCGAAATATATCCCTTTATTGCAATGGCTCATGCAAAACAATCCCGAAATGTCGAATCAGATGGTCTGTAGATAGCGCTTTGTCGAACTAGACGCTATATCATGAACAAATGCTTTATGAGACATCATTCCCACCGGAAAGACTGATCAAGGGTAAATCCGAAGAAATGGTCTGAGAATTTTGGAGATAGATGAGGCCGTTTCGAGGCTATGTTTGTGTAAGCCCTCTTTGTCGAGTCCGGTAGAGATCGTGTAGCTTACCGGAGAAAACTGTCTCAGACATACTCCCGCAGCTTTCAAGATCGCAGCACTCTGCCTCCTGTTAGCTGCGTTTACTAAAGAGTGGTGATTTAGACAAACTTCTTGATCCATGTTGTATCCTTGGGAATACACGACTTCCGATATACCGACTTGAGCGATCTTGACTGTACACGTCAAGCAAGGGCATCTACGGGTCATCAACATCTGGAAAGCAGCAAGTAGGGGCCGGGGAATCTGACGTATCGCAATAGAGTATTGAGCCTTCGCGTATACGCTCTCGGCCTGCTTCCAACAAAGCGTTCTCTTCCGCATGAAGGCAAAGACATGTCGATAGGCCAACACCTCCTCCTTCTCCACGGTTGCATCGCGGGCCTAGTCGATGTGAGTCTCTCTTAGAACAGCACGATAAGATCAGAGAAAGCTGCAAGCTTTCGGGAGGTTTCATACATCCACCTTCATTGCAGTTGGTAAGATGCCGAGGAGTCCCGTTGTATCCGGTGCTGATTACACGGCGTTCCCTAACGAGCACACAGCCCACTCTTCTCTTCATGCAATTGCTTCTCTGCGCAGCGAGTGAAGCTAGTTGCATGAAATACAGGTCCCAATTTGGACGAAGACGTCGCTCGTCGGCGAGATTCAGGGCTTCAAGAGCAACATGCAGCTCCTCCAGAGAAGAGCATGAGTTGAACAATCGCACTTGCGCACGATCCGTCAGATAAGCACGTCCAATATCTTTATCGTAAAGGTGCCGATCATTCCATATAACAAATCTTTCAAGAGGAGGAGGATCGAGCTGTCTTCTTCGGCACCTAGAAACGGAGTAAAAACATTATATTTCCATACAACATATATTGTCGGGGCATAGGGTCTTGGCAACGAAATTACCTGTCTGTGAACCGCTTCCACCGAAGACTAACTGGCGCATCGACGCTCACTAGGAGGAAAAAAGGTCGTTGAAGAAAACGCTCTATGGTCGCAGTATCCAAGATATCTGTTGTGACCCAGCGCTCTTTCCATCTTTTCGTTGCAAAGTCTAGGAGGGATTCGACGCTGTCGAATGTGAATTCCGAATTCCTCTTGTTGCTGAGTTCCGAAGCTTGTAACCGAAGATCGTCTTCTGGGTCATCAGTTATCCGAGGGTAGTGTTTGTTGTTCAGCTCGAGGAGTTTGAACTCTTGATGTTCAATGAGGTAATCTGCGATGGCGTGCTTGCCTGAGCATATTCCTTTCCCCTCCAGTGTCATTAGTCCATCACATTATGGATTATTTTTGTTATGAAGGGTTCATATTAACCTCCACACAAGCCAATCAGCATTTCTTGGCCCTGACAGGAAGATGCAAAAGATGCCTGGTGAGATGTGTGAGAAGTGGCAGATCCTTCAATCAGTACGATAATGATCTGTTTTCTTGTATTAACCCATTACAAGCTGATGTTGACACCAGTGGGCTATCCAGTTGATATTTCAAACACAATCGCGTCTGAGGTAACTGGAGGTACGAAGAACCTACAGATAATTATAATCGAGAAGATCCGAATTATAAGCAACAGCCTAGCCGCGTGGGATGTACTTAGTGGGGTAGGGAGATCTGTGTTATGAATGTAGCCATGACGCGGTGTGGGTGGGCTGGTCACGGCTACTTCTTATCAGCCAATCCCACATCGTGTAGCCTCTCGCTATTATTATATATATATACATCTATGAGTCCAGTTAGAGGGAAGCTAATAGTAACAGAAATCAGAAATACAGCACAGGCCACAGGATACTGTAGTACTAATACCCGGATGCCAAAGATTCCGAGGAAGAAAGAGCCCGAGAGTGTGTTGATTCACCGACTAGATACTAGGTAGATAGTTTTGTTTCGCAGCGCGGGACCAAAACGACGAGGAGTAAGCTGGTGATTTCACAAACAAGAACGCACGGAAATTACCCGTAATGGACGAAAGTGATGGATTGTGGGTAAGCTTTGCCCATGACCATTTTATTTCTGACCTAGTCAGCTGGTCAGAGATGATGAATGATGGGAAAGAGGAAAAGTCACGTTGCGTCTAAGCAGCACTTCAGATATGTATATGAGTGTCTTCACCTTTCGTATTATGCTATAAATCCGGGAAGTTTCCGCCTAATCAACCCCATCATTGATTACTAGGTACTTTTTTAGTACGTACCCCTCTACCTTCCTACCCTATCATTACTCCACTGTCTGATACAGTTGCACTTGAACAATCTAACACTCGTCATCATAATCAGAGCCCTTAATAGCATAGCAGATCCAGATATACCTGCGGCTCAATCATTAAAATATTGAGATAGAGCTCAGGATTTTAGAACATCCTCACGACATTATAACCGAACAAAATGCAGTACGCTCCATTTGCCTCGGACATTGAGCTCCCGTTCTACACAGCCCTAGCTACATTGAAGATAGACCGTGACAAACTCGATGACTCTGCTCGCAAAGTATTAGGTCTGTACGAAGTGCGCTCTACGGACGCACCGAAAAATTCTTGTCGGATGCAGATACATGGAAATGCCCTCACCAGCGACGAGTGAGTCCATAGTCTGATCTCAACTCCTACCTCCTTTTTACAATTATCTCGGCGATATGTAGGGTCCAGAGGGTATAATTGCTAATTGGCCACGGATTACGCCAGTGTACCGGAAGGTTATTACAGAGCTGAAGGGTCGATCAAAAATTTTAATACTTGTGAAGAATATCGCGACATCGATAAGCCTCAGATGTTGCAACAAGCCGGGCAAACGGTCAGCTTCACAGTGCAAAGGGTCAATGCAATTTACTAATGATATTCCGGAAAGATACTGGATGCCATAGAGGACGGCAGCATCTACCTGTGTCCGTCAAAATTATCCTACTTCATGATACTGTCTTTCGCAGATCTCAAGAAGTATAAGTTTCACTACTGGTTCGCGTTTCCTGCTCTTCATTCAACCCCTTCTTGGACTCCTGTACCATATTCTGAGGAGATCGTCGGTGATACTCCGGTTGAACCGATTAATAGGTCACCTTTCAAGGCCTTATCCACTCTCGAAAGTTCGACTCTTGTGGAAGCAGTGCAGACCTGGTCTCGCAGTGTCGAAGCTTGTCAGCGAGGCTTCTTCCTCGCAAGGAAGTATCCCAAGCTTGATGGCAGACCTGAGCATGATTCCAAGGAGATGACAAAAATAGCAGATGGGACATTGGTGGCGAGTTCACAGCAGAGCGCCGGACACAACTGGGAGATCGCATCTCTAGCAAGTTATGAAAGCGGGTTTTTCGATGGGGTGCCATTCGAGGATAGCTTCATTTGTTTTGCCGATCCCTCGAACTACGATGATGCGCCGGGTTGGATGCTGAGGAATCTACTATTTCTCATCAAGCAACGTTGGGGTCTACGAAGAGCCCAGATTTTGAGGTATCGCGATACACGTTGCGAGAATGGTCGCAGCATGGTAGTCACAATGGAATGCAAAGGTCAGCTGGTGTCACGACCAGGGAGTTTTCCTGAAACAGTGAGCGGTGCGCCCAAAGTAACTGGCTGGGAACGGAATTCAGCGGGAAAGCTGTCAGGAAGATTAGTGGACCTCACAGAGTATCTGAACCCTAAGAGGTGAGCAGGTTACGGGATATACCACTCAAAGTATTTGTGTGCGTCTAACTCCGTGGCGCAATGGCTAGGCTGGCGGATCAGTCCGTTGATCTTAATCTGAAACTTATGAAATGGAGGATCAGCCCGGATCTCGATCTTGAGAAGATCAAACGCACCAGATGTCTCTTACTTGGAGCTGGGACGTTAGGAAGCTATGTTGCTCGAAATTTAATGGTACGTCTTCCCATAATTCTATTGAACATACATTCACCGTGCTGCTGGTCTCTAGGCTTGGGGAGTTACGAAGATAACATTTGTGGATAACGGAAACGTATCTTTTTCAAATCCGGTGAGGCAGTCACTTTTTAACTTTAAAGACTGCCTAGAAGGTGGCGCCAGAAAGGCAACTCGAGCTGCGCAAGCCCTATCGGAAATCTACCCTGGTGTTGAGACTACCGGACACGTTCTTTCGGTGCCAATGGCTGGCCATCCTATCACGGACACGGAGAAGACACGAAAAGAGTTCGGTATTCTCAAGGCTCTAGTAGATGACCACGACGTTATTTTCCTTCTAATGGATACGAGAGAATCGCGCTGGCTCCCGACAGTCATTGGTAAGGCGGCAGGTAAGATCGTGATAAACGCAGCGCTTGGATTCGATTCTTTTGTGGTCATGCGACACGGCGTCAGAAACGATGCAGACCCAACATCAGAGCTTGGCTGCTACTTTTGCAATGACGTAGTTGCGCCGATGAACGTAAGCCACCATTCCCAAGTGTCGTGTCTTTATGCGACTGACTTCTTTAATTAAGTCTGTAAGAGATCAGACACTTGATCAACAATGCACCGTCACTCGACCAGGTGTAGCAACAATAGCGTCAGCCTTGGCGGTTGAGCTGCTCATTTCACTCCTACAGCACCCTCAAGGTGCTGCAGCCCCGGCTGCTTTGCCAGGCGATGACCGCGGTTCTCACCCTCTTGGTCTGGTGCCACACCAAATCAGGGGATTTCTTTCGTCCTTCGAAAACATTTCGGTTATAGGAAGAAGCTATGACTGTTGTAGTGCCTGCTCAATAAATGTCGTTAACGCATACAATGAGCAGGGCTGGGAATTTGTGATGAAAGCTTTGAACGAGCCCGGATATGTGGAGGAGTTGAGTGGTCTTAGGGAGGTCAGTCGGAACAAGCCTCTTTTAACCTACCCTGTGTTCCTCGTCTTTCACTTCCCCTGTCCGCGCCAAATCACCCAACCCCAACCGGAAATATCTGGCACTGGCCATAAACAAGGCAATTTCTCTTGATATGGATGGCTGATACAACAGAAGGTCCAAGCAAGAGCAGAAGAAACGATAAATGACATTGAGTGGGACGAGTCGCTTGAGAACGAGGAGGAGATCATTTGAGAATCGGTGATCCAATACCAGGTGCGCACGGCAGGGCAGCAGAATGAGATGGGAGCTACATCTGGCTGGTGAGTTCTGATTTAGGAATGCATGAGGACCTCATTCTTCAACGCGTTATTCCTTCTGTCGAGGCCAACAAAGTACGCTTCCCTAGATTCCTGCGCAAGTCAGTGCGTGATGACTTATAACAATATTCGAAATGCCCGGCACGTACATTGCGTGAAGACTCTGGCTTGATCCTGTGCACTCTATGGAACAGTGCTTTGAACTGCCGCTCTAGTTCTTTGTCCTCTACCCCTTGATAGAATTTGCAAATGAAATGCCCTCCAGTCCGTAAGGTGTCAAAGCTGAATTGCAACGCGGCGCGGCAGAGGTCCTATCAGGTCAGTCAAATATGTACGATAAGTGTGACATTTGTTGAAGTACCATGCTGCCGGCGTGATCTCGAAAATTCACGCCGCTTGTGTTCATCATCCTATTATAAGGGTCACTTAGACTTCGCTTCCAGAAGCCGGTGGTTTGAAACCAGGGGGCACACATATCGCTTAAAACCACATCTACCGTTCTCTCCGACACAGCATCATTTTGTCCTATGCACTCTCTATTTTGCTCCAGGCCCGCGGTCGAACTCGAGGTCGTAATATTGTGTTCGTCTCCGTCACACGAACCAGGGGAACGCAGTCTGCCTCTACAGGGATCGCGGAGGAACTCCCGAACGTAGGCCTGAATATCTGGGGCAAGGAAGTTGCCCTGTATGGTAGAAACGCCTTTGGGGGGCTGAGCTGGGATTATGTCTACGCCCAGAACTCGACCGTTTGGTTGAGTTCGAGTCGCTGCCACCTGACAGAGTTAGATGTCTATTGAACTGCCACGAGATCAAACAAACCTGAGACCAGGAGCCGGGGGCGTATCCCTGATGAGAATAACAGAGGTCAGCCAGGATGCCCAGACTTAAAAGCGACGAGGCGGTATACCAAATCCACTACTGTTTGCCCACTCTTGAAAATGTGATATTTCTCATCGATCTAAAAATATCTGTGTTTAGCATACAATGAGCAGTAAGGCTCAGGTAATCTATACCTGCAATAATTTGAATGCTGCACGGCTCTTCAACCCTTGTACTGCCGCAGCCCTTGTAAAGTGGTCTTTGATCTGACGTGCTTGCCATCTCTTCGAGGATGAATGTCTCTTGAATATGAGGGAGGACGTTGTATTATTGATTTCGAGTATTATAGTCTTGGTTGGGCAGGACGAAAAGAACATGGTGCTGGGACCTTTCTTTGTGAGGTAGACCCCAATTGATGGTGTCTGCGATAAATTCTGGTTGGTGGGAATCCTGTCGATGTAATATTAAGGTAAATAGGGCCGTCCTTGATAATCAGGTGTGATACAATACAGATACTGCAGATCTTAACCCTGCCTGATGGGGTGTGACGAGAAAGGGAAAAGAACAAGTGACATTGGATAAACTCTGCAGATAGTATACCTCTGATAGACAGCCCTTTTGAAGTTGTATTCAAACAATGTAAGGTAGTAACTGATGGCATGTGAAATCTTAGGGTGGAGAGCTAGTTAAGTAATCTATCAACGACAAATAATTGCAATGATAGCTCTCATTTATATTATAGGGTTCTAATTGCTAAACTTATAGTATAGGTAGGTATCCCCTCGCCTATGTCCTTTCATTAAAACATGCTGTTCCCTCTCTAAATCAAGCATTAATTAACTGATGCTGAGGAGCTGCAACATTGGAGCTAATCCACGCATTGTAACCAGCCCCTATAAGATTTAATCCACAGGGTTGCGCGTAGGTCCCCCTCAACAAAACCAACATCTAAATGATAAATCATGAGCCCCAGAAAAGTATGCATTTCCTATATTATCCACCATGCAAAGAATAGAATATCCTAAAAAATTATAATAAGAAAGTACTAGCTTATAAACCATATTTCTATGCTATCACAATGTATAAGATTAAGGTGGTATATATGTAATATCTCTATACTCCATATTTAGCTACTCTTCCTATCTTTGTATACAGGATTAGCTATGTAATTTATGCTAAATAGTATACCTAACTATAGAGGGGTCATTCTCTTTTACCAATATAGATCAAAGATATAGTACGGAGTAGGATCCTAATTCTTGATATCTCTAGATGCAGCACTATAATTTTGTTTTATAAAGAGAAATACATTAAATAGCTCATATAAACCATATACTTAATTTTAGATTATTCTAACTATGTTCTATTGAGGGAAATGAAACTTCAAATATCTAGTTTAGTCTGCGAAAAACGAAAATGGCTTTCAGTTGAATTGAGACGCTTCTAATGTAGTCAACCCTATGCACCTTCTGTAACACAGCGACCAGTCCAATTATTGCTCCCTGTGTCAATCTGGGACTTACATTGCAGTTTGATACATAAGTGGTGGGCTTTCTACCTTTAATGAACAGAGGGCATTCTGTAGATTAAGCAGTTTATGATATATTAATAAGAGCCATCGGTCAACCTCTTGGGTCACTACACTTGGAATGAAGTCTGGGCAGCGGCTTATGCAAGTATTAAGCCAGGTACCGGAATTTCCCATGTGAGAATCTACATTCATGAAAAAGGAATGCAGGTGAGATGAAGTACAGCACTGCTAAACCCAAGGACTACTGCTACAGATATACATTATATTTATTCAGGGTTTTCCACTGCCTACATTCTCTTTCTGTCTCGCTTTAACGGGGAGAATCCCGTAGGGGCACCAAAGCCTCGGCCGTGCACTATACTGGATCGGGCCGTTAACTGTATATCGTCTCTGGAAGTTTGTCCAGGGCCAGGAGCAAGTTTACGCGCCGGCTTTCTTATGTCCTGGTTGTCCGGGTCTTCTTCATCCTCAAACAAGTTCCTTTCTCGCTGAAACCCCAATTTACGCTTCTTCAATTTCACCTGACCTTGACTAGCGGCCCTGTTCTTTGGAACATCGTCACCTTTTGCATGGGTTTCGACATCAGTGTGTGGGGAGCGTGACCTGGACGATATTGCTCTGGCCATCCTGGACTTGGTACCAATATGGTGGGATAGTTCTGATTGCTTTTTAGACGGTGCCCCCCCGGGAAACAGCTCGTCTTCTTGTTGTGGGCTGTTGATAGTTGCATTCTCGGCGAAACCAATTTTATCACTGGAAACTTTCCCAGGTGTCCCCGCGCACACAGTGACCGTGTGTAGCTCATTTAAATCGTCATCAGAACTAAGTGAAGGGTTCCGAGGTTCACCCGCGCGTTTCAAAAATGGGGTAATCGAGAAAGACGATTTATCGCCAGGCAATGCTGTTGGTTGCTTGATGCCTTTATTCCAGGACTTGATCGCCCCTGGCGTTGCAATGGTCAGTGTGGGAACAAATTGAGTGCCCATAGTTCGATTAGCAGGAGCACGAGGTTTTGCATGGGGCCGAGGACTTCCAGTTGCTTTAAGAATATTACGCTGCTGTTGACCATTACTCTGAGCTTCTTGGCGTTGATCTTTGACTTGCCGCAATTTTCGATTGAGATCTTCGATCCTTTCTTCGAGAGCAGCGCGCTGAGCTTCGCTTTCGTGCTTTTGTTGAAGAGCACTGCGCTCTTGTCGTTCCCGAGCTTGTATTTGCTCTGCAAGTTCCTTACGTGCTTCCTCAAGTCTCGAGGACAAATTCGCAATTTCCCCTGCCTGACGAGTCTCTCGTTCGTGAGCACGTTCGTGAGCCCGCTTTTCGTTCTCCAATTGTTCTTCGACCGTAATCAGCTGGCGTCTCAATGCCTGTTTTTCGGCGACGGTATTCTGGGAAGAGATGCTTTGTACCCTAAACCGCTCTGCTTCTAGTTGCAAGTTGGAAATTTCTTTCGATAGGCGAATATTCTCGTCTACCACTCTCTTAGATTCAACAGCAGTATTGCCCAGAGAAGCAAGTTCCCCCTATTGTAATAGTCAGAGTGATGTTCCAACCGGTCAAGGGATAACGAGCAACGTACACGAAGATTCTCTATTTCACGTGACGAGGCAGCGAGTATATTCTTTAAGCGATTCGCTTCATTGAGGGTTTTATTGAATTGAACACGTAGGCACGATTCAGATTCTCTAGCTCTGACTAATTCTCCGCTGGTCTCCTCCAGCTGCAAGTGCAGGCTATCATTTTCGAACTGGAGAAGTAATTGCTGCATACGTATTTCGCGAGCTCGCTCGATTTCTAGAACAAGGGTTGTGCGGCCTACTGCACGTTCATATTCTTGCTCATAGTGTGCAGTGATAAGTGCCATTCGGCACTGAGGAATCGGGTAAGTTTTAACTTGCACCTCGTGGTCGTAAAGCATGCATACATCATCCAAACCCGGTGCTGACATTGGGACGAGAGAAATCAGTGTCCGCTTGCAAGGGAGATCAACAACGACTAAGTGTAGCCAATATTGAGTCGTCAAGACTGTATTATTGTGTTATGGAGTCTTGTTTGTCCGGGGTCCGTGGTGATGTTTGAAAACGCAGTCTGTGACGATATCAACAGGTATGTACGGGGAGTCAGCCAACTTAATGTACTGACTGTGCCTCTGTTAGTATTGTTTGGGGCAGCGGGCCAACACGCGTCTGTCAACATTCAACGGAACAACTAGCTCGGCAGCTCCCGAAGTTGTGGACACCTGGACTCTCTAGGTTGCACTAAAGCGATTATTGCGTAGTTATGAAGTGCCGCCAACTTCTACTCCATCCAGAATACCTCCTACACAGACATCAGATAATGACCGCTTGAGGATCGCTCATTCACTGTGTCTTCTAGTGTTCCTCCACATTCGAGCTCAACAAAGCATTTTAAATGAGTCATTCTTCCAGACCCTGGAGAAAATGAAACTCAACTCTCTCATCTCTTTCCTCTGCATTGCGGCGAGCGCGCTTTGTACATCCTCAGACCCTAATAAGTACGAGAAATACAAATCAGTATCTCCTGTCGCGCCGATTGGATTGACGGATGTTACATATCATGATTTGACCTCAAAACCCCGCGACTTCCATGTCGCGGTTCTTCTAACAGCTACTGACGCTCGCTATGGTTGCGCGCTATGTCGCGAGTTCCAATCCGAGTGGGACCTCATTGCACGAAGTTGGAATAAGGGCTCCAAGTCAGACGATTTAAAGCTGCTCCTCGCTACTCTGGATTTCAGTAATGGCAAGGAGACCTTCCAGAAGGTATAAGAATGATCATTCTTCCTGAGCCCTCTTGGTGTATTGTTCATCTGATCTGATGAGGAAACAGCTGATGCTTCAAACTGCGCCTGTCCTTCTCTTGTTTCCTCCTACAGTCGGCCCCTTTGCCAAGGTTGACAATGCACCCGTAAGGTTCGACTTCACTGGGTAAGAGTCTCTTGGATCTGCCACATGAGTTTTCCATATTGATGAAAGATGTTTAGTCCATTATCTGCCGACCAACTCTACACATGGATCAGCCGACATCTTCCGGAAGGTGCAAAACCACCTCTCATCCGCCCAATCAATTACATGCGAATTATCTCTGCAATCACTCTCCTTATGGGTGTGATAACTTTGTTTACGGTTTTGTCTCCGTATGCCTTGCCGATCATAAGAAACCGAAATCTGTGGGCCGGCTTTAGCCTGATTGCTATCTTGCTGTTCACCAGTGGCCACATGTTCAATCATATCCGCAAAGTACCCTACGTCGTAGGTGACGGCAAGGGAGGCATTAGCTATTTTGCTGGTGGATTCTCTAACCAGTTCGGCATGGAAACGCAGATTGTCGCTGCCATTTGTAAGTCGTTCAAGTTCCGGAGACACCATTTGTCCACACACATACTGACGATTCACTGTGATTGCAGACGCTGTACTTTCCTTTGCAGCGATTGCTCTTTCTATGAAGGTCCCTCGCATGGGGGACAAGAAGGCACAGCAACTGGCCGTCGTAATCTGGGCAGGCGTACTGCTTTGTATGTACAGCTTCCTCCTCAACGTCTTCAAGACGAAGAATGGCGGATATCCTTTCTACCTCCCTCCTTTTTAGAAGTCAGACATCACCGGGGTTTAATCCTAGTCCTTCGACCCGTTGATGCGATATCCTTGAAGCAAAAGAGCCCGATCTAGGTGCAGCATGTCACCTGCCGAAGCCTTCTTTCGCGGATGGATTTGCGATCTCGACTTTCTCCTGGTGTTTCCGGGTCTTGGACACCTATCTACTCTACATCAGCCTGCACTGCGACTAGGCGAAGGAGTTCTTAGTTTTTTCCCCCTTCCTCACAAGCGTCAGCGACGTTAGCCTTCACAATTATGGTACTACTGTAATACAGAAAAGTCCGCTATAGAGAAAGACTATTCGATGGATAGATGACATGATCGTCCGCAAAATGAATCCTAGAACGCAGAAAAACCAAAACACACTAGATTCACTCAGTCAAAAAATCTGTTCAGCAAGTGCATGGATAGATACACTAGAAGCTCTTTCATCTTCATTTCAGACGGGTGAATCTTGGTAGAGGTAGATGTGGAGGTCAGTTTGCCTTCGTGATTTCCACTGGGTCCTCTACATGTGCGGACCCAGTGTGGTTCACCGTACTACGGCGGTGGCGGCTGCGGCTAGGTAGAAGACAACATCACAACAGAGCTCTACCTTGTCTGGTCAACACCGCGTGCCTAGAGAAAGCATGTCATTCCTGGAGACAACAGACTGCAGATTTGTCTAACATCATACTCCTCTAAATCAAGATTGTGTTTAAACCTTCGTTATCCATGCATTAAGTCCCAGCTCGATAGTACTTGCGGATTAAAAAGTTCATATGAGACGTGCAGAGAGCATGCCACTATGTCCAAGCAAGACAGCCTTCTCACTAGAAAGGCTTTGGCATCATCGGTGTCAGGGACTACGCTTTTGGTCATGATCCAGTTGGTTTCGCGGCTGTTCACCTTTGTTGCCAATCAACTGGTCCTGAGGAACCTATCACCAGCGACTCTGGGAGCAGCAACTCAACTCGAGTTGTTCATGGTTACGATCTTATACTTCTCTCGTGAGGCCATCAGATTAGCCATTCTGAGACAGCCTCTTGATTCGCCATCATCCCCCGATATCAGCAAACAAGAGAAGCCGCGCATAGCTTGCGACAAGGAAATGGAAGCTCAATCCATGGCGACTCAATCAATAGTGAACATGTCCTACCTCAGCCTTGCAGTTGGAATTGCGCTTTCTATCTTGCTCGGTACTTTCTACATACAGTTTGCTGCTGAGCAGGTTGCTCAAACATCTTTCTATCGCTGCAGTGTGGCAATCGTCTGTCTCGCGTCGACCTTGGAGCTATGCACTGAACCTTTCTTTGCTGTAGTCCACAGATATATGCTGTACAAGACTAGGGCAACCGTTGAAATGGCCGCAGCATTCGTAAGAAGTCTAACAACGTGTGGTCTACTTCTCTGGGCATCTTGGAATGGAAGCAATGTCGGTATACTTCCATTTGCACTTGGTCATCTCTTTTATGCCTTGGTGCTTCTCTGCGGCTACTCTGCAGCTCTGTCAAACTCAGCGAGTAGATGGCATTTTTCGTTTCTGCCCAGCCGCATAAGATCAAGGTATGTGGAGGTCATTACTATCAAATAGGACAGCCATGATAACAGGTCCAGAGACAACAAGTCCGTTTATATCTTGGGCATGTTTTCCTCGCAGTTGATCTCTCTATCTGCAAATCTCTTCTTTCAATCCGTGGTCAAGCATTTGCTCACGCAAGGGGACGCCATGATGCTTGCCGCAATGTCAAGCTTAGAGGATCAGGGGATATACTTCCTCGCTTCTAATTATGGTGGTCTTATAGCTCGCGTCCTTTTCCAGCCAATTGAGGAGAGCTCTCGCACCCTCTTTTCGTCGCTCCTGGGTCTCAGTGACGTAAATGGAGAAAATCCAAGAAACATTGAGGCTGCTAAGACTCATCTTACCGATGTCATGAAGGCATACGGGATCCTATCTGCTTTCATCTTTCCTTTGAACCCCGTCATAATCAAGCAAATTCTTCACCTATTGGGAGGGACAGAATGGGCTGGTTCTGAGGTCTATCGACTACTTTCGCTTTATTGCTTCTATATACCTTTTTTGGCATTTAATGGCATAACAGAGGCCTTTGTCTCGTCTGCTGCTAATGGGTCAGAGCTTCGATCGCAGGCGGGCTGGATGGGGGTTTTCTCGGCATGCTTTGCGTTAGCGGCCTACCTTTTCCTGAGCGTTGGCGATCTCGGCGCTCGTGGCTTGGTGTATGCCAATATAGTCAACATGACAGTCCGCATACTTTGGAGTCTACATTTCATACGAGAGTACATGCACCATCATGACAACGACATAACGTTGACCGAGCTCTGCTTGAGTCCTCATACCTATATTACAGGCTTTCTAATGACCACAATCACGATACTCGGGCCAGAGCTATTCCACAGCGATTCTCATGGTCTGATAGGGACGGCAGGGTTTTGCGCCTCCTATATTATTCTAATGTGAGTTACCCTTTGAACAAGACTTGAACGAGCCCTGACGGCCCTCTATGATAGTCTATATTTCGAGAGAACATGTTTGAGGAGATTGTACAACCGGGTTTGTCAAACTTGGAAGCAGGACACCTCTTACCGCAAGACAAAGTAATACGATTTCATTCATCGAAAACAATCTTTGTCGCTGACTTGCTGGTATCCACGTCCTTGAAGAATGCGCCGTACGCACCATGCTGCTTCTTCTTCACGGTTGTTCCAAACTTGAGCAGAGCGTCCGGTACATCTTGTTTGGCTGCTCTCAGAACGTTTATCAACCTGTGACATATTAGGAAGATGGCCACATTAGCAGATTATTCGAATACATAGGCTGATTGACGGTTCTGAGAACTTACGCGCCAGACTGGGCTTTATCCGCTTCTGTGAAAAGAGTAATGGCATGGCCATCGGCTCCGGCGCGCCCGGTCCTATTTAAAATGGAGTTAATACTTCCAGCCGAGAGAGAGCATCGTTACTAACCGGCCAATTCGATGTACATAGTCCTCGACTGTTAGAGGAAATGTGACATTGATAACCAATTTGACTGACGGTATGTCAAGGCCACGGGCTGCCACGTCGGTGGCAACAAGTACAGTAGCCGACCCGGTTTTAAATGCCTCTAGACTTTTAAATCGTTCGTGCTGGTTCAAATCTCCATGTATCCCTGCGACTTTGAAGTTCTTGCTTCGTAAAAGTCTCTCGACACGAACCGCTTCTTTTTTGTACAAGCAAAAGACAAGAACCTTATCGCCAACTGCTGCGCCTCGCTGAGAGCGACTGAGCAACTGAACAAGCCTAGCCTCCTTTTCTTGAGGCTTAACAACCTCGACCACCTGTTTAATCCTGGTATTAGCACGCGGATCGGCGGACGGATCACCACCGATGGTGACAGTCACAGCTGAAGTCATGAAAGAAGCCGCCAGGTCTCTGACGCTTGGAGGCCAGGTTGCTGTGAACATGACTGTTTGGCGTGTTGAATCTGGCGTGGAGCGGATAATGTCTTTTATATCCTGTTCAAAACCCTTGTCCAGCATGCGATCCGCTTCGTCCAAGACTAGGTATTTGACCTTTCCAAGATCCACGGAGCCATCGTCTTTAAGATCTTTCAGTCTACCAGGGGTGGCAACAACGATAGCTGCAGTCTTCAGTGCCTCGCGCTGTTCATCTTTCTTCACACCCCCATAGATACATGTTACTCTGATGTCCACAGAGGCCCCAAACTTCGATAGCTGATCATATATCTGCATTGCAAGTTCCCTGGTTGGCGAAATGATGACTGCTGCAGGTCTTGCATGTTTTCGCTTGACCTTCCCTGAATCCAGAATTTTCTTAATACACGGCAATCCGAAAGCCAATGTCTTCCCGCTTCCGGTCTCTGCGATGCCTATGACATCCCGACCGGCGAAGAGTAGAGGCCATGTTGCAGATTGAATTGGTGTTGGCGACGAGAAAGAGCTCAATGGGTCATAGATCTTGCTGAAGCTGCTAGGGAGGTGAGAAAACGACATAATGGGGCGCAGCGGTGGCGCTTCCGAAGAATCGGTCACTTTAATACAATGCTTCGCGAGAAACTGGTCTATCTCGATCTGAGAAAGATCACCTAGGGCTGGTGACTGAACGTAAGTAGCATCTGGTTTAGAGTCAGGTTCATTTCTAACAGCTTCTGCAGTCGCAGAGATCCTCGATCCCTCTCCATTTCTTTCATTCTTGGATCTTTTCTTGGGCCGGTAATCGCCACCTTCGTGTTGGACACGCTTGGCCATAATGAGGATCTGTTGAGGTCTGGTCTTTCCTCGCTTTTGAAACCAGGGACGGAACAAATACAGGTAGATCGACAGATATGGGAGCTAGAGGACGAGATCTCACAAAAATAAGAAATGTAAACTTGCGTAATCAAATAAAATATCAAGAGATGCTGTGTGTGTGAAAAAAAAAAGTGGGAAAAATATCCGGGAGAGCAAGGAAGAACAAAAATGTCATATTTTTATTCTGCCAATCAACACCGCCGATATCTCTAGCATATTCAAAATTGGTCATTTCTCGATGTCATTCCAAATTGAATTTAGGTAACCCTATTTGGGTGATAATAATGGTTAAATGCTACTAGGTTGCATCAAGTTGCATCAGAGCTATTGCCGTTCATATATCATGTATATATTAGTAACGTACCCCCTAAGCGCACTTCTACTACTACTTAGCCTCCTAAGCCAGGTAGAACATATCATTAGATAAGCGCTTAGAAAAATGGCATTCTCACATGTCGTAACTCGATAAGATTATCCGCTCCTTGCATAGAAGCTATACTTAGAGAGCTTCCTAGCATATGTAAGTGTCAGTGTCACATTGTGGGCCTATGGGACATGACTACTCTGGGAGGCTTATAAGCATGTCCTAGGCCAAGTGGCTGACATTTTGGTGTCGTAGATAGTAACTGCCTAGGACACTACTTTCTTACACTAAGCTTATGATACTTCAACTTATACAGAGTAAATTAATATAGTTTATCCCGGAATCCTGGATTGTGAATATAGCGTACTTAAGAGACCTAGCACTCACTTACTAGCATTAGATGTTACAGGCTGTACCTTTCATGTGAAGTAAAGAGTAACACCCCACCCGTACCTCTCTAATACTGCAAGAACTCAAGTATGTGATTGGACCATAAAGTCCACTAGCTAAAGAGGGCCTGTGTTATTGTTAAGGGGGCAATGAATGGGGGAGACTTAAGGTTACAGGGTCAGGGGCTCCCGAACTGACACAAACATGATCTTTGAGGTAAGTACAAAGTTTGATTGTCATGAAGAAAATCAACTAGGAATGGCAGCTTACCTAAACCTCATTCGACTTCATACCTTGTATACATTGCCCTTCCCGATTACCTGGTATGCGAGACTCTGCGAACTTCCAACCAAGAAGTCGAGTCCTAAACACTTGGAAATAAGCGAAACTACGTCATATACCCTATATTGACGAATGTCTATAAAGCTAAAATCGTGCATGTAATAAATTCAAGCCTCGGAAGGACCAAACTTAGCCAGGAAAGGCAAATCCACCATTGGCTCAAGGAGTTTCAAGAAAGGCCATATGAGTTAATCAGGGCCATGAGGCGAGATGCTTCCTCCGAGTAGTTGACAGGTTTGGCCGTCGATACCTGATAACGGATGCTAATTAAGATGTCATTAACGGTAGGTTCAATATCGGTAGCCACAGCAGATTGCTTACCGTTGCTGATCTCCGAAATGATCAAGCTTGGCCCGACATCTGAAGTTCCAAGTTCGACAATTAGCTTCCTGGAAAATGTCTCCAGCGGCCTTTTCTCCATTTTGGCGAAGATCCATTAACTGATCCGCAGACGTGCCCATTAACTGTTTCCCGACTTCATCGAAGCAACTGAGCCAGAGCTGGCCAGTATGATCGCTAACATTGATGAGCATGATGTATCGATACTCTGGGCGCGGGTGAGTTTTATCACAGCTTTCGCACCGCCATTGACCAGGATCCAGTTCTGTCACCTTTTTATTGCACCCTTCGGAGAGGCAAGCAGGGTAGCACATGTTGTCTTGCTTTATGTAAATAACAGTCCCTTTGAGCGAGAAGTATACTGCATCTTCTGACATCCCTAGTTGTTCCTCGCGTACCTGTGCAATTGTTTTCAAGTGATCCAATCTCTTTGCAGACGAGGATGCATTGGACATAGTGGCATGTGACGCGAATGTCTCGTGTCTGCCTTGAGCATCATACCAACCCTTGAGACGATGAGCTTCTTCTATGTCAGGGTCAACAGTCATTGAACCAGAACTCAACAGACTCAGACTTCGTCCTCCAAAATCAGAGACTTTGACACCCTTGAAAGCAATTACAGACTCTGGGGTCGCATTGAAATTCAATGCTGTGGAGCCCCAGATGGTAAGACGAACAGAAAAGCCCGAGCTATCGACTAAGGTAAGCTCTCGCTTGTCATAGGGCTTGCTTGTCGTCTTTGATACGATCTGAGTAGTCTCCCCGACGTCTTTCAGCACTCCAATAATGTCAATAGTGGTATCCTTCTCAACAGACTGGAGATCGCCCACGGTTGTGAAATTGAACCGAACCTGCGGAACATCGCTCTGATCCTCTGCCTAAACCAAAAATATAAGCTGTCAGATGCAACTGCGTTCGAGAAATTCACTGACCTTTTCAACAACTGTATCTTTCTCGAAGGTAAGTTCGTAGTCATTGTTCAGATTGGTAAATTGCTTCTTTGCAATCTGAACCCGGCAGGGGCTAGATATATAGTACACGCCTCCTTCATGAAAAACGTCATAGAGCAGGTCGCACTGCTCATTGAATCCCGTGGCACGGATTTCACCACTATCATCGAGTAAGTTGACACTAAATAGCCTACCCTCCGAGTTTCTGTTGTGCCAGGTTTTGATGGCTGATTTGGTCGTGCAACGCGCCTTGATCGTCCATTTATGTGAATAAGGAGAGATAGCTTCGATCGGATAGATGGTGGCGTGGGACGATGTCAAAGAGGAACGTGCAGGCTGTACGCGAGGTTCCCCTCGCTGATTTTGAACCTTGGAGCCATAAAATCCACCACCGGAAATTGTAGTTGGTTGGGGCTTTTCATCTTCTTCCAACTTATTTTCCAATGGTCTCGGTTCTCCGATTTTCTCTGCTTCGCCGAGTTCCTGCAGGACCTCGAGATCCAAGATTATGAGAATTCTATGATGATATTAGCTGGGTACATAATTTGGGGTTCGGGGTCTACAACTTCTTCCCCTTGACTGAATTTGCTTGGAATGACTTCAAACGGACAAAACACCCTTTCTTTAGCATGCCACTCGTTACAAGTGGGTTCGCCTCTGTCATACAGCCCGCTAATCAGTAATATATGACAATTCACCGGTCCTCCCTACTCACGTGTTGCAAGCATGGTCTGAACATAATTCGAGATATCACTGAACACGGCTCTGTACCGCTCCTGATGGTTCGGTTGGGGAGGCAAAGGCTTAATTTGGACACACTGGACGATAGGTTCATGAATTTGCGGTTTGGTTTCATCGAAGATGGCGCTGCAAGCCTATCAGTAAATCCTTGCCGTAGCTGATATGCTAGCAGAGGGAAGGAGAAAGGATGGGCTCTGGCAACGGGAAGATAAAGAAATCGTGTTTACCTGAGCGCCCCGACTGAGATATGAGATGCTGCATCGAGAGCCATCGCGCAAGCAACAGTTGCTGGACCCGTAGTCAGATGGCAAACCGAGAATAGATGAAAATATATCCAAATATTTTGGTAGATGAGAAAAAGAACGAATAAAATCACTTTCAGTCTAGTATTCGTTTCCTGAAGCCGATGCCAGAAGAAGCAGGAACGTACCTTACTGAAGATTTATGTCAAATAAGGTCTACGCGTGGCGTGCATCCCTGACGCGTTGAGTGGCTACTTGATAGGCGGTAAGGCATGGTCAAGATTCCGTCCACAAAGGTACTCTGGTGGACCCTCTATGATGTGCCCTGTAGCCTAAGGTGGAAGGTAATACCCAAATGGAACCTTGAAACACCTACCCAGCTTAAAGTGGTTGGTGCATGGAAAGGAACTTAGGAAGTCAATGAAAATAGCATTATTATTGGCATTGATTAGACTAGTTGCAGCTTAGCACTTAGCAATAGTATGGAAGAAACCTATACTCTGTACTATAGGCATGTGCTTTTCCTACACCTTTTTAAGTCACATCCTCTATGGAGCTCACTGGACAGGCAGAGGTTGATCTTAGTAACAATCCAATTTAAGATACCTACTACCTTCACCAATCCTTTTCGGATAATAAAAATCAATAGTTCCTAGGACTACAAATATGAACAGGATAACTCTTTCACATTTGGAGGCCACATGCTTGGAGTAAAAAATAATCGAAAAAGGGAACCTTCTTCGAGACTATGATTGTGGCCTAGGACCAAACATGCCAGGAACAAAATCGTCAACTGTCTACTCCGTATCTACTCCATACGGTACAGTCAATAGGTAATCTAAGGTTATCGTTACCTTATGATCATTCGGTATTATTAGGTATCATTGGTGGTGTATTGATTAGGTATTTTATTGATCATATCAGCAACCCCACCTTGGTAAGAATGTTGGCAAGGTGGTCTAAGTAGTGGTGCTTGGAGGTAAAAGTATATTTGCCTCACGTCACAGCTCACTAATCAAAACATCTTTCGGTAAAGCTAGAAAAGCGTACGAGTTGTCCTGCAGCCTGCTAAAAATTCATCAGAAGTCAGTTACTCACTCTTTGATCTGATGATACGTCAATTCATAACTAACGTTGATCGGGTCAGGATTATCATTGGACACGTTGACGATGGTTCATTGCCCTCATAGTAGCTCGCAGGGCAAGTATATAAAGTCCAAATGCTAGCTGAATACTAATCGGACTCCTAAGCTTTGCGACCTCCATCTCAATCCCAAGCTGTCTATCGCGAAGAGTGCACGCAATGTTTTGACTCTGTGGTTTGTCGCCTGTTCCCTTCTCAACATCTTCAGCGAGGCTAAACGTGTTCTAGGATGAGGAGACTGGCCTAAATGTATGCCTCTTTTGTTTCAACGGCGGCTGTACAGGGGATCGAAACCATGCGATGCTACATTACAAGCGCTTTTGCCATCCTTTAGCACTGAACATCAAGAGGTCGCGAAAGAAGATACAGGTACGTGGACGCCATATCCACTCGCAATGCGTACAATATTCGGTGTCATGATAACATAAATAATAGCGTGGCGAACCACCCCAGAAAATTTCAAAGCTCGCGATTGCTGCGGAGACAGATGAAGATCGCTACGACACAGCAATACGAGTGATTTGTTACGAGTGCCGCTTGGATGACATTGATGCATCCAGTGGCAGCCTTGCAGTCGTGGTAGATGGGGTAATGAAGGCCATGACCTTCTCTAGGAAGGAAGAGATTAAAGCCTGGGAGCAAGAGTTTGTCCCATGCGAGCATACGCTTTGCTTAGTGCAACAAACTCCTAAGCAGATTGAGTCTCAAGGTATGGTTTTCATCGCGCGTCCGATCCCCTGCTAACCAAGGTACGCAGAGCTGAGTCAGTGCACGATGTGTACTTTGAAAGAGAACCTTTGGCTTTGCTTAGAATGTGGTAATCTTGGTTGCGGACGCAGTCAGTTCGGGGGATTGGGAGGAAATTCACATGCGCTTGCGCATTCTGACTCAACCTCGCATGCGGTCGCCGTCAAGCTTGGTTCAATAACTGCTGATGGGAGCGCGGATATATACTGTTACAAGTGCAATGAAGAAAGGACAGACCCGGACCTTGCTGCTCACCTTGCTCATTGGGGAATCAATCTGAGCGCACGCGAAAAAACAGAGAAAAGCCTCATGGAGATGCAAGTTGAGCACAATATGAAATGGGAGTTCTCGACCACATCTGCGGATGGTCACGAGCTTACCCCGTTATTCGGGCCTGGGTTTACAGGTTTGACCAATCTAGGAAATAGCTGTTATCTTTCGAGCGTGGTACAATGCCTCTTCTCCTCTCCAGAGTTCCAAAGAAGATATTATCATAACAGCAAAGAGCCACCTTTATCTCAGCAACCCGCTGAGGACTTCGAGACGCAGATGAGAAAGCTTGCTGATGGCATTCTTTCTGGGCGTTACTCAAAGCCCAATGCAGACGTGATTGCCTCGCCTGACTCTCCCGAAGTGCCCCATCAAAAAGGGCTATCGCCAGCAATGTTCAAACATCTCATCGGTCGTGGTCATGAAGAGTTCTCAACCATGAGACAACAAGATGCGTTTGAATTCTTACTTCATCTGTTCAAACTGATTCAACGCACTCAAAGCCCCGAGGGCGGGGGCAATCCCATTGATAATTTTCGATTCGCTGTTGAGCAGCGTCTACAGTGTCTGTCCTGCAAAGGAGTCCGTTACAGAATAGATGAGCAGGACAACGTCTCTATTCCTGTTCCTGTGCGTCGACAGCTGGGCACTAATAGCACAGACCCCTCTGCGGATTCGGAGTTCGAATCAGTGACCCTCTCTGAATGTCTCGATGTTTTCACTGCTAATGAAATCGTTGAGCTCAGCTGTCCGTCCTGTGGAAACAGCAATGGATTCTCGAAGCGTTCGTCATTTAGGACAATGCCGCAGGAACTAGTGCTAAACGCCCGACGATTCGAAGTCGTTAATTGGGTTCCGAGGAAATTGGATATCCCAGTGAATGTCAGCGACGAACCACTGGATTTCAGCCCATATGTTGGCTCCATGAAGGAGGAAGGCGAAAAGCTCCTACCAGAAGACGATCCATCCGTTAGTGGCTTCTCGCCTGATCAGAACATCTTAAACCAGCTTCTTGCCATGGGTTTTCCCAAAATTAGGTGTGAAAAGGCGCTACATGCGACCGGCAATTCAGATACCGAAGCTGCCATGAACTGGCTGTTCTCTCATATGGATGATCCAGATATCGATATACCGCTTGTGGTCAGCAAGGTTACTGGCCCCGCCAACATGGCCCTACAGGATCCATCGAAAGTAAGTCAACTGATTGAAATGGGTATTGATGAGGATCGAGCCCAAAGAGCACTGGCTGCGACAGGGGGCGATGTGGATCGAGCTCTTGATTGGGTATTCAGTCATCCCGACGAAAGGCCTGAATATAAAAGTGGTGATTGTGACTCTGGTTCTCGGCTTCCCGGCTTTAACGAAACCCCGGCTATATATCAACTTCGGGCCATTGTTTGCCACAAAGGTACATCAGTACACGCTGGGTGAGTCAGAAATCTCAATCTTTCAGATTATCGAATTGCCAACCAACTGAGAACAAACAGACATTATGTTGCATTTGTGCGAAAGACGCTGCCGGGCCAGGATAACCCTTCCTGGGTTATGTTTAATGACGAGAAAGTCGTGGGAGTTGATGATATTCAAGATATGAAAAAGTTTGCCTATCTATACTTTTTCTCTCGAGTCGAGGCGTGATCGTATCGTTGGCTGTATATGGATCCAACTAGGGAGAATGTGGGCTCCATAGAATAGGGATCCGTGACTGAAGTCATGTCATTGTCCAGTGAGATGTTCACTGAGTGTGAATCTCTTCTATACTGATGGGAAGCTCTCACTGGGTTTTTACTCTTGAGCATAAGACTCTTTACACACAATGGTATAAGCTAGTATGCCTGATTCTATATAAGTTGGGGGAATTAGTTGATTGTCTCTCCTATCCGCTGCTTAAATATGAGTAGAGATGGCACATCAAGTGCTTATTGATGTTCCTTTCAAATGCAGAGAAAAAAGACATGCATAATACTGCTAATGTATGTAAACGTGCAGGTATATAGTCTTCAGCCTTGGTGAAATTAGATTTCTGTAAGGTCAGCTACTACAGTTATATGTTGTCTGGGGAGGAACTTGAAGGGTCGGGATCGACCCTCACCAACAACCTACATGGGTATGGGTTGTTGGTATCAATCTATATAGGTAATTATCACATTGCGAGCAGTAAGTAAGCCTCCAGCGCAGGCCACCATCTGACTTAGATAAGAGTTTCTCTAAACACTATATATTGTGATATCAACCTCTAATCCTCTATATTAATGGAATGATGTTTGTTGGGTGTATATATATCACATGTTTGTATGTTTATCAATGATAGTTTGAAATACAATGGAAAGGCATGTTCCCTGTCATAATCAAGTGCGGCAGTGCCCCTACCAGGTAGTAGCAGGTCCTTGGACCTTGATTGTCTAGGACTTGATTTGGGAGACCTGATTAACTAAAATAACATCTACTTTGTCATTCTGGTTAATTAATAATAATTAAGGGACACTGCTCAGCGTGGTTCAGAGAACGGTCACTGTGGTCTGGCGGAGCCGCGGAAACTTAATATTATTATATTAATCTATATTTAACAAGATATATCAGAACTGTACTATACTAACTTTTAACCCCTAATAAAAATTTTTTATATATATAATATAAGCTTAATATATAGCCAATAAAAATTAATATTCTCTAATTATTGAGTTAAAATTAAACTTTAATCTTATATAGCATTAGATTAAATCAGGATATTGATATATTTATGCTTAATATACTTTTGAAATTAGAAGATAACCACTAAGAAATATATAAATTTTAATTCCTTTATTTAATATTTTGTTTAGGTATAGTTCTATTAAGTGGTTTATATACTATAGACTATAGTTATAAAGAAGTATCAAGTACTGAAGTATATATATAGATATAAACTAGTCTCTAAACTCTCCTTTATAAACATTTTTTATTAAACTATACCTATATATATACTCTCTATATATAGGATTATTCTTTTTTTTTCTCTTTTTTATTATTAAATAATGATATATATATAAGTCTAAGTAGAAAATAAATAGATATACTACAGATAGTTTTATAACCCTAAGATTCTATGTGCCTAGATATTAAGGGCTATAGTAGAGCATAAAGCCACTATATATAGCTAATACAGACAGTATGGACTATTAGATTATATAATATACTACATATATCTATATAAATAGCTAAGTATTTTATAACTTAATAATTAGTTCTCCTTACTTTAGTAATATATAGTTATCTTACTCCCTTTATACTAATCTTATTAGTTAATTAACTTAATTTTAGAACTTAAGGACTAATATTATAGTTCTAATTACTTTTTTAAAATCTAATTAGCTTATTAGGATATTATAAAGATAATAGTTAGTACTAGATCTTCCTCTAAAACTTTAATTTAATATAATAAACCTATCCTAGCTATAGGAAGAGCAGCCTAAATAATTCTAATTTAAAAAGAATTAACTAACTCTATAAAACTAATAACTAGCTAGATAATAATTAGAATAATATATACTTACTAAGTATAAATAACTAATCTATCTTTAAAAGGTTAGAATAATTAGCTACTTTTTTAGATTTAACTTTTAAATAATTAAGAAAGAAAAGTAAGTAATAGATATAATCCCTAATAATAATAATAAAATAATCTATAAACTCCTAGAAAAAGAATATTAACTTAAGTAAAGCTTAAGTAGGTAGAATTTAGGAGGTATATCTAAGAAATAGAAGCCTAACTATAAGAAATTTAAGAAAGGACTACTAGTATAAAAACTATATTAACTATATACTAAGAAGTTAATAATCTTATTAGGTAAGAAGTAGAGAATACTAGACTAATACTAATACTAACTATAAAAATTAAGATAAAGACCTTAGGGCTATAAAGACTAAAAAGCTAGTAAATATTAAATAATTTACTATATATTTTGTATAGGAATATATTATCTTCTTTAATTGCCTAGAAGTATATTTCAAAGAATACTAAAATTAGTTTAAGAATAAAGAAAACTATATTTATATATATAGCTTTAGCCTAATTAATAGATATATACTATAATAAATAATAGATTTATAAGACTAAACTTACTAAAATATCAAGTTAATTAGATTTTTAGGACTTCTACTTATGCCTAGTCTCTATTTTAAAATAACTTTATGAAAAAGTAGCTATTTAGTATTTTTCTATTACTTAATTAGAAAACTAAAGTATATAGGAATTCTCTATATTTATTAATAGTATCTATAGCTAACTAGTAAAATTACTACTAGTACTAGTACTGCTACTAGGCTAGATAATTCTTAAATCTACCTCTTTTTTAGTATATTATTAAGGTATTTATATAGAACCTCTAGCTCTAGCTATAATATAATAAATAAGAGGCTATATAGTAGTAACTTTCTATTAAATAGCTATATTTTATAAACTATTTAGTCTAAGGGCAGGATACTAGCCTCCTTTTCTAAAAATATCCTAGTATATTCCTAATACTATAGGGGTATTCCTAGATTAGAGGCCTTATATCTAGCCTAATTAATTATAAAGAGGAAAAGATCCTTATAACTTTTTAAGGAACTTCTTTAGCTCTAAGATTCTAATCTTTAGTAAGTTATTATAGTAATACTAGCTACTTACCCTCTAATTAATATCTTGTAAGGCGATTGGAGGTAATTAACTTGGGGGGTCCTAGCCAGCTATATAATGGTGACTAGGCTGCAGCTATAGGTAAGAATACTAAGTTTTAGGGATGTATAGATATACTAGTAAAAATATATAAACTTTAATGATTAGAACAAACTACTTAGTCTCCCCTAAGCTATTTAGAACTCCTATTTCTACTAGGTATATTCAGAATTAGGGGTATAATTACCTAGGTAAGAGGGGGCTTGCCACTAGTGGCTTGCTAGGCTTATATTATTCTAAGTATATAATAACTACCTCCCCCTCAGAGAGGTTTATCCTAAACTATGCTAATCCTAAAGTAGATATTAAAGATTAATACTAGTAGTTTTTTACTAATAATCATAGTTAATAAAGGGATTTATATTAGCATTTAAAAAGTGTTAGAAGGGTGTTAGAATATAGTAAGTTAATTCTTAATAGACTTATTATTTTCCTTAATAGGCTTTGTCTGGTATGATACTAATAATTAGTTAAATTCTACTAGCTATTATAATATTATAGTATTATCTTATTAATATACTATTATATTTAGCCTTTATAATAAGTTAGAAGTAAATAATTAGTAAGTATAATAGTAAGGTCTTATTAGTAATTAAGATTAATAGATATTAAGGGTCTAGCAGTATTACTTTCTTAGTAGCATAAATATTAGTAGTTCCCCCCCTTTCTCTTATTAATTTTAACCCTTTAGTAATATTCTATTTCTTTTTTACTAGTAGTCTGACATGTCTATACTGCTTAATATACCTATTAAGTATTTCTAAACTCCTGCTTACTCTTATAGGGAGAAGTATTAGTAGGCTAATACTTCTCTCTTACCTTATTTAGATAGTTCTAGTGTAAGTACTTA